>NC_057842.1:46531276-47156276 GCF_910594005.1 Cervus elaphus | reverse complement strand
CAAAATACTCTGTATTATTCTCTAATGACACATATGTCACTATACATTTGTCCAAACCCATGAAATGTACAACACCAAAAGTGAATCCTAATGTAAACTATGGACTTTGATTATGATGTATTGACTTAGGTTCATCAAATATAATAAATATACCACTCTGATGGGGGATGTTGATAATGGGAGAGGCTATGTATCTGTAGGGTGGGAGGGGATACATGAGAAATCTTTGTACTTCTTCTCAATTTAGCTGGGCATCTAAAATTCTTTCTAAAACATGAAGTCTTTTAAAAATCACACAGAAGTTAAGAAAATCTGCAAGTCTATTTTTGAGGTTATTATTGCTGTGAGTAATTATAGCAAAGGAAACATGTATCTAGCCCTCTGTCTTGATCATTTTCCTCTCTGCATTAAATTATTTAAATGAACATTGTTTCTAGCATAATTTTTTAAACTTTGACTCAAAAATCAATGTATTTGACAGCTCTTAAACTTCATAAGCCATCAGCACACTGAAACCTCAGATGGCCAAGACATCTCCTATTTACTTATTTTACTTTCTGTGATCATACTGTATTCTCTAGAAAATTGTCACCCTCTACTGTATTAGCACAGTAACAACCTTTTCTTGCATTCCAAGGGCAGGTAAGTCACAATAAATAATGTCAACCTTAATTCTCTGGCATTTTACACTAAATCATAGGGAAACCAAGTGTAAAATGCTTTGCCTCACTTTCTTCTATTTTCATTAACAGGCACAGAGGTTCTTGAGAGCTAGAGAAAATTCTACACACCATCTAGAGTCCACCCCTTTAGCTTACAGAAACAGAACTGAGACATAAAGAGAACAAATGACTTGTCCTAGGTTACTCTTGTCATTATGGCAGAAGCAAGCACAGACCCTAACTCCAAGCTACTAAGGTAGAATGTTTTATTTCCTATCACCCTTATTTATTTGGCTTATGACATAATGGGATGAAGGTGATCTTACGGATGAGGAAAGCCTAGATTTCAACTAGTAATTTTGGGGTCTTAGAACCTTCCCTGTTGAAAGAGAAACTGTTAAAAAAAAAAAAAAATCCACATGAGAGGAAGCCAAGGTGTAGTTCATTCCAAAGACGGACACCTATTCTAATGCAAGAAGACCCTAGTCATGTGTCTGTGTGCCTCCAAGGGAACTTGGTGGTAAGTAACAGAAAAGCTATTCAAGATGGTTTGACAAATGAAAGGGGAATTTATGGCTTTTATAACTGAAAAGCCCAAGCTTGCTTTCAGGCATGGGTGAGTCTAGTGGTTAAAACAATTTCATCAGGCACTTTTCTTTATTCCTTCCACTGCAGTTCAGGTTAAAAAAAAGAAAAGAAAAATGGTTATTTTGTATGAAACAAAAATAAGAAGTCTATAAAAGAAAGGAAGGAGAAGGCCGATTGGGACCCAATGACACAGTGGTGAGTCTCCTGTGTTTTTCCTTTTGCCCTGTATATGCTAGACTAGGAGCTGAAGAAGCTAGAGTATCAGAAACACCAATGGTCCCCACCAAAACTGTTCTCAGCCAAAAATCAAAAAAAGGGAGGCTTAGTAAGACAGGGAACCCTATACTTCAGCCATAGAGTATGGAAAAAAAGGAAAAAAATGTCAACTCCACCTACAGCCCTATTAGCAAGACTGAGTGGGAGCTTTGCTTCCAACCTTACCAGGCTTAACAATGAGTTCAACACCCCTATCAAGGTGGTTTTAGAGTGGAGAGGGAGCTGGGACTTCTGTCTCCATTGGGCAATAACAAGGTCCCTCCTCTGTGGTGTCATAGGAGGCCACATGGGGAGCCTGGACTTCCATCCCCAACTGATGGTAAGAAGGTAACTCTCCAGCAGTACTGAGTCCCCACCTCACAATTTCAATAGAAGCCAAATGGAGAGAGCTACTGAGGCACACATCATCCTCCCAGCTAAGGTGATGCCAATGTTGGCCTGTGTAGAATCTGAACTCCTACACCAACCAGACGGTCATGAAGAACTCCTAATTCCTCCTCCTCTCCCAAGGTGTCAAGAAAAACCAAGTGGAGAGCCTACACTTTCACCTCACCAGGCAGTAATGAGGCAGTGACTCCTTTCCCCACTGGTATGTTGTCAGAGGAGGCCTTCTAAAATACAAGATTTAAATAGAGTCTCTAGAGTCTCAAAATATAATATCCAAAATGTCTAAGATACAATAAAAAAAAGAAATCACTCATCACACCATGAACCAGGAAAACCTCAATTTGAATGAAAGAAAGCAATCAATCGATGTCAACACTTAATGGAATTTAAGGATTATAAAGTAGTCATCATAAAAATGTTTCAATGAACAATTACATACACACTTGAAACAAATGATAAGATAGAAACTCTCAGCAAAGAAATAAAAATTATCAACAAAGAAAGAGAATATATAAGGAAGAACCTAAAGGAAATTTTAGAACTGAAAAATACAGCAACCAAAATTTGAAAATTCAATGAATAAGCTTCAAAGCAGAAGGGAGATTCTAAACAACAGAGAGAAAAGAAACTGACAAAGATGAGCAGAGCCCAGAAAACCATGAGACTACAACAAAAACAAGAAAAAATGGAGTACCAAGAAGAGAGGAGAATGATACTTCCAGGTGAATATTTCAGTTGCAAAGCACTGAGGATCTTCTGAACTTATTAATATACAATGATGTCACTAAAACAGAACACGAGGTTATGAACACATTTTTATGAAGAAGTGGGCTCTTCATTCAACGTCTCATTTAAAGCACAATAACAAAGTTCCATGCATATTCTGGGCCAGATTCCCTGGTAGTTCAGGTGTAAAAGAGCCTATCTATAGTGCTGGAGACCCAGGTTCGATCCTGGGTTAGGGAGATCCTCTGGAGAAGGAAATGGCAAACCACTCCATTATTCTTGCCTAGAAAATCCCATGGATGGAGGAACCTGACAGGCTACAGTCCATGGGGTCGCAAAGAGTTGGACATGACTGAGCGACTTCACTTCACTTCTGGATTTTTGGAGGCACATTAGGAAATCTATGAAGTAATGTCATGTTTATGCATGCAGGAAACTATAATTCAAAGATATATATTATTATATTTACCTTTTTAATTTGCTTTATTAACCACCTAGATCAAAGAACACTAAAAATTCCAGGATAGAACCAGGTCCAATGTGACTTGCTTTGAGGGAAAATACGAAGCGAGATCTACCAAGCTGATCTTCATTCCATGCTGGTAGGGGTCTATGTTAAGATTTAAGTGTACCCAAGAGAAGACCTGATGACCAGTCTCCTGAGAGGTCATAAGTTTTAGAAAATTTACTATGATTCTACTTCAGCTTTATCAGCTCTACAGAGGTGACAAGATTTATCCAAATAACTCATGCTTCTCAAACATAAGTAAATTATAGCACCTACTTTCAGGCATGCAGAGAAGACATTTATTTCCATTGGCCAGAGTGCTTATGGCCTCTACCCATAATATTTCATTCCTGATATCAGCAAATCTGGGGTGGGTGGGGTGGAGAGAATTGTTTTATTTATTTATTTTTTTTTTGAGAATTGTTTTAAAAACTGATGTGTGTGCACAGAATCATAGCACTGTGACTCTGTTAAATACCTTTTATTTGCCCCTTTGCCCTCCTGATATAGAGTGACCTCTAAGAGTTACCTCAATAGATGATGGAGCTTCTGACTTCTAGTTGGAGAGCCCAAGGAGGAAATTAGGAGGAGGGAGGAGGCTGAGGTTAGAGCATTTATTCCCTTGTTCCCTCTCCTGAGGTGGCCTCTCTCTAGCTAGGGCCCTCAATTGAAAGTCACTGCATTTCTCAAGCAACTTGATACATAGAACTTTCTCCTTCCAGGTTCTGACTACCTCTTACCCAGGGAGTGGTGAAAATTTCACTGCGAACTCGGGGCATTTGTACCATCTCTTGAAATTCCTGACATTCTACTCACACCTTTATAATCGTCTCTTAGAAAATGTACCCTTGAATCATTCTTTTCCACTGGGATTCTGACTGACATACCACACAAGGAGATGGCTAATCTCCAAAGACATATGGCCCCTGTAAGGCCACAACCCCTTAACAGAGCACTTCTCTTATATGCATGCTCACCTTGTTCTCTGTCCTTCTATCCCTGCCTATCCTTAGGAGATTGCTGAGCAGACATGCCAACTTCTGGGTCTTCAGTTCAGTTCAGTCACTCCATTGTGTCCAACTCTTTGCAACCCCATGGACTGCAGCAACCAGGCCTCCCTGTCCATCACCAACTCCCAGAGTTTACTCAAACTTATGTCCGTTGAGTCGGTGATGCCATCCAACCATCTCATCCTCTGTTGTCCCCTTCTCCTCCCGCCCTCAATCTTTCCCAGCATCAGGGTCTTTTGCAATGAGTCAGTTCTTTGCATCAGGTGGCCAAAGTATTTGAGTTTCAACTTCAGTATCAGTCCTTCCAATGAATATTCAGGACTGATTTCCTTTAGGATGGACTGGTTGGATCTCCTTGCAGTCCAAGGGACTCTCAAGAGTCTTCTCCAACATCCCAGTTCAAAAGCATCAGTTCTTTGGTGTTCAGCTTTCTTTACAGTCCAACTCTCACATCCATACATGACCACTGGAAAAACCATAGCTTTGACTAGATGGACATTTGTTCGCAAAATAATGTCTCTGCTTTTTAATACACTGTCTAGATTGGTCATAACTTTTCTTCTGGGTCTTGGGACCACCCTATTCCATGAGCTTTGCTGACCTTGCTCTCCCAAACTGGATGTGTTCCCAGGGTCTTCCTCCAGACAGGGTGCAATGATTACTCTTCTTATGATGCAAGTAGAGGATTTTTTCTTTTTTACCTTACCCTGCAACATGCAGGATTTTAGTTCCCCGACAAGTGGTTGAACCCATGCCCCCATGCATTAGAAACACAGAAAATCTTAAACACAGAACTCTAGGAAAGTGCCAACAATTACCCTTCTAACAATGAATCATAGTCATTTTCTTTCAGGCTTCCCTCTCTGATATTTACCATTTCACTATGTGTGAGGTGCTTCTAAACTCTTCAGTCAAATAACTAAGCCTCTTAGTTTACTATCATAGACGAAAAACTATTTTCATATTTTGTGTGGACTTTACTACTTCAACACTAAAATACTAATCTTAATTTTCTTATTTTATAATTTAAAAGAGGGATACTGACTCTTTACTAGTAGAGTCCAGCTGCAGTGCAGGACACCTGGATTCAATCCCTGGGTCAGGCAGATCCCCTGGAGAAGGAAATAGCAACCCACTCCAGTATCCTTGCCTGGAGAATTCCACAGACAGAGGAGCCTGGCAGGCTACAGTCCAAGCGGTCGCCAGCAGTCAGACATGACTGAGCAAGTTTCACTTACTGTTTCCTTATATACTACAAACAAGAACTTAAAACCTGAAAATTTATATTCTAATTAAAATTAAATGTAATAAAATTTTCCCTACTGAGGAAAAAACTGAAGCCAAAAAAATATTGACAATTGAGATAGCTAAAGATTAGAAATATCTCTCATTTACAAGTATGGATTTTCACAAAGCTGTAAGGTCTAAGGTCTCCTATGTTATCAAAAGAAGAATTCCACCCAGGGCCATAATTTCAGTTGCCACTCAGTAAGTTACAATGTTCTTTTCAGAAAAGCTTTGACCCAATGCACAGAGCTTCTTCAGGCATGTACACAGAGTATGAGGGGAAATTTTAGAATGCATATAGTTGAGTTTTTCCTACAAAGACATAATTCTGTATTTTTTTAAAGTACACACATTTCTATGTGAAATATCAAATTCTAATCGCAAGTCAAGAACCCAGCCCTTTAAAAAAGTCTGCTTATTTAACATTTGCTTTTCTTTATACAGTTAGCAGGACCACTTTTTCTTGCCCTTAAGACATTTCTGAGTTACAGTTTTTCTTGCAGAGCTTCAGAGGAAGCAGCCCCTTAATATCTTTCAGTAAACCATGACCTCAGGATGCTCCTCATTTTTCTCCAACCTTGACTTTCTTCCAGGAACATTGAGCCTTTCTCTGGTCTATGCCTTGCATCTGCTTGGTTCCAATCGTCCTCTTCAACATGTAGAAATGTAACAGCCAAACATTAATTAGCAATCTAGCAATTAAGTGACCTAAATGTGTACAACTGGTCTTATACATAGAGCCCAAGTTGTTTATACACCATAATTGCAAAATAATTTACTACACAAGCAAAACTAGGAAAGATTCCATCCACTTTTCAGTACTAGAAATATTTACCACTTCAACCACTTTTTCTTTGCTTTTTCTTATTTTTTTTAAGCCACAGAAAGATATTAGTGACATTTAGAAAAAAAAATGATCCCTATTGAACAAGGCAGTTATGTTACCATACAGTTTACAACATTAAGATTTATTTTTGCTTGAGGCGAAGTTAAGATTAAAGAGATGAAGTTGCTAACACCATGCAGGCTCATAAAACTCTAAGCCATTACTATGACCTTAATATAGAACTTAGGATTCAAGACATCAATATTGCTTTATAATAGTCTCATATTCATTTAAGATTCAGTTGTAGTTTGTCATAGTTCAATTTCCCATTTTCATCTAAACTACCTTGAACTTTGGTTGCACAAAATAATTTTTTATTTCTTTACCAACTGTGTACTTTAAAAATTCACAGAATTGAAAGGTGAAAGACAATGAACTGTTTAAAATATTAAAAAAAAAATCCACCCGTTCCTAGTTTGTAATCTTCTTCAGTACCTTTGCAGTGAGTAAAGAGATTACTGTATGTACTTATATCAGACAATATGATAACATAAAGATATCATGAAAAATTACTTGGTAACATTTTTAAAATTATATCATTTTTTTCTCAAAGGTGTCTAACTTCAGATGTTCACCTATTTATCAAAAAATCACAGCTCTACCATATATCATGCAAAGTAAGGATAATTTCTTAACCGCTTAAAGGTTCAGTTTCTTATCTGTAAAACGGGTCTTTGTGATGAATAAATAAATGAAATAGTATATGTAAAATATTTACTATAGAGACTTCCCTGGTGGTCCAGTGGCTAAGGCTCCACACTCCCAATGCTGGGTGCCCTGGGCAAGGAATTAGAACCCACGTGCCACAACTAAAGATCTCACATGCCCCAGTTAAGACCCAGCACAGCCAAATAAGTAAATACTTTTTTAAATAATAGTAATAGCTATTTAATGGTTGCTTAATTCAGAAGCAAGCGTTAAAGCCTTACTGGGGAGCAGTCCAGGAATTTAGACCACCACAGAACTATAATCCCCTGGGGCTTCCCAGGTGGCGCTCGTGGTAAAGAACCTGCTTGACAATACAGAAGATGTAGAGACACAGATTTGATCCCTAGGTGGGCAAGATCCCCTGGAGGAGACCATGGCAACCCACTCCAGTATTCTTGCCTGGAGAATCCCACTGACAGAGGAGCCTGGCAGGCTACAGTCTGTAGGGTCACAAAGAGATAGACATGACGGAAGCAACTTGGCACACTTGCATATAACCCTTTACCATATCATTAAAATTCAGTTAAAATATCGCACTTATTTGCTGATTTTGAAGATTTCCCTGCACTTTCTGACCTCTAGAGGCTGCTGCAGAGACACTGCCCCAAGGCCTCTGGCTGTGTATCAAATCTATGCCTCTGTGATTGGAATGTAGAATTGAGTCATGTTGACCTCCTTTAACAGTCTTCAAATAATGCTGGTTGCTAGTAAGTTTTACACGGATTTATTTTTTTTTGAGGAAAAAATGATCATCTTAAGCACTGCAAGCATTGTGCATCATTCCCAACTAAAAAGCAAGAGTAAAACAGTGTGGAGACAAGGAGTCAGGACAGGAAGTGAGGAAACCTCAGTCTCACACAGAGAGCTGGCTCCAGGTGACATCTGGCCAGTCACTTAACCTCTCAAGACTGCTAGTTTTTCATCTATTACTTGAAGGGCTCAGACCAGATGACTACTCAGCTACCATTATATGACACCAGACAGAAAGAACCTTTAGAAAACAAATCAAGTGGAACAACAGCTATGATGGAAGGCAATCTATCCTTGTATTGAAAGAGTGAATCTGAAGTTGGAGAGGTTTCAGGACTCAGCTGGATGAACTTAAGAGAATCACTTGTCTTCATCTCACAGGTTAGTAGGGCGGATTCAATAGATCATTTATATAAGCACTTAGCAGGATGCATGGTTCATGTAACTAAATCAATAACAGTTATTAATAGTTTGCATTTATAACACTCAGTTTAGAATCTGCACAGTATGCCAGATTCTTATATTCTAAGAGTTATAATAATTTAAGAGGTGACCTGATCCACAATTTATCCAAATCCTAGGGGAGGGAAGAAGAGAATAAAGATCCAAAGACTGAGGCCTGAGATACTGCCTTAGACAGCAGCTGAGAAGATTAGAAATGATGTATTCAAAGCCCTCATCTACAGACACTCATTAAATGCTGGCTCTTATTGCACTGATGGAGAAGGCAATGGCACCCCACTCCAGTACTCTTGCCTGGAAAATCCCATGGATGGAGGAGCCTGGTGGGCTGCAGTCCATGGGGTCGCTAGGAGTCAGGCATGACTGAGCGACTTCACTTTCACTTTTCACTTTCATGCATTGGAGAAGGAAATGGCAACCCACTCCAGTGTTCTTGCCTGGAGAATCCCAGGAACAGAGGAGCCTGGTGGGCTGCCGTCTATGGGGTCGCACAGAGTCGGACACAACTGAAGTGACTTAGCAGCAGCAGCATTGCATTGATGGATATTGGAAAACGTTGAGTAATCAAAAGCCTATTGCTTGGTTCAATGTAAATAACTATATTTATAATACATACACTATCACACTCGAAGATATTCTTTCTGGGTCTAGATTTTATACTCAATTACTTGGATGAAACAGAAATTCAACATAAAACACAGATAACACAAAACAGAGGGCAAAATGGTACACTGCCAAAAAAAGAAAAGTTATATATTTGATTCTTTAAATCATCCCCCAGAGTAACTTAATTCAAATATTTTTGGGTTTATACATGAAGTGAAAACTTGCACAGGAAAGTATATGTGAAAAAAAAATACTATAAAGAGAAGTTAGACTAAAGATTTATTAAGCCTGAAAAAATAGCAAAGAAACAGTTACATTTTTCATTAGAAATATTGAAAGATAGCCAATTTCTGTTTCCTGGATTTAATACTTGTGGTTTCCCCAACACAGCCATTTCACATTTGTTGTGGAAGCAATTTTTTCAGCTTTCGGTAGTATACCAGGATTGAAATAATAAGCTAACTTTGCAATGCAGGTTAAGGTCCTCACATATAAGAAACATACTTTCTATGATGATAATCATACTCTCTGCTCTCACTTTTAAATATCAGCTCCAAATATTACCTACAAAGTAATCCCCTGCTGTAACACTTTTATGCTCCTTTGACTTTGTACTACTTTCAAAATCAAAATTGAATTTCATGTCTAGATGGTCAACATGGTGCTTCTAGAAATTGCTTTTCCATTGTTTCCCACATGTAAGGTCTCAGTAACATTCAGCCTTTCCTCACCCACTTCCCTCTTTATCTTCCCCTCCCTAGAAATATTTTCCTCTTTACACTCTTCCCTTTTGTCTATTCATCTCAAAAACTGCTTCCTTCCGAATCTTCTCACCTTTCATCTGCTATAAAAATTTCCAGGCTCTAAACTTTCCTTTTCCAAATATAATTCATGAAAAAATGATCTTTTTCTATAAACTTTCTTGAGTATACTCTCATAGTTCACCATGATTTAAAAGAAAAAAAAAAAGAGGGAAGTATATGGCTTTAAGTTAACCCTCTGTTTGTATCTGTGTTATAGGTAATACTACCTCACTTTAGCACTGTCAATATATGCAATTATGTAATTACCCCTAGTCACAACTTGTCAATAAATATGTACTGAGCCAGGCCCTGTTTTAGGCACTGGTGATCCATTACTAGATAAGTCTCTACTCTCTCAGAATTCATATTCCAGAGAAGAGAAAGAGACAAACACAACATCATCAGAAAGAGCAAAAAGGATCATTTTAGGCAGTAATGAGTACAGTACATGCTTCAAAACACTTGCGAAAATTGTTCTGACAATCACCATTTCTCTAGGGTCCTTGAAATATTCTAAAAGAAAAACATCACAAATGTGCAGGTCGTAGATACGTTATTTACACATAGTACATTCAGACTTCTCACCAAAGATCTTAGCCAGCTGTAACATCATAGCCAATTATAGAATTTTGGTAGCAGCATAAATCCTGTGAAGGATATGCTGTGTGATTTTTCCCTTTTTATCTTTGCCCTTCACTCAACCCAAGATGCACTTTTATCTTGCCTAAAAGCTAAAAGTTAGTGGGTGAGACCTTGACCACTGTCACCAACTTTGAGTTGCCAACAAGGCAAGAGTAAGCTACACATGCGGTCGCGATGACTTGCTAGGTTCTTTTAGGAGAACCTACCACCAACAGTCCTCAGAACTTTCTACAGTTACCTTTGTTCCTTGGCTTTGATCTCTGTCAAATGACAACAAAAACCTAAGAGAAGGGTGCCACTTGTGCATTTCAGTTTATTTTCTCAAAGTCTTGTATTTCAGTGGGAAAAATTTGAGAACTATTTCAGGAATATCAACTATAGTACAAATAAAACAGGCATATTTTTAAAAAACTTAAATGCAAACGAGCTTTATAGATCTTATGTAAAAAATTTTGTGTGAAGAGATTTTTACGATAGTCAACTCTACATTTCCATGGCCTCTGCGTCTGCCAATTCAACCAACCATGGACCAGGTACAACGTTTACTATCCCTGGTTGGTTGAATCCGTGGATGCAGAACTGACGGATTTGGGAGCCAACTATGGAACTTAAGCATCAGCAGATTCTAGTATCTGCAGTGATCTAATCCCCTTGCTGACAGAGGGGAACAACTGTTTATATAATAAAAGGCTCAGTATTTAAAAGTAAACAGTTTTGTATTTTCTGCAGCATGAAATGAAATAAGGGATATGATAGATATTATTAAAAGGAAATTCAGTAGCTAAAAATTGCCAATTGTATAACTGAATAAATTTTGCCTTATATAAGTATGCAAACAGATAAACTAAATTCAATAAAAATAATCACTTTCTTCAAATTTACACAATACTAATGAAAACAAAAAGCATAAATATTTTTGATTAAATATTTAGAGCTTCTAGCTCCTCTTACACCTATCTTTACTTTTCCTAAAATTTCAGGAAGAAATTCATTTCTAAGAGACCTAAATTCCACCAGGGTCCTCTGGCAAAATTCAATTTTAATTATGGTTCATAAGTTTTAAGAACATTATTTTTTAAGAGAGCAGGTAGAGTCTTCTGATCTGAGCAAAACCATTTGTATCTCAGAGATGTATAATTTATTTGCACTCAGCAATTAACCTCTAAGGGTACCCCTATTTTCCTTAAAACTACAGGAAATTATCATGGGTTTTTTTTTTCAATAGTAAATGGACCTTCCAGGTAAGGATTTTATACAGCATGTTTTGGTGTGAGATTCCTTCTTACCCCTTTTTGGCTTTTATATCAGGTGGGTCATTATGTCCTACAGCAATCATATGAAGTAGTTACTAAACCCAAGATAAGAAAACTGAAGACAGAGACCAGGTAAAGTACCCAAGATTACAGAGTTTTCAGATAGGGTCAAGACCTCAACTTCTTGTCTTAATCCCAGGTCTTTTCCACTCTGTCTCTGAGAAAACCTTAGGTGGTACCATGGGATGATCTGAAGACTGGGGCCATGGAAATAATATAAAGCAAATGACAGAAGTACACAAGAAGAAGGAAGATGAATGAGGACTCTATGCAGAATCCTCCCATAGGAATCCCTAGTGGAGAGCCGGAGTCACAGTGAATAACCAAAATCCACATACAAGATTGTGGTCACAAGATAATAGCGGAGTATTCATGGTCTATTTTCAGTTCAGAGGGCATGCTGTTCAAGTTTGGCATTCATAAAGACTAAAATAATGAAAAATAATAACTTGTGTACCAATGTCTTTTTTAACGAGCTGCTTCCCTCCAAAATAAAATGTATTGTTTTTAAAAAGAAAGTTTTAAAGCACCTATCTGAAGTCACACTGTACTAAAAAGAATGCCAGGCTTGTTACCATGGTGTGTAACAAAAATGTATTTTGATTTATATTTCAGAAACTAAAAAAATTAAATGTTGAGACCAAAAAAAAGAAGAAGAAGAAGGGAGGTGGAAGCACTTGACCGAAGGCATTTACATCTGCCTCCTTGGGTAGAACATGGGAAACCAAAGCAGGGCAATGTCTCCCCGACAGCAGATTTACATTCTTTTGCCTCTGTGAAGTACAACTTACCAGGGTTTTTTGTTTCCTTTATTTACGTTATAGTTAAGATAAGAGGTGAGTTTAAGTTTCCAATAGTTTTCTTTTTTGATGCCCTTGAAGACATCAAAATAAGAAATTTATAATTTTGTCAGCTCATTCAATTTGAAAAAAATATGTATAAGAATGATATCAAACATGGTGTCACTTTTGTAAAAACAAAAATTAATATTTGAAATGATGTTATTTTCCAGAAATATGATAGTCACAAGATTTTATCAAAAGTGCTGTTGAGAGTCCTTAGGAATCATTACCACTAAATGGAAAGACCACTGAATTCTTTTAAATAAATCTTCTTGCTTGTTTGTTTTATTTCTCAGTTGTTATTTCTATGTTTACTTTTTATTATGGGAAGTTTATGGAAAGCATACACCAAAGGAGAAAGAATGTAGGCATCAACTATTCTGTTGTAAACTTAGTATGGACATATTTGTATCCTGATCGAGTTAGGAAATTCACACTTTTCTTCCTCAAGTATGAAAGTCAGCAGGGCTTTGTTTTTGAACGATTAGTGTTAGCAAGGTCCTTGTTGTTTTTATTTACAACAACCCAGAGGAATTGGGTGGAGAGGGAGGTGGGAGGGGGGATCGGGATGGGGAATACGTGTAACTCTATGGCTGATTCATATCAATGTATGACAAAACCCACTGAAATGTTGTGAAGTAATTAGCCTCCAGCTAATAAAAAAAAAAAATTCCTTTTCATGATTCTATCTCCTCCTCTTCAGAAACTATATGCATTGAATTTGCATAAGCCAAGTATTTGGAATTCAAACGCCAAGACCAAAGGAAGCCATGAATACTAGATTCTATCAAGAATGTGTGGAGAGCCTGGTTGTTGTGCCTTAAAGGGCAAGGCTATGCTTAAAGTGTACAGAGCTCCAGGAAAATATTTTTGGTGGTGTCTGTGCTTATATAAAAGTCTTGTTTAAAAAATGCATTACAAAATTCATAGGCCCGTGTGAGGTATAATGATGTGTCAATGAAGATTTATAAAAAGGGTAGAAAAGAGGTACTTATGTATTTGTTTATTGCCTAATCAAATGTGTGCAAAGATTTGTCTTTACAATGTCAATCTGTCTTTAACATGAAAGTCACCTCAAAATCAGCCTGTTGGCACCATCCTGGCAAGTCCATGAAAAAAAAAAAATCACACTAGCCAGTAGGAGCCATCCACCCACTAGGCTGTACTCCTGGGACCAGCCCATTCCTGGGGTCAACTTTATTGGCTAGAGTCACAGAGCTCCTAATTCAACCCATGTGCACAAAGAAGATCAAAGAGTGCCCCAGGAGGGGTCCAGGACCCACACGGGTTCCAGTATAGCCCTGTGTTGCCCACTCAGATGGCACTGTGGATACTAGCTGGGCCCAGGCCCCAGATGGGGATGTATAAACTTTAGGAGATGGTACCCAAAGCATAATGGGCCAACTGAGGCACAGATCCTGGAGGAGAAGCCCTACTTCCCCCAACTCCCCCCACCCCACCAAGGGCAACACTGGCAAAGTGTCATCCAGTCTGAGTAAGAAAAGAAACAAATGAGGCTTGACCAGGGAATGAGGTCACCTGGGCCCCGAGACTCTGCAGACTTCTATCCTAATTACCCCCTTCACATGAGATGGTGGTTGACACTTTTACTTGAAGAGAACTGAAGAAAGTCAACCTAGGAACTTCTCCCAAAGTTGGAATAGTGCTGACACACACTCAGTTGTATCTGCCATAAAACTTGAAGCAATTATTTAACTAACCTGAATTTCAATGTCCTCATTTCTAAAATGGGGCTAAAACATCCGTACCCAAAAACTGCATAAGGATTTACTTACTAAGTTAATATAGGGTATATGTCTTGATTATATGAGGCACTAAGTAAATGTTAAAAATTATTATAAATATTTACTTCTAATTATTTAATAGCCTCAGATAGGACATTAAGTGGAGAAGGAAATGGCAACCCACCCCAGTGTTCTTGCCTGGAGAATCCCAGGGACAGAGGAGCCTGGTGGGCTGCCGTCTATGGGGTCGCACAGAGTCGGACACGACTGAATGGTTTAGCAGCAGCAGCAGCAGGAGATTAAGTATAAGGAGTAGCAAAGGAAATAGAAGAGGGGCTTCCCGTGTGATCCAGTGGTTAAGATTCCATGCTTCCAATGCAGGAGGCACAAATCTGATCCCTGGTCAGGGAACTAATATCCCACATGCCGCAAGGTTCGGCCAAAAAAAAAGAAAAACTATTAATAAAGAGAAGTAGAAGGAAAGCAATTTCTCTGATACCCAGGAATCTGTCATTTAACTGGAGCAATAACAACATGTAGATATGAAAAATCCCTAAGAATCACTTCAGTATGCATCTATTGAGAAGCATGAATAGAAGTGAATTAAAGAGACAGAGAAAAGGCATGAAGAAATTATCGCACTTAATCAGAGAAGGCATCCTGAAACCAGAGACCTTTTGAGTCCAGGCATATTAATAAAACGAGGAACAAGAACAGTAGAGACAAGGAAGAACCCTCACAGAGAAAACCTATGACCCCCAAAGACCAGTGGGTATGGCTTTCTTAACAAAAAATGAGATCCTCAGCACTATCAACACACGGCCTGGTTGTTCTTTTCTACTGTAACGATTGTCAGAAGCAAACTCAGAGAACATGTCAACATGCTGAAGGCTATTTCATCGGCTATAAATAAAAACAACAAGGACCTTGCTAACACTAATCGTTCAAAAACAAAGCCCTGCTGACTTTCATACTTGAGGAAGAAAAGTGTGAATTTCCTAACTCGATCAGGATACAAATATGTCCATACTAAGTTTATAAAAGGTTGGAGCCCCGGGTGAAAATTATGCCCAAACAACCAACACAGGTGTGAATATCAGCTAAATCGGTTCCTTGGCACCATGAAAACTGTTCAGCAATTTCAGGCTGTGAAAGTGGAGATACTTGGGCTCCTCTAAATGGGAAATCAGGGCTTTGAAGTAAGGAAGATAATGCTCAGGCAGCCAGCAGTCTCTTTCCACACAGCTCACAGAAATTAGTCGGCCTCTAAGCACACAGTCTGAGCGACTTCACTTCACTTCACTTCAAGCACACAGTAGTAGCTCTGGCAACTCAGCAGGAGGAACTCCAGAAGTCATTCCTTCCCCAGGGGCATCGGTCCCTGGCTATTTAGGCACTTTGCACAATGGTGCCCTGGTTAATGTTTTAACAACAACAATATCAACAGCCTTGATCTGAAGCTTTTGTGTAAATATTCCCTCCAAAGTCAATTTCAAGCTACGGGTATGCCATCATGAGCACAGATGGGGAGAGATGCGCTCTGTGGGCTCAGGGGAACAATTGCCGGTGACCCAAAACCTCTGACTCGGCCTCTCAGCTCTCCCACTCAATGGACTGACTTGTTGCTGCGGCACTCTCCTCTCTCCACCCATGCTTTCTTCTTACTCCTTCATTTTTGTGAACTTTCCTGCTAGTAGCTATATGGCTCCTTCTTCAAGCTCTCTAGGATAGAGAAGGGGTCTGATGAAATCAGCCATTCCCTAACTAGCAGGGAATGTTCCACATGAGTTATCTTTAACCCAATCAGCTATCACTGTGTCAGTGGCTGACACCTCCTCTAAATCAGGAGTTTGTCCTGGAGTGTGCAAGATCTTTTTAGAAGGGAGTGGTCTCATCTGGCAGGCACCATGGACTATCCAGTACTTAGCAGCATAAGCAATTAAGCACTTGATTTGTGTTTGCGTTGGACCAAGCACTTTGGTATCCTTTGGAAACGTCATCTTGACTCCATTTCTGATGGCTTGCCCAGTGTAACACTGATCAATGTCATTCCAGAGGTGGAGGCACAGTGGTGAACTGCCAACAACTCTGGATGGGCGATCCGAGACCTAGGTCCAGCCAACAATTACTTGGTATTCTTCTGTGACCTTGGACAATCTCATTTAAACATTATGGATCTAAATGTCCTCATTTGTAAACGAGAAAACTGTTCCTACCACAGCAAATCCTAGAGGATGTTTTACTGGACTGAGGAGGAGAAGGATTTTTCCTCTTGTGTCAACTTGGAACAAAAAAAAAGTGTTTCCCCACAAAAAATTTGGTAATTCTTGAAACAAGCAAACAAGAAAAAGTATCTTTGGTAAATTGTATAGCAATAAAAATTAATTAAGAATTATTTTAAGAAGTGTTGAAGCTACTGAAATCATATTTGTTTAATCTGCTACTGGGAGCTAAGTCATGAATGGCTCTTACTACTATAAAAATTACAATAAAATATGTGGCATCAATTCTGCTGAAGAGAAGAATAGAGAAATAATTTCATCCTAACCTGCTATCCTATTTCTCCTCCTATATTTTTATTTACTGTAACTCTGATATATGATCTGAATTAGAATGAGCAGGAAAAAAGTCATATGAAGAAGTATTGTTGATGCTATTATTAGCAATATGATTAATTATATTAAATATAATTAACTAAATAACATTTAATATATCAATATATTAATAAATATATCATTTAAATGCATTGTTAAATATTTAAATATTAATATTATTAAATATTAAGCATATTATTTAATATATTATTAAATATATTATATATTATAATATATCATATTATATTAATATATTGTATATTATTATACTATTAATAAATATATTATATAGTATTATTATACTAGCCTCCAAAACTATTTTCTTGTCCTTATGGATGTTTTGGATATAACTGAGTAGATAATAAAGGAGTCTTTAAATATTTAAAGGTATTTGAGATGTTGATTTTCAGTACAGAAAAGTGTTAATTTCAAATCTTTCTATTCCTATTGAAGATATAAATCTAATGAAAATGAGGGCTGAGGAGGGAGACAAATACAACAATGTCATAGAATGTAATCAAACTTAAAAACTTCTGTGTGGCAAAGGGAACCATAAACAAAATGAAAAGACAACCTATGGATTAGATAAAATATTTGCAAATGATGCTACCAATAAGGAGTTAATCTCCAAAATATACAAACAGTCCATACAACTCCTGAATATAAAAATTAACAAATAATTCAATCCAAAAGTGGATAGAAGACCTAGACATTTCTCTAAAGAAGACATATAGGTGGCCAATATATACATGAAAAATGCTCAACATCACTAAATATTAGAGAAAAAAATCAAAACCACAATGAGGTATCACCTCACACCAGTCAAAATGAGCATCACCGAAAAGTCTACAAATAATAATGCTATAGAGGGTATGGAGAAAAGGGAACCCTCCTACACTGTTGGTGGAAATGTAAATGGGTACAGCAACAATGGAGAACAGAATGAAGGTTACTTGGAAAAACAAAAGTAGAGCTACCACTTGCTCTAGCAATCCCATCCCTGGGTATATATCCGGAAAAGACAAAACCACTAATTCAAAAAGATACATGCACCTCAATGTTCACAGCAGCATTATCTATGAGAGCCAGGACATGGAAACAACCCAGGTAATCATTAACAGATGATGGGCTTAGGAAGATGTAGTATATGTATACAATGGAGTATTACTCAATTATAAAAAAGGATGAAATATTGTCATTTGCAGCTACACAGATGGACCTAGAGAATATCATGCTTAGCAAAATAAGTCAGAGAAAGATAAATACTATATGATATCACTTATACAGGAATATAAAATAAAACAAGTGAATCTATATACAAAACAGACTCACAGACATAGAAAATAAACTTATGGTTCCCTGATGGCTCAGATGGTAAAGAATCCACCTGCAATGCGGGAGACCTGGGTTCAATCTCTGGGTTGGGAAGATCCCCTGGAGAAAGGAACAGTTACCCACTCTAGTATTCTGACCTGGAGAATTCCGTGGACTGAATGGTCCATGGGGTTGCAAAAATTTGGACACAACTGAGTGACTTTCACTTTCACTTTTCAAAAAAGAAAGGGAATGGGGGAAGGATAAATCAGGAGTATAAGATTAACAGATACAAACTACTGTACATAAAATAGATATGCAACAAGGATTTACTGTCTGGCACAGGGAATTATATCCACTATCTTCTAATAACCTGTAATGGAATATAATCTGCAAAAATAAATGAATCACAAAATATTATAAATGAATCACAAAATATTATAAATTAACTATACTTTAATTAAAAAGAAGAATAAGAGAGTGAGAGAGACCACATCTCTCTAAAAGAAGTTTAGCTGCTATTTGTCATTGTTGTTGTAGAATTAGAAGCAAGTTTGACCAGAGATTCCAGAAAAGGCATTCAGATGAGAAAGAAGGAAAGCTGTGATGATGAGGAAGAAAGCACTTTGGAGTCAAAGGATTCTGCTTCCCACCAGACATGTGATTGTGGAAAATCTATTTCAGCTTTTTGTGACTCCATTTTCTGATCATAGGGATTTTCTGAGCACAGGGATTAAAATGTAGGGAGGAAATCATACAACGAGCACAAATGCCATGACTACATCGCCTAGTTTATAGTATGAACTCAGCCAATGCCAATTTTCTTCCATTTTGCCCCTCTTATCAAAGAAGAGGAAAGCTTTCTCACCTAGGAAGTAAAACAAGGGTCAGCATATATAATTAGAAGTCTAAAGGATCCCACCACCAGTTTTTATAAATAAATTTTGTTGGAACACAAATATATATACATATTTATGTGTGTATATATACACACACACACACACATATCTTCTTGTTCAGTCACTAAGTCACGTCTGACTCTTTGTGACCCCATTGACTGCAGCACACCAGTCTCCTCTTTCCTCCACTATGTCCTGGACTTTGCTCAAATTCATGTCCATTGAATCAGTGATGCTATCTAACCATCTCATCCTCTGCCATATCTTTTTCCTTTTGCCCTCAACCGTTCCCAGCATCAGGGTCTTCCCCTATATATACAAACAATATATATAAAACACTGTTAATAATAAAAGAGCTTTCATGTTATAATCACTTGTAGTTACTTTAAGTCAGATGAGAGTAAATCAACAATGTTCTGATACCAACAACTTCTACTGTCAAAGGTGGAAGTCATAGTTAACTTGATCATCTAACAGTCTGTGTCAGATAGCCACTGACTGAGTCAGGGACCCAACAGGAAATGGAATGTTTGGGGAAAAAAATCAGGAAGATTATTTACAAAAATATTAATATTAAAATTTGTATAGTGGGTAGGGTATGAGAGAACCGTAAGAGATAAAGCAGAAACCCAGAACAGCAAAAGAGTTGTCACTACACCTGGGCCTGAAGAGATTAGGGGAAGAATGAGATTGCAAGTGCCCAGGAAGAGGAAGAATTGCCCAGGAAAGTGCTGTTAACAGAAAGAGAATTAGTTGCTGTTTTTCTTTTATTGGAGTATAGTTGCATTACAATGTTGTGTTCATTTCTGCTGTGGGGCAAAGTGAATCAGTTCATTTCAGTTCGGTCGCTGAGTCATGTCCAACTCTCTGTGACCCCGTGGACTGCCGCACACCAGGTCTCCCTGTCCATCACCAACTCCAGGACCTTGCCCAAACTCATGTCCATCGAGTCGGTGATGCCATACAACCATCTCATTCACTTTCATCCCCTTATCCTCCTGCCTTCAATATTTCCCAGCATCAGGGTCTTTTCCAATGAGTCAGTTATTCACATCAGGTGGCCAAAGGATTGGAGTTTCAGCTTCAGCATCAGTCCTCCCAAGAATATTCAGAACTGATTTCCTTTAGGATTGACTGGTTTGATCTCCTTGCAGTCCAAGGGACTCTCAAGAGTCTTCTCCAACACAACGGTTCAAAAGCAGTCTTCGGTGCTCAGCTTTCTTTATGGTCCAACTCTCACATCCATACATGACTACTAGAAAAACCATAGCTTTGACTAGATGGACATTTGTTGGCAAAGTAATGTCTCTGCTTTTTAATATGCTGTCTAGGTTGGTCATAGCTTTTCTTCCAAGGAGCAAGCGTCTTTTAATTTCATGGCTATATCACCATTTGCAATGATTTTGGAGAGCAAGAAAATAAAGTCTATCACTGTTTCCATTGTTTCCCCATCTATTTGCCATGAAGTGATTGAACTGGATGCCATGATCTTTGTTTTTCAAATGTTCAGTTTTAAGCCAGCTTTTTCACTTTCCTCTCTCACTTTCATCAAGAGGTTCTTCAGTTCCTCTTTGCTTTCTGCCAGAAGGGTGGTGTCATCTGTATATCTGAGGTTATTGATATTTCTCCCAGAAATCTTGATTCTAGCTTGTGCTTCATCCAGCCCAGCATTTCTCAGGATGTACTCTGCATATAAGTTAAATAAGCAGGGTGATAAGTTGCAGCTTTGATGTACTCCTTTCCCAATTTGGAACCGGTATGTTGTTCCATGTCCAGTTCTAACTGTTGCTTCTTGACCTGCATACCCATTTCTCAGGAGGCAGGTCATGTGGTCTGGCAGTCCCATCTCTTTTAAGAATTCTCCACAGTTTCTTGTGATCCACACAGTCAAAGGTTTTGGCATTGTCAATGAAGCAGAAGTAATGTTTTTCTAGAACTCTCTTGCTTTTTCGATGATCCAACGGATGTTAGCAATTTGATCTCTGGTTCCTCTACCTTTTCTAAATACAGCTTGAACATCTAGAAGTTCTCAGTTCACAAACTGTTGAAGCCTGGCTTGGAGAATTTTGAACATTACTTTACTAGCGTGTGAGATGAGTGCAACTGTGTGGTAGTTTGAGCATTCTTTGGGATTGCCATTCTTTGGGATTGGAATGAAAACTGACTTTTCCAGTCCTGTGGCCACTGCTGAGTTTTCCAAATTTGCTGGCATATTGAGTGCAGCACTTTCACAGCATCATCTTTTAGGATTTGAAATAGCTCAACTGGAATTCCATCACCTCCACTAGCTTTGTTCATAGTGATGCTTTCTAAGGCCCACCTGACTTCACACTCCAGGATGTCTGGCTCTAGGTGAGTGATCACACCATCGTGATTATCTGGATCATGAAGATCTTTTTTGTACAGTCCTTCTGTGTATTCTTGCCACTTCTTCTTAATATCTTCTGCTTCTGTTAGGTCCATACCATTTCTGTCCTTTATCAAACCCATCTCTGCATGAAATGTTCCCTTGGTATCTCTAATTTATTTGAGGATCTCTAGTCTTTCCCATTCTATTGGTTTCCTCTATTTCTTTGCACTGATCACTGAGGAAGACTTTCTTATCTCTCTTTACTATTCTTTGGAACTCTGCATTCAGATGGATATATCTTTCCTTTCCTGCTTTGCCTTTAGAGTCTCTTCTTTTCTCAGCTATTTGTAAGGCCTCCTCAGACAAGCACTTTTCTTTTTGCATTTCTTTTTCTTGGGGATGGTCTTGATCACTGCCTCCTGTACAATGTCACGAACCTCCATCCATAGTTCTTTAGCATTTTGTCTGTCAGATCTAACCCCTTGAATCTGTTTGTTACTTCCACTGTATAATCATAAAGGATTTGATTTTGTCATATCTGAATGGTCTAGTGGTTTTCCCTACTTTCTTCAATTTAAGTCTGAATTTTGCAATTAAGGAGTACATGATCTGAGTGACAGTCAGCTCCCAGTCTTGTTTTTGCTGACTGTATAGAGCTTTTCCATCTTCGACTACAAAGAATATAATTAATCTGATTTCAGTATTGGCCATCTGGTAATGTCCATGTGTAGAGTTATTTCTTGTGTTGAATCAGCTATATATACATATATCTCCTCTGCTGTGGATTTTTTTCCCATTCGGGTCACCATAGAGCATTGAGTAGAGTTTCCTCTGCTATACAGTCCATTCTCATTAGTTAGCTATTTTATACATGAAAAGAAAAAAAGCAAAAGTGAAAAGGGGCTTCCCTGATGTCTCAGACAGTAAATAATCTGCCTGCAATGTGGGAGACCTTGGTTTGACCCCTGGGTCAGGAAGATCCCCTGGAGAAGGAAATCATAACCCACTTCAGTATTCTTGCCTAGAGAATTCCATGGAGAGAAGAGCTTGGCAGGCTACGGTCCATGGGGTCGCAGAGAGTAGGACATGACTGAGCAGCTAGTACTTTCTTTTCTTTCCTAGTAATGTACATAAGTGCATATTTAGTCACTCAGTCGTGTCCAGCCCCTTGCAACTCTTTGTGGGCTGTAGCCTGCCAGGCCCTTCTGTCCACGGGATTTCCCAGGCAATAATACTGGAGTGGTTTCTTTCTCCAAGGCATCTTCCTGACCCAGGGATCGAAACCACGTCTTCTGTGTCTCCTGCATTGAAAGCTAATTCTTCACCCATCAGGGATTCCCTGCAGCCTATACATGTCAATCCCAATCTCTCAATCAATTCCACCACTCTGTTTCCCCCTTGGTATCTGAACATTTGTTCTGTAAGTCTGTGCCTCTACATGAAGAGGCAAAAAAATGTTTTTGAAAATCAAGACAAAAAACAGATAATGGAAGCAAATTTGCAGATAATCTATTGTCTTCAGCAGACAAGGATGTGGAAATGACTAAACAGGTTAATCTTTTTAGGGTTTGTTGAGTCTTTTTGTATCTCTTAATCTTTCTGGAATTTTTTTCAGTCATCATCATTTTGAATAGTACCTCTGCTCCATTGTTGCCTCTGGATCTCTGTTAAGATAGATCATGATATTATTGTTCTACCCAATCTATCTAGCATAATTTGAATTTGATTTTTTAATGTTGTTTTTATTTGGTTCTATTCCATTAGAATGTATACTTCTTTTAGGACATGGAAAAAAAGGAAAGAGAAAAGACACACAAATATAATTCAATTTTCTTTCTAAAATAGCCACATTTTTAAAAATTAGACAAGTGAAATAAATTTCAATAATATCAATACATTTTATTTAATCCAATATGACATTTCAACATTTGAAATAATAAAGATATTATTAATGTGGTATTTTACATTCTTATATTCAGAAGTCTTCAAAGTCCTGTGTGTGTTTTACATCCGCCACATTTGGACTTCCACATTTCAAGTTCTCAATAACCATAGGTGGTTAATGACTTTTGTACTGGACAGCACCGGGATGGAGCATAAACTGCCTTAACTGCTGGGAGAGGGGTGGAAGTAGAGCGGACACTGGCCAAACCTAACCAGAAGCAGGCAAGCACATTGATACAGTCCATGCAGCTCAGGAAGTCTGAATGCAATCACTTTTGTTATCTTTAGCCATCATGTTGACTGACAGATATTCCCAAGATCAGAAATGCAGAGGCATGGATGTAGCAAGGTTTGTTAATTGAATATATCAACTATTAATGTTATCTTATCCTAACTGTACCTATCTGCGTAATAAGCATTCCTGGAAGTGCCAGGAATGAGGAGATAGGGGTAAGAAGATGCCAAAGAGGTAACATTCCATGAAACTAATTACTTGGGATGATCTGGGCAAGAATATGTTGATACCAGTATTCACTCAACATATTAAGTATCCTCCGTGGATACACCAGGCACCATACCTAGTTAGTGACACTCATAAACATTAAATGAAAAGGAAAATACTTTAGCCTACTAAAATATGTTGTCAAAATAGGATGTAAAAGAAAAGGAGAAAGCCCAAGAAGGTTGTTCCCTAAGAAAATTTCTTATTTTGTTTTAAGTCAGATCAGTGCTGTGATTATATGAAATATTTATTAACCTCTGTAATTTACAAATAAGCTATCATGTTAGCATCAAAGGTAGTACATAGATACATGGAAAGGATGGACTTGGATTCAAAATATCTGAATCTCCTCTAAAAATAATAGACTATTTAAAGTTGAACATAGTCTATCAAAGTCTCAGTCTCCTCATCTATAAATTGAAAATATCAGATGTATAGCTTCATATATAGTATGTATCCAATAATTTAATTTATTTAACAATTTAATAAGCATCTATTATGTACTAGATACTGTACTAGGTACTAGCTGTACTCAAATAAGCAAGATATGATTTCCTGAGTTTAGCAGGAAATACAGACATATTAACCTAAGTCTGCTCAAATCGGTCACTTGCTAAACATTCTTATTAATTTCATTTGTCTATCTATAGAGTACATTGTTTCTTCTCTTTAATCTGTTCTATTTTTCTTTTTAATCTTAATACCTCTGACTAATTTATCTTGTCTTACTTCATTGTCTAAGATCTCCAGTATAAGCTAAATAGAAGTAACAATAGTAGAATTCTTTGTCTTGACCTCAACCTAAACAGAACTCATTCTAAAATCTCACCACTAAGTAAACATTGTAGGTATTTGATATACAAGCTTTAGCAGATTAAGGTAGTTCCTTTTGATTCCTAGTTAGCCAAAAACTTTTGCCATAGATGCATTTTAAATTTTGTCAACTGCTGTTTCTGCAGCTATTGTCAAGAACTGTTAAGAGTGTGATATTTCACTTTCTTGTGTTCAGTCGCTCAGTCATTTCCAACTCTTTGCAACTCTATGGACTATAGCCCACCAGGCTCCTCTGTCCATGGAATTTTCTAGGCAAGAATACAGGATCAGGTTGCCATTTCCTCCTATAGGGGATTCTTGGCAACCTAGGGATTAAACCCACGTCTCTTGCATCTCCTGGATTGGCAGGCGGATTCTTTACCATTGTGCCACCTCAGAGCCTTAGCTGCAGGTTAACAAGCCAGCCTGCCACAATTTCACAGATGCTAGCAGAAGACATGAGACTCAGGTCAGAGTCAAAAGACCATTTTACCCATGGCACAGCAAGCAGCATGAATACCAGCATATTTGTGTCAGGTTCTCTTGGCTCCAGATCTCATGGGAAAACCACAAATGGGTCCAGGTAGACACCGGTACAGGCAGTAGGTTGCATTCCAAGGAAGGAACCCCGAGCTCAGGGAACCCAAATCTTATGATGCACAAAAGTCAGTCATTGTCTGTTTGCAAGATGCACAGAAACGGGAGGATTGTGTTCTAGCAATTTTTTAAATGTGGTGCATAATTATATCAATTCATTTTTTAGAGTTGAAAAACCTCACCTTCCTTGGATAAATCCTATTTTATCATGGTGCAATTATTATACACTTCTGGATTGTGTTTTTTTTTTAAATTTTGTGTGTGTGTTGCATCTATGGTTAAAAAACAGTTGTATCTATAATTTATATTTCTTTTATTGTCTTTGTTCAGTTTGGGCTTCAAAGATATGTTGTTGTTGTTGTTGTTTAGTCGCTAAGTCATGTCCAACTCTTTTGCGATCCCATGGACTTCAGCCGACAGGCTTTTCTGTCCATGAAATTTCTCAGGCAAGAATACTAGAGTGGGTTGCCATTTCCTTCTCCAGAATATCTTCCCAACCCAGGGATCCAATCTCGTCTTCTGCGTTGGCAGATGGATTCTTTACCACTGGGCCACCAGAGAGCTCCATCAAAGACATACTAGTCTTATAAAAATGAGTTAGGTCAATTTTTCTCTTCCTATAGTCACTGAATATTGTATAAGTATACACAATAAAGTTTCTGTTACTTTAAGATTAGAACTAAAATTAGCTCAGAAAACCATCTGGACTTCGTGTCTTTAGGGGAAATGAAATTGGATTATTAATTATACTTCTTTGGTAGTTATCCATTTAATTCTCCTTATGTTGATTTTGGTAATTTTCTTCTCAAAAATGAACTATTTCCTTTAATTCTTCAAACATATATGCATAAAGCCATTCATAGTATTCATTTATGATTTTTAAGTCCACATTATTTGTACATATATAGTCTCTTTACTATATCCATATATCACCTATTGATATATGTTCCTTCTATATTCTATCTAAAAAAAATCCCAAATGTTTCTTTGCATCTTTTTCTTTTGTATTGATCAGCCTTTCTAGGAGTCTGTTATAGAATTATTTCAAATTGCTAGTTTTAAATTATGTCAATCTTCTCTGTATTTGGAGTTTTTTTACTTCACTAATTTTTCTCTCAATCTTTATTATTTCTTTGTATAGTTTTTATGCTCATTTATTGTATTTTTATTTTTCTAATTTCTGGGATGGAACATGAATCATACATTTTCAGAATTTCTTCTTTTTAATAAAGTTATCTATAAAGACTGCTTTTTAGCTCTATCCCACACATTTTTATATATTGCAGTTTTATTCTTGTGCAACTTTTGTATTATTTTCTTCTTTTTTACCCAAAAGTTATTTAAGTTCGTTACTGGAAATGATGGGTATATAGATACATAGAGGTATATACAATACATATAGAAAGTTAGAGATATAGAGAGAGATTATTAATTTTACTTTTCATTGCTTCCATAACCTTACTTGCTTTTATATTTTTATATTCTTGTTCTACCAGCTTCACTGCAATTGAGGATTTATTGGTTATTTCCTTTAGTTCTTGCTTTACATAATTTGAGAGTGCTTTCTCATATGCAAACATATATATTGACTTTTGCAATGGTAAATTATTTCTTTTTAAGATTATTTGGTAGTATTTCTCTTTACATATATACATATTTTTTTTCTTACTTTAAACTGTATCTCATTTGAGGACCTCAGCTTTCTTTAATTCATATTTGCACATTAGATCTTCTTGGCATCCCTGCAATTTCACCCTTTCAGTTTTATTTTGCTATTTCTCTTGCAGGGTGAAGCCGATTGCATTTTATAACCAACCTGATAATCCAACTTCTAAACAGATGAGTTTAATCAATGAACATGTTTTGTGATTATGGCATTACTGGTATATTTGGATTTACTTCCATGATCTGACTTTGTTTTCTTTTTTATCTTCATTTCATCATATTGTTTCATGGTCGTTTCTTCACTGACAGGCTTCCTGTTAAATTATTTTTATACCTGTGTTTTTTCCTTCTGTTCAGTTAAAAGCTGTAGATTGCATTTCTATTATTTTGGTGATTCACTTTAGAATATTGAAATTCAAACAACTAAAAATTTTCTAACAAGATCTTGAATTATGTAGCATTTCTCTCCAACTCATAGTTAAAACAATGAGTATAGCACCCTAGGAACACTTGAACAGCTCCACATCTTACTATTTTTAAATAGAGCTTCACTTTTATCTTTTTTTAAGCAAAGGCAGAATTTTTTGTAATTAATAATTAATTAAATTTGCCAACATATTTCATTAATTTCAATGTTCATTCTCATTTTCCATGCTCCACATCTTTCCTCCATGTTCACTTTTTTCTTGCCACAGAAAACAATCATTCAGTGGATGTGAATGAGAAATCCTCTTACTCTCTGTGTCTCAAATTCTCTTTATTTTCCATCACTTCTGCATGATTTTTGTGTATACAATCCTAAATTTACTTAGATCTTCTCTCAGCATTTCGAAGGCACAACCCATTCTCTCTGGCATCAATGGTTGCAGAGCAAAATGTTGCTGTCTGTCATTGTGGTTAATCTGAAGTTAATTTATTTGCCCTAATAACTTTAAAGATTTTCCTTTATTCTTAATGACCTAGTTCCATTATATGTCTAAAAGTGAATTTATCTTGATTCATATATTTTATACTTGGAGTGTGTGAGTGATAATCTTATAGTCTAGAAATTTTAACAATTATCTTTCACATATTTATTCTTTAATATTTCCTTCATTCTCTTTTTCTTGTAACTCAGATAAATATCAGAGCTTCTCAATTTATCTTTCACATTTCTTAACTGCTCTTCCATATTCGTTCTGAGTACTGAATGATGGATCAGCGCTGCAGTTCTACCTTTAAGTTTACTATTCTCTTTGATTGTGTCCCTTCTAGAGTCTGTCCAATATATTGCATTTTTATTTCATGAACTATATTTTTATTTCCAATACATTGGACTGGATCTACCAGGACATTATTTTATTGCACTCTAGTTTTGTCTCACACTGTTCTTTTAAGAATCATTTCAAAGTCTTTTTCAAGCTTTTCTAAAATTATCATAAATGAGTTTATATTCTGAGATCCAAAGCTAGATTAGGTGCCACTTCAATGCTCTTCTTCTTGGATACTACAATACAATTGCTATTTACTCTTTTTTTAACTCTATATTTTATATTGGGGTATAGTTGATTAACAATGTTGTGATAGTTTCAGATTAACAGCAAAATAATTCAGTTATACTCACACACACACACACACACACACACACACACATATATATATTCTATTTCCAATTCTTTTCCCATTTAGGTTGTTACATAATATTGAGCAAAGTTCCCTGTGCTGTACGGTAGACCCTTGTTGGCTATCCATTTTAAATATAACAGTGTGTCTATGTCAATGCTATTCACTCTTGATTTCTCCCTCAGCAAACGATATACTCTGCAAGGACAAGGACCCTGGCCATCAGGATCACTGTTATATAACTGAATATCAAAAACAATGCCTGAAAGTAACACTTATTAAATAACTGCTGAATTCAATGTCTGAATCACCGAGTAACATGTCTGATGGTATTGCCATTGTACCATTTTCTCAGGACCCATGGGTTAATTTTGGAACTCTATGTGATTAGGACTTTCCTAGATGGTAGATGCTTGATGCTGAGTAGTAATTTAGTAAGCACTAGGCTTCCAGTTTAGTCATTACTTTTTCTTTATGAGTTATTTTCACACTGAATGGACCTGATGGGCCAGGAGCTATGAAACCTGGCAGGAGAAGAGAATAATACCTTCTACTCTGCATGTTGTTCGTTGATGTAATTACTATGTAGATTAAAGATTAAACCTGATCCTAGTCATTACAATTACCTCTTTGGAACCCAAAGATGAGGGGTTTCATTCTACAAAGATCTTTTCATTTATTTCTGAACAGAAACTAAAATTAGTTCCAAGTCATTACTGGGCTGTCAAAATGGAAGTGCCTCCAGCATACTTACTTCCTGTCAATACTACCTGACAATCCTATTAATAGAATCATTTAAGCCTGCTGCAAGTAGCTGTTAGGAAGCATATTATTTCATTGTATCTCTCTGGCTTATTGAGGATCTTATTGAAATCATTTGTTAAAACATGGGACACCATCTCTTGATGTTTACAAAATAATCTAATTTTATTTGCATCTATTCTTTTGTTTATAAGACCTTTGGTATTTACTATTATGACAAATAAACATATAGATGTTTCCTTTTTACTCATTTGTTGTTGTTCAGTCACTCAATCATGTCTGACTCTTCATGACCTTGTGGACTGCAGCACGCCAGTCTTCCCTGTTCTTCACTATCTTCGAGTTTGCTCAAGGTCATGTCCATTGAGTCAATGATGTCATCCAACCACCTCATCCTCTGTTGCCCCCTTCTCTTCATAGAAAAGTTGTTTTTGTTCTGTTTTTGTTTTCTGTCAGTTTTTGTATTATTTTTATCCAATATTTGTGCTAACTTTTTTTTAAAAAAAAAAAAGCTTAATTTTTATCAAACATGTTTCTTTAGTAAAGACAAGTCATAATATAAATTTTTAAAAAATCCTTTTGAATACTCACTGAAACACAATTCAGTTCAGTTCAGTTCAGTCGCTCAGTCGTGTCCAACTCTTTGAGACCCCATGAACAGCAGCACGCCAGACCTCCCTGTCCATCACCAACTCCCAGAGTTTACTCAAACTCATGTCCATCGAGTCGGTGATGCCATCTAGCCATCTCATCCTCTGTCGTCCCCTTCTCCTCCTGCCCGCAATCCCTCCCAGCATCAGGGTCTTTTCCAATGAGTCAACTCTCCACATGAGGTGGCCAAAGTACTGGAGTTTCAGCTTCAGCATCAGTCCTTCCAATGAACACCCAGGACTAATCTCCTTTAGGATGGACTGGTTGGATCTCCTTGCAGTCCAAGGGACTCTCAAGAGTCTTCTCCAACACCACAGTTCAAAAGCATCAATTCTTCAGTGCTCAGCTTTCTTCACCATCCAACTCTCACATCCATACATGACCACTGGCCAATTAGCAAGCCCCAAAGGTCCGTCTGGTCAAGGCTATGGTTTTTCCAGTGGTCATGTATGGATGTGAGAGTTGGACTGTGAAGAAAGCTGAGCACTGAAAAATGGATGCTTTTGAACTATGGTGTTGGAGAAGACTCTTGAGAGTCCCTTGGACTGCAAGGAGATCCAACCAGTCCATCCTAAAGGAGATCAGTCCTAGGTGTTCACTGGAAGGACTGATGCTGAAGCTGAAACTCCAGTACTTTGGCCACCTCATGTGGAGAGCTGACTCATTGGAAAAGACCCTGATGCTGGGAGGGATTGCGGGCAGGAGGAGAAGGGGACGACAGAGGATGAGATGGCTAGATGGCATCACCGACTCGATGGACATGAGTTTGAGTAAACTCTGGGAGTTGGTGATGGACAGAGAGGTCTGGCGTGCTGCGATTCATGGGGTCGCAAAGAGTCAGACACGACTGAGCAACTGAACTGATTGACTAAAGTCTATATGCTTCTAAGATAACACTGGAAAAAAACAACCTGTTTCTGCTTTTCTTTATACAATGGGGAAAATATAATTTTTTTGTCTCTGAGGTATTTATTTTCCTAAATCTACCATATTTCTGTATAGAAAGTTCACAGAAATTATTTCTTCCAAATATTACAGTCATCTTTACTGTACATATTTCCTTCCATGTAGAAACTAGCTTGGTATATAATTTATGTTCTTATGCTTTAATATAGGTATATATATTCTGTGGTTCCAATTTCTCACTGATGGGTTTTTTCTAGTTACATATTTTCATAATAAAATCTAGTCACAGTCCTTACTGATTAGCTACAGATTGATGAGAGAAAAATATAATCAGAGAAAGAAGGTAAATATATTTATTAATTTCTCTTGAAAGACGCTCCTTGATGCAGTTGCACTCAGGGAGTTACTGAGATGGTAAAGAATATGCCTTTAATGCAGAAGACCCAGGTTTCATCCCTGGGTTGGGAAGATCCCTTGGAGAAGGGACTGGCTACCTACTTCACTATTCTTGCCTGGAGAATCCCCATGGACAGAGGAGCCTGGCGGGCTACAGTCCTTTGGGTTGTAAAGAGTCAGACACAACTGAGTGACCAACACTTTCAGTTTTTCACTTTATGCAATTGCACTCAGGGAGTCAGTAAAGTTCACATTCTTAGTAAAATCATGTTAAAAACTTATAATGACAACATGAATGTTTGCTGCATCCATGAAGCATTCAAAAGTCTCAGAAGTTTTAAATTTAGATCTGAAGACTATAAGAAATAATGTATATTGAACTAAAGTATATTACTGATTAAAGTATAGCTAATGTTTAAATGTTGAAGGATATAAAAAAGGAAGAGTCAGATATGAAAAAAGCATGAATTCATATCTCATAATATTACTCAACTACCTAGGTAATAACAGATTGACTAGAAACCAAGGAAATAATTTGAATATCAGTTCTTAGATTCCTAAGTGTGATTCTATGATGATAAACACATTATTATTATCACTTAATTTGTTTCTATACAAATAATGAATGCCTACTACGTGTATAGTGAAAAAGGCACTATTTTTTGCCTAAAAGAATTCACAGAATAATGGGAAATAAAGATAAATTCCAATGGTAGATACATTTTTATTAATAAATTCTTAATTCTGCACACTAATAAAAGTTGTGAGTGCTTCCATAATTTATAATTACAAACAAGTGAGCATTTATATTAATAAACAAAAACCTCCAATCCAATTAGACATTAATGTAAAACAGTCACTTCCCATCTGCAATCCCATTTACCAATGTGTACTGCTGCTGCTGCTGCTGCTGCTAAGTCAGTCGCCTCCGTCATGTCCGACTCTGTGCGACCCCATAGACGGCAGCCCACCAGGCTCTGCTGTCGCTGTGATTCTCCAGGCAAGAACACTGGAGCGGGTTGCCATTTCCTTCTCCAATGCATGAAAGTGAAAAGTGAAAGTGAAGTCGCTCAGTCGTGCCCGACTGCTAGGTCACTTAAAAACCACCCACCAATCTTAGAACCTCAATCTCTAGATGATAGCCTTTACCCTCTAGGTCTCTTGTAATAATCCACATCTAGTTGTTATCATTCTGTAAATTATAGACTAAATGATCATCCAACCACCATCACAAGGTGGTATAAGGCTGTTTATTGTCATTCTGTTTATTTAACTTACACACAGAGCACATTATCGAAATGCCGGGCTGGATGAGTTACAAACTGGAATCAAGATGGCTAGAAGAAATATCAACAACCTCAGATGTGCAGATGATACCACTCTAAAGGCAGAAAGCCAAGAGGAACTAAAGAACCTCCATATGAGGGTGAAGGACAAGAGTAAAAAAGCCAGCTTAAAACTAAATATTAAAAAAACTAAGATCATGGCATCCAGTCCCATCACTTCATGGCAAGTAGAAGGGGGAAAGGTGGAAAAAGTGACAGATTTCCTCTTGTTGGGCTCTAAAATCACTGCGGATAATGACAGCAGCCATGAAATTAGAAAGCAACTGCTTCTTGCCAGGAAAGCTATGACAAACCTAGACAGGGTGTTAAAAATCAAAGACATCACTTATAGTCAAGGCTATGGTCTTTCCAATCATCATGTACAGATGTGAGAACGGGACCATAAAGAAGGCAGAGTGCTGAAAACTTGATGCTTTCGAATTGTGGTACTGAAGAAGACTATTGAGAGTCCTATGGACAGCAAGGAGATCAAACCAGCCAGTCTTAAAGGAAATCAACCTGAATATTCTTTGGAAGGACTGATGTGGAAGCTGAAGCTCCAATACTTTGGCCACCTGATGCAAAGAGCTGACTCATTAGAAAAGACCCTGATACTGGGAAAGATTTAAGGCAGAAGGAGAAGGGGGCAACAGAGGATGAGAAGAATGGATGGCATCACCAGTTCAATGGACATGAACTTAGGCAAACCCCGGGAGATTGTGAGGAACAGGGAAGCCTGGCATGCTGCAGTCCATGGGGTCGCGAAGAGTTGGACATGACTTGGCAACTGAACAACAACAAAACCACCATCACCACAATGAATACACAATTGTGAAAGAATACTAATGAGCTGGCCACTGCATCTTTTATTAAAAAGGGGAAAAGGAAAGGAAAGAAAGAGGCAGAATGGGCAGGAGTGGGGTGTGGTAATTGTTTAATTTCCAAATACCCATGCAATGAAAAAGGAAAAGATGCCAAGAATAAAGGAAGCTATCTCTTTCATCACTCCAACTGAACATGAGGTTGGGGTGGGAACTTAGATTTTCCTCTTCTGCAGTCAACTCTATGTTCCTCCTGCCTTCTGCCAGTATCTCACCAGACCTGGGTCTGCGGGATAAGCCAACTTTCCTTCCCAATGGAAATGAGCCCTCAGTGGCTCATTTAAGACTGCAGAATTTTTTGTTTGTTTTTGGCAAAAAAAAAAACAGGAAGCATTGTTTCTCCTTAGCAAGATTAAATAAACTGGCCAATGACACAGTCCTTGTCTCCATGCAGTTCCCTAATAGCATAAGAAGTCCACAAATGCCCAGGTAACTACCTCTGGTTCAAGTTTAATGGGATCATTATAAAATTTTGCCACAGTTGACAATGTGCACCATGAGTTGGCTGGTCCTGGATGCCCAAGAGGAGAAATTTCCCATCCTCTGGTCTAGATTCATACAACTAATTAATCACTTGTCTGCACACAAGTCCTGCCAATGTTACCTCTTCATTCTCTTTCAAACCAATGCCCTCTGGCCCCTCCTAAGCTATAGCTCTAGTTCAGCTCTTCACCACTTCTCCCCAGGGTTATTTATGACAGCCCTGACCATGCCCTTATCACACAGCCCTGTGAGTGACATTTTATCTATGATACAGTATTTTATAAGTTCCCTGGAGGTAGGCATTGTGTCTTATATGACTTTTTCTAGCTGCACATTATAAACTGTTAGACACATATTAATCAAAAGTTTTTGTAGAATGAATGCATCTCTCAGATTTTCTCCCTCTTACCAGTCTCATCTTTCTACTCTAGCCTCTCCAATGCTACCATAATAATCTTCCTAAAACATAAACCTGATCACTCATGCATCTGATGAAAACCCTTTTATGATACCTAAAAGCATTCAGAATAATGATCAGGTATTCATATCTACCACTAGTCCTGTCTCTGTCTTCTTGCCCCGGGGGAAATCTCATTATGCTCCATCCCTACCAAAGCATTTCCCCACATACCACGCTGTCTCAGACCTCCCTCCAAGCCTTCACTCATTCAGACAGTCTCCTCTGCCTTAGATGGCCTTGCTACCTTGATTCCCTGAACTAGTGTCTTTACCCTTCAGCATTCAGGTCAAGTGTCAGTCTCTCCAGGAAGCATGCCCTAACTCTTCAATCTGGATTAGATGCTTCTCTAGGCTTTCAAAACATTCCAGGCATACTTTTAGACAAACATTTATCATGCTAAATGGTAACTTTCTCTTGACTTATGCATCACCCCACTTAGACTGAAGACTCCTTAAAGGTCTGAGTGTATCTTATTCATGTTTGAATACCACTGCCTAGCACAGTATTTGGGTATATCAGTTGTTCCACAAATTGACAAATGAATACAAGAATGAATATAAGCATGATCTGTCATTTCCAAACCCACTGTTACATTTGATTAACACTTTAGTCCCATGAAATTAAATATACAGATTCCAAAACCCCTATTATACAGATAAGAAAATAGGGTGTCTTCCACATGATTATACCATTAGTAAATCAAGGATCTATATTTCAAATCTAGGTCCCTCTGGCTTCAAATGCAATCCTCATAATGGCAATATTCAAGGATGCCTTAGCACCTCACTGCCACAGAAATTCAGCAGCCTCATGGACCAAATTGCCTGCAACTCATTCCACACCCTATGAAGTACTTGACTATTAACCTTAATATACCTGAATCATTCTGAACTTCTTCACTCATCCCTGGTCAGCACTACATTGGCTCTTGTCTGCGTAAGTGGTTAACTCAGAGGGTTACAGCACAGTGCCAAGGAGAGCAGGAGTAAAAGGTTAGGACATGTCTATGAAGTTAGGTTGGATTAATTCATCCAACACTTCACACACTTTCTTAACTCGCACCAACTTCCTAGCAAACAATGTATCCTTGGCCACCAGAGACTGGTTGAGATAATGTGAATTGATCCTGACAGATCCAGAAATTCATTCACTGAGTCATGCATTCTAAAGCAAATAAGAACCTGAAGCAATTCTAGAAGCCAATTACTCTGCTTTTCTAAGAGTGCCTTACCAAGCAAAAAAGAGAGAGAGAATTTTATTTACCTATCAAACTTCTTACATCAGTGCATTACTGCTGCAAAGATAGTTAACATCACCACACTTTTAAGTCCTCAATATTGCCTATCCACACCATTTTTTTTTCTCTTTGCTTAAGTTTTTTGAAAACTGGAGGGAGTCTATACACTGCCTTTACTTACTGATTCAAATAAAATTTCAGAACATTTTCCGAAAGAACCTATAGTAACAATAGCTCCTATGCATAAAGTATGTACTCAGTATCCAGCACTGTGATGGGAGCTAAATATGTGTTGACATTTACAAACTCAAACTACATAAAGAAGTATTATTTATCTACTTTTACAGACAGGACAACTGGCATGATGAGAGGATATAAAGCTTCCCAAAAATCTGAAGTGTGCTAAATAAAAGATCTTAGACTTTGAGTAGGTGTATCTAATTCCAAAGACCATGTTTTATGCCACTGTACCATGATGACACATAGTAGATACTCAATAAATATTTTTGTGTGAATGAACCAGCTGTGGCTGAACCTGTTATCTTAAGATGTTGACACTATTCCTAAAAATGAAGCTACTGACACTGTACCAGACATGACTGCCCAAAATACTTTGTTAAGGAACATACTTCAGGTTTTTATCCTATTACTTTCACCTCAGTGGCCAGTACAACCCTAAATGTTCAATTATGCTCCTAGTTTTATACTTAATCAATCTTTTTCATTAAAATCCAGTGAAGCAGACAACTGAGATAATTATTGCAGAATCATCTTAATTAAAAATTTTAGCTTCTAATTAAGAGTCGTTGTTTATCTCATCAGAAAACAGTTAGGATTCATGACAGGGTTACTCTTTCAATAATGTTTTAGCCTTTTTTGAGGCTGGACATAGCACAAGATACTACTATCCACGTAAGCATTTGTGTTTACACATGCAGATATGCTGACAGTTAATTATATCAGAGGAAAAAATTAATAAAAAGCATGAAACCCAACAGAAACTCTCTTAGTAGAACCCTTGACCCAGTATTTATGTCCCAGCTAATTACAAAATGTTCAAAAGTGAATTATTTATACCTCAGTTACTAGTCAGATACATAATTATAATCACAACTGAACAAAAGCTGCCTTAAAACTTTCTCTCACAAGTTATGCATTTAAACTAAGATTGCTGAAGAATATCCATTCAAGTCTAAGCAGCATAAAGAAATAATTATTATTTCCCTAGACTCCCATTTCTAGAACATTTCTTTTCACCACAAGAATCATGCATATAGGGCTTCAGAAGTGTGTCAGAGTCTCCTTGGAATACAGAAGACTCCATCTATTCAGATGTTAAATACAACCGTGATACACGGTCTCTTGGGGATCCCAGTCTCATCACTCACTGCAGCCGCACTGCCCCTCCCAATGTCCGTGGGCTGCTGTGTAATTCATAACAGAACACAGGCAAGCGCTTTAACTCACTATCCTCTGCCTCACAGTAGCAGACCATTCTTTCAAGCTCACAATGATAATTCATGAATTATCTAATTCCAAAGACCTATGCTTTATGATCTATTAAACTCAGATAAAATTAATTATTGGAATTGGTTTAAGGATAATTTCAACATTATACGTAGAATGACACTAAACATTTCCTATGTGGTGTAAATATTTGGCTTCTATTAGCAGTGACAATGACCAGCATGGCCTCTCACAAAATCACAGCTGACAATGTTTTAAATATTTAAGCTGAGGTAGAAAAATCTCATTCAAATTTTCAAAACTAGCAGTTACCAGACATAAAATATACAGGATCGGGAAGGGGAAATAGAAGCAACAAATAAAGTTCAGTTCATATCTGCAACTGAGGTTTTAACACTGTCCTCTGAAGAGGGAAGATGCAGGAATTTGGGGAAGTGACAATGTGCCCCCACCAACAACAAAATGTTTCCTTTTTCCCTCCGGAGTCTCCACTGCCCTCCCACCCCAAGAATAGCAGACACTACAGCTTTCTAACAAACAAATACTTGCTTTGCACTTAACTCTTGGACGGTGGGCAAAGTATGATCTTTAAGTGTTCAGCATCTTCCTAAAGGACTTCAAACATCATTTTAAATTGAAAACAGGACCAAGGTCAAGGGATAAAAATTAAACCTTTCCTGCAGAAAGTCTTGAAAGCAATCACTGCTCTCAGTATGAAAAAAAAGATGGAAGTAGAAGAGACATAATCTAGGATGGAAATTTTTTTCCTCCAAAACTACTAAACACACCTGATCATACCTACCAGGCTTCCTTTCTATGAAGCATCATTCCTAAGACATAAACAATACAAATGCAGAGGTTTAAATATGCAGACGAGCCAGACTTCCGAATGAAAATTCAGATCTCTACACAAATTCAGAAATGCATTTTCTTCATAGCTCCAGATGGTTCCCCTTCCAGAAAATAATAACCTCTGCTTAGTACCCATTTTGCCAGTGTAAGCAATGCTGTATAAATCCAGCCTGCAGCGCCGTGGCCCACTGTTACTACAGCCATCACCTCACCTGGACTTTCACTGTACACTGATGCTGAAAGAATCTGTTCAGATAAATTACTGACTGGCAGCAGATGAGCTGATAAGGAGAGCATCATTATTTTGCAAAATGGTCAATGCAGGGTGCTGTAAAATAAAAATATAACCAAGGGATGCTTCACAGACAGAGCACATTTTATGGCAAAGTTGCTGATGAGTAATACGCCTCCGGAGGCCATGCACTCTTCTTTCCCACACTGACAGTGACATGCAGGAATGCTATACTGCCGGAAGTGTCCAGCCACCTGGGTTAACTGGCTTCTAAATTCTTTTGGCAGCAGAATACTGATGGCTTGATAGAGAGATTATTAAAGTAAAGGAGGATAAGGGGGATAAATGAGAAAAATTCTCAGATAAGTGTTGAGGCTTCTCCTGCCTAACTCCACTGTTAGGACAGATGAGGATAACTATCATCACATCCACCATTTCTTGACTACTTACTACATTCCAAGCACTGGATGTACACACTACAATGGTTAATTATATGTGTCAACTTGACTAGACCCCTGGGTGCCCAGATATTTCACTAAACATTATTTCTGGATATGTCTGTGAGTGTGTTTCAAGGTAAAAGTAGCATTTGAATAAGTGGGCTCAGTAAAGTGGACAGGCCTCACCAATGTGGGTGGGCATCATTCAAACCATTGAGGTCCTGAACAGAAAACAAAGGCAGGAGAAGGAAGAATTTAGCCCTTCCTGGCCGATTGGCTGAGCTGGAACATGATCTCCTGCCATGGAGAATCCTGGTTCTCAGGTCTTTGGACTTGGACTAAATAATGCCACTGGTTTCTGGGGTCTCCAGCTTGCAGACGGCAGATGGTGGGAACTTCCAGGCCTCTGTGATTACATGAGCCAATTCATTATAATAAGTCCCTTCCTGGATATTTCCTGCTTATTCTGTTTTTCTATAAAACCTTGATTAATACATCTATATTTCTTTACTTAATCCATAATGAATAATCCTGTGAGGAAGCTATTGATTATTCTCATTTTATAGACAAGGAAACTGAGTCTTAGAGAAGAGCAGTAACTTGCCCAACTTAGTACATGGCCAAAATAAAGAATCAGAACTAGTACTGCTTGATTCCAAAACCTATACTCTTAACTACTTTGTTCTACTGAGTCTGATATTCAAAATATCTTAGAATATAAAATTTACAATTTTCTTAGAAGGCAAGGAATTGCAATTGCCAATACAGAAGCATAAGATATATATATATATATCGCTTCTCGGCCTTTTGGCTAAGATCAAGTGTAGTATCTGTTCTTATCAGTTTAATATCTGATACGTCCTCTATCCGAGGACAATATATTAAATGGATTTTTGGAGCTGGGAGTTGGAATAGGGGCTTGCCCCGTCCACTCTACGCATCGACCTGGTATTGCAGTACTTCCAGGAACGGTGCACCAAAAAAAAAAAAAAAAGATATATATATATATATGAAGCATAAGATATAAAAGAAAAACAGGAGGCACTTAATTCCATGTTTTAAAATCACCCAGTAGCAAAAAAGCAAAAATCAATCCATAGACTAAATCTTACTAGCTTAAGCTGAAATACAAAACAAAATAATTTTTGTGAATTTTACTTCATAATTTTAACATCATTAATGCTGGCAAGCATGAGTTGATCAGGTATCTGTCAAAGCAGTTCCCTACACATATACAGATAGTATAAAAATGCCACAAAGCCTATCTAATGGAAGCGTAAAATAAACTATTGAAATCTCTCCCTATTTGCAAATATATTTATCTACCTGCATCCCAATTGTGGAATGAAATAATTTATTTAAAAGTGATTGAAGATCTTCAACCAACATGGTATAAGTTTCATGTTCAGAAAGTGGTAAGATTACCTTAGAGAAGTGGACAATTTTTAACAATTATACAGCCTATTTTTATTTACCAGATATAAAGTGGATGGATGGATGGATGGATAGATAGGCAGACAGATAGATAGGTAGAAGAACAATTGAAGGTAATTTTCACTTATAAGAAAATATAAGTATTTTAGATCCTTAAAAGTTTTACTGCTGGAACAAATTACCACAACAGCACAAATTTATTATCTTACAGTTCTGGAGATCAGTTGTCCCAAATGGGTTTTTATGGATAAATTCGAGTTGTTGGCAGAACTGCATTCCTTCTGGAAGCTCTCGGGAAAAACCTGTTTCCTTGCCTTTGCAGCTGAGAGAGGCTGCCTACATCCCTGGTCTGTGGGCCCTTCTTCCATCTTCAGAGAGCATCACCTTAACCTCTGCTTTCATGATCACATCTTCTCTGAGTCTGACTGCCTTGCCTTCTTTTTATAAAAACTCTTATGATTACATTTGGGCCCACCTAGATAATCTGGGGTGATCTTCTGATCTCAAGATCTTTTACTTAATCAAGTGCACAAAGCTGCTTTTGCCATATTCACAGAGGCTAGGGATCAGGATGTAGACTTCACTGGGGAGCCATTATTCTGTTTCCCACAGACTCTCAGTGAAACAACCAGTACTGGTTGCTGGGGGAAGAGGGAGAGCTGAGGATCTTCTTTTTCCAAGGCGACTAACTTATTATACTAACCACAAAGGTGGCCAAAGGGAGTTAGACCTCAGGGATCAGCCTCAGTCTATCCCTTATATATGCACTGTGTTTGCTGATCTCATCCAGTTTCACAGCATTAAATACCATGCACAAGCAGAGGACTCCAAAAATACCTCTCCTGATTAAACTTTACCCAACTGCCTCCTCAGCACACCCACGTGGCTGTCTAGTAGGCACCTCTGACTCAACATCTAAAACTGAGCTCCTGACTCCCCCTTACCCATGCCGCTTCTCTCACAATTTTCCCCACTCCCCCCCCTTATTAGCAAATCTCTTCCAGTTGTTCAAACCGGAAACCTTGGACTTATCCTTGACTCCTGCCTTACTTTCACAGCCTACGTCCAATCCATCTGCCAATCCTGTCAGCATTCCATTAGAACGCTATCCAGGAGCCTGTATCTCCTCACCTCCTCCACTGCTCTCGCCCTGATCTAAACCACCAGCATCCCTCTCTTGGGTTTTTGCAATAGTCTACTAACTGGTCATCCTCCTTTCACCCGTTCTCCCTATGGCATATGCTGCACAGAGCAGCCGGCAGGGACTTGATGACACCTAAGTCAATGAGGGCTGCAGGGCACAACCCAGATTCCACCTTCAGGGCTAAGGAACTCGCTATCCCAGCAGCCGGGAACATCAGATGCCAACTGTCTTCCCTCTTGGAACTGCCCTCATCCAACAGGAGTTGCCTCAGTGAAGTTCATGCCTTCCCTTAAGGTAGGAACAAGGACTAATTAATGTGGGAATAAAAAAGTCCCACTCCTTTTCCTTAACTGTGGATGACACTAGGGGGCTATTCCAGCTCCAAGACTCCCGGTGGATCATCGGATCAAAGGCCTCCATCTCAATTATACTGTATTTCAGCTTCTTCCTCTGCCCAGTCCTGCTCCACAGCTTCCTCAGAGATTTGTTTCTAAGAACATTTCCAAAATAAATCTACTGCTTACAATCATACAACTCAGAGACTGTTGCCAGAAGAACTCACCTTATGATACTAAATCAGATTATCACTCCTCTGATCAAAACCCTTCAATTATTCTCCCTTTTTATATAAAAGCAATGTCCTCACAGGGCTTCCCAGGTGGCGTTAATGGTAAAGAACCTGCCTGCCAATGCAGGAGATATAAGAACCACAGGCTCAATCCCTGTGTTGGGAAGATCCTCTGGAGGAGGGCATGGCAACCCATTCCAGTATTCTTGCCTGGAGAATCCCCTGGATAGAAGAGCCTGGCGGGCTACAGTTCATGGGGTCATGAAGAGTCAGACACAACTGAAGCAATTTAGCACACATGTTTGCACAAAGTCCTCACAATGACCGACAAGTACTAAGGGAAATGGACCCTCTTGCCTCATCCCCTACTACTCCTGACTCACTACACTGGCCAAGCACTTCCTCCACTTCTCTTTCTGGACGGCTTCCCCCCAACATATTCACATGGATTACTCACTCACCTCTTCCAAGTCCTGGCTCAAATGCCATGTTCCCAGATGAGACTTTCATGACCGTCCTACAGTACTAGAATTGCCTGGCAATGCTGTACTCCATACCCTACTTTGTCTTCCTCCATAGCAGTTAACTCTGTCCAACACCCACTATAATACACTGTTCACTGTGTGTGTTATCCATCTTTTCTCACTATAAACATCTTGTGTGTGTCTCTCATTTACTACTGAATCTTCCACACTTCAAACAGTTCCTGGTACATAAACACATTCTCAAAATACTCGTTGGATGAATGAATGAATGAGTGCTGGCTGTATACCAGCTACCTCTCTGGGCATACTTACATATATTATCTCATTTAACATTACAGCAACTCTGAGAAAGAAGCATTATGATACCCACTTTTCAACTAAGAAAACAGAGGCTCAGATAATCACATTATCATATATCATATATGTAAGAAGTAACAGAGCCCAGATGTGACTCCCTATTGGTCCAAATTCAAAGTCACATTCCTTCAACGGGACTGGATTCAGGAACAGGCATTGAGCACACAGCGTAACTAACTGACCTGCTCAGACAGCCTGTCTTACTGCACCTGCATTACTCTCCCCCAAACAAATCTAATCTCAACTGAAAAGACAATTCTAAAAAAGGGGTGGAGAGATTGAATGAGACAGAAATCATGATTATCCATTTCATAAAATGCCATGTGTTTACTGTTACTGTAGATAATCTATATGACGTTTAAATGTATAGCTTTATAGTAATACCTGATGTATATGACCAGGAGGGACTAATTAACATGCAGGTAATCAGCTATTTTACAAACACCAGTCTTATCAAAAGCTACTTACATTGCTAGCTATATTTAAACCAGTAGGGGGCGGGCAAGGGGTGCATGTGTAGAAAGAAAAAAAAAAGTCTGGGTTTTATATCTGAGTTAATGGAAAAAAATAACTCACTGTCTTCCACTTAGCAAAAGAAAGCTTTATAAAGGAAGTAGGGTTACAAGAGCTTTCTGAACTCCAGAGAGGAGGAAGTTTGGCAAGTTGACACCATGGTCTTATTCAGAGCTCAACACCCATTAACTTCAGAGAAAGCTTCTAGCCTGGATCAGCGGGGCAGGATGCAATGCAAATGGGAAATGAGTCTGACCCCACCACAAAAACCTTCACTTCCACACACATGTGGGTCTGATGGAATCCACTGACATAAAAGGAAGGTGAGAAAGCTCTAAATTGGCTTTTACCATCTAAGGATGTTCACACACAAAGCATGCATTGTACCCACTAATGAAAGACATGTGCTAGAGTGGTTACACATTGCAACTGAATGAAAACTAATGACATGAAACTGCCATGGTGCCTCTAGACTGACCCCTGTAAAACCTCAGGCCTGACTTGTAACAGGCAGAGCTAAACCAATTTATCACTGAATTATGCATCATTTAATAAAGAGTGGTGTGACTCAACCTGCCACGAATGCTAAAAGCTTGAGGACATGGCCTCCAAACTCCCGTCATTTTCCCAAGCTCATCTTTAACCCTTCAGTGTCAGATGGACCAAGTGAAGTAAACGTCTAAAGTTTATGGACTATACTAAATAACTTTGAGGTGGTCAGACTTTGTGGTTTCTGGAGTGGTTTACTTGAGAATTACTGCTGTGGCAGAGCTAACTCCTGTTTCTGTAACTCAGTGAAGTGTGAATCAAGGGGAAAGGGAGCTGTTCTCTTTTTTGAACTACTGGCATCTCGAAACTGTACTTCAAATTATGTTTCCATATGACAACAACAAGTGTTGATTTTACAGAGTGTTATTTACAAAGTCATTATCAAAATGTACTTAATTTAAATAAAAATGAATCCTATAGGCTTTTATGCTCTGCCTGTCATTTCACATATTTGGGGTAAAAAAAAACCCTCCAAACTCCATCATTGTCATAGAAATGGAAAAATCAACGCATTACAGGAAGATGTTTCAATAGAAATGAATCATGCAGAGCTGAGAATAGGGACATCCACATCAATTTATAGACCACTGGAGATAAATGATTTAGCAAAAATTCAGCTGAAGTCAAGGAAATCATAGCAATTTCCACCATCGGTCTCATACAAAAGCTTTTTAGAGATAGCCAAACAGCATAGTTAGATATGCTCTAGAAAGTTAAACTTCCCCAAATCTTTCTTTATTTATCTTTTCAGGATACAATATTTTTTTTTTATGAGAAATTTGTACCACTGTGGAAATGTTCAGGTCCCTTGAAATTTTATAAAGGTTTTTTTTTCCTTGACAATGCACTAAGGATGTTTCTCTTTAACTGAGCCAAAAAGCTGGATAAAGCCAAAACACATTTATTATTAAGTTCAGCAACCATCGATTATGTTGAAGACTGAAGCACTTGTAATGCTCCTTCATCTAGGAAGACACGCTATTAAAAATCTGCTCATTGTGCTTTTGCATTTCATTTCTTCTTTTTCTTCCAACCAGGCAATGAAAGCATCAAGAGTCTGCAATATTGGATAAAGAAAATCAAAAGCAGCATTCACAGCTGGAAAACTGTTATTAATCATTAAGGGCTTTCCACCATCTTTTTCTTAACCTTTATTTTTCTTGAATTTCTTCATTATATTTTAGATGAGGAAAAAATATCTGTGATGAGATATAGAGGCTGTTCTAAGCACTTTACACATACTAACTCAATTTGTACTCACAACAACTTTATGAGAAAGGTCCTATTACATTATCCTACAGCTAAAAAACCAAGGCACAGAGAGGTGAAATAATTCACCTAAGATCAACAACGATAAGTGATAGAGACCAGACGCACATCAAGGCAGTCCTACTCCAGAACCAATGCACTTATTCATGCCATACTGTCTCCAGAAAGGCAGTAAGGAAAACCCTAGACTTTCATTTTAATACTTAAACCAAAAATAAATTTTTCAGTCTCTGTGCATTCTATCAAGGTCCTAAGGTGATATTACACATTTCAGCACATTTCTGTCAAGTAAAATAATGTGGATCCTAAGTTCATTTCAGAATTTTGTACAAAATACAAAGATTCTTTTTATAGGGTAAAGGTGGCTTATTTCTGTTAAGAAAACAAAAACATCATAACAAAGACCCAAGATGAGCTCTTCAGTCTTTCAGCTGCATTATTTTCAGGGCTTAGTATCATGTTTCAAAATTACCACATCAGAAAGCCTCAGAGCAGATGGCCCCAAAGCAGATTTTGAGTATCTTCATACCAATCGTATTCAGAAGGAAGTAAGATACAAATTAGAAATCAACCAAAAAGAAAAACAAGGCATGTACTTAGGCAAAAATTGAGTGAATCCCAAGCTAATCATTTTAAAATTCAAATGTCTACCTTCAAAAAACAGCAAAAAGGAAACAGAAAATAAAATTTGGCAACAATAAGAATCCTTTCTCACCATTTCACTCTCCTCTATCTGATTTATCCCAACCTTCCTACTCCCATTTCTGGAAGCTTAACCACCTAGCAGCTTTGATTTCCATATGCCATATTTGAAAGAACTTTACACATCTTTTAAGCATTTTGATTGTTTAAATGGAAAACTCACAATCAGTATCTCCAGAGACTCTTGAGAAATCTGAAGGGGAAAATAAGTCTAGAATAGACTTCCAAAAATGAATGTTCATAGGAAATTCTAGAGTTGAAAAAGTAACTCAAGTTCATCAAACAGATAGAGACTCAATTATCTTCTGTAGTAGATATTATTTTCTTTGAACATTTTGCCCTATATTATTACAAAGAATGAAAACAAATATGTACGAACATGTTTGCACACTTTCTCCCTTTTAAGGATTGGCAATTGGCAGAAAAGAACAAGAATCCTAATGAAGGCCTTGGATCCTAGAGAAAGTAGGTAGGTGACCACCTCTCGATTCTGTTTGGTGTCTCCAGTTGACCCAGGAATGACACTGAGAGAATAATCTCTCTCCAAGGCGCTGGAGGCCTGCAGCAGTCTGTTCTTTATTTTACCTTCTTCTGACCAAGTATGTGCTTTGCCCTTTGCAGGAGATTGATCACTGTTGACTGGTTTATACTGTCTGTCAGAGGTAGAGGGAAATTTGAAAGTTAATGAACAATTTAACTCTCCAGAGGATGTCTGAATCATCTAGAGAATTGTGGTAGTGTAGACATAACACCCTTTGAATACAGCTGTGATGAAAGTAATTTCAAATAGCATTAGGGGCAGCTCAGAGCCATTTCTTATCACCCAAATCACTTTAGAACGAATCTTGACAATGATCAGCAATGATACATTATGGGTGGCATGCCAATATAAGCCCAGATGTGACCCATCAACCGTGAGCTAATGTTTCTCTGATAGGTGTGATTTCAAGAGAGACTATTATGGCCTTCAACTACCCATAAAGGCCCCTTTCATAAAGTAGTATTATTATTTAATTATGAGGGTGGCAGTAGGCTCCAGGCTTTTATGCATGTCCAGAAGCTATCACTAAAATATTTCAGATAATGTAAAATCATGTACCTGTGTAAACGCTAATACTAATAATACCACGGCAGAGCAGAAAGTTAAAAAAATAGATAAAGCTGAACTGTGCATGGGGGCTCTAGTAATTGGAAGAGTCAATGGCTATATGATTCAAGAAAATAGTCTCCCTCGAGAAGGAGACTGATTGTCCCGCATTTACACAGCAGCTAACCAACACTAAGCAGACTTTCCTTTGCATATTATTGGTGCCAGCCCGATGAGGCAGAAAATTGCATCGTGTCATTTAATTTTCCAATCTTTGTTTTCATTGTATTAATCTTTTGGCTTTGCTTCACTTTATAATTTGAAGGCTCAGCAAGAAGCAAACCAAATGGAAATTCAGCTTACTTTCATGTCTAGCTGAATGTGTTTGGTGCAGTTTCCAAAAGTTTAATTCTATGTAATACTGTCCATGAATAATAATAGGCTGCTTCTGCATGCAGACTTATTAGTGTTTATTAAGGGTTACCTTAAAGTTTCTGGGAAATGTGCCCAAAAGTCAGTCACCAAAACATGATTAACAAATTGGTTACAGAAGGAGAACAGATAATTTTTTAAAACAGAAGTATACCATATAGTTGAGAAATAAGAACCAAAATCCTCAAAAACTGATTTAACCTAGGTGAGGTTGTCTTTCTCTTTCATTCTCCTTTTCTTCTTTCCTTCCTTCCTTCTTTCCCTTATTTCCCTTCTGTTATTCCAATAAAGAAAAAAAAGTAAATTAATATGAAAGAAGCAGAAGATTCAGATTCCAGTGAGTCATACCAGAAGTTAGTATCTTGGAGCATAAATGAAAGATATTCACAATTTGGGGGGTTGAAAGTGCAGTCTATAGATCTGAATTGTTTGGACTCTGGAGTCAGACCCACCAGGCTTCATATTTTGCTGTCTCTACTTGCCAGCCATGTGTCTTTTGGTGAATTATTTAACCTCTTTAAGCTCACTCCGTCATCTGTAAAACAGGGGATCTGTAAGGAGTATGTGATAGGGCTATTAGGAGGAGAATATGTGAAATGCATGTAAACATCCAGTGTCCTGCCTGTTGCCTAAGACACGTTCAACAAAGAGCACGTGGCATAGCTGCAGGGGCTGTTGACCATTGCTACTGCTCCCATCAATCCATGCTCAACAGTGAGTAAGGGAAGGGGTAGAACAATCAGCTGAGTCCCTTACCCCTATCATAATAAGTCTAGTGTCACAAAGATTGCATTTGAGAATGCTGGGATTTGGGTTTGCTTTTCCTTGTGACTTCTGTTATTGGTAATGACTGCAAGCTTTAATACATTATTGGCCTCAAAACTAGAGTATACTTACTATATAACTTTTTCATTGCTACAACAGTTCTATCAATTTATCCATTTCACCAAAGATACTGAACTATGGATTCTTCTAGGTTTGAAGATCCATCCAAAACATGGTTTATAATGAGATATAAATAACAAAGAAATACTAGAGAACCATGTAGGAATGCATGAAATCACATCTAGAATAGACCTAGAATAGTAAGGTCACTTAGCTTCTCAGATGTCATGATCCCTAAGTCCTCTCCAAGGCAGCATTTTAAGTTTAGTAGGTCTTACAACATGGTTAAGAAGAAAAGAAATATGGAGAGAAATTCACTGCACTTCCTCAAATAAAAATAAAGTTCAGCTCGAATTCCCTCTCCAGTTAAAACTGTCTAGTTCTTTACTGATCACCAATTTCTTTGATAGATCCTGAGGCAGCTGCCCTATGGGATAAGTAGTGAAAGTAAAAGTGAAAGTCACTCAGTCGCATCCGACTCTGCGACCCCATGGACTATACAGTCTATGGAGTTCTCCAGGGAAGAATACTGGAGTGGGTAGCCTTTCCCTTCTCCAGGGGACCTTCCCAACCCAGGTCTTCCTCATTGCAGGCAGATTCTTTACCAACTGAGCCATCAGGGAAGCCCCATGGGATAAGTAAGACAGGTATTATTGACTTGAAAATTAAAACAAGAAAAATTAAGGATAGCAAAGGTTATGTGACAACAGACAGCCTTGACCTGCTCCTTTTCCTGGGCTGAAAGAAGCACAAGCTGGAATTAAGATTGCCGGGAGAAATATCAATAACCTCGGATATGCAGGTGACACCACCCTTATGGCAGAAAGTGAAGAACTAAAGAGCCTCTTGATGAAAGTGAAAGAGGGGAGTGAAAAAGTTGGCTTAAAGCTCAACATTCAGAAAACTAAGATCATGGCATCTGGTCCCATCACTTCATGGGAAATAGATGGGGAAACAGTGGAAACAGAGTCAGACTTTATTTTCTTGGGCTCCAAAATCACTGCAGATGGTGACTGCAGCCATGATATTAAAAGACGCTTACTCCTTGGAAGAAAAGTTATGACCAACCTAGACAGGATATTTAAAAGCAGAGACATTACTTTGCCAACAAAGGTCCGTCTAGTCAAGGCTATGGTTTTTCCAGTGGTCATGTATGGATGTGAGAGTTGGACTGTGAAGAAAGTTGAGTGCCAAAGAATTGTTGCTTTTGAACTGTGGTGTTGGAGAAGGCTCTTGAGAGTCCCTTGGACTGCAAGGAGATCCAACCAGTCCATCCTGAAGGAGATCAGTCCTGGGTGTTCATTGGAAGGACTGATGTTGAAACTGAAACTTCAATACTTTGGCCACCTGATGCGAAGAGTTGACTCATTTGAAAAGACCCTGATGCTGGGAAAGATTGAGAGCAGGAGGAGAAGGGGATGACAGAGGATGAGATGGTTGGATGGCATCACCAACTCAATGGACACGAATTTGAGTAAACTCCGGGAGTTGGTGATGGATAGGGAGGTCTGGTGTGCTGCAATTAATGAGGTCGCAAAGAGTTGGACAGGACTAAGCAACTGAACTGAACTGAAGGTTATATGACACGTCCAAAGATACATAACTACTAAATAGAAGATTTGAGGCTTGAATCAAGGTCTTCTAATTCCAAATCCAGTATCCCTCACACTTTCATGTCTGTGCTGGACACTTAAAACTCCAGCCATCTCTATTTAGAGAAAAATATCCTATTCAAAGTGGTTCAAGAAACAGTCTCAGTAGCCACAGATATGGACCAGTAAAGACTACTTTTTAAAGAACATTAACCTTGACTTAATTGTTTGAGTTTAAAGAATAAATCCTTCTGAGAAGAGATATGGGTGGAATTTTGCTGTTTACTTTTGTTAACTTTCCTTTAAAAAAAAAAAAAAAAAAACTGCAGCATCATACTTTTTAGTTCAAAGAATGGGAAACTCTTTTTTCTCATTTTCCTCAGATTCCTATCATGCTGTTTGTGCCAACCAACCCATTACAAATTGTAGAAATGACATTCCTGCCTCATCTGACCTCCCCAGGCATCCATAAACAGTGACTAAAAGTCCCTAGGCTGCCTGTGACTTAGCCTTCACTTTTCCAAGAGTCCCTGGAAACAATGTCAAATTATAAGAATCTGTACTCCAAGTTAGCTCAAAATACCTGCTATGCATACTTCTCAATGTGAGTCATCACTGTTATAAAATGAATTGGTCTTATATAAATGTCAATTCTGGGTTATATTTGTCAAGAAACTCAACCTGTTTCTAATACCTTGTTTGAAATCAGAGGATGGATGAGCTTCTGTCATGTGGTATGACATGGTATAAATTTATAGTCTATTTTTTGCTCAAAAGTAGAGGTGTCTTAGGAAGTTAATTACCAGCACTTTATGCTAACTGACAAATAACTTCTTAACTCCACGAATGCTATCCCAAATAGTTAATCATGAAGCTAATACAGATAAGATGGAAGTGTGCATACATCATCAGGACAAGCAAATTATAAAAAGAAAAAACAGGTCATTATGAGTTCTGTAGCTAATGTTTAAGGTTGCTCTTTAAAGCTATTGCCAATTGCCTTTTCAAATATTTCCCCCAAGATTTTTTAACTGTTAAGGTATCTTTTTATTAGCTCAATTCATTTCCTATTAGCCTTGGAATTTAACAAGGCTTCATGGCAAAGTAGGTCTGGAAGAGATCTTATTAACTTTCCCTTTGGATAATAAGTCCCATATGGGATAAAGAAAGAAATCCAAATCCCAAAAGACACAAGTCATTAGAGTCAATAGAGGGTTAATGTGATTTTTAATAGGAGGCCCATTACAATTCTCAGGACCATAAAGTTGGTACCACACCGGACATCTATTCAGATATAATCAGACTGGTTCCTTTACTATCCTCCTCCAAAGAAAAAGTAACATTTTTCTCCCCATAGTCTCGAGTTTTTTAAGAAATTATATAAAACAGTCATCCTTTTTCTTGTTACTAAACAAGACAATCATGTTTGTCTTTCCTGAAAATTTTTCACTAATTAAAAAAAAAAAAACCTTTCTTTCAGTTGCTCATTAGAAAATAAACTTTGAATTTGGAACTAAGATAAGTGGCTCCAGTGTGAAAGGTAGTTAAGGTAAAATTGATATTTTATATAATTTTATATTAGAGATACATGCATTAATATCTAAAATATATTTTCTACCATATATATTGCTGAATATCCATACTTCATCTATAGCCTCCTCTGAAAAGCATCAAACCTAGGAATAAAAAAAATGATGACACAATTCAAATAATTAATTCAGAGCACTAAGAATATTTCCAATCTCCTACACTGAAATTGGATGAGGAAATAAAGATTGCCATTTGGAAGGGCCTCTGGAGGTAAAGGTAAGGGCAAGAAAGTTGCATGGGGGATGATGAGACAAGTGCTAGTGCTATATTCAGCAGACCTAGGCTTGAACCCCTGCTCTGACCCTAACCAGATGAGTGACTTTGGCCAAATCATTTCACTTCTAAGAGCTTTCATTTCCTTACCTGTAAAATGAAATGCCAGACATGATTAGGGACAGCAAATAGATTTCACCTGAAGTCCCATAAATAGTCAACAGATAGTAGCAGCCTGGAAGACAGACTGAATCCAGGCTCAGCAGGACTGTTGCGTCCAGTTAGTAACGTCTGCCATGGAAGGGTAAGCTGAGGGTAGATGAAGCACGAAATTACCATTACCAGATCAAATGGTTCCTAAAATTCTCTTTCAAGTCTAACATTCTGTGATTCTGTAAAAGAGAATATTTTTTTCTTGTCCAGAATTTCTACTTGTCACAAACAATTAAATGTACATCTCAGTTCATAGCAGAACAATCCAAGCCACTAAATTTGGAAATATTAAACAGAATGACACCCAGCTTGACAAGAAAGAGACTTGAAATAAAGAAAATACATAAGGAAATGAGGGCACTGTACATCTGAGGACTCCCTGAAAGTCTGAGAAGTTTCTGGATGGAAAAGATCCCTGTTTACCCTACTTGCTCTCCCTCACAGGTTAACAGGCAAACACATAATTGACTCCATAGGAAAGGAAAATTGTTTAAACTGGTGAAGATTTCTCTGAAAATGATTCATGTTTCCCCAATCCAATGATACAGCAACATTCATAGCTTATAATGAAGTACAAAGACTGGATAATGCAGATTAAATCATCACCAACTTCAAGGTTTACCAATAAGCTGATTTGCAAGACAACAATATTTCATACCATGTGCTGGAATATTATTTATCAATGTTTAATAAGCACTTCATAAGTTTTGGCAAGCAAATGAGAAATGGATTACCAAAGAGGGGTGATGAAATATTTATAATGCACAATAGCTACTATTATACTGTAGCTGTTCAAGAAATTTACCAGTAAATTGAATGGAAATATAATACTGTAATGGATGTGGAAGTGTTCAATCGGCCATTTGTAATGAAATACGGAAGTGTTTGAAGACAGTAAATACACTGGTAATGGTTTTTGATTAGCTATAACTATATACGATTCAACCATCCATTATGAACAATGGGCAGATATTTTGATGGCTTGTAATATTTATAATAATGTGCATCTTTGGAGAAGTTTTTAGGAATCCTTATGTGTATTATTAACTTTCAATAATAAAATCTGTGTCATTACTTTGGAAAAACTTCTTTTACTTACACTTTACTAAAGATTTAAAATTATTTCTTTAACAAATTTAATAATAAATACGTTTCATACTTATTTGTGATTAGTGGTACTGTTTTTCATTTTTTAGAAATCATAAATTTGATCTCTATTTTTGCTCACGTAAGACTTTCTATTTATAGTAAGTGGGCCAAAACAACAAATAATTATATAATACATGTAAGTGTGTGTGTGTGTGTGTGTGTGTATATTCCACCAGGAAATAAATAAGCCTCTAAAATTAAGACGGTTGTATAGAATCATCAAAAACTCCAGTCTCCCTGTATTGTTGTTATCATATCTGTAACTCAAATGACCCTTCATTCCTTCCACAAGCACGTCCCACCTTTGCTTACACCCTGCAGTGGTTTTCCAGCTGCCACAGAAAACAGACACAGGCTCCATGGGGCCCACAGAGCCCCGTGACAAAGATCGTGCCCACCCCTCAGCCTCATCCCTCACCCCTCCATTTTGACTCTTAAACCTCCAGCTTCACCTGCCTTTTCTCAGGTCCTCAAATAAGTCCACCTTATTGTTGCCCCAAGTGCTTCGCATATGTTCTCTCTGCCTGAAGCATCCCTCCTGCTCCCCCAGCCCCTAAGCTTTAGAGCTCAGCTCACCATTACTTCCCAGGCGGTGGGGAGGGGCTCAGGCCCTCTCACAACAGACTCCCAGGGCACCCTCTCCTTCTCTCAGCAATTATCACAACCACGACTCGGCACTTAAGGTTCTGGTCTACTTCTTCCACCTTCAACTCTGTTAATAACCAGAATTTCACTCTCTAAATAAAAGTAAGGCCTTCTAGTGCGTGCGTGTGTGTGTGAGAAGTTGCTTAGCAAACTTTTGCTTAGCAAAAATCGTGTCCGATTCTTTGTGACCCTACAGACTATAGCCCGCCAGGCTTCTCTGTCCATGGGGATTCTCCAGGCAAGAATACTGGAGTGGGTTGCCATGCCCTATCCAGGGAATATTCCCGACCCAGGGATCAAATCTGTTGCTCCGGCACCTCGGGCGGATTCTTTACTACTGAGCCACAGGGGAAGCCCAAGGCCTCCTGGTACAAGAAATATATTCTTGTACACTTCACTTGCCGCTTTATACCAGGCAGAGTAACAAACAACAACAATGAAAAACAGCACAATAAGAACAACAGAACTGTGTCAGTCGGGGATCGTCAGAGAAATACCACCAATAGACATAGCTTCCTTTCCCTTTATATATATATTATATCAATATATGGAAAACATGTTTCATTTTGTCATTTGGCTGTGAAACAATCAGGATTTAGACACTGGAAAGTACAATCATCTTGCAAACATCTAGTGACCACTCCCATGTCACAGCATGTGGGTGGACAGGCTAGCTCATTCTGGCTTCTTCAAGAAATAGACTGGATTGGTAGGAGGGGCCTGAGATGCAGTTTCTCCCCTCCTTTCCCACAGTGGAACATCTGATTTATCTCCCAGGGGATTCCAGGCTGGGGCCCTGAAGCGTTCAGATGACCTGTTCTGAGACTTCAGGCTTACCAGAGCATGACATACCTATTTACATATACATACACACATACATAGATGGACAGATAGACATCTTTAAAGGAATTGGCTCATTTGTTTTATGAGGTCAGTTGACCCCTCAATTGTGGGGTCTGGCAAGTCCAAAGTTCATAGGGCTGACTGGCAGGTTGGAAGCTTAGGCAGGATTTCTACATTAAAGTCCTCAGACAAAATTCCCTCTCTCTGAGAAAACTTCAATTTTTGTTCTTAAGACCTTCAATTGATTGGATGCTTGAATGCAGACCTCTCATATTCGGGAGGGGACAAGAGGACTCTCCTTTACTTAGTTTACTGAGTCACTTTGCTGTGCGCCTGAAGCTAACATGCGTGCGAACTCAGCCGTGTCTGACTCTACTTGACCCTCTGGACTGTAGCCTACCAAGCTCCCCTGTGCCATTTCTTTCTCCAGGGGATCTTGCTGACCCAGATATCGACCCTGTGTCTTCCGTGGCTCCTGCATTGGCAGGCAGATTCTTTACCACTGAGCCACCAGGGAAGCCCATACCCAAAACTATTGCAATGTTGTAAATCAACAATACTCCAATACAAAATAAAAATTTAACTTTCTAAAAGATATAGTTAACTGATTGTAAACATAAATCACACCTACAAGTACCATCACAGAAACATCTAGATCAGTGTTTGACCAAACACACAAGTAGCATTGCCTAGCCAAGTTGGCATATCAAATTAACCATCACAAGGACTCTGACAGGTCGTATTCTTTGTTACAAACATTAATTCCTTCCCATCCTAGCAACATGAATATACTTTTCTACTCTATGAACTGACCACATGACTTGCTTTGGCAAACAGCACATTCTGCAATGCATATTTCAGTGTGATTTTGGGGTTTAATTCAGCTCAGTCTGGCTGTTCCCTATCGTCATGAGAATGGGTTTGTTCCATAGAAAAGTTTCTCTTTTATTTTTGATCCCAGAGTTAAGACAGTCTGTAGAGCAAACCAAAATTTAAACCCCAACCTGGATCAGAGCTGAAGCATGAAGCAAAGCCACCACCATTAACCCACAGCCGCTGACCTGTAAAATAAGGAAAAATAAAACCTTATTTCTTTCATAAACTACTGAGATTTGAGAATTGTTACATAGAAAAAAGTCACTAGTAAGCTGACATACAAGATATGTTTGCAAAACTTGCCACATTTTTATAGCCTATGGCATTGTATCCAATCCATTTATGTTACCAATGACAAATACACATTCGCTGATTCTTACCTGGATACACAGTCTGGACTCTGATGTAGAAACTTTATCATTTACAAAACAAAGGTAGAGCTACTTAAAATTTATTCAGAACTTACTATGTTTCAGGCAATCTTCTGTGCCCAGCATACACAAATGTGAACGTGATGCAATTTCTCTATTTGGAAGCCAATAGGCTAGTACAGAAAACTGCACATGCTAATGTGCAGAATAAGGGGAGCGTGACATTAAACTCTACCTTGTGAATTACAGCAATGTCTCTCAGCTAACCAAAGACTTCCTCCCATGCCTCAGCACTTAACTCGTGACAACTTTCTTCCAGCGGCTCCTGAGAAAGAGTCAGCCCCTTAAAACCAACATTCATCTAGCCATCTCTTCACCTAAACAGAAGAATGGCTTTGTTAAGAAAACACAAGTGGATGACTATAATGCAATCATGATTCAGAATCCTGTCTTTCCTTCTAGTCTATAAGTAGCTCATGAAATTCAAATCTGAATATTGCCTCTCAACATTCGGGGCTGTCCATCACCAGTCCCTGTCGATCCCTCAGCCTTATCTCCTCCCACACCCAAAAAGAGCATCTCCCTCCATCGAGTTTCTTGCTGCTGCCCTGTGCTGCATCTGCTGTTTATGCAGAAGCATTTATCTCTCAGCTTCTCACTCATCCTTCTCAACTTGGTGCTGGAACTGGCACAGAAATCATATTTCTGTTTTCCTAGTGGGGCTCTGCCAATAACAGGCATTAGGGGAAAGGACTGGGAGAGGAAAAGAATCTTGTTCTTTCCTATGTCTCTCTACTTTTCTGTCAACATCTTGGAAGACTTCTTTAACCTGGAAGGAGCAACTAGTTGGTTTCAGTTGCAATAGCAATTCCAGTTTGCTTTTTTTTTTTCTTTTTTTTTTTTTTTTAGACTCCCAGAGCCAACTTAACATTCTCCCTCAGAGATATAAGCAGTGGTCGCTCTTCTCAGATTTGAGTCCTGCCTTCCTGGGGCCACTCCTCTAAACTTCTAAATTCTAATAATACCGACTCTACCGACTCCCGTTTGTTCCGCAACCCCAGAGGCAATTGCTGCTTCCTGTGTTTACTGCCCCTAGGATACCTCTTTATCCTCCTGTGCCTTTTCAGTTCTCTAATACCTGGCCAGTAACCCTTTATAGCACATTCATTCTCCCTGCCAAACAGTGGTATGGTTCCTGTTACCTGACTGATCCCAGCTGATACACCTTAATACAGCATATTTACTCTTCACTCTTGATTTGGTATTACTTTTGCTTTTATTCCATGTTTTCCCCTTAAGCCTCTCATCCTCCAGTACTCTACCCATATGTCCTTGATGAAGATCTCAGTCCCAAACCCCTCTCTCCCTCTGAACTCCCAACAGCATCACTATCACCAGAAAACACACCATCTATGGAATATACCTTGGGGAGGGCTCAGAAAGACTGGTTCAAGAACCAACTCTGCTACTCACTAGGTCTTTCTGAGATTCAGATCTCTGAAGTATATAAGGAAAGCCCTTCTTTCAGAACTCTGTATTCTAAGTTTCTCATTGGTAAATCTTGTCTTTCCAAGGAAGTTATAGCTCTCCTGAGGCAAAAAGCTTTGCCTGAAACATCTTCAGTACACCCCATTTTTTTTTTGGGGGGGGGGGGTTGAGGAATGTCTGCTGACAGCTTTATTCCTTTGGGGAAGAAAATAAAACTTTGCTCAGGAGCTCTTGCGGGGGTGCGGACGGTGGGTGGAATATGGCGGGGGAGCGGTATCCCCCTCACCATTACAGGCTTCTAGCCGCACTGGATCGCGCTGACTCTGCAGACGGCGGGCCTGCACAAACGTGTGCGGTACTTGTTCTGACGCCAGATGCTGCTAAGGGTGGCCCCGGCATTCTTGTTGATGGTGGTCCGCCTCAAGAAGTGGCCTGTTTGCTCTGGCTGGATCTCCACTACACCACCATGGCCGCTTTGCTGTCTGTCACCAGCTCCACTCCCACCTTCTTGTAGTGAATGAGCCCATTGTAGCCGAAAGAGTTGCGGGCCTTCAGATTATTGGGTTCGGGGCTGTACGTCTGCTTGTTTGTCTTGATCAAGAAACTGTAGCAGTTCCGCATGACCATCCATTGCAGATGCACAGACACGGCTGTGGCAGGGGGAGATGTAAAGAGCCACCCCTTTCTCTATGCCAAGCCTGGCGTCATTCTGCAGGCTAAGTACACAGAGGGCTCTCTAAATCTCTAAATTTTCTAACTAAAATCTCAGAATTTGTGTGAACCATATTTTCAAATTGGTGGTCTGGGAACGAAATTCTGTCCACAAATATGACTTGTTTGGCCTACAGTGTATTTTTGTTAACTAGCTGCGATGATCTGCCAATTGAGAAATTTTATATACAAATCTAAAATGTATCTTTTGGTTTTCACAGATGAGAAAACATGTGATGAGGAGTTAAAGCAAAGTGTCCAATGTCAAGGACTGTATCAGGAGTAAAAATGGTCACTCAAATATGAATGCCTCTTTTGATTTGGGGGAGGGGGGGGTCCTGAACCTCCTTACTTCTGTAAAATGATACCATGAAGAAGGAGTCAGAAGAGAATCCCATAACAAAGGAAAATTTAAATCCTAAACTATACTTTCCTTTGTCCTTTGCCAAATTCTCTCCTTGATTAATAGATGTAGAGCAAGTTTTAATACTCTGCATAATGAGACTGCCTTAACACTTTTTCAATGCAGTGTTATTTTCAAGTAATTATAAATGATCGACATTTCATTTCATTTGCATTGGCATTCATAACTCATAGAATTCATTGCGATTGATTTTGAAGAAAACTGATACCAAGGTATTTGTTCTCCGTAATGTAAAATTAATAGCAGATGTATAACTAAAGGAAATTTTTTCCTGCTGTTTTCATAGTTACCAAAACTCTTGGATTCTGCTCTCTGTGTTTCTATCCCACAAGTTATACTATCTCCCTTACTAATGTGATTGCCTGCAGCATTTAAAAGTAATGGCTACTCTTTCTTAAAACTCTTCCATTGCTTAAATTTTTTTCATTGTAATAGCAGGAGCTACCGTTTACTGAGCACTTACTATGTGCCACACGATGAAGAAGGAAATAGCAACCCACTCCACTACTCTTGCCTGGAGAATCCCATGGACAGAGGAGCCTGGCGGGCTACAGTCCATGGGATCGCAAGAGTTGGACATGACTTAGCGACAAGACCACCACCATTTACTGAGCACTTACTATGTGCCACACAGTAGATCAAGTGCTTGATAAATGCATCTTGATGAATACACAAAAGAAGCTTTCACAGTAACATTATCTCCATTTCACAGAGAAAATCAGCAAAGGCTCAGAGATAATGTATAGATTGCCTACAACGACACTCCCAGAGTCTGGTTCGATCCCTGGGTGGGGAAGATCCCCTGGAGAGGGGCATGGCAACGTGCTCCAGTATTCTTGCCTGGAGAATTTCGTGGACAGAGGAGCCTGGCAGGCTACAGTTCATGGGGTCGCAGAGAGTTGGACACGACTGAGTTACTGAACATGTGCAGACACGCATGTGACTTATTCAAGTTCCCACAGCTATCCGTATGGTTCAGACTCCTCTCAGAAGACCAGTTTGGGAGAGTGAAGTGATCCAAACCCATGCCTCAAACAGCCCCTCAACTTCATACAAATAATTTATTTACTTCTAATTTGTCATGTTATGGGAAAGATCTTGGACGGTTTGGAAAAATACATAAAAGGAATAAGACTTCAGTTTTCTTACAGCTAATAAAGGAATTCTAGATGGTGGATGACAGAGATTATGAGGCTATTGTATGAAAGCTGAGAAGAGACAGGCTAAAATCCCTAGTGAGAGTAGTATTTAAAGGTCTGCAGTAACATCTGGTGCATTTTCTGGGAGTGAAATACAAATGTGCCTGCAAGTTACTTGGCAAACAACACAGAAAGGTGGGTAGAAGATATTCTCCAATCACAATGTATGATTAAAAACAAATCAGTGGTTTAGGAGAATTATTCCTGATGCTGAAATCTGAAAGTAATTTCTCCCATGGGCCTTTGTAAAGGAAAAAATAAATAGAGTAAACAATGGCTTTTTAAAATAATTCTGAGTTTTAGAATGTCATCTTGTATTATATTATTGAATGAAGGCCCAAATCCTAAAAAAACTGAAGTTCAGGAAAATTGTTGGGATTGAGTAGAGGGCAAAATGGTATGGACAATACAGACATCTCTGCACAAAAGAGTCTGCGTACTTCATGAGGACAGCCAGCCCCTGCCTGGTCATGTGTTGGTTCTTAGAGCTCCATCTACGATAGTGGAGAGGCTCAAAGGTTCAAATGTCCAACAAAACACTACATGAACAAATGTACATTAATAGGTCATACTTCAGTCAGTGAAGTGAGAAAAGTAAAAAGTGAGAAGCTACATTTTCTCAAAGCAGAGCCAGGTTACTGACTAGGATCCCAGCAGACATCAGTTTCAGGCCCTACATTGGTATGCAAAGAATCTGAACAACAGTTTCAGAAGAAACATTTCAAGTTTGCAGTTAATACTAAATTGGAAGAGACAGCAAATAATGAGAAACAAAGCAGGCAGATAAAAGGGTTTTAGACATTTCAAGTACCTACCCAGCTAATAAATGCAAATGAAGTTCAGTGCAGATAAGCACAGAATTATGAGTCTGGGAGCAGAGGAGAAAAAGGAGGACTGTCTGCTTAATGGAAATGAGCTGCACGGTGCTGACCAGGAATGAGATCTGGGGAATTATTGCAGGAGAAATCCTTCAAGCTTTCAACTCACTTTGCTGCAATGGAAAAGAAACACGGTGATGAGCTATATTAAAACACAATACAGGACTATCAAGTCACGCTCCACACTGGGTGAAAACGAAACCAAAGCAAGGAAAGCATAAGATTTTTTTTTTTAATTTAAAATGCTCTATTCAGGGCAGGACCATTCTCGACAGATTTTTTTTTAAATCTCAACCTGAAGCAATTTTCCTCTAAGATTTATTGGAATGTGGTTCCCTGTGGTTTGCTTGTACATGCATACTAAGTCGCTTCAGTCATGTCCAACTCTTTGCAACCCTATGAACTGTAGCCTGCTAGTCTCCTCTCTGTCCATGGGGATTTTCCAGGCAGGAATGCTGGAGTGGGTTGCCAGGCCCTCCTCCATGGGATCTTCCCAACCCAGGGATTGAACCCCCATCTCTTATGTGTCCTGCACTGGCTGGTGGGTTCTTTACCACTAGCACCACCTGGGAAGCCTGAGCTTTGCTTATATTCTCTGTCATTTTCTATACTGTTCTGCAATAATTTAAAGGTGCCCAGAATATGGGCATCATACCTAATAGTAGGAACCATCACTGTAAAAATCAGAAGACACTTGGATTACAAAGTTGAGTGGCTCCTTCTGCCAAAGCTTTACATTTTCTTTCTTTCTTTCTTTTTTTTAATTATTTGGTCAAAACAGGAATCATAGATTCATAGCTTTTAAGGATAGAAGGCATTCTAAGTACACCTTTATGAGCCTCCTAACCATAACAGCTATTATTAACACCACATTACAGCTAAACTTCTCAGACTCATAGGTCCAGTCCTGTCAACTGAACACACTTCAGCCTACTCTAGAACTATTTGAGTCAAACAAACTCAACACAAGATTGAAGGAGATAGGTGTGATGGAAGGAATACCTAAAGGCTTGCTTTGGTAAAACCAGTTCTCCCTGCTCCTGCTCCGGTTCCTAAAATCCCATATTCATTCATTCAACAAATATTTCTTGAGTTCCTCCTATGAGATAAGAACTAAGTATTGATGATATAGAGCTTCCCTGGTGGCTCAGTGGTAAAGAATCTGCCTGCAATGCAAGAGCTGTAGAAGATGCAAGTTCAATCCCCAAGTCAGGAAGATCCCCTGGAGGAGGGCATGGCAACCCATTCCAGTATTCTTGCCTGGAGAATCCCATGGACAGAGGAGCTGGTGGGCTACAGTCCATAGGGTCACAAAGAATCAGACACGGCTGAAGAGACTTAGCACACACATTGATGATATAACAGTAAACAAAGAGGCAATGTTAAAAATAAACTCAAAGTGGATTAAAGATCTAAATGCAAGGCCAGAAACTATAAAACTCTTAGAGGAAAATATAGGCAAAATACTCTGACATAAATCACAACAAATTCCTCCATGATCCACCTCCCAGAGTAATGGAAATAAAAACAAAAATAAACAAATGGGAACTACCTAAACTTAAAAGCTTTTGCACAATGAAGGAAACAATAAGCAAGATGAAAAGGCAGCCTTCAGAATGGGAGAAAATAATAGCAAGTGAAACAACTGACAAAGAATTAATCTCCAAAATATACAAGCAGCTCATGCAGTTCAATACCAGAAAAATGAACAACCCACTCAAAAAGTGGGCAAAAGAACTAAACAGACATTTCTCTAAAGAAGACAAACAGCTAATAAATACATGAAAAGATGCTAGACATCACTCATTATTACAGAAAATGCAAATCAAAATCACAATGAGGTATCATCTCACGCCAGTCAGAATGGCTGCCATCAAAAAGTCTACAAACAATAAATTCTGGAGAGGGTGTGCAGAAAAGGGAACCCTCTTACACTGTTGGTGGGAATGCAAACTGGTACAGCCACTATGGAGAACAGTGTGAAGATTCCTTAAAAAACTGGGAATAGAACTGCCATAAGACCCAGCAATCCCACTTCTGGGCATACACACCAAGGAAACCAGATCTGAAAGAGACACATGTACCCCAATGTTCAGTGCAGCACTGTTCACAATGGCTAGGACATGGACGCAACCTAGATGTCCATCCACAGATGAATGGATAAGGAAGCTGTAGTACAGATAAACAATGGAATAATACTCAGCTATGAAAAGGAACATAAATTTGAGTCAGTTCTAATGAGGTGGATGAAACTGGAGCCCTTTATACAGAGTGAAGTAAGTCACAAAGAGAAACACCAATACTGTATATTAACGCATACATGTGGAATTTAGAAAGACAGTAACAATGATCTTAACTGCAAGGCAGCAAAAGAGACACAGATGTAAAGAACAGACTTTTGGACTCTGTGGGAGAAGACGAGGGTGGGATTATTTGAAAGAATAGCACTGAAACATGTGTATTACCATATGTAAAACAGATAACCAGTGCAAGTTTGACGCATGAAGCGGGCACTCAAAGCTGGTGCTCTGGGACAACCCAGAGGGATGGGGAGGGGAGGGAGATGGGAGGGGGTTCAGGATGGGGGGAAACATGAGCACCTGTGGCTGATCCATGTTGATGTATGGCAAAAACCATTACAATATTGTAAGGTAATTATCCTCCAATTAAAATAAATTCATTATTTTTTTTAAAAAAGACAATGTCTTCACTGAGCTTAAATTCTAGTGATAGGAGAGAGGCAATAATCAAACATGGCAATGAGGTGAATACTCTCAGTAATGGGAAGTGTTAGGAAGGTATAAACTGGATGATGTGAGGGGAAGAAAAAACAGAGGGGGTGTGAGGACTATTTAAGGAGGATGGTCAAGAAAGACTATTTTGAGAAGGTGACATCTAAGGACTTGAGAACTTGAAGAATGAGGAGCCTATAGGGAAATTCCAAGACAAAATACAGTTATGACTCAAAGAGGTAAAGGCATTAAAAACTTATTATTTGCCAAAACCTCATTCTGAATTAACTTGTCAGAATTTTTATTTTTTAATCCATATTTTTAATTTGTTATCTTTTAAAACTGTGCTTGAAAAAAAACAAGAATAGATTATATTTAATACGGGAGAATGATGCAAAGGGTTAGGAACACAGAATTCACACTAACGAGCACGTCGTCAACCTTGGTAAAGGATAAAACAAGCGACAGTATTTACTGAAAGGGATAGAAAACTGAAAAGATAGAAAGATTTCAAGCAATTATCAGAGCATGCTCCAATAGATTTAGCCACACAATAATCTTAGTTCAGAAATGGCATTTTCTTCATCTAATCAGTAATTTCTATCAATACATAGATAATTTATACAAACTAGCAGTGGTTCAACTTTCCTTTGAAATGGGAAAAACTATAGTAAACTGTGGGGTACAGCCTCTAAGATGACCCTCATTGACCCCAACCTTCTGATATTCATGACTTTATGCACTCCTTTCTCCTGAGTATAGGTTGAAACTACACACTTACTTCTGTAACTAGGAGGCAGAAGAAATGCTAAGATGTCACTGCCAAGATTAAGTTGCAAAGAGACAGTGGCTTCCATTGTACATGCCCTCTCTTACTGGCTCTGCCTGAACTCAGACACCATGCTGTGAGAAGCCTTATGAAGAGGCCAATGGGGTAAGAAACGGGGAGGACTGAGTCCTGCCAACAACCACACAAACCTAGACAGCGAATTAAAAAGCAGAGACATTACTTTGCTGACAAAAGTCTGTATAGTCAAATCTATGGTCTTTCCAGTAGTCATGTATGGATGTGAGAGATGGATGATAAAGAAGGCTGAACACCGAAGAATTGATGCTTTTGAACTGTGGTGTTGGAGAAGACTCTTGAGAGTCCCTTGGACTGCAAGGAGAGATCCAACCAGTCCATCCTAAAGGAAATCAACCCTGATTATTTGTTGGAAGGACTGATGCTGAAGGGGAAGCTCCAGTACTAGGCACGTATTGGAGATGCAAAAGAACCTGATGCAAGGAGCCAACTCATTAGAAAAGGCCCTGAAGCTGGGAAAGATTGAAGGCAGGAGGAGAAGGGGGTGACCAAGGATGAGATGGTTGGATGGCATCACCGACTCAATGGACATGAGTTTGAGCAAACTTTGGGAGATGGTAAAGGACAGGGAAGCCTGGTGTGCTGCAGTCCATGTGGTTGCAAAGAGTCAGACATGACTAATCAACTGAACAACTCCCTGTTGAGTCTTCAGACAAGACTGTATTCCCAGCCTGCAGTCTTGTGAGAGAAGCTGTGGTGGAAGCTTGCAGTTAGGCCATGTAAGGATTCCTGTACACAGAAACCGAGACATAATAGATGTTGATTGTATTAGGCTACTAAGGTTTGTAATGCGTTGCACAGCAGTAGGTAACTCATATGTACACCATGAAAGCAGTCTCAGGTTGTGTTCTGTCCCCCTTTGACATTTTTTACTTTCACCCAACCCAACTATACAGTAAAATTCTATCTTCCCCATGCCTTCTTGAGCATCTGTTGAAAGTCAGGACTGTGGTGAAGCTGCATACAAAGGTAGCAAGTTAAAGGGCAAGTTGGCCATTAAATTCCACATCATTCTTCATATAATCCCGTAATATCGCATGGGATATTAACAAACCCTAGCAAAGATCTGTTGTCTGTAACTTTAATTATTTGTTCAACTAGTTGGAACTTGATGATTTTCTTTCCTGGGGTTAGTTTGGGGCATCCTTAAGCTCAGGTAACCAAGGGATATGACACTCTCTCCATTTAAATAGAAACACATCCACAGCTCTCTCTCCTCCCCCACTGCTTGGGGGTATTACAGCCAATCTCCTTTAGCAGCTCTTTCCTGTTAGCCGCCACCACCCCCCCAACCCCATGAAGTTCCCAGCTTGACTCTGCCACATACAGAGACAAATAAAAAGGGATAAACTCCCAACTAACACCAAGAAAGAAAATTAAATCAATAAAGATTATTAAGAGTTTGTAATTTGAATTGAATTACTTTTGGATTAAATACCATCGTTTCTCTAATATAAACCCAAGTTTACTTGGGTGAACCAAAGAGGAGCTCTTATTTTATCTAAATGAATAACACTATCTTTGCTTATCTTTGAGAAACTAAGGAATTTCTCTACCACTGCACAGGTTGTTCCTATAATCCCCAAATAAATACAATACTGATGAAAAGAGACAGCCCTTATTTAGCACTGCCACTGACCATTAGCTACAAGGTGCTCCACAGTAGGTCTTCTTGACCACAGCAAGCACAGTGATGTCGGACATCGCAAACTCAAAGAGACAGTTCCAGACTACGGAGAATTTCCAAAACAAAGATCGAAACAAAAACATTTAAAGACCTTGGAAAGATTTCTCCCTTGTCCCAGGGCCTTCCCACGGAGGGAACCAGTCCAACAGGGGAAATTCAAAGAAGGAAAGCCTAAGAGAACTCCCCTACTTCCACAACATTGGCCTACATAAAAATCAATACATGTGCCAACCTCTCAACTTGAACAGTTCTCTTTAATAGGCTTCCATTCTGGTAATAGTCATAGATTTAAGTCCAGCTCTGCTGCAGCACCACTGAGTGCCAAGTAGGAATACCTAAATTAGTATTGGCCCTAACAACACTGATCCTCCTCCACTCCATTTAAAATTTACCTTTATAAATGGAACCTAATGCAAAGCAATGGGAAAATGCTTTCCTTGTAAACCTCTCCTTAATATATCTCATTTATGGTTGAAGAAATCTAATTTCAATTTTAAGATTTCCTTTACCAGATTCAAAGGAAGTTTAGGCAAATACTTTTTAATCTATGCCCCTTAGATTTATACTGATAACCCTCACTCTCAACTTGCTGAGAATTTTTTCCAACACTTATATTTTAAATCCATTTTTTATTGATAATCACAACATATCTCCTGGGTTAAAGTTTGGGAAGCACACACACACATACCAAAACACACACACACACACACACACTTCATTTTAATATCAGCTCTGATAGATATTATTTGCTTTGTTGAAAAAAAGATAAGAGCAAAACCTCGAATTTTATCAGAAGTCCCAGCCCTTCTCCAACTCTCTAGTATATTGAGTCATAAGTTGTGTTTTTTTAAGTTAGAATTCATTTTTCCTTTTTTGTTTGAATGCTGCACATAGTTGCTTTGTGTTCTACTAAGCCTGTGAGTAATTGTTAGTTACTCAGTCATGTCTGACTCTCTGCGACCCCATGGACTTTAGCCTGCCAGTCTCCTCCATTCATGGGATTCTCCAGGCAAGAATACTGGAGTGGGTAGCTGATCCCTTCTCCAAGGGATCTTCCTGACCCAGGGATCGAACCCAGGTCTCCTGAACTGCAGGCGGATTCTTGTCCATCTGAGCCACCAGGGAAGACTGAGCCTAGTGCCCAGGTATTTATGAAAAGAAAATGTTTGAAAACTCAGAGATCCAAGGTTTCATGCCTTTACCAAGCACAAGAAGCACAGAAGGGCAAAGTGAAGCAAAGACAATGGTCTTCGCAAATGTATTAAAGTTATTTAAAGTTACTAAGCCAAAATTCTATCTTCTACATATTTAGCTTAATATTTGCTAAGCTATCAAATAAAATGAAAAATAGGAGGGTTGATGGAATTATACTATTTGCCTACACACCTTTGTAGTAACTATCTTTTTATTCATCAGATTGTTGGTTGCTTTTTATACACTCCTTGAAAATAAAAATTATTCCAGCTGTCATCAAAACTGGCAGTATTCTCCATAATGTGCAAAATTCTTTATGTTTACAAGGATAAGTTTGTGAGAAAATCACTGAATTCAAAGATTACAGAATGAAAGGAGAGACTGTTTTAGAAATTTATTTATATCCACATTACTGACTTTTAAGTAAAGCAAAATTACATTCATTAGAAAGAAATATCCATATAAATAATACTATATTCATGTTATACAGAATAATGAACATATTGATCAAAATAATCAATTGTGATTTTGGTATACCAAAATTAAGATGCTGAATGCTTTAATGTTTTCATATTATAAAGTTATTTAACATTCTTCATTAACTTTTCCTGAGAAACTCCCAAAAATATATCTATTATACATCAGACAGTCCAATCCCTTAAAGATATAATTTTATCAGCATTTATAAAATAATCCTATACTCTATAAATAAAAATGATTTTAAAATCTGTCCTTCATAGAACAAAGAACTTGTGAAATCCAAAAAAATTCTGTAGTTTAATAGTACTGTACTGATGCTAATTTCTTGGTTTGATAAACATACCATGGTGACGTAAGATGTTACCACAAGGGGAAGCAGGGTGAAGAGTATACAGAAATTCTCTGTATTATCTTTTCAAGTCTTCTGCAGGTTTAAAATTACTTAAAAATAAAAGTATTTTAAGAAAACCATGCTTTGTATTTCAATGTAAGATTGGCAACTGGAGAAGAAAAACTTCTAAGATTTTATTTGGAACCTAATCATAAACATGCAATCAACAAAGAACATGTGTTCTCAATTGACTTCTGACATGAAGCCTATTTTATAGTCTAGAGACCACACTAAGGCAAAGGGGTTATGACTCCAACATGAGCACAGCGTATTTGTATTCTCATTCAGACCACAGCCTTTCAAAGTCTCTGTAAATCAACATCTATTTTCAATCACAGGAAAGTAAGATAAGCAGTTATTTCCAGAATGAAATTATCCAAACCAGTAAAGCACTTTTTAATGCACATATTATGAAAATTATTCATGGAGCAGAGCAGAATATTGAACTTACCTGTCTATGTCCATTATTTACATGAAAACTTTACATTCAAAACTAATATCTATCTTGACTCATGAGAATTTTGAAGACTTTGTGACTGGCAGACATGGTATGTAATCCCATACTAATAGTGAAATCTCATTAGACCAAAGTGTAAGGGAGTCTATGTGTCTGCTCAGTGAAGAAATCCACTGTCAGCTCAAACCCAGTGTGGAAATTACGCTTCCTAGCAATAAAGAACAAAGGAACCATAACCCTCCTCTCCATTTTAGCACAGAGGTAAACAAGAAAATGACACTGCCCTGATGGAAATGGAAAAATGCATAAATGAGAAAATGGCAGAAAAGTTATATTCAAATAATAACAAAGATTTTGCAGCAACTCACAAAGAAAGCAACCCACAATACAGATGCAATACAGGTGACGGAGGCACAAGAGATGAAATCTTCACTTTGAGTAACTGCAAATACAATGAAAATTCTATGCAATTAGTAAAAAGAGTTCTGATAATAGGAGGGTGCTGATCCCAGCACAAATGGAGACTGGGACAAGACAGAAGAGCTCAGAGAGAAGAGGGCATGCAGAAACTGAACAACTAACAAACAGGAAAAATGGGAACCGACCAGAACAGAAACAGTTCCCATGGTGATGAGAGATACGAATTAAGTGTCAACTAAGAGTCATCAATTCCTAGCACAAGGAGCCAGAACGGAATCACTGAGTGTCCCAGTGTATTGTGTCCTGGTATAGCATTGGATATTTTTGTTTAATACACTTGCACTTACACCCATACTAGGTAAGTGAACGCAACTCAGATTCCACAGTAAGTGCTCTATCAGTGTCAGTACCTTTATTGTCTTAAACCTGAGTTAAGAAAACTCTCCAGGCTTTCATAATCCTGCCCGATCACCGGACAAAGGGACCACACTGCCGGCGTGTCCACTGTGCCTGGAGGCGCTCGGGTGGGCAGACAGGTGACAGGATGACCTGCCACTCACCCTTCGATATAAAGCTACGCTACCAAGCCTTGTTTCTGGGCGCTACAAACCAAATGTTACTCATTTCACCATATTTTACATTTAAAATGAAGTAGTGATTGTCACCATGCTCACAGGAGCTCACGGGAGCATAAAAGTTTTCATTTTTAAAGAACTTTTTGAGATTTATTCATATTAAGGATTGCTTATCCAATATTATACTTAGTAACATCAGATATATATTAAAGATGCTATTTTATATAAACATTTCATAACTAAAAAGAGAAAGGAATCTATTGAAAGTTCTGAAAAGTCATTTATATACATATTTACATTTGTATGTACATTTGTATGGGCTTCCCAGGTGGTGCAATGGTAAAGAATATACTGCTGATGCAGGAGAAGCAGGAGATGGGGATTCAAGAAGATGCCCTGGATGAAGAAATGGCAACCCACTCCAGTAATCTTACCTGGAAAATTCCATGGACAGAAGAGTCTGGCAGGCTATAGTCCATGGGGTCACAAAGACTCAGACACAACTGAGCAATGGAGCACACACATATATATAAATATATGCACACACAAAACATATATATTAGCTTTCATATTTACTCTTCCAAATCATTTTTCTGAAAATATTTTATTTTTGCTCTGCAGTCCTTCAAAGAGGCAACTAAAGTGTACTGCATCTTATCTTAGGTTTAGTTACTTAATATAAAAATCACAAAGCTCTCTGCAGTATCACACTGAATCACTGAGAGAGAATAAAGAACAATTTTCAAAACATTTCAGTAATTCCACAGTCCATAAAAGTTGTATACGTTATTAAGATTTCAACATAAAGTAATATTAGTAAAGATTATTTTTTAAATCTATTAAATCATAAATGTACTATATTATAGACTATAGTCCATTTCACAGATCCCTAGAAGCTCTGAGCACGCAATGAAATAAAATGAACACTCGTATCACTTTCTTCTTGCTTTCATGACTTGAGTTTAATTGTAAGCTTCTAAAAACAATCTAGGTTTCACTTGAACTAAATGCAAATGAGAGGCCAGCAATGAAACAAGCAAGGATTTTTTAGCTAGAGGTCTGGTTTCAATGAACAAGTATAAAAACACTCATTTTTTTAATTTCTTGAAGCATTTTTTTTTTAAAGCTAATGATTTAGTAAGGGCATTTGGGCTACTTTCCTAAAAGAAGTGTAGGTGCTCAGAAAATCAAACCATAACAGAACTGGGGGATATTTTAGCGAGAAGTAAAATCATTAGACTCTTCCAGATTAAAACTCACACTTGCCTAAAATATCTCCATATCTTCATAGTCCCCAAGAGGAAAGACCCTACCAGAAGGTGGAAGCAGAAGAACAAAAGAGGTCCAAACAGTAGATTCGTGAACTTTCTGAGCACTTGTCACTAGACTACAAGGAAACAGAAATGAACCAAACAATACAGTATTGAAATACCTTCCTCCTAGCATTGACACCTAGTATGAAAGGCAGACAACAAACCAGATATTTTATTTACTGTTCTGATAGTGGCTAGGAAGAAGAATTTGAAAAGTAATTTTTCAAGCCTAGACAGAAGGCTCAAATACAGTTACGGAGATTGGGGCAAGTAAGGACAGGAACATCCATCTCCTTAACAACAATGATATGAAACTGAAAACAGGTTCTATTTGATAAGCTCATTCTGTGTAAGAAAGTATCTCACATCCAAGACCCCATTTAATTTTCTCAGCCCTGTAGGGGAAGGGGAAGGTAAGTTTGATTGTCTCAATTATTCAGAGGAAACTGAGGCTCAGAGTGTAAAAGGACTCCCTTAAGATGCTACCACCTAGGCAATTAGCCCTCTGTGGATGGTCTCCACTGCATTGAACCCAGTGGGGATCATACATCCTCACAACACAGTGAGAGGAATTTGCTGGGCCACTTGGACAACAGGGATGCACCAAGGCCATTTCCAGGAAACATCCCCAGAACCAGGACATCCTTCCTTTGATAACCTGGAAGGTGTAAAAGTAGGCATCTCTTGCTTCTGGGGTCCAGACAGGAAAATACCCCACCCCACGGTCCTAGAAACCCAAGCAAGGCAGAAGCATCTGTTACAAATATATTTGTCAAGAAGAAATTAGGTCAAATTATTTCAAAATACAATATAATTTCATGATGAAATAAAAAGCTTAGAGAGCAGAGCAGTAAGCACCTTCTATCTCTTTTATTAAATATTTTCTTCATGGAAAATTAATCTGGCCAAGACAGCTTCCTGTATCTACCATCACACATTGAAACAAGAACTTTTCTTTCTCCCACCATCTCCTCCAAAACTGGAGCACTGGATGAGCCCAGTAGGTAACTGAATAACCTTTGGGTTTTTTTTTCTCTTCTTATAAAGCCATTGTGCTGCACACATCTCAGCAATGTGGCTGTCTTCTGTCTATCAAGCAGCTCTATAAAATCGAAATACAATGTTAAAGATGACCCCAAGCAAGGTTCTGCGGTTTGGCTCTAAAAGAGGCGGCCGTGCTGGGCACGTCGTTTCACCCCCAGCCCGTGGTTCTGGCTCCCTGAGAGCTTTTGCAGGACTGCAGTGAAGTAAAGAGTTACAGTAAATGAAAGGAGATAGGAAAGGGGGAGCGGGAGAGAGCGAGATTGCAATTTCCTTGTGTGCACTGAGCCTGAGCATTTTCCATTTCAACTAAATATGAAGAATCATGGCCTTGTTTTAAGGATTTAAGAAAAAGAAGACAGTTTAAAACCAAATGCCTGCTCTCTGCTATGGCAGCTCCATTGGCAGGCTGTAATTTGTCAGTGAGAGGTAATGGAAATGCAGCTATGTTTGTGAAATCCATGGGCTGTTTATCAGCTAGGTAAAGCCCAGAGATACAGGGAGCAGCAAATCTTTATGTCTGAGAAAAGTCTTTCAACTCAGTAAAAGAAAAATTCCCACCATTTTAATATAAAATATAGTTGCATTTCATTTTTCTGTAGATTATTCTGAAGCCAAGGGAAGAGGTTAGTGGAAGAAAAGAAAGGATCTGTAGGACGATGGGCATGTCTCACAGCACATACAGAAGGAACACGAATGAACACTTCTCAAAAAGAGACACTTCTATTCATGCCCTGACGTATCTTTAGCCCATAATTTGGAGCCAAACACCACAAATGACAGTTCTGAGCAAATCACTCCTTTGATACTAGGTTTGCATCAACCAAAAACCTTCTTTGGGAGGAAAAAGGCATTGTAATCAATGCAGGCAATAATTTGTTACACTTGGGGGTTTTTTCTTGTCATTGTTGGCTTTTCTGGAAGAATCAAGCTCTCAGTAAAACCTCACTCTTATCTGAAAGTATTAAATGAGCATTCACTAGTTTTGTAGTGAGAAATAATGTACATAGATATTAATGTGATAGGCTCCTTAAGAGCCATGTAAAGCAAATTCTGAAAATTGCTTCTTTATTCACAGATATTGGTATTTACTTCTGCGTTTCCAGTTTCTAGGCTGTATGTTTTACTCTGAGATACAATCTTACATCATCTTTTCAATGTCAGCATGTCAGTCTTCGATTAAATCAACAATGATGAAACCAGAGCTTATTTAGTAATAAACAGAAGGAACATGCAGAGACTACAAAAACACCATGTAAACACATCTCAGAATACAGCAGCACTAAATTTCCATTTCAGCACATCTTGCAACCACACTGCATAACACTAAAGAAACTGGAATGAAATGGCATTTCAGACCAGGGTTTCCCTGTGAGGTTTCCATCCTGATCAGTGTCTGCACTGTTTAAATGAAAAGAGGAAAACACATAAATCATGAGCTTTTCTCCAGCTTAAACATCCCTTACTGGTATTTCATTCTCTGTAATCTCAAGTGAGCTTCAAAACCGAATCCAGCCATCAGCATCTGGCCACATGAATAGCAGACCATTGCAGCTTTCTATCTTCTGATTTGGAGGGGAAAGAATACTTGCTCCCTGGACTTTCACAATTTTACCAAGCTCTTAAAAGTACCGGGGTATTTCTCCTTCACAGGATCCTTGTCAGGATTCAAGGCAGGAATCCCCCTAAAGAACATCACAGAGCCCTGCACACATAGCAAGCACTCATTAAATCATGTGTCATTCTTGGTATTATCATAATTAGTGACTTTTCTAGTTATTTTCTCTAAGCCAAAATTTCTCATTCAATATGTTGTAGCACACCCAGAGAAAGACTGCAGTGAAGAGAATTGCAATGATTTTTAGCGAACTTGCACTCAGATTTTGGCTTCATCATTTAACAGGATCATGACCTTGGTTAAGTTACCATAACTCACTGAGATTCAGTTTACTTACCCATGCGATGGAGAAGTTAATACTTAATTCATAGGCTTGGTGTCAGGATTAGATAATAAATCTCCTCACCCAAGAGGCAGTATAGCAAACATATAAAGAATGGAAACAGTACAAATGCTAAGGCTGCCAACCACTGTGTAAGCTGAGAATTCTTGATCTCTCTATGACTTAGTTTCCTTAACCGTAAAATGGGCATGATAAAAGTGAATGTGCCTAATACAGGTGTGGTGATGGCTGGATGATTTATAAATAACTTCCAGAAATGTGTCTGGAAGGCAGCAAGTATGAGTTATGATAGCTGCCTTTCTTTTTTTTTTTTTAGTAACGAGATATTTATGGAGCAACCACTGTGTATATGTCACTATTTAGTCACTGAGGACACAAAACGCAGACATGACCCCCGCACACAGGAAATTTAGAGTCTAAAGAGCAGATAAACACTAATCCAATAATCACATAGATACATGTTTACTTATGAACTGAGATATGTGCTTGGAAGCATGGGAAGTTTTATGAAAGCATAATTAAACGGGTGAATCCTCACTGGAGAAGAGGCATTTGAACTGCAAGCTGAAGGATGAGGCATTAATCAGGCAAAAAGGACTGGGGAGATGGATGAGGGAAAAGGAGCTGTATATGCAGAGGTCTTGTGAGAAAGCATGCTACACTAGAGAAAATGACTAGAGAATGCAGGAAGACAGAGCAGAATAGGAGCTGAGGCCTGGTGCCACACCACGCAGGGCTTGGGGACCAGGCAGGGGATTTAGGATTTTATCCTAAGAGATACGGAAACTTCAGGAATTTAAGCATTGGAAGACAAGGGGTGGTGACATGATCGGATTTGCATCTTAGGTTTGCAAGATTTGCATCTTGCTGACCGATACGATTTGGATATAGGCATAAGGATATTTTGGAGGGGGTAGTTTCCCAGATTCCCAGGTAAAGAATCCACGTGCCAATGCAAGAGACAAGAGAGACTTGGGTTTGATCCCTGGGTCGGGAAGAGATCCCCTGGAGGAGAACATGGCAACCCACTCCTGTATTCTTGCCTGGAGAATCCTGTGGACACAGGAGCCTGGCGGGCTACAGTCCACAGGGTTACAAAGAGTTGGACATGACTGAAGCAACTTAGCACACATGCACATATTTGGGAGACCAGTTAGGAAGCTGTGGCAAATGACTCTAGAGCTGGTGATGGAGATGGAATAAATGGGAACATTTACTGAATTTAGTCTGGGGTCTGTGAGTATGCATGGGGGCAGTCAGCACCCTTTCCTTTGCCTGTCATCGCTTGGCATGGTTTTCCTGTACCTAAAACAAGGACACAGATACAGACAGACATGTATGATCAGCTGTGGGGTGGGATGTGACCTAAGGATGGTCTGGGTCGGAAAAAAAGAGTAGATAACTGGAATAAGCTGCAGCAACCACTTCTGAGGGTGAGTTTTCACATGAACTCCCCAGACCAACCCCAGCCCAGGTAGAGCAGAGAGCTACCCTGTCACTCAGGAATCCTGCAGACACAGGGGACTCTAGAATGCTGAAGCTGTTCAGCTTCCAACTGCTGCCTCTTTGCATGTGTGTGTGCAAAGTCACTTCAGTCATGTCCAACTCTTTGCGATCCTATGGACTGTAACCCACAAGGCTCCTCTGTCCATGGGAATCTCTAAGCAAGAATACTGGAGTAGGTAGCCATTTCCTCATCCAGGGGATCTTCCCAGGGATCAAACTCACATCTCTTATGTCTCTTGTAATGGCAGGTGGGTAATGGCAGGTGGGTTCTTTACCACTAGCACCACCTGAGAAGCCCTTTGCTACCTGGCACACTTCATTTTCTTGGGCTCCAAAGTCACTGCAGATGGCAACTGCAGCCATGAAATTAAAAGAAGCTTGCTCCTTGGAAGAAAAGCTATGACAAACCTAGACAGCATATTAAAAAGCAGAGACAACACTTTGCCAACAAAGGTCTGTCTAATCAAAGCTACGGTTTTTCCGGTAGTCATGTATGGATGTGAGAGCTGGACCATGAAGAAGGCTGAGCACCAAAGAATTGATGCTTTCAAACTGTGGTGTTGAAGAAGACTCTTGAGAGTCCCTTGGACTTCAAGGAGATCAAACCAGTCAATCCTAAAAGAAATTAACCCTGAATATTCATTGGAGACCAGATGCTGAAGCTGAAGCTCCAATACTTTGGCCATCTAATGCAAAGAGCCGGATTCACTGGAAAAGACCATGATGCTGGGAAAGATTGAAGGCAGGAGGAGAAGGGGACGACAGAGGATGAGATGGTTGGATGGCATCACCTACTCAATGGACATGAGTTTGAGCAAGCTCTGGGAGATGGTGAAGGGACAAGGAAGCTTGGCGTACTGCATTTCCTGGGTTCACAAAAAGTCAGACATGACTAAGTGACTGAACAAGAGCAACAAAAAGAAATCAGCCCTGATCTACCTGAGGTCCACTCTTATGTCTAAGTCACAGATGAACTGAAAAGTCATCTATCGACGTTTGATGTTAATTATACCTACTTTTTGCCAAAAAAGCTTCATATCATAACTCATGAACAGTGTCTGGTAGATCTTCTTCTAGGTTACAGAGAACAGATCAAGTGTCTCTTTTACTTTCTATAGATGCTGGCTTGTAGCCAGAAAATACTATTTCTAAGCCTGACTTTTGTAATGAGGTTTGTTTTCTTTTAATCTGCTGCTGACTGGTGGCAGTTGTCTATTACTTAACCCTGACTTTTATAAACACAGATCCTCCCTCAACAAAGATCAAACATTTATTGAGCATGCATTATCTACCATGCCTGTGTCAGCTGCAGGGGACCAGTGAATAAGTAGCCCAGCCCTAGTATCAAGGATCAGCAGATTAACAGAAAAGACAGATATAAACCAGTTAATTACAACAGGATATGAAAGTGTTAGTCACTCAGTCGTGTCTGACACTTTGTGACCCCATGGACTGTAGACTGCCAGGCTCCTCTGTCCATGGGATTTCCCAAACAAGAATACTGGAATGGGTAGCCACTCCCTTCTCCAGGGGATCTTCCTGATCCAGGGGTTGAACCCAGACCTCCTGTATTGCAGGCAGGTTCTTTACCATCTGAGCCACCATGGAAGCCTACAACAGGACATGTAAGTGCTAAAATAAGGGCATGAACAAACTGTGGAAATCTAGAGCTAGGTGTAATTAATTGCAGTCTGGGGTGGTACATAAAATTTCCACAGAATTTGTTACAAAACACTATAAAAATTAGCCTTTCAATTAACAGCTTCCTTCTGGCATTTTGTTCTTATCCTTTAACCTCACTGCAATTGCCTCATAGTTCCTGCACTATATTATTAATAGAAATGTTTCCCCTCATTACCAGTGACTTTGTTACATAGACAATTGTGTTCTGGAAGATGCTTGAGAACTTCTTTAATTGATAAAAGAATTAACCTTTTAGACTAAGGCAGCCATTTACTTCCGGGCAAAACACTCAGGAATTTTGATTACTTAGGAAATTCAGAGCATTGATTTTGTATGAGTATGTATATAGCCTAGCAAATAACTTCTCATAAGAGTGAAATTTTATTACAGTTAAGGGATTAAAGAACAACAATCCTCATAGTCATGCTTATAAAATATTTGAATCTCAATTTTTCTAGTTCCCAAAGAATAGAAATGTCACACAAAATCTTTGGGGTCCAGAGCCAGATCTACAGGAATGGAAGCAGAAGCCATGTGGATATGATGACTTGAGGATTGTGGAAAAACTATCAACCCAAAAACTATCTTCCTCAGTGATTACGGTACTTGGTTATCTTGTTGTTCAGCTGCCAAGTCGCATCTAACTCTTTGTGACCCCAGGTACTGCAGCACACTAGGCTTCCCTGTCCACTATCTCCCTGAGTTTGCTCAAACTCATGTCCACGGAGTCAGTGATACCACCCAAACATCTCATCCTCTGTCACCCCCTTCTCTTCCTGCCCTCAATCTTTCCCAGCATCAAGGTCTTTTCCAATGAGTCAGCTCTTTGCATCAAGTGGGTTATTAGTGGGAATGCAGAAGTGATGCCCCCTGACATTCTATAGCTAAGAAATGAGTTAAATTTAAGAACACATGAATTGGGGGATTTGTGGTACAAATGGATGGGAGATTCATACTCTGGGTGCTTGGGAAAGATGTCCTTCTTTCAATCTATCCCTCCCCATAACGTACAGAATAGAATCCAAGCATTCTAAGTGCCAACCTACATTCAATGAGTTGTATCCTACCTTCCCCATAACAAAGCCTTCACTCCAACCAATCAAGCTCAATCACTGTTCTCAGTTCATGCTTTCCTCTTTCCCTCCCAGTGGAGATTGGAGCAGGCAGAAATTCTGCTGGAGGTAGCTGCAGAATCGGCTCCATTATGTGAGGGATGTTTCCAGCACCACACAGTGAGTTCCAAAGTCCCAAATCATATTATCAATAATCAAATTAGCAACTGAAGGAAAGACTAATCTCAGAAATAAACATCTAGAAATAGACACCTGACGCAAGGTAATGAGCTAAAACAACAGGTAGCCTTCCTGAGGGAGCTAGATGCTGTGGCTTCAAAGCCATTTCAGAATGGATCAGGCTTTCTTTTTAATTAATTCTTATTGGAGTGTAGTTGCTTTACTATGTTGTGATAGTTTCTACTGCACAGCAAATATATCAGCTTCCCAGGTGGCGCTGGTGGCTAAGAACCCACCTGCCAATGCAGGAGACATGAGGGACGCGGGTTCAACCCCTGGGTCAGGAAGATTTCCCCAGAGGAGGGCGTGCAACCCACCCCCATATTCTTGCCTGGAGAATCCCATGGGTAGAGGAGCCTGGTGGGCTACATACATACATGTGACCGTCAGGTCACACACATCACCATTAGCACCGGGTAGAGTTCCCAGAGCTATCTAGTAGGCTCTCGTTAGTAGTGTATATGTGTTAATCCCACTCTCCCAATTCATCCCACCTCCAAGCTTTACTGTGAAAATGGCATGCTGACCAAAGATCTAGTTAACCTAATCTTTGGTACCAAATGAGAGATGAAAGCATAATAATAACAGTAATAATTGTTGTTGTTGTTCAGTCGCCCAGGTGTGTCCGACTCTTTGCGACCCCATGGACTGCAACATGCCAGGCCTCCCTGTCCAATAGCTAACATTTATTTACCACTTGCAGTGCACCAGGCACAATTTTAAATGCTTTACATGTATTGATCCACTTAATCCTCATAGGAGCCTTCTGAAGTAGGTAATGTTTATTATGTTCACATTATAGGTGAGAAAAATGAGGTCAGAGGTTCAGCAACTTGCTCCAAAGCACACAATACCTAAGTAGTAGACTCGGAATTTGACTTCAGGCTATATAATTTAAGAATCTATGCTCTTAACTCAGTAGCCAGGAAACATCGACTATAGGTAGGACTATGTACATGAAGTGAATCTTGATGCTTCAGGTTTTCTGGGATAAAAATATTTACGGATTAAAAATCAAGAGGAGGTATAGGCTTATTTTTTATACTCGGTGAAATATTTTCTTTATCCAACCAAAACACAAACGACAAAAAAGACTTCCTACCAAATACATCTTCAGACACAGGAAAGATGAGCTAATGCCTTGGCCCAAATTACCATAAAGTTTAAAGAATTGATCAAATTTTTCTCCAAAAGTCTAGACAAAAGATGTACACCCTGACCTACAAAGTTTACTGTGAATTTATCCCATTTGGCAAATATCTTAATGTGAAGGAAACTAATTGGTTTTTAGAAGACTTTTCACAGAAAGAAAATATGAAATTTTATTGCACCTTACATCTCCCTCAGCAGTCCTAAACATGAATCATAATAATCCATTTGTAACATGAATCCTTCACTTGCTTGTTTCTGTTATACAATGGAATAATATGCATCTATTAAAATCAGCTTTACAAACAGTTTATAATTAAGAGATTAAAGAGTCTTATACTATAGCTTTAAGTGAAAAATGACACACAATTTTATATTTAGTATGAATACATGGCTGGGAATACACTTTCATGAGAAATAGGCAGAAAACAGTAATGTTAATAAAACAGTTGTCTTTGGTGGCATGTTTGGATTTTTTTTATGCTCTTATGTATTTCTGTCTCTCAAGATTGCACATCTCTATGTTTGTAAGAAAAGAAAGCAAAACTTTAAAGTAAATATGAACAAGAAAGTCATTAGCAATCCAAGTTCTGTTTCTACTCTCAGCCCTTTTAAGGAACATTTTACCATCTAGTTAAGAAAATTCTCTTTGAACCACACACCAGATGTAAGTTTACCTTTATGAGACCGCTCAGCATTTTATAGACAACCACTAACCCAGAATAATAAAGAAAATCAGACATTCTTTCTCTTGGGGGGGAAAACATTTTTCGTTAATTGAGAAGAAATAAAATGGGCTTTGGACTACGTTTGAATCCTGGTTCAAATACTTCAGCAAATTAGTTAAGCTCTCTGAGCCTCAGCTTTCCCACATGTAAAAAAGTTCTTGTTAGAATTAAATTCAATAGCATCAGTCAAGGGGCTAACTCAGGTGACTGCAGCCCCAGCCCACGTCTGCCTAAAACTGCACTGCTAGTTGCTTTCCTCTCTTAGCCCTTAAACCTAGTACAGCATCCAAAATTGGAAGAAAACACAAGTGAATTTCACATGGGAACTTCATGTTAGATTCACCTAAAATACTGGGGACTCCAAAAGTAAGGTACAGAGAAAAGTCAAGACTATTTTCCCATCAACATGCTTACCATTCTTGTCAATATAGAATGATTCCAGTTCTTAAATGAGAATTTAACTCTCTGAAGAAGAATGAAAAATTAATCTACTTAATTTTAAACATATTTTTCATAAGATAATGTGTTAAATTTACCCATCTTGCTTATCTTGGGGCTTCCCTGGTGGTTCAGGTGGTAAAGAATCTGCCTACAATGCAAGAGACCCGGGTTCGATCCCTGGATTAGGAATATCCCCTAGAAAAGGAAATGGCAACCCACTCCAGTATTCTTGCCTGGAGAATCCCATGGACAGAGGAGCCTGGCGGGCTACAGCCTATGGGGTCACAAAGAGTCAGACACAACTGAGCGAGTAACATTTTCACTTTCTAGCTTATCTTATCTTCTGTCTGTCTGCTTTTTCTTCTATTATAACTTTATTATAAAAATAACTTCTATTATTTTTGACAAATGGGGAATGCAGTAGCTACTTCATTAAACGCCCAAAATACTAAGTATTTTCTTGTAACTGGATAGTCAATCAGGCACAATTTTATCTAAAAGGTTAAAATATATTATAATTCATATATGTCAAGAAATATATCAAAGAAAAGTCTTCTGCTTAGTATGAATGTTTAGTAGAATGGGTTAGAACTCTCACGTGATACTTCAAACAGGCATTTTCTCTTCAAAAACATTTACAATCTTTTTCATCTCCTGACCTTCAAAGTTTCCTTAATAGCATTCTATTCCTCATAATATAGTTATTTTAACTGGTTTTACAGATCATAAGTCCTTCTTACCTAGCATCAGTGACAGGACAAATATGAAAAAGGATTAGATGTGTATAACAGATTTTATCATAAGAATGTCATTTGTATAAGCATTCATTATTTTTATATTTGTGGAGTTGGTAACTCTTCTCTCTGCCTTGATAATTCCCACTTTTTAAAGATTTTATATACAAGTAGCATTTTCTGAACTCCTACTCCTCCTCTCAACTCACCACCTCAGATGAAGTTGGTAGCTCTAATTATGTCTTTTCATTATACACTAGGTTACTTTACACCACTATCCCTACAGTAACTAAACCATTACTAGTTAATCCTCCACTAATGTCTGTCCATCTGAATAAACTATGATTTCAATGGAATAAGGGTGTGCTTGTCTTATTCATCTTTGTACCCCAGGTCCTCCTGTGCTATCTAACCTGTAAAAGATGCTCACTAAACAATTACTGAAGAAACGAGTGAATGAAGCCTTCACTTGGTGCCAGTAGAAACAGCCAGTTTTCTGCTTTCAGTTTAGGGTAAAACACCCTGAATCTCAAGGGCCCGTTTAGAATCAACTGTACTCAACTCACTGTATAGTTTAGTAAAAATATGTCAAGGAACCATTCTTCATCTTCCAGTAAATATCTATGCCAAAATAAGCAAAGTTTGGCTGCCATTCACACAAGTTTTTGTATTACCAAAGAGTATTTACAACTGCAGAGTTGGTAGCAAAAGATGCTTTCTAAATCCAGATGTGGACAGGCAACTGCTTTATCAGTTTTTTTCTTCTCTTGAAGATTTACTATGAGAATTAATGTAATGTCCACTTTCAGACATGACAAGGGCTATTTCTGATAGCTATCAGAAAGATCATATGCAATGAAGATGAAGTATATTATGAAACATGAACACAATTAAAATCAGAAATATGGAAGTTCTCTAGTGAAGTAGAGTCAGAGGCTCAAAGTTGCCCTATACCCCACATCAACAAACAAGCTCAAACAGCCAACATGATCACTTTTACAGAGCAGAGTGAGCATTTTGAGCTAATAGAATGTTCACCACGGAGGAACCTCTAGGTTTATACATTACAAACAGTGTAATTCAGGTTACTCTACTTGCCTTCTGAAGTCATGAAAAACAGCTTCATTCTGGGACAGGCATGGGTGTCAAGTGGACAACTTAAACTCCCGCCATGTGCTAAAAAGGAAATAACGAGAACACAGGAGTGAAAAGCCAAGATCCAAACCCTCGTTACAGCAGACGCCAGACAGTTATCAAAAAGTTACACCAAAGGATTTGAGACAATAACATAGGATTTTTCCTAACTTTGTTCAACAAATAATTATAGACTTTATGTGCCAGGCATTGAGCATGCTTTAGTGACAAAGACAGGCTCACATCTTCACTGAGTTTACAAAATGTCTTCTGAAATACAAGCAAGCAGCACTAATTCCTAAAGAGTGTCAATGAATGCCGTTTCCTTGCTTGTCATTAATGAATTGCACAAATGGTATGCCATGTGTCCCAGTCACTTAGAATACCTTTCAAGAGTTAACAAGTGAGTGATCCAAATGATAAAGACTAAGAGAGTTCAAAACAGAGGCCACTCAGAACAGCAAGGTGGGGACGTTGTCATGTGAGAGGTGGGGCTTGAGCCGGGCTTTGAAAGAATACAGAAGAAGGGAAAAGGGAGGAGGGACTGTGACCTTGAGGAGAAGAGTGAATTGGACCATGAGGCTGTGAGGAAAAAGAAGTGGGAGCAGGAGTGTTGATGGCATCAAGGAGAAAGAAGGTGGGTTTGACTGACTCCTCAAATACCTTATACTTTACACTGTAAAGTTCTGAGCTTTCAGAAGAAAAGGTTGAAGAAGTCTCTGCATTAGGAAGACTAATCTGGTAGTAGTTTCTAAAATCTGGCTTGAAAATTGGTGCCAGCTGGTTTAATTAGAATCTTCTGGGGCACTTTATGAATACCACAGATCCCAGGTCCTACATGCCCTCATTCCTAGAAATGTAGACTATAACTGAGAATGGATTTTTTTTTTTTTTTTCACTAGTATCTTAAGTGATTTCCTATGTGATTCTGAAGCACAGCCAGGTTTGGGAAGAGCTGCTACCACAAGATGAAATGAAAGTTCTGACCGCACTGGCTTAGGAAAAATGATCAGGGCCAGGCCTAGAGAGAGTTTAGCTTCCCTGAAAGACAGGCAGACTGCTCAATCTAAGTCAAAACTATGAGGTCTAATTGACATCTGGAAATATTTGTAGGAACTTTTGACCCCAAAAAGTACATTACTCTCACATTGCTGGGCTCATTGTTTAGAATAAAAGGTTTATTATGCAAGGACTCTAAATGAATCAAAAAAACTACATCTGCACATCTTGACTCCATCTGTTTTCTCCACTCCCTTTCCCATAAAGAGAAGGCAAGTTCCTGGAAGGCAAAGAACCCACTCTCTGCTCAATCTCAGCCCCTACAATGGTGTTAGGACAGACTAGGCAAGCAATCTTTTATTTTTTAAACAAATGAAGAAAAACCAGTCTTCTTGATCACTGAAAAAAGCAGCTGACACTCACAGATCTTTGGGAACCATGTCTAAAATACTCATTTCCCAGGTAAAGATAGAAAAAATTCAATTATATCCATCATGAATACTGAATGCTTTTGTATACGCTTGAGGGTTTCAAGATAGGAAAGAAGCCCGGGAGAAACCTCAAAGAAAACAATGAGACAAGGCAGCAAGAGTAGCAAAATCCTCATTGTGGGCTGGTTTCAACCTGATTATGAAGTGTCTACCATCTGTAGACATTAAGCATTTCTGGGTTTTTTTCACCTCCTAACATCTGCAACAGGGAAGAGGATTGGCTCAGAGGTTAAAGCGTCTGCCTGCAATGCAGGAGACCTGGGTTTGATCCCTGGGTCGAGAAGATCCCCTGGAGAAGGAAATGGCAACCCACTCCAGTATTCTTGCCTGGAGAATCCCATGGATGGAGGAGCCTGGTGGGCTACAGTCCACGGGGTCACAAAGAGTCGGACACGACTGAGTGACTTAACTTTCACTTTCACTTTCAACATCTGCAACAGAAATTCTGGATCATAAAGGAATTTCTTTTCTTCCCATTTAAGAGTTCTAGAAGTTTGAGAGACTATCTTTAAATGTCCAGCATTACTATTTGAGAGTTAATAGACCTCACATATTTGTTTTTCTAAAAATGAGCAAAGCTATCATAGTTATATAATCAATTATTATTCCTTTAGTACAGATTTTTGAAAATTATCCTAATTTGGCATAGTTAGTTGAAATGACCATGTTGTTCAATTACCTGACTAGTTCCTTTATTCATGACTTTTAGGAGCATCAACCTGACTTTAGAAAAAAAAGAGGCCAGGAGGCCTGGAGAGTTGACTCTGTGTCCAAAGTTTCAATGGTTACAGAGTTTCAAAGCCACCATGACAACCAAGGGCTTTGCATCAAGAGTAAAGCAGTTATACAGAGTGAAGTCAGAAAGAGAAAGACAAATAGTATATATTAATGCATAAATATGGGATCTAGAAAGATGGTACCAACAATCCTACATGCAGAGAAGCAAAACAGACATAGATGTAAAGAACAGACTTCTGGACATGGTGGGAGAAGGAGAGGGTGGGATGATTTGAGAGAATAGCATTGAAACATACACATTAACGATAACCCTATGTGCAAAACAGAAAAAGAGACACAGATGTACAGAACAGAATTTTGGACTCTGTGGGAGAAGGCGAGGGTAGGATGTTTCGAGAGAACAGCATCGAAACATGTATATTATCTAGGGTGAAACAGATCACCAGCCCAGGCTGGATGCATGAGACAAGTGCTCGGGCCTGGTGCACTGGGAAGACCCACAGGAAATCAGGTGGAGAGGGAGGTGGGAGGGGGGATCGGGATGGGGAATACATGTAAATCTATGGCTGATTCATGTCAATGTATGACAAAAACCACTACAATATTGTAAAGTAATTAGCCTCCAACTAATAAAAATAAATGAAAAAAAAAAAAAAGAAACACACACATTACCATATGTAAAATAGATAACCAGTGCGAGTTTGCTGTAGCATGCAGGGAACCCAAAGCTGGTGCTCTGTGACAGTCTGGAGGGATGGAGCGGGAAGGGAGGTGACAGAGGGGTTCAGAATGGAGGGGACACATGTATACCTATGGCCAGCTCATACTGATGTACGGCAAAAACCATCACAACATTGTAATTATCCTCCAATTAAAATAAATAAAATAATTTTTTTAAAAAACAGTAAAGCCAACAATACAGTGCTTCCTCTCTTAAAACAAACAAACAAAAAGCCGAGGATTTAAAGCATTTTAAACCTAGCAGTTTTTCTTATATAGGCACTTTTCTTTCAGTAATCAAGAAGCAACTTAATGAGAAACTGATTTTTAAATTTTTGTGGCTAAGATTGCTAATTTTAAATAATTCCATTTCACCAATTAAGAGAGATTAAATTGCCCTTATGACAGATTAGAAGGGGAAAGCATAACATATAAAAATAAAGTATGTTTAGTTTCTCCAACACAAGTTTTTAATAGCATTGGTTAGGGGTGGCACCTGCCTCTGCAGGTAGGAGTATTTCTATTACATTGCACTGTTTAAAATCACTGGAGCATGATAACAATACAAAGCAGGCCGACCTAGTTTTATTATTGTTTTTAAATTCTATATGGATAATGTTCCTTCCCCCCACTGACTGCACCTGGGGCAGCCGGCTCCCACCACGACCCTTTGCAGTCCAAGATGGCTTCCCAGGAGGCCCAAGTGGTAAAGAATCCGCCTGCCAATGCAGGTAGACATAAGAGACACAGGTTTGATCCTTGGGTTGGGAAGATCCCATGGAGGAGGACGTGGCCACCCACTCCAGTATTCATGCCTGGAGAATCCCATGGACAGTGGAGCCTGGCGGGCTGCAGTCCATCGGACACAACTGAAGTGACTTAGCACGCACACACACAGAGTAAGGAGCTGCACTTTGAGATAACCCAGTGACACAAATCCCTGCCACAAACATCATCACCAAGGGTAGCAATGATATTCAAGGATCACCATAAAAACATTTGAGATCTCAGTAAAGGGTATACAAATGGGTCACACTGAACAGAAAGCAGTTGAAAGCGTATCTTGAGTGATGTGTTAAATGAGAGAGCTCTGAGTATATGGCACATGAAAGTTACACAAACTAAATGAAAGACTGTTCTAAGGGCAGCTCTTCAGCCTCTCAGACCACAGGAACTGGCCTTCAGCTTCCTCGTTAGGAAGGTTTGCCTCATCATCCGTTTACTAATGTGTAAATCATTCGTTGATAGATTAATGTTTTAAAAACATAGTGAAAGTAGATATACAGAATAAATTTTATGATGCTGAAAGAACAGCTCGCAATGTGGCATGGAGGAAGGGTCCCCCTGCAGTTCACCCAGCCTCTTCGATTCCTGACTTTGTGCTGTTCAGGATGCCTGTCTTGGTCATCCATTCCTTCCAAAGCCCATCCCGTGTGGTAGGGAAAACACTGTGGATTCTTGGGTAGGCATTCCAGGACCTATTTACTAGGCAGGTGTCGCTTTCTTCACTCCCAGTTCAGGTGTAACCCTCCTTTGAGGTATAAAATGACCATCACAAACAGGGAAATTGACTTTGGCAACATATTCTCCCATTCTATGGTCAAGGATTCTTCTGTCCAGGTTTTCAAGGTCAAAAAGTGAAGGTCAAAAAAAAAAGTGAAGGTCAATGCTACGTACTATATACTCTTCTCAGAAAGTCACAATACAGTTCAGTCATATCACGGGCTCTAAGAATGTGAAGAAACATGTTTAACTTTGTTTTATCAGGTATTTCTGCAAAATCAGTAGAGCACAGAAGCCTTTTTTTGTGGACCAGTATTCTGAATTCAGAACCAAGTGGAATTCAGGTATTCAACCTTCCTTCCAAACATATTTTCTGAAACAGAACAGACTTAGAGAAAAGCAAGTACTGACATTTGGTTGTACAAATAAAGGAATGACTTGAATTATAGAATCCCAGAAGAAAAAGGCCAGGCTAAATGAGGCCAGACTTGAAAGTAGAAACTCATTATTGTATTTCTGGTGTTCATATATATGTTAAATTTAATAATGGCAGAACAATGTTGAGTATTTCATTGTATGTACTCCACATACAGGCTTTCCCAGTGGCTCAGCGGTAAAGACTTCACCTGCAATGCAAGAGACCCAAATTCAACCCCTGGGTCAGGAAGATCCCCTTGGAGAGGGCATGGCAACCCACTCCAGTATTCTTGCTTGGTGAATCCCACGGACAGAGGAACCTGGCAGGCTACAGTTCACAGGATCACAGAGTCTGAGATGACTGAAGTGATTGAGCGCGCAAGCACACACTCCACATACACATGGATATACAAAGCCCATGAGCATTTAATTGTTCACCTCAACATTTACCCCCAAAGAAGTCTCTGGTTATGAATTCTTTTTTGAGTTGTAAATTACCAAAAGACTAAAAAATGAGAGGTTTTTATTCTCAATTTAAGTCAATGACAGTTTTTTAATGTATTTGAATTCAATCTCCAGTTTACAAAACAGCCGCACATTTCTTCAAATGTATGTGATCATTTAATAGAAAGTTATAAAGTTTTGAGAACGCATGGGTATCAATTTAATTAAGGTGCTTTTTAAACACATTTCTAACCACCTGTTATTCTGACACTACATTTAGCAGATGTTATCTCTGAGACCAATTAGTTTTTTTCATCCAAGAAGGGTGTGGGAGGTGACAGATTGTTGTTGCCATGCAAGAGCAAAACTTCACATTCATTACTCTCAATTTAAAGCCCATTTTTTCTGGCACCTTTAATTTTTTGTGTCATATTCTTTCCTTTACCCTTTAATAACAACCTCCATTAGTGGACTTTCTCTCCTTGGGAGCTGTTAGTTATAAGATGCCCTGAATCAGATGTCATTAGCTAATACGACATTCATCTTCTTGCAGGATTAGAAAAACCACCAAATAATGATTAGAGACAGAGTGTTTTTAGATATCCTAACCATATATCTCAATTCAATATTGATTTAAGTGATTAATTTTTCTATGATGATACAGCATCCTGACCAATAAAATATAATGCTTACAAGGTGCATTAATCATAGTTTACAGTTTTCTTATACATATGATGGATGGTGAACATTTTATGAATCAATAAATTGACAAAAAAGTATTCAGGACTAGAAATATGGGAGCCCACACATGACTTGCTCAATTTTTATATGTTTTTAAAATTCCAGCAGTCTCTCAATTATATACTGCATTTCAGTTTATATTTAAGGTTTTCTTTTATCAGCTTGTTTTCAACAATATGGAGCAATAGAAAACAACTTCAAAACTTTAATACAATGTCAAACTGAAAATAATAGCTAGTAGGGTGATTTATCCAGAAAAAAACAATATTTTAAGTACAACTGCATAAAAATGATCTGTATATGTTTCATTTCCTTGGAGAACAGTCAAGATTTGAAGATTAAACCTAAAGTATAGTGGGCAAAAATAGATCAAGATTTTGCCAAGAAAACAGAGGTATTGAGACAATAGAGGTTTCTTCTCACAGTTCTGCATGATCATATTTCTTTTTATTGTTTTATTCTTTATACTAATTCATATCATTTTCTTATGAATAATTAATTTTTAACTTATTTTGATATAATTTTAATTGTTGCCAATTTCATCATGTGTATTTTAGTTCCATATTTTATCCTTCTTGTTGGAGTCCAAGAATTACATGTATTAAGTTCCAGAGGGCTTTCTACACTTTCAGCTTAGCCTGTTTCTAACATCAGGAAATTGCCTACATTGTTCCAATGGCTGCTCCTTCCCTGGAGCAAATTTTCCAAAGGCAGAATTTTGAGCAGCAGCTCCTTCATTTTGACATGTGCTGGAATGGAGCTTCTAAATACATGAAACCGGAAAGGGGATCTCAAGGGGAGAACAGGGTCATATCATTTGTTTCCTGCACCTCTAGACAGTGCTACTACAATAGAGCATAATTATGCGAGGACGAGTATCATGATAAGAGGTGATGCATGACCTCTCATATTTGCAACACATGTAGCTCTTGAGTTCCCAAAACCCCTGGCTGATTTGCCCAGTGAGCAAGGAGGAAAATGGTGTCTACTGCCTGTCAGCAGACAGTAATCAAGGACTGATCCCCAGACAGCATGCTTGATCTTAGGAAAAGACTCTTGGAAATTTATCTGAATTAAAAAATGTTACCTCTCTGAGTTTTGCATTTAATTGGTCTCTTCTGAGAGTTTTCAACAAGGAGATGCTTCCATTATCCAGAAAACAGCCCAGTACTTGAGAAAAAAGAAACTGAAAATTCTCTTATGCTCCCAGTGATATCCCAAACACAGGATTCACTTATCCTTTTGGGGGTACCAGTTTAATATTAGAGAAGGCAGCTTGAAAATATTATTTATGACATCATCTTTTCATTGTGTTTTATTTACCACTTATCCAAAATCTACTATGTAACAGGCATTTGCTTTATTTACACTGAACACTGAAAAAAAGGATAAGACAGTCCCTGCTCCCAAGGAGTGCAGAGTCTAGGAAGAGAAGTAGACAAGAATACAGATGCTTTGGAATAGACGCGCCAGTGCTGTGACTCAAAAACAAATAAAGAACAGTAAATGTTTAAGGTGTGAGAAACTGTTCTGCCAGAGGAAGTCAGAGGAGACTCCACAGAGGAAGTGAATTTGAACTGAGTGTTAAGGAATTAGTAAAAGTTTTCCAGAAGAGGAAACATGTTCCAAGAAGAATGTGTTGCAAAAGCAACATGCCAGAACCTGGGATATTTTAGGAATGATGAAAAGGTCCCTGAGGCAACACCATGGGGTGTTTAAGGATTAAAAACAGGGGCAGGAGATGAAAGTGAAGGAGACAGATGTAGAGCAACAGTTAACATCTGTTGTTTGCCTATTGTTGGATCTTTTGAGGAAGCACTCCCCTACTACTCCTAGCTGGGAAAGCTGACAATACCTTGTTTTTGGCTTCATTTGTGGACAGGTGAGCCAGGCCTGGCCAATCAGAGTGCTCCATACACTGGACCAAGGGCTATATTCAGGGATCCATGCCTGAGCCAACCTGGGCCAACCAGAATCCCCATTAGGACTATGAGCAGACACAGGTGTGTGACCTGTTCATCACAAACCTGTGCTCAACAGGTTTACAGGTTTGGTTTAGTGTTCTGTCCTTGCCATTCTGAAGTTCTTAATAATTTTTCCTTTGAACTTGTGTTTTGTAAGAGAAGCCCAGTGGGACAATGACCATGCACATGAGCAGAAGAAATACAGACTTCATTTTCTGCATAGCACTTATGATGCCCATCAGCATAGCATTCTAGTGGACCTACAATGTGAGACAATTCTATGAGACTCAAAGTGAATACAAAGTAAGTATGTTATATTTAAAACAATAAGTGACAACCCCAAGAGGCCATGTTTTCCATATTAGCCAGAGCTTACTTTCAGTGCAAAAGGAAGCAGCAGCATTTTACAAAACAAGATCGAAGAACTTCACCATATTCTTTCGTACATGAGTTACTTCCCTCTATTAGACAAACTCACTGAGAGGAGCCAAGATGGCGGAGGAATAGGACGGGGAGACCATTTTCTCCCCCACAAATTCGTCGAAAGATCATTTGAACGCTGAGCAAACGCCACAAAACAACTTCTGATCACTAGCAGAGGACATCAGACACCCAGAAAAGCAGCCCACTGTCTTCGAAAAGAGAGAGAAGAAATCCAGCTCCACCCACCAGAACACCGACGCAAGCTTCCCTAACCAGGAAACCTTGACAAGCCAATCGTCCAACCCCACCCACTGGGAGAAACCTCCACAATAAAAAGGAACCACAGACCACCAGAATACAGAAAGGCCACCCCAAACATAGACAAACTCACTGAAAATTATGACACAGAAAGAAAAACCCCACAATTCCCTTTCCTTCCAGTTCTTCCTTACTCATCAGTAAGCTGAAGAGCATTGGCAGAATGTAACAGTACCAAGAAGTGAAATGAAAACAATTGAGTTCATTTTATACAACACATCCACTAATCTACTAAAAACAAAATACATATACATATATGAAATAAAACTATGCTATTTTGGAGCTTCCATTTTGAGTTAAATGCACTGCAAACTGGCATTGCACAATATAAATGGTAAGATTCATATTCATAATTTAAAATAGTTTTGTAACTTCAAATGATGAAATATTTATAAAAAGGTATAAATAATACTGGTGAAAAGTAGAAAAATATCAATAAAAATGAATGAGCTTGACTTCCCTGGTGGCTCAGACGGTAAAGCATCTGCCTACAATGCAGGAGACCCGGGTTCGATCCCTGGGTTGGGAAGATCCTCTGGAGAAGGAAATAGCAACCCACTCCAGTACTCTTGCCTGGAGAATCCCATGGATGGAGGAGCGTGGTGGACTACAGTCCATGGGGTTGCAAAGAGTCGGATACAACTGAGCGACTTCACTTTCACTTTGTACTTAACGTGCAATTTAAAAATTTCTACCAGTGCCTCTGAGGCACCATAAGACCTCCCCAATCTCCCCCCCGACCACTCCCACATACCCACCCCAAGGTATCCATCTGAACTTGGTAATTAGCCTTCTCTTGCTTTTCCATATAATTTAGTAGCTTTCCCTAGTGAACTGTGGAAGAGGAATTGGAGGAGGCTAGTCTGGAAGCCAGGCTTCCCTGGTGGCACAGAGGTAAAGAATCCGCCTGCCAATGCAGGTTTTAATTCCTGGGTTGAGAAAATCCCCTGGAGAAGGAAATGGCAACCCACTTGAGTATTCTTGCCTGTGAATCCCACAGACAGAGAAGCCGGGTGAGCTACAGTCCATGGGGTCACAAAGCGTCAAACACGACTTAGCGACTAAACAACAACAACAATCTGGAACCAGGAGATCAGATAGGAGAAAATCTGAGTTCAACTGAGCATCATTTGTGAGTGATTGGTGTAGTCACCAGATCATGTTTTGTCAACTAAAATTTGGGCAACAAATTCATAAAGTGACATTTTTTCACAAGTTAAAAAACAAAGCATCTTTGTCCTTTTTTATGGGCAACTATTTAATCAGGCAAAAGTAAAAGCCTCACTATACCATGGCCCAGTTACTCAAGTCTAGAAATGAACTTTGGGCTTTAGGTTCATGGATTTGCTGCCTGCCTCATCAGTGGCAGTGAGAAAGGGAAGTAGGAAAGAAGAGGAGGAAAAAAAAAAAACAAAAAAAAAAAAAAAAAAAAAAGAAAAGAAGAGGAGGAAAGAAGGGGAAAAGACATAAAGCAGTTTCTTGTCTCAGGCTACATTATCCTCTCTCAACACGTTAAAAGCTAGCTGATAAATAATATGGTGCTTCTCATGACTTTATGTATAACTGCCCTTCTCTTTCCATCATATCCATTTTCAATAAATCACAGGGCTAAGAGAAGAAATAACCCAGATAAATGATTCCTAACTGTAAAGCTTTGTGCAGTGTGGCACTTAGTTAGAGGTATGTAGGAACGGAGCTTCCTAGTATAAGTGGAACCTTCCTTTTATGTCCTCAGATTCTTGCAGGCTCTCAGAGTAAGAACTTCTGCTCTAGCTGTGGAAACTGTAGCTATCTGGATCCTACCCACTGGCTTCCAGGAGAAGGACCAACTTCCTGTGACTTGTGCTGAGAGCCTGACGTCCTTGGTCCACTCTTCACCGCTGGGCAGGTCAGCGATGCAAGGCCGCCAGCGGCCTCTCGGTGTGCGCTGGGCCACGGTCTTCCAAGAAGACAGCAGGGAAACAGTGCTCTGTAGGCACAATCTGTCCACCACAAAGGCCTCACCAGCTACACTTGGAAGAAAGGGGAATAGGAAGTCCATTCTGGCCCCACATCTAAGTCTAGTCCTGTTTTGCTTTTTTTTTCCTCAGTGTCCATTTCCTATGTCTGTTTCCCAGTTGATTCAAAACTCAGCTGGGAGATGTAATGAACAGATTGACCCCTTCAAACCCCAACACTCAGCATCCCTCATATTATATAATTCAGTTAACTAATTTATAAGACTGCTTTTTAAGCATAGAAAATTTTCCCTCCTTGTGAAGAAAATCAAATGGTACAAAAAGTCATGTAACACAATTCTAAGGAGTATACAAAACACAGATATGTAAATTCTTAATATGAAAATTTATTTTCTGCCTAACTTATAAAGTATTCAATAAAACAATACTATTCTTCCCACTTTTCTATAAGCCATGACCTCCTAAAATACAAGTTCAGGATTTGTAATGCTCTCCAGACTTCATGAAACAATCTCCAAATACTTAAGTCAGCAAAACAAATTTACCAGTGAGCAACCTAGGAGCTGCCAGCATCAATTAAAAATAAGTGGTATAAAACAAACTGATGAAGGATAATTTTGATGCAATACCATTTCAGCTTATATAATGCCTTCCATCTCTAAAAATAAACAGACCTGAATAACAAAAAAGAAAAAAATTTCCCTAAGAAACAAACATTTGTTCCATTCAATAAATATAAATGGCTTTTATATTATCTGAAAGGGTTCAGTCAAACAGAAATATTGGCTTGAATCACAACATTTGAATATTTTGGCAGAAGTGCTTTTAAACCACTTCTTTACATGATTTAATAAAATGGTGCTACCACTGGAAAAACAATGGAACAGAAAACTTTGCAACATATAATTGAGTTACCATAAAATGTAAATAAGCTTTATTATGCTAATGGTTTACATGGAACTTATCCCTAATGCCCCTGAAATTTTATATTTTAAAATGATGAGTTTTAAAATAACATGACTCCAAAATCTACAAAAGATAATTTTCTATTTTAAAACTATTGTCTCAAATCAATAAGGAAAAGCTGTTTCTAAATAAGTCATCAGAAATCCTTATGTACTGAGTACTTTTCAGGGCCAGTTTCCCACTTCCCATACTGAGTTTAAATTCCTTTCCTTCATTCCTATTATGATCGCTCCAAATCTTCTCCATACTGCTCAGACACACTGCTGTGTCCTCTACCTAACTAGTGGTGATGAACTTGTGATACTAACAGGCTCTCATGTTCTTTCCTCTTCTCCCCAAATTTTCTATCTTCAAACACCCTCTTTTTCCTTCCCACTTCTGTGTTCTTATTCCAGACTAACCCCCAGAAGCTCTTCCTTTATTCCACCTTCCCCTCTACCTGCTCCAATTCCCTGCTATCCACTCCCCACAACAGCCTCAACATGGACTTCTCCCCCTTCACCTCTGCTAAAAAAAAATTCAACCAAGTAAATCTGAAGATCTAATTGGCTTTATTCAGCCATTCATAAATTGGGAAGCATCCCATCTAGAAAACAGAAGGGCACTCTGAAAGGCTGTGAAATGAGTGCAACTATGTGGTAGTCTGAACATTCTTTGGCATTGCCTTTCTTTGGGATTGGCTTGAAAACTGACCTTTTCCAGTCCTGTGGCCACTGCTGAGTTTTCCACATTTGCAGGCAGCAGTTTCACAGCATCATCATTTGGGATTTGAAATAGCTCAGCTGGGAATTCCATTGCCTCCACTAGCTTTGTTCGTAGCGATGCTTCTTAAGGCCCACTTCACTTCGCACTCCAGATGTCTGGCTCTAGGTGAATGATCACACCATCGTGGCTATCTGAGCCATTAAGATCTTTTTGCATAGTTCTGTGTATTCTTGCCACCTCTTCTTAATATCTTCTGCTTCTGTTAAGTGCATACCATTTCTGTCCTTTATTGTGCCCATCTTTTCATGAAACGTTCCCTTGTTATGTCCAGTTTTCTTAAAGAGATCTCTAGTATTTCCCATTCTATTATTTTCCTCTATTTCTGCACACTGTTCACATAAGAAGGCTATCTTATCTCTCATTGCTATTCTCTGGAACCCTGCATTCAGTTGGGTATATCTTTCACTTTCTCCTTCATCTTTCGCTTCTCTTCTTTTCTCACCTATTTGTAAGGCCTCCTCAGACAACCACTTTGCCTTTTGGGATTTCTTCTTCTTGGGGATGGTTTTGGTCACCTGTACAATGTTACAAACCTCTGTCCATCGTTCTTCAGGCACTCTTGTCTATCAGATCTAATCTCTTGAATCTATTTGTCACTTCCACTATATAATCATAAGGGATTTGATTTAGGTCATACCTGAATGGCCTAGTGATTTTCCCTACCTACTGCAATTTAAGTCTGAATTTTGCAATAAGGAGTTCATGATCTGAGCCACAGTCAACTCCAGGTCTTGTTTTTGCTGACTACCTAGAGCTTCTCCATCTTTGGCTGCAAAGAATATAATCAATCTGATTTCAGTGTTGGCCATCTGGTGATGTCCATGTGTAGAGTCTTCTCTTGTGTTGTTGGAAGAGGGTGTTTGCTATGACCAGTGCATTCTCTTCGCAAAACTCTATTAGCCTTTGCTCTGCTTCATTCTGTACTCCAAGGCCAAACTTGCCTGTTACTCCAGGTATCTCTTGACTTCCTCCTCTTGCATTCCAGTCCCCTTTGATGAAAAGGACATCTTTTTTTGGTGTTAGTTCTAGAAGGTCTTGTAGGTCCTCACAGAACCGTTCAACTTCAGCTTCTTCAGCATTAGTGCCCCTTGGAAGAAAAGCTGTGACAAAACTAGACAGCATATTAAAAACAGAGACATCACTTTGTCAACAAAGATACATATAGTCAAAGCTATGGTTTTTCCAGTAGTCATGTATGGATGTGAGAGTTGGACCATAAAGAGGGCTGAGTGCCAAAGAATTGATGCTTTTGAACTGTGGTGTTGGATAAGACTCGAGAGTCCCTTGGACTGCAAGGAGATCCAACCAGTCCATCCTAAAGGAAAATCAACCCTGAATATTCGTTGGAAGGACTGATGCTAAAGCCAAAGTTCCAACAGTTTGGCCACCTGATGTGAAGAGCTAACTCATTAGAAAAGACCCTGATGCTGGGAAAGATTGAGAGCAGGAGGAGAAGGGATGACAGAGGACAAGATGGCTGGGTGGCATCACCGATTCAAGCGACATGAGTTTGAGCAAGCTCCAGAATATGGTGCAGGACAGGGAAGCCTGGCGTGCAGCAGTCCATGGGATCGCGAAGAGTTGGACAGGACTGAGCGACTGAACAAGTGAAAGGCTATACAAAAACTGGAGGTTCTTACAAGCAGGAGGGTGGGGCAAGAAGCTATTAGCAAAAGAAAAGAAAGGACTGTTTCAAGCCAGGTCATCTTCTTTTGAGGGAAGAGCAGAGGTCTATAATGCAGATTATTATCTTCTTCCTTTGGGGGGCAGGGGTGGGCAATAGAGAGGGCCCACGGGACAGATTACCTCCTTGATGCTGATCAGAATATTCCAGGTGGGCTGACTAAGGTTCTGTTCTGGGGAAGGTTGAAACTACCACTAAAAGTGAAAGTGAAAAGTGAAGTGGCTCAGTCGTGTCCAACTCTTAATGACCCCATGGACTGTAGCCTACCACGCTCCCGGCAAGAGTACTGGAATGGGTTGCAATTTCCTTCTCCAGAGGATCTTCCTGACTCAGGAATTGAACCCAGGTCTCCCACATTGTAGACAGACACTTTACCGTCTGAGCCACCAGGGAAGCCCTAACTGCCACTAAGTCAGGTGCTAAATCTAAGTTTGGTATGGGCTTTAACACAAGGGATGCCATTCAGGGCTTTTGGTTTCCTCTTTAACACCTACAAAAGGAGCCCGGGGCTCCTCCTCTCCCTTCCACACCACCTAACAGATATTTGCATCAAGTCCAAGTCTTAAATTCACTTTCCTACAGAGTCCAGGGAGTTCATGCACATGAGAGAAATGAGCTGAGTGGAAAGGATAACCACAGGGACAGGACTGTGTGGTGAACCAAGAAAGCAGTTATTTCTAAGGTAGATGACCAATTATTGCCAACAGGAAGCAAACACTTAGTATCAGATCTCCCAGTTCTTTCAAGAGAAATAAAAAATTATGTTTTATATGAAACTGCCCAAGTTATAAGTGTTGAAAACTATTTCTGTAGCATTTGAATGCTTTGAAGGACAATTCTGTGAAGGTCATTCAAAGTACATTTGTGAGGCACATGCGCCATCAGTTGATCACCTCTGTCAGTACTCACTACTTCCAGGTTTTCAGGCTCCTACTCCTTACTTATTTCACACACTGTCTTCCAAACACCATATGCTGAAACTCAATGCCACCCTCTGGCTTCTTCTGGCTCCTCACCATGCCTAAATCACCACAGCATCTGGCCGTGACAGGCACTGATGACCAACTCACACTTCTGAAGGCCGCTCTATTGGTGACCTGGCCGTGGTGTTTCCCTGGTTCCTCTTCCCTCTCTGACTTCTTCTTCCCCAGTCCCTTGAGCTCCTCCACGCCTCCCACATCTTTCTATACCGCCTTGTAGTGCAGCATGGGCAGGGTCACACAGAAAGAATGCCTGCACCACCAACTCCACAAGGGCAGTTCAAGAGGACAATACTGTTTGAGCGGCAACAATGCTTTTCCCTCAGAGGGGATATCTGGCTGTGTTTCTGACCCTTGAATGCATATTAAAATCCCCAGAGAAGGGGAATGCATTTGGTCTGTATAGTACCCTGGCCTAAGGATTTTTTTAAAGTTCCCCAAGTGATTCTTACGCACAGCAAAGTTGAACACCACTGGTACACATGGTGCCTAAGTAAGTGGGTGATAACTCAAAATTGGTGGGTCTCACCTTGAGCACCGTGCTGCTTTCAGGGTCCACCAGACACTGCAGCTCCACATAGTCATTCAACCAAGATTTCTGAGTGCCAAGATTTCTGCACCACAGACCTAAAGGGAGGCAACAGAAGGCGGAGCCAGCATGGGTGCTGAGCATCCTCTCTCAAATTAGGTCTTGTAAGATCTGAATCAAACTCCTCTGTGAAAGCAAACTGTTTCACTGGAATACAGTTTGTAGAACCTTCTATTATACCAAGTTTTTCCCCTTTGGCTTGTAAATGAAACTTTCCAAATTTATTCTCTGTCCCTCTAATTCTGAATGCTCTTTTAACTTTTGCCTTTCTGCTGTCAGTGAATTTAAGGTCCTTTCTTCCTCGCAAAAGAATTCAGGGATGAAATGATAGCTAAGAAATGTACTTACTTAGACAGAAACATACTCCACGGAGTGTAAGGCCATCTCAGAAGATGAAAGGAAATGACAGGGTCCTGAAACACGGCATGGTTAGTTTTTATGGGCTGGGTAATTTCACAGCCCAGTGAGTGGGAAGACCATTCCAATTATTTCGGGGAAGAGAGTGGGGATTTCCGGGAATTGGGCCACTGCCCACTTTTTTGACCTTTTATGGTTGGCCTCAGAATGGTCATGATGCTGGTGGGTATGTCATTTAGCATGCTAATGTATTACAATGAGTGTATACTGAGGCTCAAGTTCTACTGGAAATCAAATCTCCCACCATCTTGGACCTAGCCATCAGTTCTAACCAGTTTTTGTCATGTCCTATGGCCATGTCATTCTTCTAAAGGTTGTGCCCCAATCCATTACCTCCTGTCCCATTTCCAGCCTCCTGGTAGACACTGTCACATCTCTTCTCCTCCTCCTCTTCCCTCCCACCTCCCACCTTTCTAATATTCATTCTTCTAATTCCTCTAAGATTGATTCTTCTCTCACACTGTCTCTGCCATCTCCCTTCCCACTACACCTTCCAACTTAAGACACAGCTACTTCATTCCTCACCTATGGCCATGGTCCTCAATGGTCTCCCTGCTCTCAGCCTCCTCCTTAACCAATCCATTGTGCTCTGAAACTGTTTTTCCCGCTTCTTACAAACCTTGTTTGCACCCTGCAGGAATAAACTCAGACATGCCTACAGCCTAGATCTCCTCAGTGTGTCAATTCCACCACCCAATCTCTTGAGTAAAGACTTAGAGATGGGCTGAGCTTCTTCTGGAACAGTTTCTTGCACCTGGTAAGCAAGTAGACCCAAGCCAGTGTCTACAACACAGTCAGACAGGTGGCAGGAGGCTATAAAACCCGCCAAGAATGTAAAGGTGAACCTCTCACTCCTGGCCAACTCACCACCAACAGAAATAGTCAGCAGCAGCAGTGCCCTCTACAGAACTTTGGGAGACTTTTGCTTCCATGTGGGACTATGCCAAATAGACTTCTGCCTTATGTAGTTATTCCAAGTGAGGCTGTTTCTGGGGATCCTTTGCCACTGAAGAATTTTTCACCCTCTTGTTGTGTCTGTTGGTATCTTTCTATATTCCATATCATGCTTCCAAAGTGACAGCCCCACAGATTTCCAATATTCAACAAGTAAGATCCACTCTCCTCAGGGCTGGCACACCATGCCTTTTCCAGTCTATCATCACCAGTCCTTCTGACCTTGGCTCCACTACACCTGGGCTCTGGTCCTATTGGGATTTTGGCAACATTCATTAAGGCCAAGATATATGTCAATCATGAAATACCCCATCCAAAAACCTATGACCTTCCATATTTTCCATTAAACTATGAAAACACAATGTATCTGAAACTAATAATCTAGCATAATGTGCAATGTTGGAAATTATAATGAAAATTAATCTTGTTGATTTTAATAAGCTCTATGTCTCACGTTAACATTATAATTTTACATAACACTGATGGCACTTGAAAAGGTCCTTTGCTTACATTATCTCTTTAATCCCTTCAACAATCCTATGAATATTTACAGATGAGAAAGTGGAGACACAGAGATATTACTTTCATTTTGCCAAGGTCACACAGTTTCTGGGAGACACAGATGGTTTCCAATCACACATATGCTGATTTTTTAAATTCCATTAACATTCTACCACCCAGTCTTGCTTTATTTATCAATGTAAATCTCCACAATGTTCACCTAAACTAACAATGAAAATTAATGAAACAAACTACTCATCTTTGCAAATTTCAATACAAAAACTATGCTTTCTTGACACTGTTCTGATTCTTTTAGTGCTATAATAAGGGGTATATGCCTCTCTGCAGATCAGTGCCACTAGAAACCTCATACACTCAACCAAGACTGTCCACAGATGGAGAAATGAAAGCTTGTAAGAGGCACTAGAAATGAACGAAAATGATAGTAATGAAAGGGTAGGAAGACAAACAGCATTTCAGCAATTACACTGTTCTGCACCGATAGTTGCCCAGCATCAAATATTGGCTTCTTTATGTTGTTATGCAAACATCTAATTGCACCATTTACCTTCAACCGTGCTGAAGAGAGACCAAATGAACCAAACACTATTTCTGTATTTGTCACCTGCCATGGATTCTAACGCTAGAAGGGAGGAATGGAGAGCATATAAAACTGCAAGAATCTACTCCGTCCTGACACAAGGGAAGAGAAACATCCATCCCCAAGAATCTACTCTGTCCTGATACAAGGGAAGAGAAACATCCATCCCCAAGAATCTACTCCGTCCTGACACAAGGGAAGAGAAACATCCATCCCCAAGAATCTACTCCGTCCTGATACAAGTGAGGAGAAACATCCATCCCCAAGAATCTACTCTGTCCTGATACAAGTGAGGAGAAACATCCATCCCCAAGAATCTACTCTGTCCTGACACAAGGGAAGAGAAACATCCATCCCCAAGAATCTACTCTGTCCTGACACAAGGGAAGAGAAACATCCATCCCCAAGAATCTACTCTGTCCTGACACAAGGGAAGAGAAACATCCATCCCCAAGAATCTACTCTGTCCTGACACAAGGGAAGAGAAACATCCATCCCCAAGAATCTACTCTGTCCTGACACAAGGGAAGAGAAACATCCATCCCCAAGAATCTACTCTGTCCTGACACAAGGGAAGAGAAACATCCATCCCCAAGAATCTACTCTGTCCTGACACAAGGGAAGAGAAACATCCATCCCCAAGAATCTACTCCGTCCTGACACAAGGGAAGAGAAACATCCATCCCCAAGAATCTACTCTGTCCTGATACAAGGGACGAGAAACATCCATCCCCAAGAATCTACTCTGTCCTGACACAAGTGAGGATAAACATCCATCCCCAAGAATCTACTCTGTCCTGACACAAGGGAAGAGAAACATCCATCCCCAAGAATCTACTCTGTCCTGACACAAGGGAAGAGAAACATCCATCCCCAAGAATCTACTCTGTCCTGATACAAGGGACGAGAAACATCCATCCCCAAGAATCTACTCTGTCCTGACACAAGGGACGAGAAACATCCATCCCCAAGAATCTACTCTGTCCTGACACAAGGGACGAGAAACATCCATCCCCAAGAATCTACTCTGTCCTGACACAAGGGAAGAGAAACATCCATCCCCAAGAATCTACTCTGTCCTGATACAAGGGAAGAGAAACATCCATCCCCAAGAATCTACTCCGTCCTGACACAAGGGAAGAGAAACATCCATCCCCAAGAATCTACTCCATCCTGACACAAGGGAAGAGAAACATCCATCCCCAAGAATCTACTCCGTCCTGACACAAGGGAAGAGAAACATCCATCCCCAAGAATCTACTCCGTCCTGACACAAGGGAAGAGAAACATCCATCCCCAAGAATCTACTCTGTCCTGATACAAGGGAAGAGAAACATCCATCCCCAAGAATCTACTCCGTCCTGATACAAGTGAAGAGAAACATCCATCCCCAAGAATCTACTCTGTCCTGATACAAGTGAAGAGAAACATCCATCCCCGGTAAAACCCTTGGCATCCATATGGAATGTGGATTTGGGAAAAGCAGGAGTGAGTGAAGGAGCATAAGATGTAACTCTCAGGACCTGACTCATGGCACATACAGGAGGGCTCAAATGGCTCCATTTAAAAATATAAAATATGAATATTTTTCACAGAAAAAATATTCACTCACTTTTAAAAAAGAAATGACTCCCATATCTTTAAACTCCTTACTTCTAGGAGTTTACTTGAAAAGAAACACACACAGACGCACACATCCATATGTTACAAAAGTTTCAATGCACACGAACACACTCACAAACCCCTGTATGTAATAAAAGTCTGGCTGAGATTGAGAAGGGTATCAGAGGAAGACAAGGAAGGGTTGGAAAAGACTTAATTTTTACTATATCTTTTTGTACCTTTGGGCTTTTCTCCAATGAACACCTATAATCCATACAATAAATTAACTAATTTAACAAAAATATTTAATCCATGCTTCAAATACACATACCCTGTAATCCAGAAATATCTCCTTTAAAAATATTTACTGGTTAAGAACTTGCCTGCAAGGCAGGAGACCTGGGTTTGATCCCTGGGTTGGGAAGATCCCCTCGAGAAGGGAATGGCTATACACTCCAATATGCTTGCCTGGAGAATTCCATGGACAGAGGAGGCTCTTCTGTCCACTGAAGTCACAAAGAGTCAGACACGACTGAGTGAGTAAACTTTCACTTTCAAGCCCCAAGAAGTTTATACAAGGATATTTGGTGCAGTAACATTTGTGATACAAAAGATTAGATGGAATCTAACTTCTTCCCATCAATAGGGAAACACTTCCACTCAGAGTAAAACTCTGCAGCCATGAAAAAGAATAATATATCCACAGGCAAAACAAATCATTTTTAAAGCAAAGTGAAGAACAACATGTATAACTTACTACCATTATTGTAAAAATAGTGACTATATATAGATATAAACTTCCTAGAAGGAGACTAAAGAAACGGTCTAAGTAAAAGCGGTTAACAGTTGAGAGGGTTTCTGAGAGGTTCATGATTTTCAGTATATACCCCTTTTCATTTCATTTTTTTTTTTTTGCTTTTAATTTTTTAGTATCAGTATGCATTAATTTTTCAATTAAAAAAAGATCTTTCAAAAATCAGTGCCTTTCCACAATGATACAGAGAAAATCCACAGCAGCCACCTTTATCTATGAACTTTGTTCTTTAATTATGAACCTGAGCAGAAAATCAAGCATTAATGGTATCCAAGGAACAGCAAGAATCCAAGAGAAAAGAACCAAGACAAGCAAAGAAAACACTGACCTGATACAAAAGAAAGCCACTTAGTATTCCCAGAGATAGCTAAGATGATATTATAAACATTTCCTTCCAAAAAAAAAAAAAGCAAATAGAAAACAAATTGTCCTTGGAAACTAAAAATATGATTGACAAATATAAAAGGGTCACATACATTATACAATCAAAAGAAAAAGAGAAAATATGAAAGAAAAGTTGATGCATAGAAGATAAATCCTCTAGAACACATTTGTATCTCATAAAAAGTAAGAAAAAAGAGATAAGATAATGAAATAAATAAAAAATTACTGAAGATTTCCCAGAGCTGAAGAACATGAGTCTTCATATGAGAGTGCCAGTGACAGCCAAGCAGAAGACCTGAACCAACCCCAGTGAATTTCAAGAGCCCCAAGGATAAAGTCGTTGCTATTGTTCAGTCACTAAGTTGTGTCTGACTCATTCCAACCCCATAACTGCAGCATGCCAGGCTTCCCTGTCCTTCACTGTCTCCCTGAGTTTTCTCAAACTCATGTCCATTGAGTCAGTGATGCCATCCAACCATCTCATCCTAAGTTTCCCCCTTCTCCTTTTGCCCTCAGTCTTTCCTAGTATCAGGGTCTTTTCCAGTGAGTTGGCTCTTTGCATCAGGTGGCCAAAGTACTGGGGCTTCAGCTTCAACATCAGTCCTTCCAATGAATATTCAGAGTTGATTTCCTTTAGGACTGACTAGTTTGATCTCCTTGCTGTCCAAGGGACTCTCAAGTGTCTTCTCCAGCACCACAGTTTGAAGCATCATTCTTCAGCACTCAGCCTTCTTTATGGTCCAACTCTCACATCCATACATGACTACTGGAAAAACCATAGCTTTGATTATTTAGACTTTTGTCAGCAAAGTGATGTCTCTGCTTTTTAATATGCTGTCTAGGTTTCTCATAGCTATTCTTTCAAAGAGCAAGCAAGCAGCTTTTAATTTTGTGGCTACAGTCACCAACCGCATTGATTTTGGAGACCAATAAAATGAAATCTGACACTGTCTCCACATTTTCCCCATCTATTTGTCACGAAGTGATAGAACCAGATGCCATAATCTTTGTTTTTTGAATGTTGAGTTGTAAGCCAGGTTTTCCAATCTTCTCTTTCACCTTCATCAAGAGGCTCTTTAGTTCCTCTTCACTTTCTGCCATTAAAGTGGTATCATCTTTTGCTATGGTCTCTTTAGTTTCTTTTGCATTTATTTCTGCCCTCATTTTTAAGATTTCTTTCCTTCTACTAACCCTGAGGTTCTTCATTTCTTCCTTCTCTAGTTGCTTTAGCTGTAGAGTTAGGTTATTTATTTGACTTTTTTCTTGTTTCTTGAGGGAAGCCTGTAATGCTCTGACCCTTCCCCTTAGCATTGCTTTTACAGTGTTCCATAGGTTTTGGGTTGTCAGGATGGCTGCTACCCAAAAGTCTACAAGCAATAAATGCTGGAGAGGGTGTGGAGAAAAGGGAACCCTCTTATACTGTTGGTGGGAGCAAACTAGCACAGCCGCTATGGAAAACAGTGTGGAGATTTCTTAAAAAACTGGAAATAGAACCGCCATATGACCCAGCAATCCCACTTCTGGGCATATACACTGAGGAAACCAGATCTGAAAGAGACACGTGCACCCCAGTGTTCATCGCAGCACTGTTTATAATAGCCAGGACATGGAAGCAACCTAGATGCCCATCAGCAGACGAATGGATAAGGAAGCTGTGGTACATATACACAATGGAATATTACTCAGCCATTAAAAAGAATTCATTTGAATCAGTTCTAATGAGATGGATGAAAGTGGAGCCCATTATGCAGAGTGAAGTAAGCCAGAAAGATAAAGACCAATACAGTATACTAACACATATATATGGAATTTAGAAAGATGGTAACAATAACCCTATATGCAAAACAGAAAAAGAGGCACAGATGTACAGAACAGACTTTTGGACTCTGTGGGAGAAGGCGAGGGTGGGATGTTTCGAGAGAACAGCATCGAAACATGTATATTATCTAGGGTAAAACAGATCATCAGCCCAAGTTGGATGCATGAGACAAGTGCTCGGGCCTGGTGCACTGGGAAGACCCAGAGGGATCGGGTGGAGAGGGAGGTGGGAGGGGGGACAGGGATGGGGAACACATGTAAATCCATGGCTGATTCATGTCAATGTATGACAAAAACCACTACAATACTGTAAAGTAATTAGCCTCCAACTAATAAAAATAAATGGAAAAAAAAAAGTGGTATCATCTGCATATCTGAAGTTGTTGATATCTCTCCAGGCAATCTTAATTCCAGTTAGTGATTCATTCAGTCTGGAATTTCGCATGATGTACTTCTGCATAGAAGTTAATTAAATAAGCAAGGGTGACAAGGGTGACAATATATAGCCATGATGTACTCCTTTCCCAATTTGGAACCAGTCCATTGTTTCATGTTTAGTTCTAACTGTTGCTTATTGTCCTGCATACAAGTTTCTCAGGAGGCAGTTAATGTATCTGGTATTCCCATCTCACTAAGAATATTCTACAGTTTGTTGTGATCCACAGAGTCAAAGGTTTTAGCATAGTCAATGAAGCAGAAGTAGATGAGTTTTGGAATTCCCTTGCTTTATCTATGATCCAGCATATGTCGGCAATTTGATCTCTGGTTTCTCTGCCTTTTCTAAATCCAGCTTATACATCTGGAAGTTCTTAGTTCATGTACTGCTGAAGCTAGCGTGAAGGATTTTGATAATCTTGCTGGAATGTAAAATGAGTACAATTGTACAGTAATTTGAACATTCTTTGGCACTGCTTTTCTTTGGGATTGGAATGAAAACTGACCTTTTCCAGTCCTGTGGCCACTGCTGAGTTTTCCAAATTTGCTGGCATAATGAGTGCAGCACTTTACCAGCATCATCTTTTAGGATTTGAAATAGCCAGCTGGGAATTCCATCATCTCCACTAGCTTTGTTTGTAGTAATGCTTCCTAAGGCCCAACTGACTTCACACTCCAAGGTTTCTGGCTCTAAGTGAGTGACCACACCATGGTGGTTATTTGGGTCTTTAAGAGCTTTATTGTACAGTTCTTCTGTGTATTTCTTGCCACCTTTTATTAATCTTTTCTGCCTCTGTTAGGTCCTTGCCATTTTTGTCCTTTATTGTGCCTATCTTTGCGTGAATTGTTCCCTTGGTGTGTCTAGTTTTCTCAAAGAGATCTCTATTTCCCATTTTATTGTGTTTTCCTCTATTTCTGTGCATTGTTCACTTAAGAAAGCTATCTTATCTCTCGTTGCTATTCTCTGGAACTCTGCATTCAGTTGGGTATATCTTTCCTTTTCTCCTTTGCCTTTCACTTCTCTTCTTTCCTCAGCTATTTGTAAGTCCTGCTCAGACAACCACTTTGCCTTTTTTAATTTCTTTTTCTTGGGGATGGCTTTGGTCACCACTTCCTACGCAATGTTACAAACCTCCAACCACAGTTCTTCAGGCACTCTGTCTACTAGATCTAATCCCTTGAATCTATTCGTCACCTCCACTGTATAATCATAAGGGATTTGATTTAGGTCATACCTGAATGGCTAGTGGTTTTCCCTACTTTCTTCAATTTGAGCCTGAATTTTGCAATAAGGAGCTGATGATCTGAAGACCTTCCTGAGGATGAAACAAACCACATGAAGCAAAGACAGATTTCACCCATAGGAATGAGAAACATAATGACACTAGATTTAACATCAGTCACACAAAGTGCTAGAAGACAGACAAACAATGGTCTCAAATTCAGAGGAAATAATACTGAATCCGAAATTCAATACCTAAGAATCCTATCAACATGAGGGTAAGATAGACATAGTTTAAGAAGTAAAAGCCCGAGAAAATTTATTTCCCTTGTACACTAATATGGTCAATCTGTATTAAAGAAAAACTATGGTTAAACAGCTGACAATGTTAGGTTAGGCTGTCTTTCTTATATAAAAGACAAAGTGTCAGGAAAAACAAATATGAAAAAGAATGAGGTCCAAATAAACAGTGGCATGATCTTGAAAAATGACAGAGTGTTAAAACAAAAAGTCCATCTGAACTTTGTGCTTATGACATTCTTTTATAAGCAACACTAATTTTGTGCCATTAAAATTATACCTCTCCCTAAGTCCAATCATACTATTTGGTTTGGCAAAGAAATTATTGATATATTATAAAAACTCTATTGGGACTTCTCTGGTGGTCCACGGGTTAAGACTCTGTGCTTCCACTGCAGGGGCCCCGGGTTCAATCCTTGGTTAGGGAACTAAGATCCCACATGCCATATGGACAAAAAAAAATAAATAAACAAACCAAATGTGCCTATTTTTAAAAAAGAATATTTAAAAAAAATAAAATAAAAACTCTCTGTTGATTTTCTATTTTCACAATCAACCTACAGACCAACATGTATATCCAAACACAATACAAATATGATATATCTTGACAATGTACAAGTAACATATGTGATAATAGTTGTGAGTTGGTTATATGGGAAGAGGAATTGGAAAGGATAGGAATGCTAATTTGTTCATGTCAATCACAGGGAGCAAGACTTTGTCTAAATCATATCAAGAAATAGGGGTTAGGTATATAATTTAAAATTACAAAAGTAATCAATAGAAACACTAAAAAATGATTAACTCAAATGAAGCTAGTGTGGTGAGGGTAGAAAGAAAATATGCAAGCAGCCTTAATTCACTAATATTTATGGCGTAGGGTCGATTGACACTATTTAAAGTTGATAAATCACCTTAATGAGTATTCTGGAGACATTTTACATAAAAATTAATTTTTAAATATTTTTCAGAGGCTTCCTCTGGGAAGTAAGGTTAGGCTGTAGGACAATAAAGTCTTTTCATTTTTGTTTTATTCACATTTATGCTGTTTGAATTTTCACTTCAATGTTCTTAGCTTTTTCATAATTTTTTATAATGTACTTCTTGTATAATTCAGCTGCCTCATAAACTCTAATTAAGACATTTATATAAGTATTATTATGACAAAAATCATGAGTAAAAATATATTTTACTGAGATCTTTTTATGTACTATAGGTTATGTGAGCACTCCCATTGATTCATCACAACAATCCTATTATAGACACTGTTACCGCCTACATTTTATGCATAAGGAAACTAGTCTTAGAGATTAAGTAATTTCCCATAGTAACACATCAAATAAAAACCAAGGGTAGCTATGGCTTAAACTCAGGACTGTCTGACCTCAAAGTTCATGCTTATAACCATTAAATCCTGCTGCCTGCACTTATCCTATCATTTTGAACATGCAACTTGCAGACTCCATTGTCTCTATCAACTGTATCAGTTCTGACAGTTCTTTACTTGAATTCCAGGGTACTTTGAAGACAAATTTCAAGACCAACACTTTATATACCAGTTGCAGTAAAGGCTAGAAGGTAGAAAAGAAATGGCCACAAATTCTGACAGCAGATAATTTTGACTAAAATTCAGCATCAAAGTATCCCATCAAATGTAAGGATGAGATAGAGATATTTTCAGATATAAACAGGACTGAGAATATTTATTTCTGTTGTATCTTTTCACAAAAAAAAAATCACCTGAAGATTTATGCTAAAGAGGGGGAATACACATATGCAAAATTAGACTACTTGAGTTTAATTTTTTTTTTTTTAATCTGTCATTCCACTTCCTACGGGCTTTACAATTAGGAAAACAAATAAAAAGTCACCACTCATTACTTCATGTGACAAGTTAGTTGGGTTCTACCTTTGACAAATGGGAACAGATTCTCGTTATCCTGTCATTCAACAGGTGTTTGGAATCACATTTCTTGGTGCTGGGGATATGACAGTGAACTATAGAGCCAGTTTTGAGTTGCTCATCATAAAACAAATTGTGGTTGGAGGGGTGCTTGAAACTCCATCATCTCAACCAGCATCTCCATGCTTACTCTCACTACCATTCTTCTCATTTTTCACAAAGATTTTAGCACTAGGCAAATAAAACTTCAAGTCCTCCATACATTCCTCCCCTCAGAGAGATTGCAGCCCCTAGGCCATCCTACATGAAAATTCAGAAACCATTATGAGAGCTTAGTCTTGTGGGGACAGACAAGCAATTAACCAGAATTATATTCACATACACAGGTAATGAAGTAAAGGGTTCTTAGCTTTTTTATTATTATTTATATGATTTTATTGTTACAGTAAGTGGAAGAATGAGAAGTTATGGGCCACGCCATGCAACATAGTTTCAAAGTAAAGGATTAGAATAATCAGTCACATTTCTTATCTACCATATACTTTGATAAGCTATAAACTATATTTTTACATTTCAAATGTGTTTAAAATTTCCACATTTCTTCTATAGGTAGAGACACAAAAATCTCTTTGGGAACCACATGCTTCTATTTGCCAACTTCAAACAAGCCTCAGGATAGATCATATTATTAAGATAACACAAAATGCATCCTTTTTTCAGAATCCTCCCCATAAACTCCACAGTCAGATATTCTTCAGAAGTCTCACCTTAAAATAGAAATTCTCTTCTATAGATAGCTGAAAAAGATTTGAGATGAAGAAGGTTAACTGCTCTTTTGTGGGTCACAGCACTGATGCACTTCAGCCCTCACAGCACTGCTGAACTTTTACTCATTGACTAAAGTAGTTAGCACTTCCTTTCCCTCAATGTCTTTCTGACACATTGGTTTATTAATACATTGGCCCATATGTGGTAAATTCATTTGATAGCTCCTTCCAAACCCTTCAGGCTTCCCTGATAGCTCAGTTGGTAAAGAATCCCAATCCCATCATACTAAATATTGAAGTTTGATTAGAGATGGAAAAATGATGCTACTTATAGTAGAAGAAACCAAAATCCAGTTCTCTCTTTTCCCTTTTGCTAAAAAGATGCCTATATTGTTTGGGTATCTCCTCCTCTCTGTACATTGTGATGCTCAGGAGAGGAAGGAAGACCTACTCCACTCTGCCTGGTTTCCTGTTCTTATTGTCAAGGATTAGTTTGAATATGCACATGAGGTATAATTCTGGATACTATGATGTGTGGGAAATTTTGGAAAAGCTCTCCTTATTAACAAAAAAGATAGTTGGGGATAACCACCCGCTGTGCCCAATGTCACTGTGTTGGTAATGATTCCTGGAGCTATGGCAGCCACCTTGCAACCATGTGGGGAACTAAGTCAACAGGTCCAAGAGGGCAAAACAGAAAGATGCAGGGAACTTATATTCCTGCTCTTGTTGAGTAGTTGAATCAACAGCTCCAAATCTGGAGCTGTTCACATTTGGACTTACTGCCATGTGAGATAATAAATAGTCCTTATTGTGTAAACCATTTTGAGTCAGGATTTTCTGTTACTCAACAGATAAACATGTCCAAACTTGTCCACACAGATGAATTCTGTTATCCCCTTCTTCCTCCACCCAGCTGCCATCCTTAACATAGTCCAATTGGTATCAACATTTTTACACAGGTAGACTTTAGCTTTCTTCAGTGATAAATTTAAATTCATCCTCATATTTTATACTTTACTTTGGGAATCTAGTTTAAGAAACTTAATCTTATCAATGATATCTGGTTATGACACTCTTGGGGCACTAATAGTATTCCTAAGGTCATAGGAATAGCACTAGGTCTTTTGATAACCTAACATGTCCATTTGGACCAAGGACTCTTTTCCCAATTAAAAAGGACAGAAAATAAAAAACTGAGTTATATGGGAAGTATTCTAATTCTTACCCCAATTTATTTCTTTTTGGATAGACTTTCGTTATAGCACTCTAAGCCTGACTCTTTGGCTTTCACAGTTTAATTTCTTAGCTTTGAGTTAACACTATTGCCTTAATCTCACTAATCCTCTAAGAAAGATGAACATAATGGTGAACTTCATAGAAGAAATACTCTGTTAAATTTGAAATTATTAAATTGTACACATAAAAATAAAATATGAATCTACATTGAATTTATATAACTGCCTGCCCATATTCCTGAATTTTAAGCCATATTTCACCAACACCACTTCCAAATGTCTCTCTACGTGAGCTTATCAAGACGAGTATCAAAATTCATAAAATCAGCCAAAGCAATTGAAAGGCCCATGCTAACAATAAACCATAATACAAGTCAAGTTAATTACAATTAGATTTTAAATATTTTGCTTGAGGATGCTAAGCTTATTTCGTCTGGAATATAGTTTTAAAATGAAATGCTTGCATGTAAAAGATTAACAGTGTCAAACAGCTTCAAGGTAGAGGGAGGAACCCTACCTGGCACCATTTAAACATTACAGATTCATCTCCAAAATAACAAAAATAAGCAGTTTGACTGCAAAGTTATTCTCAGGACTTTTAACCTTAAAAGAAAAAAATGTAACGGCTGTAATCTCTTAAGCACTTCTGGGCAATAACAATTTTTTTAAAATTGTAACCTAGGGAAAGCTAAAATACCAACATTCATTTTTTTGGATTTTGCAGCCAACTTTGTCACACAAAGTGCTTTACTAACATTTCTTGTTTTCCATTTCTGTGTTCTATTCTAAGAGGAATTCTCTAGAACAAAGCCTTAAGCTTAAATCAAAGACAAATTATTCAGAACCCAGCCTACCATATCTGTAGTGTTTCTCTAGCTCCTTATAAGGAAAAATACTGGAGATGCTGCTGCTGCTAAGTCGCTTCAGTCATGTCTGACTCTGTGTGACCCTATGGACGGCAGCCCACCAGGCTCCTCCGTCCCTGGGATTCTCCAGGCAAGAACACTGGAGTGGGTTGCCATTTCCTTCTCCAATGCGTGCATGCATACTACGTCGCTTCAGTCCTATCTGACTCTGTGTGACCCTATGGACAGCAGCCCACCAGGCTCCTCTGTCCACGGAATTCTGTAGGCAAGAATACTGGGGTGGGTTGCCATTTCCTTCTCCAACTGGAGATGAGGTTAGAATTTTTAAAAGTAAATATGAGGCCACGAGGAGGAGACGCAGCGTTCTCTCCTGAGCGTGAAGCCGGCTTTTGGTGTTGCTTCTGCAGCTGCTATTAGCCATTGATGATCGTTCTTCTTTTCCTTTTTGGAGATGAAGAGGGAGAGAACGTAGTCTGAGTGGCTTCGGGTGAAAAAAAAAAAAAAAAGTAAATATGAGGATGTGGTAAAGAATTATCTTCTCCAATCTGTAAAGTGGGTATGGGAGTTTTAAAGTCCAAGAATAGTGGACAGTCTCATCCAAAAACAGAGACTGAAGATATTCCTTAAGTTAAAAAAAAGAAAAGAAAATTCCTTAAGGAATGTTTGAAGGAATTTTGAGAATTTCACTTCAACTAGGCAAGATATAAACATCTAGAGGATCTGAGTGGAGAATATGTACAGTTCTTATTTTTAGTAATTTTTTTAAAAGTCTAAAATTATTATAAAATGAAAAGTTTTTCAATGTTTTAAAATCATTACTATTTTGGCATGAGGAATTAATTCATCTGTCTAAAATGTTTTATTTTCTAACCAGAGCCATAATATTAAAGAATATTATTGTGCTAGAAAAAGTTTCAACGAGTGATCTACAACCTCGATTCCTATCTTGGTTCTCAGTGGTATTTAAAGACATCCATCTCCATCAGTAGATTTTCAGACAGATGAGTTCAACATAGAAGAAATAATTTAAAAGTTCCATGTAATATATGTTAATTATTTTTCAATAAAACTGGGGGGGAAAGCTCCATGGACATTTGCCTGGTTTGGTTGGTATTTAAAATCTGACTTAAATACACAGCTTTTTCATTTGGTGGCTTATGAGTTCCTGCCAAATTATTTCATAACATTCCTATTTTTATCAGTACTTAAAAATAAAACACAGGGATTTTCCTGGTGGTCCAGTGGTTAAGACTCTAATGCTTCTAATGCAAAGGACAAAAGTTGGACCCATAGTCAGAGAGCTAAGATCCCATACGCTGGGCAGTGCAGCAAAATAAACAGATAGAAGAAAAAATTGTTGACCTAAACTGGCTACAATCGTAGACTCAGACACTCTCGGAGCTCACAACAATATTATAGATCATCCTGTACTGAACAGGGATATAAAGGAACTTATCCAAAGCCACACAGTGCAACCTAACATATCACATCAGAAAACAGAACACACCAGCCAATTGCAACACGTAGGAACCTAGACTGGCTTATATAAAAGACATTCTTGTAACAACTAGAGAAACTTAAATATGGAATGACTACTAAATAATCTCTCTGATTACTGTTAACTTCCTTAAGTATAATAAACTATTGCCATTGTCTTTACTGTTAGATGATACATGTTGAAATATTTATAATTTTGGAATTTTACTAATTTTCAAAAAGTACAGCATATGTGTTTGCATGTGTTAATATGTGTGTGTTACTACACTGAGGGTGAAAAAAAGAAATGATAGAAAAATGTTAACAATTATTTTTATTTAGGTGGAGAGCACATAGGAATTCAAACTTTCTGTATGTTTAAAAATATACAGTAGTCAGGAATTCCCTGGTGGTCCAGTAGTTAGGGTTCTGCAATTTTACTACCAAGGGCACAGGTTTGAACCCTGCTAAAGGAACTAATAATAAGATCCTGCAAGCCACATGGAGTAGCCAAAAAAAAAAAATGCACCATAGCACTGTGCCATAATAGCTCCCACAACAAAATGTACTAAGGACTTTGTTTAGAGCCTTAGAGATTCTTTTTAAGCAGACAGTTCTTAATAAAGTTGATTTGTCTGTTTTTCTTTAGTACAATAGACTAGAAGTAAAAGTTAAAAGAGAGAAATGGATATTAGAGGCAGTCATGGTCCACTTGACAAACATTTATAAAGAGTCTCTCAGACTTGGGAGACAGCAACGGCCACAACATGTTCTTGGCCCTAAGGAAGCCTACAATCCAGTTGGTAACAAAGACATGCAAACAATTAGCCATAATGGATAACTAAGATACCTAATACAGAGAAATAATATGAAACAGTAGATAACAACTGCATTAGCAACCAGTGCACAATGAGAATCATAATGACTATCCCAAGCCATAAGGGAAATGTCAAATTTTATTTCATATACATTAAGAAAGTTAGAGAAGTTAACACTACATTTTATTAATATTATTGTGAAAGTATTGTATTATGCAAAGTTTGAAAGTTTACAGAGAAATTTTTTTACATATTAAAAAATTTATTTCCCTGGTTAGGAAAAGTCAATACCCTTAAAATATTAATTCTCACCAACTTAACCTTAACTCCAAAATCACTGCAGATGGTGACTGCAGCCATGAAATTAAAAGACGCTTGCTCCTCAGAAGAAAAGTTATGTCCTACCTAAAGGGCATATTAAAAAGCAGAGACATTACTTTGTGGACAAAGGTGAATCTAGTCAAAGCTATGATTTTTCCAGTAGTCATGTATGGATGTGAGAGTTGGACTATAAAGAAAGCTGAGCACCGAAAAATTGATGCTTTTGAACTGTGGTGTTGGAGAAGACTCTTGAGAGTCCCTTGGACAGCAAGGAGATCCAACCAGTCCATCCTAAAAGAGATCAGTCCTGGGTGTTCATTGGAAGGATGGATGCTGAATCTGAAACTCTAGTACTTTGGCCACCTCATGCGAAGAGTTGACTCGTTGGAAAAGACCCTGATGCTGGGAGGGATTGGGGGCAGGAGGAGAAGGGGACGACAGAGGATGAGATGGCTGGATGGCATCACCGACTCGATGGGCATGAGTTTGAGTGAACTCCAGGAGTTGGTAATGGACAGGGAGGCCTGGCGTGCTGCGATTCATGGGGTTGCAAACAGTCGGACACGATTCAGTGACTGAACTGAACTGAACTAAATCTTTGACAAAGAAACAAGGACAATTCAGGGGAGAAATGATAGACTTTTCAACAAATGGTATTGTAACAACTGGATATCCACATGCAAAAAAAAAAGAAGAAGAATCTAGACACTGGCCTTACACGTTTTGCAAAAACACTCAAAATGGATCATAGGCCTAAATGTAAACTGTAAAACTATATAACTTCTAGAAGATAACATCAGAAAAAAATCCAGGTGATTTTGGGTTTGGCAATGAGTTATAGAATAACTACATATGCACAATCTATGAAGGAAAAAATTGGCTAGTTGGACTTCAAGAAAATCAAAAGCTTCTGTTATGCAAAAGAGACTGTTAAGAAAATAAAAAGACAAGCCAAAGACTGATATAAAATATTTATAAAACATATCTGATGAAGGACTTATATACAAAGTCCTTCAAAGAATTCTTAAAATGCAATAATAAGAAAACAACCCAATTACAAAACCGGCAAAAGATCTAACCAGATATCTCACTAAAGAAGATAAACAGATGGCAAACAAGCATATAAAAAGATGTCAAACATCATATATCATTAGAGAATTACAATTAAAACATCACTTGGATACCACGACATACCTATTAAAATGGCAAAAAAATTTTTTTATTGTTTTTATTTTTTTTTCCCCATTTATTTTTATTAGTTGGAGGCTAATTACTTTACAATATTGTAGTGGTTTTTGCCATACATTGACATGAATCAGCCATGGATTTACATGTGTTCCCCATCCCGATCCCCCCTCCCGCCTCCCTCTCCATACCATCCCTTAAATGAACAATAGCAAATGCTGGCATGGATGTGGAACAACAGGAATTCTCATTCATTGCTGACAGGAATGCAAAATTTTATAGCCACTTTTAAAAAGTTTGGCAGTTCCTTACAAAATTAAATATAGTTTATCATACAATCCAGCAATCGCACTCTTAAGTACTTAGTCAAATGAGCTACAAGTTACATCCGTACAAAAACCAACCCACAAATGTTTATAGCAGCTTTATTCATAATTGCCCCAAACTGGAAGCAAACAAGATAGCCTCCAAAAAGTGAATGGATAAGCAAACTGTGGGACATCCATACAATGGAATTTTATTCAGCAAATAAGAAGAAATAAGCTATAAAGCCATTAAAAGGCATAACAGAATCTTAAATGCATATTTCTTAGCGAAAAGAACAAGTCTGAAAAGTCTACACACTACATGATTACAATTATATGATACACTGGAAAAGCTAAAACTACAGTGACAATAAAAAGATCAATTGCCAAGAGTGGGAATGGGATGAATAGGTGGACCATAGAGGATTTTTTTATATCAGTGGAACTATTCTTCAGGATGTTAAAATAATGGACACAAGACTATGCATTTATCAAAACCCATAGAACTTTATGACACAAAAATGAGCCCCAATGTAAACTAGAGACCTTAGTTAATAATAATATACCAATATTGGCTCAGTTGTAATAAATATACCACACTAATGCAAGATGTTATCAAGAGGGAGCACTCTCAACAGGGGAGAGAGGGAACTCTGTACTACATGCTCCAGTGTCTGTAAACCTAACTGCTTTAAAATATAAAGTCTGTTAATTTTTAAAATTTGTGTGTGTGTGTATGTGTGTAACACTCATTTTCCCCAAATGCCAAATAACGAAGCTCTATTAGAGTAAGCATGTGTTGCTCACAGTTAAGTCTTTACCTACACTAAACTATTTTTTTGTGAATCATCAGTCACTTTTAGAAATGCTCAAATAATGAGCACATAAATTATGGGTAGGCCCTGGGCAAAGTTTCGAAAAGTGTGGTCTTCAAACCACCTGCACCAAAATCATTGGATGCTTGTTAAAAATCATATCCCTACTAAATCATAACCTCAAGGGGTGGGCAATCTGCATTTTTAACAAGTTCCCTGGGGATTGTGATACATGACAAGTGTGGGAAGCACTGCATTAACGGTGTATAAGGATACTTAAGGACTACTCCTTTTATTTTACTGCTTATAAAAAGCAAACAATTAAAACATACCAGCTGCCCGGTAATTGAGAACAGGTTTCCCTTCATCTCCCTGTCACAAGCTGACTTATTTTGCAGTTTCAGGAACTCCAGCCATAAGGACTAACTTCTCCAGAAGCAATTTATTATATAACACCATGGTTTTTAAAATTCTGGTCTTTCAAGAAAGAAATAACTAGACAGTGAAGGCTAGGATGATGCTTATGGCCCTTTTGTGCTTTTTTAATTGAAGACTTTTAAATCATACTTTTAATAAAGGATTAAAGAAGAAGCTTTCTGATGCTTTTATCATTTATTATTCCCCAAATTGAATAAATATTTTTAGATAAAAATTTTCAGAGAACATTGTCAACCCCTTTTTATCTGAGGAAATTAACTTCTTTGAAATAATTTTTGTCTTGCCCATTTCTGGAAGATATTATTTTACTGCATCTAAATCAAAGAAGGTCACAGAGTCAGAACCCAGGGCAATAGGTTCATGATCACGTCCCAAAACAATCATAGAGCGTGCCTGATCAATCCCGGCTGTCATCATTTCTTTGACTCTCCACCTTGCCCTTTTGTGACCTCGGCAATCCACCTTTAAGCAGTGTGGTATTGTTATTGCCCCAATTTATCCAGTGGTCAAACTTCAAGCAATCTTAGTCATTCAGAACACAGCAGAGACATGTGTCTTTCAAATCTTTGCCTTGTCTTTCTACATCCTTTCCCTCTTCAACAAATCATTTATAGTCCTTCCCTAGTGGAAGCAATCTGAGCTTCATCATTTATAATCTAGGGCAGAGCTGCTCAGACTTAAGCATGCATAACAATCATCTGGCGGGCTTGTTAAAAGACAGATTGCTGGGCCCTGTCCCCAGTTTCTGATGCATTGAGTCTGATGCGGCCCGAGAATTTGCATTTCTAATAAATTTCCAAGTGATGCTGATACTGCTAGCCCAGGGACCACACTCTGAGAACCATTGATATAAGAGAATTTGCCGCCTTTGTTCTGGTATTTGCACCAGAAAATGTTATGACAGGTGTTGTAATTTATATAAATTGTTACAGGACTTATCAGAATGGTAATCATAATCAACAAACCTTGGATGGTATATTAGAGACTATGCAAACTGACAACTCCTTTTGACAGTGGTCAAGGCTACTATGTAGATACACCGGTGTATATAGATACACCGGTTTGGCCAAAAAGTTCATTCAGGTTAAGATGTTATGGAAAAACCTGAACAAACTTTTTGGCCAACCCTATTATTACTTTTCCATTGTCCCAGAGAAAATCATGCAACAAAAATCTCAAGTTAGCTTGTCAGAATTCTTGCGTTTTATTTATTAATCAGCTCTTAGCTAGCCAAACCACTCACCTGTCCCTGCCCCGCACACTTTCACTCAATTTCCAACTGCCTGCCTTGCAGTCTTGGCTAATCTGTTGGACTTGGACCCACTCCATGAAGACCTGCCCCTTCCCACCACAGACCCATGCTGCCACTGCCACCCTGCAGAATCCAACCTGGCTTTCCGAGTCTAGTCATGGATCTTCTCCATCTTTCTTCCTGAAGACCCAAGGAGTTCTGGCCCAATTCCTCCCAGGGCTCCCAGGCTTCTAGATGCGTCATAGATCTCTGGCATTAGTCCCCTTAGCTGCCTTACTAGGCATAATTTGGAGAAGAATGTTTATTCTCTTTTAAAGGGAATTGGCAGAATGCCAGAGCCAAGGTGAGGCCAGGGCCACTCTGGGAATTAGATAGTGAAAGTGCCCTCGTTATGTGGCAGGAGAAAGGGGAACGTTCACACACAGGAGTATATTGCAGAAGAAATATCAAGTCCTACATTCTTTGATTTTCTCTGATATATTCCTTATGTGAGGTGCCAAACAGAATGGTTTCTCACCTTCAAATAACAGCTGCACACTCAGCTGAGAGACGTTGCACTAGGAAGATCAAGATCAAATCCACAAGAGCTCAAGCAACAATAAAGGTGGGCTACATGGACAGCAGAGGGCGGCAGACCACATCACAAGAGGGACTCCATCCTCAAGCCGTGCTTCCCATAGGAAGTTCAGGTCTGCTGAACTACTGGGGTTTCAAATGGGAGTACATTGGAATATTATTAATTACTTCCATTTTATTACTCCTCATGGCTGGATGCTAACAAGAAAATGCCAGCATAAGAGAAGAGCACTGGATTTGAAGTCTAAAAAGCCAGATTCTAGCATTTTCTGTTTGACTTGGCCAACAACCCAGAGCCTCTGTATTCTTACCAGTGAAATGGAGGGGGGAAATATTCAAAAGCAATCAATAGCAATCACCTGTGGTTCATAAGTAAAAGGAAAAAATCCATATGTACAAACATTAGTTATCTCCCAGGTTGTAAACTCAAAACAAAAGATGTTCATCTCGAAAGGTCACCTCAGCTCTTCCTTCCACAAGCCCAATGCTTGAGAATCCTTTAGCCTTTATAACTATTGTGGAGAGATATTCTAGGCACTGGCCTGTAGAAATAGAGGGGATTTCTGGAGTAGGAGCCCATTCAGGGAGGCACTTAAATCCCACTCCATAATTAACGACACAGACCACGCCATCCCAATCCCAGGTACTTAAGCGAGGCTGGCAAAAGAGAATCCAGGAGCCTCAGTGCAGAGAATTGAGGGGGGGTGGGGGGGGGGGGCAGGGGAGATTAAAGAGAAAGACTAAATCTAGGGCTGTCTTTTCCAAACAATTACTGGAAAATTGCAGAACCAATCTGCCCCAGGGAACCTCAGGGAAAATATTACTTTGATTGTGTGATTGCATCTTTCACCGAGCACACGAGCACCCTGGCCAGCATGGCAAGGCAGAAGCGTAGAGCTCCAGGGGTTCTATGATGCCTTTGTGGAGTTGCCATGCTCAGCTAATGTTGAAAGAAGCACAAAATTTAAATGCCAAAGTTAAAATCACAAATTCTGGAACAAACTACAAGACAGAATTCCAGATATTTCATTCCATTTTTGTGTGACAGGCTATTTATTAATTGCCATCACTGCAGAGAATTTTTATTTTAGAACAGCTAAGATTTCTGTTACTTCCAAGCACAACCAACACTGTCCTCTCTTCTGCTAGAGAAATTTCTCTAACCAATCTTCCTGTCATTTGCCTCAAGGGCTTACTCAAATTGACCCTGGGGAGTTAATTTACACCTTCCTATTTTACAAAAACAATCCCAGAAGTACCAGATGATCTATCCTACTTGGATTAAAAGTCTAAATTCTAATTTTTGGTCTTTGCTATGGATTATATAAATGGGAACCCTCATAGAAGCTAGGAAATTTTTTCTGTCCTTTATTTTCTCAACATATCTGTGCTGGTTACTTTTAAATCTGTCTCTTCCTCAAAATCTAGCTAACAAACATATCATTATAAATACTGCCATTTGGGGGAAACAAAATATAAAACCACTGAATTCTTCTATAAGAAAGTAATTGATTCAGATAACTGAATTTGACCAATTTCCAGAGCAGTCATATCTTTTCTGAACCTTAACAGATCTAGGGCCCTTTTTAAGTTGTAGCTAACATATATTGGAATATTTTTAAGCTAACATATACTTAAGACCAACATAGGTTTCTTCTAAATGTATGTGGTATTAAGCTATCCACTGACATGCCTGTTGCCTGCCTTCTGTACGCGTGGTGATAACATATTTCCCTGCCCCAGTGAGAAAGCAGGGCCAAGTGAACTGCTTTGGCCAATGAAATGAGAGGACAAGCATGCATCACTTCGAGGCAGAAGGCTATAAGAACCAATGCCCAAGGGGCCCATCCACTTGCCCAGTCACTGTGTCCAGTTATCTACCTGGACTCTGAGTGAACAAACCATGAATCAGAAACCCCTTAGAGAAAAAATGGACATGTGATGCCAAGGGTTATAAACAATTAATCTTTGCTGTTTTAAACCACCGAGATTTTGACCTAATACAGCTTAATCCAGCCAATCCTGACAGGGCAGGTTCAAAACCTGGCTCTAGCACTTATTATCCTTGACTATACAGGCAAGTTCTTAAACTCTCTGAGCCTCAGTTTCTTCCACCATAGTATGAGGAAAATTACATCTTTCTTAAATGAAAACCTACATAGTAATATCTTTCACATAGTAAATTTTCAACATGGATTAATAATTGCTGTTATCATTATCACATGTTTATATAAAAGAGAATCCGAAAATGGGCAGTACAAGAGCAGAATAAACATTTCCACTTGTTCTTCTTTGAAAAATGTTAGGCTAAGAACGACCACTTACATTTTCTAGTTAAACAAGCCCTGTACAGGAAATATAAATTTTATTAATAGCAGTACTGGCATATTATGAATGCAGAAAACAATGAATATATAGATGTTGAGTACTCAGCAATGACAGAGAGGGATTTATTTATTTACTCAATTTAGGAAATTGTGACCTTGAAACTCTTATGCAAAAAATCCATTAATTCCAATTTGTAAAGTACATGAAACTAGCAACAGGAGTGGTAATATAGATAAAGGACAATGCATGAAGAATTAGAATGACTTTTAAAGCAACATTTGTCTGCTCCCTTCTCATTAAGCCTGTTTTAAAAGGTAAGGTATGTTCCTGACCCTAAAAATTAAAATTCCTCACCCCAATCAGTCTGGTTTTGTACATTGAGATATATTGCCTTCCTCCACAAGCACTAAAAGATTTCATAAACCCCAGGGTAACCAGAGATAAATTTCTTAATAAAAATTCAATTTGCAGGGTTTAGATATTATTTACTTCTTGATTGGAGAGCAATTTGTGAACCTTACTCAACATGGCTATGTAACTTCTTCCTCTGGCAACAGGAGCAGAATTGATTGGATCCTTTCATGGAACAACACATGGATTGATCCAAATTTTTTTCTCTCACATCTCAATATCGCCTTGCTATTTACTTTCTGTCAAAATAATCCTAACATGCCAGCCACCAGGCAAAACATAGATTTTTATGTGAGATTTTCGTCTTTGTTTTGTAAATGATCCTGTCTGTAGCAGATTCTTTCTGCTTACCAAATTCACATTTTAAAAAGAGAAACTCAGATTTGTCCATGTATTCCACCTTTGTAAAAAACTTGCCGACACAAGTCCTTGCTTCTCATTCGTATAATATTAAGAACTCCGTCCCTCATTTGCACATCCAGAGCTATTAGTTCTCTTCAATAATCACTCAGGACTTAATTATACCCTCAGAGCCAGAAAAGATGCGTCTACTAGCCACAGCCACATGCCTACCTCTCAGTTACACAGGCCAGTTGGAGGCCTTGGCTCTATGCACTTGGCCACGTTTCACGAAGCACTGGCAAGACAAGACAGTCCATATGGGTACTACAACACAGGACTTTCAGAGCCTAAAGGAAAAGAAATCCTATTATGTTCTCTCTGAATGTATCAGTTCAGATCATAAATACTTGGACGGTACCCCTCTTTCCCATGAGGGAGCTGTTGCTGAGAATGAGGATCGTGAACACATGTGGCTCTGCAGGGGCATTCCCAGTAAGCTGGACCCCCTGAATGATCTCTCTGGCCAACTGTGACTCATTCAGCTACACTTCAACTGAGAGAACAAATAGCAATAAAAAACTAAAACATTCAAATCTCATAGCACATCATAGGATAATTTCATGCAGTGCCCAGGAGCTCAATAACACAGAGAGGGTATTTCAGTATTGAAAACTGCCTTTGATTCTCTCTGGGGATAGGACAGAGTACAAAGTAACAGAGACACCTAATTGAAACTGCCCAGCAGCCTCCAAGTGCTTCAGGCGGAAACCCACCAAGCATGATGTGGAAAATGGCTATGTAGTCTGCATTTCCTTTGGACCACAAACCCTGAATATGGTTATAATCGTGACTGTTACTGGTCAGAATTATTAGACTTTGGTTGATGGTGTATGAAGTAGTATAAGGATATGGGCTTTTGTGTGCAATGTACACAGTTTGTGGACTTTTCTCTCAAATTCCCACACCATGCTCATCAAAACAGCATAGCAGCTGCCCCAAAGAGGAACATTCATCCAAACAGTCAGTTACAAGAGAGGCCAAGGAAACTGCAGCCAGAGGAAGAAAGTCCAACATGACAGATGTTTGACTGTTGTTAAGTTCAGAAAAGCAAAGAAAATGAGAAACAGAAGCCTAAAGCTGAGGTTATAAAGTTTTCTCTCCTGAATGTCTTGCTCACAACTCAGGAAGCACAAATTGCCACAAAGACCCCTCTAAGAAGATAATCAACAAGAAAGCCTTACCCAGAATGGTAAAGATCAGAGGGTTGAAGGCATCTTAGTCCCAACCTAGAACATCACAGATCAGAGACACCTAGCTTGGAAGCCTTTGGTAAGATTATCAAAACAATCACAGTGTATTTTGATAACATGCAATCTAAAGAAAGATGTGCCTCCTCCTGCTTTACAACCAGCCTCACTACAGAGCTGTTTTAAAAAAACAAACAAACCAAAGCCTAACTCTGGATCATTGCAGAAGACTTTCATTGAGAGGAGCTGGTTGAGGAGCAACAGAGGTCTAAATTACAATACTGTGAACAACACACATGAACACTTTCTAAAAATCCTCCTTACTCATCTCTGTCCCCCAAGTTCTGTTTCTTGGCAGAGCTGCCCTTGTTCTTATTCTCTCTCTTAAAATATTCCAGCATCAATAAGCTCTATTTCTCATTAATCTGTCAGCATCTTTTCCTTTATTACTCAGATAGTTTTAGGCTCTTTCTTGTGTTCAGTCATCAATCTTCTGCAGTTCCTTCAGTTTTCATCTCCAAACATTTCCCCAATTATATCCAGTAGTTCAAGGAAGAAGCTTGTTTCTTGACAAGACAGGAGGAGGAAAAGTTTGCCTTTTGAATATTCATTCTTCATTGTACATATGCAGAGACCCTCATACACCACAGTTACAGGCTATCTACAGAAGCTAAAGTCATTAAAATATTTACCAACGTACGGTTTCTGTTCATCCCACAATTCTCACAACCTCATCTATCACTATTGTCCTCTCTGAGGTCAGCATTTTGATTAGTATCTGGCTATATCAGATTCTTATTACTACAAACTAAGTCCCTTAAAACAACACTCATTTTTTCTTTTACAATTCTGGAGATCAGAAGTCTAAAATGATTCTTGAGGAGCTAATATCAAAGTGTTAGCAGGGCTTCTTCCTTCTGGAAGTTCCTGGGGGGAATCTGTTCCTTGCCTCTTTCAATGTCTCGAGGAGGTGAGCTTTCCTTGGCTTAGTAACTGCCTATGCCAACTCTTGCTTCCATCATCCCATTTACAACTCACTCTGATCTCCTGCCTTCCTCTTATAATGACCTCTGTGATTGCATCAGACCCACCCCAATAATCCAGGATAAGATTCTGACAATCTCAAGAGCCTTAATGATATCTGCAAAGTCACTTTTGCCATTTAAGGTGACATTCACAAGTTCTACACATTAGGATGTGGACATCCTTGGTGGGGGGGAGGGGTTATTCACACTATTAGATATCACAAACTACAGAAAAAAACAGTACAAATTCAATGCAAGACAAAGTAAATTGCCAGACTTGCAAAAGATGAATGAATTCATAAAGTCAACAAAAGTTATAGTTGAGAACTACGGAATCATGAGTAAAGCTATTGATGAATCGTAATTCAGCAGAGATAGAACCCTGTATATATATTTTAAAATATATATATATATAAAATAAGCAGGGATAATAATAGCTGAGTATAGCAAAGAAAAAATATTTAAATACCATCGGATTAATAGAGAATCCTTGGAAAACTGATAAAGCCCTCAAATTTTTTACTTATGATGCAAAATGTGAAATAAATGATATCATATATATATATAATCATACAGTTGTCTTAGAAGAAAATCTTTTTTTACCAAAAATGAATCAAGCTTGATGAATTCCTTGTTCACTCAAAGTTTACAGTTGGCATTTTGCTAATATTATTCCAATAAGGAAACTTATTTTCAAAAGTTTTAGTTTTCAAGACAAGTAATTAGCTTTAATTTTTTTCTCTATGTACAGAAAGCACATTCCAGGGGCAAGGGAGGAAACAGCAAAGTCACAGAGGAACTGAAGTCTTTCCCACCATAAAGCTGTTTTTACTACAGCAGATTTCTGAGCATGGTTGTATGCCATGACAGGTGTACTCCCGGACCCGTCTCTCCCTTTCACAAGGGGACAGATGAGACTGGTTAGATGTGTAGACAGTGTACTGTGATAGAAAGAGATCAACTATGTAAGGGAGAAAATCTGGTCCTAGGTCCTTTCAAAACTTGTCATTTTTGTGACTTTGAAGAATAAGGATGTTTGGAACCTCTCAAAGCATTCTCAATTCTCCTCTATAAAATGAGAATTTTATTCATACTTGTCCTCATACATTTGCTAACTTCAAGAAAAATCACCTTGAAATTTTGATGAATAGCTTGTAAGACTCAATATTAAAGATGCCCATTTAATGCTATCCCAATAAAGACACTAATAGGAATATTTTCAATGAAACAATCTAATTCTAAAGTTAATAAAAAATAAACTCACAAAAGAGTCAAGAACATTCTGAGAAAGGTCAGTAATGAGAAGGTAAGCCCAACCACAGAAGGAAAGAAACTATAAAACTATACTAATTAAAGCAGTATGGTATTATACCTGAAAGTACAGAACAGGAGAGCAGAACGTAGAGTTCTGAAATGGACTCAAACACATACAGACATTCAGGATATGATAAAAGTGTCCCTCCAAATCAATAGGTTAAAGAGAAATTGTCCAATAAATGTTGTCAGAATTGAGTAGCCATCTGGCAGAAAATATATTTCTGTCTTTTTTACCTTTCACAGAAATAAATTATGGATGGATAGATTTCAACATACAAAAAAATAAAGATTTCAACATACAAAATGAAACCATTATAATTGCTAAAAGAAAACATGCGAGAAAATTTTACTATCTCAGATTATGATGGTCTTGAAACTATCTTAAAACTATAATATAAAAATGATGAATTGACTACACAACAATTTTTAATTTCTACTTGAAAAGAAATCACAAAGTGGAAAAAGATAGCCTCATTGTTCTTTCTAGTCTTCCTGCTTGCCTCAGGATATTTTCACTTGCTATTCTCTCTGCCTGAAAATGCTTTCTCCCACTTGCAAATAACACAGGAGAATGTATTTGCAACACATATAAACACTCTAACAAATCAATAAGAAAATATCAACATCTCAAATGGGAAAAATAGACAAAAACAGTGAGTCACAGAAAATTAAATACAAATAAATGACTTCCCAGCATATTAGAAGATAGTCAACCTTACTCAAAATAAGTGAAACTCACTTATGACTCCATTTTTTTTTAACCATCAGACTGGAGAAAAACAAAAATTTAACTGTGTATTAGATTGAAAAGGTGAAACAAATACTCTTTCATAATGTTGGTGGGATATAAGTAAAACAACTGTTGGTTCATAACCTCAGGAGTTCCCAGGTTAAATCAGAAATTGGTTCCTATACAGGGTGGGCAAAGAGAAACTGAAGAGGCAGGCAGAAGCTCTAGATTGGTAGTGGAGGTTTAATAAGCAAGGGAACTTACTTACAAAGCTTGTCTTGGGCAGCTGCAAGATGAGTAGATCTTCACACTCACCCACCAGAACCTTAAAAGTTTACTCAGAGGTCTTAACCGCATTCAGTCACACATACTGTCCAGATGTCTCAACACCACATTTTTCTCAAAGCTGTGTCGTTAAAACAGCTCCATCTATGGGAACTCTGGGCAGAATGTACATTCCATGAGCAGGTGAGGGTATGGTGCTACTGCTAAGTCACTTCAGTTGTGTCTGACTCTGTGCGACCCCATAGACGGCAGCCCACCAGGCTCCCCTGTCCCTGGGATTCTCCAGGCAAGAACACTGGAGTGGGTTGCCATTTCCTTCTCCAGTGCATGAAAATGAAAAGTGAAAGTGAAGTCGCTCAGTCGTGTCCGACTCTTAGCGACCCCATGGACTGCAGCCTACCAGGCTCCTCCGTCCATGGGATTTTCCAGGCAAGAGTACTGGAGTGGGGTGCCATTGCCTTCTCCGAGGGGAGGGTATAGGAGCCTGCTATTTCCAAGGTCCAGCAGTCACATCCTCTCAGTACTTCCTCCAACAGCACTTTACAGTGATACTTGGGAATATTTGTCAAAAATATAAATACACAAATTTTTTAAATTTATTTATTTTTAATTGGAGGATAATTGCTTTACAATGTTGTGTTGGTTTTTGCGATACATCAGCATGAATCAGCCATAGGTATACATACGTTCCCTCCCTCATGGAACTCCTTCCCACCTCCATCTCATTCCACCCCTCTAGGTTGTCCCAGAGCACCAGGCTGAGCTCCCTGTGTTGTAGCAAATTCCCACTGGCTATCTATTTTACACACGGTAATGTTTATGTATCAATGTTATGCTCTCAATTCATCCCACCTTCTCCTTCCCCTCCTGTGTCCACAAGTCTCTTCTCTGTGTCTGCATCTCTACTGTGTGCACGCTAAGTCACTTCAACAGTGTCTGACTCTTTGCAACCCTCTAGACTCTCGCCTGCCAGGCTCCTCTGTCCATGGGATTTCCCAGGCAAGAATACTGGAATGGGATGCCATGCTGTCCTCCAGGGAATCTTCCCAACCCAGGGATCAAAACTGGGTCTCCTATGTCTCCAGCATTGGCAAGCAAGTTCTTTACCACTCCTGCCACCTGGGAAGCCCTGAAGCTCTATTGCTGCCCTACAAATAGGCTCATCAGTTAAATGCACAATTTTTGACATGTAAGTTCCACTTACATTAAATTTAGAGTCTATGAAAATTTTACAGACACTTATTCTAATCCTAATGTTCAATATAAAAATACTTTCACAAGTGTACAGATAAGTATGTAAATGAAAATTAAATTGTAACATTTTTGGCAATAGAAAACAATCAGATAAAAATCAAATGCCCTTCAGTGGAGAACTGGTTAAATAAGTGCTAGTATACACATACAATGAAATATTCTGCAATTGATAAAAGCAGTAAGATATATCTAAGGGTATAAGATTATTATTATAAGAAATAAATCAAGGTGCAGAACAGAACATGTGGCATGCTACCACATTTGTGCATTTAAGGGATATATGTATACAGTTACATGTATACAATTGTAGGATCAAGGATGGAGGAAATCTTTTTAATTTTTCAGTCATGTTCGTATATTATCTATTCAAAATATTAAGAAAAAACGTTCAAGCAAGGCCTTGAGACATTAGGCAATAATCTGTCCTTTAGCGCTGCTGGCACCACTGAGTCTTGTTGTTGACATAGATAATGAACAACAGACTGTATATCATCTCTCATTGTTCATCAAGCACTAAATTCAGTGAAGTCTGAAATTCAGTGGGCAAAAGCATGATGCAGTGTGAATGCACAACAAGTATTTGGAGTTAGAAGATCTGAGTTCAGCCTTCAGCTCCATGTCTTAAAAGCTAAGTGATCCTCCAAAAAGCACTCACATTTTGAATCTCAGTTTTCTCAACTATCTGGAGGGACAAATACTATAGGGTTTTCTTAAGAGCTTCCAACTGGGTAATATTTAGGCTGGTACAAAAGTAATTGCAGTTTTGGACCTTGAATTTTAAATCATTATAACTAGGCTCAAACACATCTTTATTAATCAAAATAGGAACCATGACAATCAATACATTTTTGCCAACAAGAAATGCTTGCTTACTCCTGTAACATAAAAATCGATGTTTCAGAATTCAGCAAACTCTCGGAAAGCATTTTCTGCCTCCTGCTAGTTGTGGAAGCATTTTCCCTACAAAAAGTTGTCAAGATGCTTGAAGAAGTGGTAACTGGTTGGTGAGAGAGGTCAGATGAATATGGCGGATGAGGCAAAATCTTCATAGCCCAATTCATTCAACTGTTGAAATGTTGGTTGGGGAGGTGTGGTCAGGGGTTATCATGGAGAAGAACTGGGCCTTTTCTGTTGACCAGTGCTGGCTGCAGGCATTACAGTTTTCAGTACATCTCATCAATTTGCGGAACATACTTCTCAGATATAACGGTTTCGCCAGAATTCAGAAAGCTGTAGTGGATCAGACTGGTAGCAAGCCACCAAACAGTAATCATGACCTTTTTATGGTGCAAGTTTGGCTTTGAGAGGTGCTTTGAAGCTTTTTCTTAGTCCAACCACTGAGCTGGTCATCTCTGGTTGTCATATAAAATCCACTTTTCATTGCACATCACAATCTGATTGAGAAATGGTTCACTGTTGTTGTGTAGGATAAGAAAAACCACTTCAAAATATGATTTTTTTTATTTGTGATCACTTCATGAGACACCCACTTATCGAGCTTTTCACCTTTCCAATTTGCTTAAATTGCCCAATGACCACAGAATGGTCAATGCTGAGTTCTTCAGCAACTTCTCATGTAATTGTAAGAGGATCAGCTTCAATGATCCTCTCAATTTGTCACTTGTCAACTTACGATGGCCAGCCATTATAGTCCTCATTTTCAAGGCTCTCAACGCTTTTGAAAAACTTCTTGAACCACCACTGCACTGTATATTCACTAGCTGTTCCTAGGCCAAATGCGTTGTTGATGTTGTGAGTTGCCTCCACTGCTTTACAACCCATTTTGTACTCAAATAAGAAAATCGCTCAAACTTGCTTTTTCTCTAACATCATTTCTATAGTCTAAAATAAATATAAAATAAACAGCGAGTAATAAGTCATTAACAAAATAAAAGTGAGAAATGAGCATTAAAATGATGTATAGCATAACCACATGTAAGAATGTATTCCAATATCAAATGGCAAAGTTCAACAATGCAAAACTGCAATTAGTTTCGCACCAACCTAATGATACACTTGAAGGTGACAGGTGAACAAAGTGACATAAACATGCTAGTTAATATCTAACTGATACTGTTACCAAAAACAGAAGTTCGTGTGCCCAATGCACAGTGAGGCCAAACAATACCAAAAGGTCAGAGTTTGCAACAGGGGTAGGTTTACTGAGGCCCATGCAAGGAGACAGGTGACCTTAAAAACCCCAAATTTCCAAAAAACTTTCAGGAAAGCCCTTTTCTAAGAAGGGTGAGGGAGGAACGTGGTTAGTTGTTGCAAACTTCTTGGTGTTAGAGCCTTTATTCTTGAGGTCAGGTCATGGTCAGGTAACCATGTTCCTATAAATCTCTCCCAAACAAATGTTATTCTCTGACAAGAGCGAGCAAGGTCCCAGGCACAACTTTCCCCCTCTGAGTTCCCGGCCCTGGAGAAGAGGAGGCAGATCCCAGTTGGCAGCTCCCTCACGGCCAGGTCTCCAGAGCCTGCCCAGCAGCTGTCATAGCTGAGGGAGCCAGATGCCCAGGACCCAACTGGCCCTCAGGCTCCTTAGGCCACCCAGCGTGGCAGGGGAGGTGAGTGGGAAGGGGGTAGGTAGGTCCCACAGACTGCGACCCAGGCAGACTGCCGTTGCTATTAAGTCACAGAGACAGGGATGGGGGAGAGGGTCGCCACTGTCTCAAGGCCTCAATCCAGCCAGTGGGTGGCCCTGGAGAGGACTCTGGAGCCATGCAGGAGACAGCCCCCAGTTTGTTCTTGAGCCCCCCCAACTCACCCGCTGGCCCATTCCAGTGGGCTGGAATGCTGGGGCAGGGTAGGGGAAGGCCAGAATCTGCCTCTCACCTCACTCCTCACCCCACGACCACCATTCCACTGACAGTTGGCTGAATGCCCCACTCACGGTCACTCTTGGACAGTTGGTTGCTTGTGGGCGGGGCCCACTGTGGCACTGACCAATGGCTGAGCAGGACCATGGCTGGTGCTATGGTAACCACTGCCTGGTAACGGGGTGTGGGATAACGGGTGCCTGGCAACAACAGCTGTGTGCTGAGGGCTGTACTCAGCCTTGCTCTGTTAACAACATCTGACAGTTTATTGCCAAAGGGCTTCCCTGGTGTCTAAGCGGCAAAGAATCTGCCTGCAATGCAGAAGATGCAGGAGATTCGGATTTGACCCCTGAGTCAGGAAGAGCCTTTGGAGGAGAACATGGCAACCCACTCCTATATTCTTGCCTGGAAAACCCCATGGATCTCGGAGACTGGTAGACTACAGTCCACTGGGTCACAAAGCGTTGGACGTGACTAAAGTGACCAAGCACACACACAGCACGTTAACATTAAGTAACATAAACAAGATGGTTAATATGTATGTTTCATTTAATTAAGAAACTCAGTGGCCTGACTATAAGACAATAACCTGGAAAGTCTTGACTACGGAGTGTAGCCCACCAGGCTCCTCCGTCCATGGAGATCCTCCAGGCAAGAACACTGAAGTGGGTTGTCGTGCCCTCCTCCAGGGCATCTTCCCTACTCAGACATCAAACTCGGGTCTCCTGCATTGGTAGGTGGGTTCTTTACCACTAGCATCACCTGGAAAGCCCAGTTACACAACAGTGAGGATTAAACAGAAAAACCCTCCGTGGCTACAGACCAAGATGTTCAATTGGCCCAAGTAGAGGGTGCTGTTCATATATTTGTCCAAAGAGTGGCCATTTGGTTTGTGTGTGTGTGTGTGCGCGTGGGTGTTTATGTGTGTACTGAGAGCAGAGGACATACTTTTTTTTTTTTTTTTCATTTCAGCTTGATCCCCACTCAAGAAGTTTTTCTTCCTCTTGAAGAAATTCAATGAATTTAACCGCTTTCTCTGCCCTGGCAGAGATGTTAAGCACAAATGTTTAAGGTGTTAAACAAATGGACATACACCAGAGGCAGCCTGCCACCCAGGCCAGAGCTCAGTGACAAGCAGGAAATTCTGACAAGCCATCTCCAGCAGGGGCAGAAGCATTTCATGAAGTAAATTTGAATGTCAAAACTCCATACAGCTGTTAGAGATACATTATTTAAAATTTATATCACCAGATGGTCAACACCAAAATCAGATTGATTATATTCTTTGCAGCCAAAGATGGAGAAGCTCTATACAGTCAGCAAAAACAAGACCAGGAGCTGACTGTGGCTCAGATCATGAACTCCTTATTGCCAAATTCAGACTTAAACTGAAGAAAGTAGGGAAAACCACTAGACCATTCAGGTATGACCTAAATTAAATCCTTTATGACTACACAGTGGAAGTGAGAAATAGATTTAAGGGACTAGATCTGATAGACAGAGTGCCTGATGAACTATGGATGGAGGTTCGTGACATTGTACAGGAGACAGGGATCAAGACCATCCCCAAGAAAAAGAAATGCAAAAAGGCAAAATGGCTGTCTGAGGAGGCCTTACAAATAGCTGTGAAAAGAAGAGAAGCGAAAAGCAAAGGAGAAAAGGAAAGATATTCCCATTTGAATGCAGAGTTCCAAAGAATAGCCAGGAGAGATAAGAAAGCCTTCCTCAGCGATCAGTGCAAAGAAATAGAGGAAAACAACAGAATGGGAAAGACTAGAGATCTCTTCAAGAAAATTAGATATACCAAGGGAACATTTCAAGCAAAGATGGGTTCGATAAAGGAAAGAATTGGTATGGACCTAACAGAAGCAGAAGATGTTGAGAAGAGGTGGCAAGAATACACGGAAGAACTGTACAAAAAAGAGCTTCAAGACCCAGATAATCACGATGGTGTGATCACTCACCTAGAGCCAGACATCCTGGAATGGGAAGTCAAGTGGGCCTTAGAAAGCATCACTACGAACAAAGCTAGTGGAGGTAATGGAATTCCAGTTGAGCTATTTCAAATCCTGAAAGATGATGCTGTGAAAGTGCTGCACTCAATATGCCAGCAAATTTGGAAAACTCAGCAGTGGCCACAGGACTGGAAAAGGTCAGTTTTCATTCCAATCCCTAAGAAAGGCAATTCCAAAGAATGCTCAAACTACCACACAATTGCACTCATCTTACATGCTGGTAAAGTACTGCTCAAAATTCTCCAAGCCAGGCTTCAGCAATACGTGAACTGAGAACTTCCAGATGTTCAAGCTGGTTTTAAAAAAGGCAGAGGAACCAGAGATCAAATTGCCAACATCCGCTGGATCATCGAAACAGCTAGGGAGTTCCAGAAAAACATCTATTTCTGCTTTATTGACAATGCCAAAGCCTTCGACTGTGTAGATCACGACAAACTGTGGAAAATTCTTCAAGAGATGGGAATACCATACCACCTGACCTGCCTCTTGAGAAACCTGTATGCAGGTCAGGAAGCAACAGTTAGAACTGGACATGGAACAACAGACTGATTCCAAATAAGAAAAGGAGTATGTCAAGGCTGTATATTATCACCCTACTTATTTAACTTATATGCAGAGTACATCATGAGAAACACTGGGCTGGAAGAAGCACAAGCTGGAATCAAGGTTGCCGGGAGAAATATCAATAACCTCAGATACGCAGATGACACCACCCTTTTGGCAGAAAGTGAAGAGGAACTAAAAAGCCTCTTGATGAAAGTGAAAGAGGAGAGTGAAAAAGTTGGGATAAAGCTCAACATTCAGAAAACTAAGATCATGGCATCTGGTCCTATCACCTCATGGGAAATAGATGGGGAGACAGTGGAAACAGTGTCAGACTTCATTTTTTGGGGCTCCAAAATCACTGCAGATGGTGACTGCAGCCATGAAACTAAAAGACACTTACTCCTTGGATGAAAAGTTATGACCAACCTTGATAGCATATTAAAAAGCAGAGACATTACTTTGCCAACAAAGGTCCATCTGGTCAAGGCTATGGTTTTTCCAGTGGTCATGTATAGATGTGAGAGTTGGACTGTGAAGAAAGCTGAGCACCGAAAAATTGATGCTTTTGAACTGTGGTGTTGGAGAAGACTCTTGAGAGTCCCTTGGACTACAAGAAGATCCAACCAGTCCATCCTAAAGGAGGTAAGTCCTGGGTGTTCATTGGAAGGACTGATGCTGAAGCTGAAACTCCAGTACTTTGGCCACTTCATGCGAAGGGTTGACTCATTGGAAAAGACCCTGATGCTGGGAGGGATTGGGGGCAGGAGGAGAAGGGGACGACAGAGGATGAGATGGCTGGATGGCATCACCGACTCGATAGGCATGAGTTTGAGTGAACTCCGGGAGTTGGTGACGGACAGGGAGGCCTGGCGTAATGCGATTCATGGGGTCGCAAAGAGTCAGACACGACTGAGAGACTGAACTGACTGACTGAACCTCAAATTAAAACAGAAAAAAAAATCTACAAATAGTACTAAGGACCCTCATCTAAGGAAAGAGAATGCAACAAGGATAAAGAGAATGATCAGCAGAACACAGAAAAGTCCTAAAAAGGCAGAGGCAGCATGTAAATTCATGTCTGCAAATTCACTGACACTCTTGTCATCTCAAGATGGGTCTCCAAGTTCCATGCCCTTGACCTTATTTGACCTTAGTGATGGGTCCAGCAGGAGTACATGATGATAGGGACACAATGTGACTTTCACAGCTGTGGGACATACGACATCATAGAGGGCAGCATGCCTCTCTCTTGGTTTGCATGTGCGTAATAAGTTGTTTCAGCCATGTCTCTTTTTGTGACTCTATGGACTGTAGCCCAACAGGCTCCTCAGTCCGTGACATTCTCCAGGAAAGAATAGAGTGTGTTGCCACGCCCTCCCCCAGGGAACCTTCCTGACCCAGGAACAGAACCCGTCTCTCTTACATCTCCTGGACTGGCAGGTGGCTTCTTTACCACTAGCGCCACCTGGGAAGCCCCTCACTTGGTTTAATGCTCTGCTATTACAATCTTGAGATTCTTAGCAATTTTTGAACAAAGGACCCACATTTTCCTTTTGCACCAAGCCCCACAAATTATAGAGCCAGTCCTGCTTCTGAATCTGGGTCATAAAGGCAATACGGCATTCATTTGGTATTCTAGAACATGCATGCCTGAGCCCTAAGCTACCACATAAGCAGTCTGAATTACCCTGAGGCCACTATGCTATGAGGAAACCAAACTATCCCAACCAAGGGGAACACGAGTGCTGAGACGACATGAAGAGAACAGTGCCAGGTAGCACCCAGCTACTCAAGGCCCCTGAGTTCCATTTCCAGCCACTGTCTGATGTAAACCATGAGAGACCCAGAGTTAGAACTGTCCAGCTGAGCCCTCCCCAAATTCCTTATTGGGAATTGTCAGAGACAATAAAATGGTTGTTGATGTTCTAAGTCTTTACAATTTAGGCTGTTAAAAAAAAAAAAACCAGTTAACTAGAACACTGGAATATGCCAGACTAGATTTACTTCCTTAAATCATACCTCCTTAATCTTTTTGTATGCAGCAAAGGGGAGAGGAGCAGGTAAGAAAGAGTAGAGACACTTTCTTTAGATCTTTTCTCTGAGTCAGTGAGTGAGTGAAAGTCTCAATCGTGTCTGACTCTTTGCGACCCCGTGGGCTGTAGACCTGCCAAGCTCCTCTGGCCATGGGATCTCCAGGCAAGAATACTGGAGAGGTTTGCCATTCCTTTCTCCAGGGCATCTTCCCAACCCAAGGATCAAAACCGGGTCTCCTGCATTGCAGGCATATTCTTTACCATCTGAGCCACCAGGGAAGCCTTTTCTCTAGCTGCTTGCCATTAAACAAGAAAGGGAGACAGTCTAGGGGAGCAACTGGGCCGGGGATGCAGGAAACTAGGCACACCCACCCAGTCACTGTCTGGGTTGGTGCCTTGAGCTGGAACCTCAGAAGCCAGGGGTGCATCAACTCCATAAGCCTAACTGAAGGAGGTAAAGAGAGTAAAAAGAGACCGTATCTCATTAACCTAACTAAGCTCCATGAGGTTTGTGTGTCTCATGGCATCAGCTATCACACTGCTGAATCCTTCTGCAACTCCAACCTCTGATGGGGTCTGCAGGGCTCAGAGACAAGGGCGACCATTCATCGAGGACTCAGCATGAGTCAGACTCTCCACCTACCGCAGCTCTAATTCCACAAACTCCATGGACAGGGGTTTATTGTCCCCATTCAAGGATTTAGGAAGCAGAGCTTAGAGTTGAGAACTGATGCCTTTTGAGTGCTGACTGCATGCACGCCCTGCTGCCTGCTCCATGTGCATTATCCCGCTGACTGCTCACAGCTGCGCTCTAAAGTAGGGCCTAGCATCATCCCTGTTTCCAACAGAAGATACCTAGTTCCAGAGAGGTTAGGAAACTTGCCCAGGGTCAACGGTGGCCTTGAGAAAGCAGCTGGAAACCTTACTCAGGGCCTCTCTGCTCTGGTAACTGGTCCCACGGACCAGACTCGGCCCATGAGACATCTCCCTGCCTCCTTGCAAGACTCCCTCTTCAGAAAGAGGGATCAGCATAAACAGTATAATCTTTGGAGAGGGAATAGGGATATGTCCCCACTCCCAAGGTCCTGTAATGAGACTACTGACATACACAATCTTTACAGACTGGGACATTCACAAAACCTATTTTATAATAGATATCACCATAAAACTTCAGTGAGTGCATCTTGCTTCCCACAAAGTCTCCCATCAAAGAAGTGTGCCATTCAGATTATGTATGGCAAATGGTATAGTACACAATTTAGTCTGGGGAAAGTGCTCTGGAAACACAGGCTCCTCTCGCCTGTATTTGGCCTGAAATGTTTTCTGTGTTTATACACAGCTGCTGTTTGGTTCCACTTCTCTCAGACCAGCAAGGCAGTACTGCTTACAACAACCACCAGCTATACCATCCAGGCCAGGCCTTGTCACCATTATGTAGGTGATGGGGAGCCACACAAAACCGAAGTTTTTCCTGTCTTTTTGGTTTATATTTATAAGTGTTTTATAACTTTCAGAGCCAATTTGTTGACAGTTTCTAAGGTTAGCAACATCACCCCCATCAAACACCTCTTGGCCATCTCCTAGATGGGATCTTACACCATCTATTCCCAATCATTGCTTCTTGCTTATTGTGTAAATTGCATTTATCACTCTAAAAGGACTTGAGACATCTTGACTGTTTTCTCCTATGTGGAACTTGAAGTGCATCGATTTCTGTTGCTACAGCCCTAGCTATATGTTTATTATCTGTCAGTTCTACTTTACACGGAAGTTACCTCAACAGAACTTAACAGTCTAAAACCAGCTCACAAAATAAGAGAATCAAAGCCAGATTTCATTCACATATTGACATCTGTCATTCACCCTCCCGCTTCTACTCAACATGATGCTACCAGAGAGGCCTCTGGCATCCAAGGGCTCTCTCTCCCTCAGCAGTGGCCAGCAGAAAAGCCTCATAAAAGCCTCCATAGCTAGGAGAGAACAAAGTTGTCACTTCTTGTGATCAAATGCAGCACTTCCTGTTCTTCCGCCACCATCATGAATGTATGTTACACAGAAAAGCCACATGAGGCTGAGTCCCAGGACTCCCATAAAGCCAGGAATACAGTTATCGGCAGGCAGTTCCAGGGTAACTACTGCAGGTAAGTAAAGGCAGGTCTAGAGGGCAGCAGGTGGGCTTTGGGGTTACAGATGTGGTGTTGGTAAAGTCATTTAACTGTTCTTGAGGGGTAGTTTTCTTCTCTATACATGGTGATGCTAATTCAGGGTTCATATAAAAACTAGAAATAAAGTCTCTAGGACTTCCCTAGTGGTCCAGTGGTTAAGACTCTGCCTTCCAATGCAGGGGATGAGGGTTAGATCCCATGTCAAGGAGCTAAGATTCACATGCCTCCTGGCTAAAATAAAAACAAACAAAACAGAACATGAAAGCAATATTGTAACAAACTCAATAAAGACTAAAAAAGTGGTCCGGTCAAAAAAAAAACTTAAAAAAAAAAGGAATAATGTCTCAAAAAACTTACTTTCATGACTAACAATGTCCTCAGTAAAGAGTAGCTATTATTGTTATGAAAAGAATTTAACATAATATCTTTCTTTAAAATGTTACTTTTAACCAAGTTACACATGTGAATATTTTAAATGGTCAAATGGGGCAAATAGTCCTCTTATAAAACACTATCTCTTACCTTATGCCTACTTTCCCCTCCACATGTAACACCAAAGTGGTCTGATACATTGATATGCCCACCAGGCCATGGGCTCTTTGATTCTGGAAACTCTTGTCCTTCTGTACTGCAATGTTTTAAATATTATTTTTTTGTCTATCTTCTGGCTTATTTCTTCAACTTTATCTCCATGTCCTTCCACTGACTTTTCATTTCTTCTCTCATAGTTTAAACTTTTAGGATCGCTTATTTTTTTCTGAATGTTATTTTTATAGCCACTATTTTTTTGGCCCATGGCTGCAGTGTGTTCTTCCATCCCTGATTATATTAGTAATTTCTTCTGGTTCTATTTTCTTCTTCTATTGCCTCCCTAGTGCTTATTCCAAGATGCTTTTTTTAGGTTGTTTTCATCTCTGTCTGTCTTAATGGACATTTTCCTAAAAGGCATGAAGATCTCTGGTTGTCTGCCTCTATTTAGAGATCTTTCACTGTATACCTGGATGAGGTTTGGCAACTTTGTTCTTCTGTGTAGTCACCTGCCAAGGTCCATGCACTCAATGTCAGAAAATGAAGGTCTTTCTCTTGGGTTGATCAGATTTTTCAGACTCTTTCAAGTTTCCTGCATATAAGTAAAGCCTGACTCTCTAACCTGGGAACTGACAGGAGAAGTAAAAGGGGAATTGGAACCACATTACCAGTATGTAAACATTCACTTAATCTATTTTTAGTATGCATGTGGACATGTTCAGTCGCTCAGTCATGCCCAACTGTGCAATCCCCATGTACTGAAGCCTGCCTGGCTCTTCTGTCCATGGAATTTTCCAGACAAGAGTATTGGAGTGGGTTGCCATTTCCTACTCCAAGGGATCTTCCTGACCCAGGGATCAAATCTGCATCTTTTGCATCTCTTGCATTAGCAGGTGGATTTTTTACTACCATACCACGTGGGTATGGTCCTGGATAAATAAACCTCCCGTGTTCTGCCATGTAGGCAAGAAGCAGTCACCTGGCTGTGCAGAGTTAGAGAGAAGGTCCTAAGATCTGGTTTTTTTTGTTAATTAGGAGGATACTTAATTTTTATCTCAAAAAATAGTTCAGAATTTGACAGATGGTCATGGGTGGGTAGGTTATGCTTCATGAGGAGAAAAAAAGGAAAAAAAAAAGAAAAAGAAAAATCCAGGGGCATTCTAACTGTTGCTCCACCTTCTCCTAGGAGGTCCTCCTCATCGGTATGGGCATGGTCAAGGTTAACGCAGCATGATATCTACACTCCAGCCCACAGGAAGAGAGGAGAGAGAAACTGAAGGGCAATTAACTTCTTTTCCAAAAGCCTGACCCATCACATCCCATTAGCTAAAACTGATTCACGTAGCCATCTCTCCCTGCAAAATAAGTCCAAGAAATGCCAGTTGCTCTCTGGGCAGTACATGCGCAGCTAAAACTCGGTGATGAGGGGGTTCTGTTTCAAAAGGAAGCAAGGAAGATTGGATCTGGGGAGAGAAGCTTTAACACTTACCAGACAGATTTTTCAATCAGTGCCCCTGTCCTTGGTCCACCTCCACGTCTCCTTCCAGAACATGTGACACCAATGGGAGGCTTTATCAGAGTTTTGCAGTGCTACTCAGGATGCTTTTTTAACTTTCCCAACTCTGGGCCAGGCTTCAGACTTCTAGAATCTGCTTCGGCATTTGTAAAGAGTCCATCTGTTCTCCAGCATCTGAAATTTCATGGCTGTTGTCTTCTCCTGATCTCCTCTTCCTTGAAGATGTATTCCTTGTTTAATAAAACCTTTTACTCGTATTTTAGAGGGGTTGGGGGGAGAATGGTGGTTAAATATGTGTGCTCAATCAGCCAATTTTAAACAATTCTGATTTTACCAATTCTAATTTTTAATCAGGATGAAAGGTGACAGACATCTATTTTGGGCCTGTTCATTGGTCATATTTCATATAGTCATTAATTAATTCCACAAACATCAATTAAGGGTCTGCCATATGGTAGTCATCATGCTAAACACTGGAAAGACAATGCCTTTACCAACCTCATAGCCCAAGGCAAAAATAGATAAGAAGTAGATTTTTAGAAGGTAAACATGAAGTAAAAATTAAGAAATATGCAATAAAGAAAACAAACATTACACTGAGATAGAAGACAAAGAGAAGGTCTCTGAAGTGGTTGCATTTGAGTTGAGACTTGCAAAAAACCTAGAAGTTACCAAAGCAAGGAACATGTGCTAAATTTGCTTTGTTTGAGGAGCTAAAAAGATATTATGTTTTTAAGGCTTCTTTACAACTTCTTACCTAGTGACCTCTAAATAGTCCCATAAAGTTTTTCTTGCTTTTTTCCTCCCAACTTACAGTTGGTGATGGCATAATAAATAGGACATCTTTTGACTCAAAAGACAGGGGTTCAAATTCCAGCTCTCCCATTTTCCAGTTGTGTGACTCAGTCAAGTTATTCAACTTTTTCGAATTTAATGTCCTCAGTTGAAAAATGAAACATTATAAAAGGCTTATTTCTAGTAAGAATCAAATTAGATAATTCATGTGGAAGTGCCTGGCATTTAGTAGAAACTCAGAAACTGTTTGCTGAAACAAAATCTGAATATTGAACATGTTCTCAGCTAACATTAAACCTGGATTCTCACTGGCAAAAGACTCATGAATTAATTTTCTACTCAGATAATAAGGAAAATAAATGAATACCATCAGTGAATGTTACAAACAAAGTATCCTAGGTAAAGAAACCAGAATGACTGGGTTAATCCCTGCCTTCCCCTACTTATAACTGCCTCTGCTGGGGATATCCAGACCCACGTTGTATGAGGCAGTAGTTATATACTTTGACATCTGTTTCAAGAATAGGGATATAACATCCCTTAACACTCTCCCTGTCAATAATCCATTACAGAACTACAGCTAATGGACTTAGCTAATGTGTTTTCAGTAATTCTGCTTTTTCAGCACATAGCATGATGTCTTGGAAGGCAGTATCTCCATAAGTTTGGATTTGGAGTACTCTTGTTTATTTTTCCATAACTTAATGTCTTGAATATTGTGAAATGCTCCTAGGGATATTATCTAGACTTAATTTAACAAGTCTTTCTCCTTTGCTTCTTAGACACACAATACTGTCTTCATATAGAGGGAGGAATACAAAGACGATGTGAATATTTGTGGTCTAGAATATAATAAGTTACAGATAATTCCAAACTCTATTTTCAGTGATTCAGAGGGCACTTTATGACCTTACAAATCCCAGAATCATCATTATGAACATCAGTGACTATTCTATATGATCATGCTTGTAAGGAAAGGCTGAATAAGGTCCATAAGACACAAAATAATGGCGGAAGAGTAAGTTGCTTTCTTCATGCTCCCACAAAGAGCGCTCAGCTCCACACGGAACTCAGGAGTTTGCAGTAACTCAGATGCAGAGAGAACTGCCCTCCAGACTCTGAAGTGTTCAGCGGCCAGGTCTCTGTCCTGTCCATTTTTGCATCCTCAGTACCTAAAATCAGGTGCGACACGCGGTGTACACTCAGTGAGTGTGGAGTGTCTAAGACTGTCTCTATTTAGTGCCCTGGAAACTACACAACGGTAAATGTTCACACCACAGACACCCTACTGGAGCACTGGAGCTTGGCATTAGCATCGCCTCTAGTGATGCTACCATTTCTACAGCAGTATGTATAAGTGCGAGCAAAGGGTTAACACCAGGCCGGGCTGAGGCAGGCCTGCCTGAGAATGACCTCGATCTCCCAAGGCCCTGTTTCCTTGGAAACAGTAGAGTTAAGACAAATAGAGAACAGTTGTCTCTCCCTCTGTACTGTGTGAAACCAAAACCTGGGTTGGGGATCTGCGAGCTGGCTTGCAGATCTCAGGCCTGATGAAAACCATATACAAGACTGCTGGGAGAAGGAGACCGTGGCCTCTCTGTAACAAGACGACCCCACACGCCTTGGCGCTCACTCTTTGGCCTTGCATGGGTGAGGGGCCAAAAAAAAAAAAGCTGCTACTAGGGTACCTGCCAGGCCTCCCCGTGAGTTGACGACGCTGTATTTCCTTGCTGAGTCTCTTGTCATCTTCCCTTCCAAAAAGTTCAGTAAGAGCAGTGTTGGATTAAAGCTTGTCTGTGTCTCCAGAATCTGATTTGCCAACTCGGACTCAAGGGCCACACAGTTGTCAAAGTCAGTAGCCTTCATACCTGCTCTCCTGTTCCCAAATGTCACTCTTAACACAGAGAAGAGGTGATGTAAAAGGAAAAACAAAAGAGAAGCAAAATCTTCAATACTATGGAAAATAAAATGTTTGTATAGATCTGAGGTTGCCGTGAACCCCAGGCAGAGCCCAGACCGGCTCCCAAGAGGTCAGCACGCTTGATGGTCATGTCCCAGCAAGATCAGAATGGAGGGGATTAAAATTAATCCAAGTGGCAATGTCTGGAGGAGGCACTGCTCAATTTAAACTGCATCACCAAAGAAAGGCCATTTGGAAAAGGAAGTGAAAAAGAGAAAAAGCAGGATGAGGGTAATTTGATGACTAGGTAAAGGTCAAAGGGGCATATTCACTGAAGGTCTCTCTGGATCAGTGAAACAAGATGGAATAAAAGCACAGGCATGTTCACTGAAGTTAAAGACCCTTTTAGGTTGTCCTCTCTGTTAAATTCTTATGGCTTGAAAATGATTTTCAATTCCTTCCTGAAACTCTTTCCCCTCTGAGTGAATGTGTAGCCACTTTATGCTTAGCCTAGAGTTTCATACATGCCTTCAGCCAGGAAAAGTTTTAACAGGGTCTTCTATTCCCTTTGGACATATGCAATTATGGCAAGCAGCGAACAAACAGGGGCCACAAGCTAATAAGACCTAAAAAGGCCACAAGGGGTGACATCAGACAGAGCGCCACTCAAAGCACCAAGCTCATCCCCAGAGCTCACATGCACTAAGCTGACCATCTTCACGATCCTTCATTCATTACCATCTTTTTTAACTTGTATTGAGAGCCCACCATGAGCAAATCTAAGTGGCCTTAAATTTCTTTTACTTCATTTATTCCAAGTGTTTAGTTCCAAAGAGAAACAAACTATAGGTAGTTACTCTCCACATACTTAAAAATATCTAAACAACCTTCAGTAGGTCAATTCCAAAAAATACTGATAGCTTTAGTTACATCAACATAATACTAAGGTATTCTATGAGAAAAAGCATTTTCCTCCAACAAAGTCCTAAATGCAATATATTTAAAGCAGTCTACATATACGAATACTATTTTAAGTGAAACTGATTATATTCCTGTAGTCCTTTAATATCTAAACATTTTGCATAAATCATCTCATTTGATATTCTCAATAACCTGTGATATAGTAAAGCTGATATTATCACTATACAGCTCTCTTGTTAAGAAAAGTGGTTTAAAAATATCCATTAGAACACAATGTTGTTAAATGACCTTAAACTACAGCCTAGATATTCTGACCTCTAGCAAAATGTTCTATTAGAGAACTTAATAAAAATTAATGAAAAATTTGTATCAGTTCATTTCTTCAAGTTTTCAGTTAAAACGAAAGTTGTTAAACATCTCTCTCTCCCTAAGTAAAAAAGTAACTAAGTAATTCATCTGTAAGTAATTATGTAAAGAGTCAAGCTTTTGAAAAATATGCAGCCACTTCTGTGAAGCTACTGGGTAAGGAACTTACTCTATTTCTTTTCTATTTTCCAGGAGGGATTTGTTAGACAAATACCAAGTTTAAAAATTCATAAAGCTCAAGCATAAATTCAAAAGATTTAATCCCAGCAATACAAATACTTAAAATTTCCTGGGAAGAACATTTTTTTAAAAATCAAAATTTGGACCCACTTCCTTAAGTACTCGGTTCACCAAGCTCCAAATTTTGTTTCAGAACAATTCTAGTGGGCATTCCATCCCCTTGGGTAATCTTCAGATTTGACTTAATTCTTTTGGAAGATTCATACTTTTATAGCTGGGAAAGGAAATTAATGACTTCTATAAAGGATGGGGGGGGGGAGTATTTATAATGGGATTTAGGGGCAGGAGCTTTGCAATTAAAAATACCATTTAAACATTTTACTTAAATCCAACCAAACTAGAGTGTCAGCGCAATTCTATTCGTTAATTTTGACATGATTTACTGACTATAATCCCCTTAAGTCAGAAGCTGACCTCCACAGCATTCAAACTTCCTGTGGGATCAAAAGGAATAATAAGAAACATGTTACTACCGTAAAATAAGCAAGGCTGGTGTTGTGTACAGGTTTCCTCCTATGTTGTCAAATAGACAAGCACGCAGCAAATACTCAGCAATAACAAAATAAATGTCCAGAGACCTTTTCCCAACCAACCAAGCTGACAACTCAGCAACTTCAAACAGATTTTTTTTCTTTCAGAGCCAATTCACTTGCAGTGTAGGCTGATAAAGCAGTATTAATCTCCTGCTTTAAATCAAGTTTCTGTCACTGGGCTCCATTAATCTCCACCCTGTTATCAAGTGTCTCCATGGCAGGAAATTATATTTCTAAATTGAATTTTGCTCTGTTTCGATGTAGTAAGAAATATTTTCCAGACTACTAATAGGATGCATAAAGATTGTGACTCTGACAATACTGTTAGACAAATAAAAGCTATAAATTAAAACCACCTTCATTCACTAACCAGCATAATAGCAAAATAGAAAGCATTGATTACCTGGAAAGAGTAATCAAATAAAAGATTTTAAATGAAAAGTGAGGTAGCAGATGGTTAACTTTTTAATTTACCTTTTTATAGCAATTGCCCATAAAGGTAAAAAGAAGGAAAAAAAATCAATCCAATGAGTCTCTTAGTGCTAATAAAACACATATTGATTCTTAGTGCATATGCTTACTCTACAAGATGCTACAACTTGGTTCTTCCACCCATAATGGAAGCAGATACTGTTTATGAGCACTTCAGTGGAGATACATGAAAGAAATATCTCTGGACATATGAAAGAAACAAATATCTCTGGACTAAATCTATTATCAAAGAACAAAAACTTATAACCTCAAGCAACAAAGAGATTTCATTTTATTGGTTGGGATCCACTCACAGGAGGCCAGGACAATTCAGTCAAATGCAGTTCAGTCACTGGAAAAGGCCTTCAAAATTACAGTCTCATTTTTTGTTGGTGAACAAATACAGTGATTCCACTAAAGTTTAGATTTTTTTTTTCATCAATATAAATTACTTTGTATTGCTTGCTTTAACACAGGTCTAGGTTCTCCTTGACAGTAACAATGTGAGGCAAGTCTCTTCAAGATGCTATTGAAAGGATAGTCCCAAGGTGGTCCATTTAAAACTTCCCATGTTTAAAGGAACACTGCACGAAAGAGGGGCTTCCTTCATGGCTTAGATGGTAAAGAATCTGTCTGCAAAGCAGGAAACCCGGGTTCGATCCCTGGGTTGGGACGATCCCTTGGAGAAGGGAATAGCTACCCACTCTAGAACTCTTTCCTGGAGAATCCCATGGACAGAGGAGCCTGACAGGCTACAGTCCACAGGGTCGCGAAGAGTCGACATGACTGAGCAACTAACACTCTCACTTTTCACTTGCATGAAAGAAGGTTTTCCTTGGGTATCAGTGTAAGGAGCTTGTGGAACAAGTAACGAATGCTACCTATACCAAAATGCTTGAAGGATAAGTAGGATTTAACAAATGTACAAAGGAATGGTTGGATTTCCGTTTTCCAGACAGAATAGAGATGAATGGATACCAGCACCTCTTTCCCACTCTGAAGCATGGGAAATAGGTAAGATATTCAGATAAAATCACATCTACATTCTTTAAATTCAAATTCAGAATATCTCAAACAATTATCATGGTAAACTTAAACCACTGAAACACACACTATCTTCATTAGCTTAAGTATTTTGAAGCTCCTTTAGATTAAACACATAAAGGTGACTTCTAATGGGTAAAGAAATAATAATAATTTGAAGTCACAGGTCTTAAATTTTACAAAAGTAAAACTAAGAATCTGATGAAAATTATAAAGCATACCTTCGAAGTAAGTATTAACTAGAACTGGAAAGCTAACTGAAATGGAATAAATTACTTTCAGAAGAGAAAGAAATACAATATGTTCTTTTTTTATGTAAATAAAAGCAGGTGTTAAAGGGGAAGCCAGCATTTGACAAACATACATCTTCCTCCTTTATCCTTTGAGTGGATCTCACCTATATGTGTGAAAAAGAAACTCCAGCATCACAAAGCAGAGATCATAAGTCACATTCCCTAAGGACAACCAGCTAGTAATGGTAAGTTTGAAACCCTGTGAAGCTTATCTATCATTATTATTATTATTATTGTCATTTAATATAATTTTGACTAGCAAGCAGAAAATAACATGCTCCCTGGAGGAATGGCAACAAGAGAACAACAATCATTACTTTTTTATATGCTGAAATTTGACAAGATATTTTGCATAAACACCACCACCAGATGTCTAGCCTCTGGACTCACTTTTTATCAGAAAGGTCAGCCATCTCATCAAATGTGATATACATTTCAAACATTAATATAATGCTCCATTTAATGCCAAAAGGTTTGGTGGGGTTCCACATGGAATTAATTTATGATCCTGAAAGCCAGTTTAGGACATTCTTAATTTTAAGCTAAGTCCAGCTGCCACAAAAAGGTTGCTTCACACATGAAGTGTACTTGCTAGTGGCTAATCTTCAGAAGCATCTCACAGTCACCTACCAGCACATAAAATGTATACTTCAGTTGCTTATTCATTAAGGGGGGAAATCGATAGTACCTACGGAGTACAACACACACAAGGGAGAAAAAGCACTTCAGTGTTTCAGTAAGGGGGTCTCATCACATTTTTAAAAATTTTCTAGCATCAGGCATTCTCCTGGGCTGATTGTTCAAGATTTTCATTTTCACCATTAAATGGTTCCACGATTCTATATGCAAGGCAGCAAAAGAGACACAGATGTAAAGAACAGACTTTTGGACTCTGTGGGAGAAACTGAGGGTGGGATGATTTGAGAGAATAGCACTGAAACATATATATTACCATATGTAAAACAGAAAACCAGTGCAAGTTCAATGCATGAAGCAGGACACTCAGGGTTGTGCTCTGGGACAACCCAGAGGGATGGGGTGGGGAGGTAGGTGGGGTGACGTTCAGGATAGTGGGACACATGTACACCCATGGCTGATTCATGTTGATGTATGGCAAAAACCATCACAAGATTGTAATTATACTCCAATTAAAATAAATTAATTAATTTTAAAAAATAAAAGGACTGCCTTATTTGGCAAAACATATTTAGACACCCAGTCATGCTGGTTCAGAGGCTTCTAGTTCTAAATGTTTATAGGTAGAAAAGAGAAAAGTTAGGCGCCTACTTCACCTTGCCTTTCCCTGAAATTTGTAAAAGACTGACCACACACCAGAATGACAAGATGTGGCCAGAGGCTTCATTCTTCTGCTGTGAGACAAAGTCCCCAGGAAGGAAATCTCAAGTAAGAAAGGAATTGGGAAACCAAGGACGATGGCAGTCATCTGTAAAGAGCTCAAACCACTTTTGAGCACAAAATGCTCAAGCCAGTTCTTTTTCTGAACAAAAAAAATCAAATCCCATTATCAGTAAGAAGAAAAAGATCACAAAGGATATTCTATCTCTAGCTGCAAAAAAAAAAAAAAAAAAAAGCACCCATTCTCAGTTTTTAAAATGCATCTTTAGTCACTTGCAAATATAGTATTAAATATATTGAGAGTTTTAAATATACTGCTTTGCATAATGGTCCTGGATTTTCTATGGTCATGTGTCCTAGGCCAGGTACCTTGAATGTCAAAGTGCCCAGGATGCTTCTTTATGAGAGCTTCTCTTCCAAAAGATACCAATCCTTAAAACTTAAACTGAGTAGGGGAAGAGATGCTTAATTTTAAAGCATTTTGTCAAGTTCTAGCTGAGTAAAGGGGACAACTCCCAGGGCTAACATAAAGTGTCTTTGAAGATCCAACTTCATAAGCTACTGGCTCATCGAGTGTGAAAGCTTAAAGAGGGAAGAAAGTTCACTGATATAGCTTCTTAATACCAATCTGGCTCCAAATAGCCAAAATTTATACTAAAAGGCTACAGCTGATAACTTTTTGCTTGTGTGTGTCAGTGTTAAGGTCTAGCAAGACCGTCTTCTAGAACTCCTTCAATTATATTCTTTAGCTAAATCCATCACCAATTCACAGCAAGCTGAGGACAAAGCAGGATAAAAACAAATTAAAACATCAGGGTCTCTGACTTTAACAGAGTTTTAAGAGTTTTCAATTCATTGCTGCTATTTAAAAATTTGAAGATTCCCCATAAATTTCCAGATTTCCGTTATTTTTTTTTAATTGGAAGATCCAGCATCACTAGGCCCTCAGTCCAGCCTAGCGATAATTGACTGGCACTGACTGGCTCTGAGTGGCCGCTGTGTAATTCCTGGGCCAGATAATCTCCAAAACCTTTCCAGGAACAAAATTCTGAGTGTCTAAAATATGACTGTAGAAAGTTTGTTAAATTTTTCCATTCAGATTGCATTAGCAAAATAGAATTCAAAAGTGTGAAACTCAGTACACATCTTTGAACTTAAAACGAATTCCAGAATTGTTTATTTAAAATGACTGGGTGGTTCCTCTTAAACTAATCAGCATTACCATGGCAACAACATATCAACAGTAGGGTGAAACTAACCTGTCTCTCCACAGTGAAATTCCAGCTCACATTCTCTATTCGGGTGAACAATCTGACCGTTGATGAATTGTGCTTCACAATGATAAGAAGAGCCAACATCCAAGAACGGAAGAGCAGCATCGCTATGAATACTCGGCTGCCCCAAGTCAGTTATGCCTCTGGTAGCTCTTCTGACATCTCCTACTTAAAATGCAAAAGGTCAGCAGGATCACGAGGCTCCACTTTCATGGTCTGTATTCATATGGACTATCAAGATCAAGGGAGGTTTTGGCCCTCTTCCCTACAGGGGGTTTTGGTCGTCCCAGAGGAGCCTAGCGGGCTCCAGTCCATAGGGTCGCAAAGAGTTGGACTCGACTGAAGCGACTTAACACGCACCCACGCCAAGCTCACCTTAGGATATCTGCGTACTGTTTAACAGGTCTACTGCCCCATGCCGGAGCAGCCTGCTGGCCCCAGCACCTATGTGCTTGTTGAAAGAGATGTTGTGTGGTGGGAGTTCAGTCCTAGTTACTTGATCATGTCTAAGAGAGCTGAGGCATCATCTTTGTCCAGGCTAATCTGCTCCAGACCCACGACCTTGAACTGCAGTCTCTTTAAGATCTTTTTCACAGCCCAGTAGGTCTTACAGTTGAGCTTCTGAACCTCCTCCTGAAGCTCCTTGGACCAGAGGAAATTCATGGCCAGTGGTGAGGAGGGGCAAGGGGAGGTGATGGAGATGGACCAGGCCACGGCTGATGCTGCCAAAGAGGAGGAGGCCGCCCGGAATACGATGCCCATTCCTATGGGACCTGATACAGACGACCGCACTGCACTGTGCATGACCAGTCTGGCCACATCCCATCCAGCAGCCCCAGGCTGGCTGAACCTAGAGAGACACCTCCACTGCACCACCTGAGTCAGCTCATGTGGCATATGTGTGCCCTTATCGCCATGATGGTGTGGAGCATCATCCACCAGGGCTGGATGACCTTTGCTCGGCTGCTCTGGGCCTGCGGCATCCAGACAGGGCTGCAGCTCCTATCAACTGGCGGTATTCTGCTTCCCGTTCATCCTGCTTTACGGGCTTGTGCCACGTGTGGGCCACGTACCTGCCCCGCCCCCGGGGCCCCGCAGCCTCTGCCTCTAGGGCGGGGCTGGAGCTCACTCACTGCCGCTGCCTGGACCTGGGCGCCGCGGCCGCACACTCTGACCTTCTAGCTCCTGCTGTGCTGGTTTAGTCCAAGAGCAGCTGCTGAAGAAGGTGAAGGCTGTCGATGCAGCGACTGAGGTCATCGCAGCAGACAGAGAGCCTACGAAGTCACAGATGATTCTCCAGAGCCTGGGGGGAGCGGCTCGCAGACATTCGGTCACAGAAAAGCTCTGTCACAGCAAGGCTCTGCCTCTCGCTCTTCCAGGTCTACCACACACGTGTGGTGAAAGCTGCTCAGAGCGTTCTGGGAGCTGGAGGGGCCTACACGACGCTGGCCTTCCTCGCGGTCTTCACCTTCCAGTGCCCGGACCTGCTCATTGATGGAGCACACCTGTGCCGGCCGGCCGTGGCCCGGTCCAGGGCCTGAGAGTCCGGGAGCCTGGGCCCGACAGCCCGGGGGGCTCCTCCCTGCCACAGAGAGAGCGGTGACGGCTCTGACTGGACCATGCCACAGCCATCCACTCCTGGACCTGCTTCCTTTTCGAGTCCAGAGGAGAAAGCCCAGGCCGAGAACCCCAGGCCGTGGGCACAGAGCACCCTCCAGAGGTTACCCACCCACGTTGGGTAACCATGGCCCATAAGGTGCGGAGCCGGCCGGAGCCAGGAGGTGGAGGCGGCGACGGTACCAGGGCACAGGGTGGCCGGCCACTGGCACCTGAAGCAGCGAGTGCCGAGCGCTAGGCTCGCAGCTGGCGTGCGGGACCCGAGCTGGCAGACGGGCCGCCGCCCTGCACGTGACGGCCGGCCGTGGAGCGGCGCAGCGCCCTCTCGCGGTAAGAAGTGCACCTGGCCGGGTGTGAACGAATGACGCTCAGGGCCCCTCGGATGCCCGCGATGCCCGGAACACAGCGCCCAGAGGGCCGGGCGCCAAGGAGCTCCAGAGCACCTGCTCCATCCCTGCGGCACGAGCAGCAGCGCGGAGGAGAGGGTCGCCCACCCCTGGGCTTTCCGCGGCTTCCAGAAGCTTCTGGCCCCACGCTAGCACCAGGACTTCCTCGGCCTCCCGGGGCTCCTCCCCGCAGGGCGCCTGCGTATCCGGAGCTGGAGTCCAGGTGGCGGATGGACTGGACGCGCAGGGCTGGGGCTGCCTGCGGCTGCTGCAGGCGGCCCAGTGTGTCCAGAACTGCTCTGCTTCTTGGTCCTTGTCGCCCAACACGTGGCCACCTCCTCCCCAGACTCAGTGAATGTCCTTTGTTCTGTCTACTCAGCGGCCCTCAGGTGCACCCCTGGTTTTTAGTATTTCAGGTCGCACAGGGGAGGGACTGAGGTTCTTCTGATGTGGTTGGAGATGGGTGTGTGTAGGCCGATTACCGGGTGTCAGGTTCCGCTGGGGAAGCACTAGCCAGAAGCGACCAGTAGGCTGTTAGAGCTCATCTTGCTCCCTCTCGTCTCTGTGTGAGCGACATTGTTGGTCCATCCGGTACTTGACTGTGTTGTGTTCCCCTTGATGACTCGGATACCACGATGCAGTGGGCAGAGTGTTTAGATTTATCTTCCTGGTGACTGGCACTGTGATGATCTTTGCTATCCTCCATGCAGGTGGGGTCATTGATTCCTGATACTTGGGTTTCTTTGGGATGATGAAAAGGGTCTAAACTCAGGTCATCATGATGGTCACGCAAGTGGACAAAAGATACTAATAGATGAACATGGTAATGATGCTGTTCGTTGACAAAAGTTCACTACAAATTCACTAAAATTAAAACTGTATAACCAAGGCTTTCTGCAGCCTAGGTCCAAGTGAGGATTATACCTCAGGGGACTTCAACTCCTAAGAGTAGACAGGAGCCCATCAAGCCAGGCTTCTCATCTCCTCCTCCTCTCCATCCCCTTCCATATTCAAAGAGATCAAGGAGCCTAAATATAAGAGAGCTGTGATAAAAGGGTTGGTGTGTATGAAACTTTCTTCTTACTCACTCTTGTTTCAGGCCTCTGTTTTGCTGATTCACCAGAGATAGAGTGGATGTCAGCTTAATGTCACCTCAACCTCTTTTTTTATCTACAGCCAATGCAGGCTGGGGATGTAATTTCAGACATCAGGCTTAAATTTCACTTAAGTCAGATATTCCACTCACTTTTTAAAACATGATTTAAATCTTAGCATACCACTGTTTCTTCTTCTTGATAGTATTGTTTCTTCTATTAAATTCTGGGGTATGTTCAGAAAGGGGGAATTGTGAGACACCTGCATATATCTCAAAATACTTCCCATTGTTCAACCAGAAGGTGAGTGCTTCCTCCTCCAGTTCTAACAGTGGTCAGCGCTGTACAAATGTGATCAGCGTAGTACCTCACACATCTGTCACCACCTTCACAGTACATTGGGCACGGATAAAGTTGCTATTAAAAGCAATGTACCCTTCCCTCCCTCGCATATGCCTAGGGTCACTTTTGTTTGGCATTTACACTCCTTCACATTATTACAAAACCATACCCCAGAGTATTGCTAACTCAGTTTTCTCTTCACTACAGTGGATGCAATTTTCACATCAAGGTGTTTCTATAGACTGGACACAGTTAGAGTTCAGCTACTTGTAGCCAAAGTGTTTAAATTTGACTAGACAGCAGCAATTGCTTTTTAATCTAAGCAAACTGATCTGTCAAAGGCAATCAACTCAGGGAAGTTATTCCTGGAGGATCCTAATAATCCCGATGAATCACACTGCCCTATGTGAAACTCAGCTGCTGAACCCTTGACATGGTGCGTCACAAGTACTTAGAGGAGTAAGCACAGACAGCAGAACTCTGTGTTGACACACAAACCCTCGCCTCTTGTGCATGGGTTAGTGATCACTGCTTTGGGTCTGGTGGAGGAGTACACTCCTGTGTGTGGTGATGTCAGTTCATGCTTAATGATATAACATCCACCAGGCTTCATGTCATACAACCCACTATCCTCACAATGGTGAGGTGTGCTCAATGGTGTGCTCCATTCCTCAAGATGTTTGCATTGGTGCTTTTAATGACTCCCTATCTTTTAAACAAGGGTTCCCACACTCTTAATAATGCTCACACCAATTTAGGGCTTTACAGTTATCAAGATCTTTAAGTACTTTTTCTTGTTTAATTATCATATCACAGCACTGAGAGGTCAGTAGAGATGGTAGCATCATTTACATCATTAGCAAACTCCCAGGGCTGAAACTCAAACCTAGATCTGATGACCTCGAGTTTTGAGGTCTTCCCAATGCTGGAAATCTTGTTACTGGAGCTTTGGTTCTAGTGTCAGTCTAGAGTAGCTGGGTTAAGGGGGGATAGCAGCGTTGAGGGTCCTATTCCTGAGTAGGGCGGCACTGTCCGAGTCCCTCTGCTCCCTACAGAGAACCCTTCCACACTTTCGAGAAAGAAACAGAGCAGATGTGGAGGCAGCAGTAAATGTGTGGGGTTTGGTACAGGGCAGTGCTGAAGATTCTCAAATTCCCCCTAAGTGATGGGACAAGTATTCTTTGAGAATGACTTCCGCTTTATTAACAGTTGGAAGAGAGCTTTAAGAAAAATATTGACACATAGTTTAAAGGGCAATAAAAGAGTAGATTGGCTAGAAGGTATATGAAAGAATGGTCAAAATAAGAGGTAGGGAGTTCCCTTGTGGCCTAGTGGTCTAGACGGCACTTCCACTGCTGGGGCCCAGGTTCAGTCCTTAGATGAGGAACTGAGATCCTGCAAGCCACGCGGCAGGGCCAAAAATAACTAATGTGTATCAAGTACTTAATATTTTCCATTATCCTAAACGCTCTGTGTTAGTTATTAAATTCTCATCATAGCTACATTAAATAGGTACTGTTCTTCTGATGAGAAGACTGAGGCAACAAGAGGTTGATTAACTTATCTGTGACCACACAGCTAGCAAATATTAAAAATAAGATGCCAGCCTGGGCAAACTGAATCTCTCACGTGTGCTCCGGTTCCTGTGTGGCAGTAATGATGAATTAGGGAAGACTTCCTGAATTCTGAGAAATTTCATTAATTTTTCTTACTAAAGTCAATAATAAATATTTTCATGTCAGGTCATAGTACAGCATAGATGGTCAGTCCAACTTACCATCTCACTAAAAAACACCCAAAATTGATACATAAACCCAAATTTAAAAAAAAATTAGCATGCTAACAAGCTGGCAGGAAAGTAAAAAACACTGAGGTGCCTAAAATCAAAAGAGAATGTGGGCCTAGAGAGGCAAGCTGAACCATGAAGTCTATCTTCACTCATGATGTTCACTGATCCTGAGGACCTTGCTTTTGATTTCATAGGGTTGTGGGGATGGAGACACAAGTCAAAGTCCAGGGCCTGACCAAGGAGGGAAGGCTAATAGGAGACTTCAGTGACCCATAGATCCACTGCCTCCTCCGTCACAGATAAGAAAACCTATTAATAATTTCTCATTCCCTAGGGCTAGTAGCTCTTGCCTGGAAAATCCCATGGACAGAGGAGCCTGGTGGGCTGCAGTCCATGGGGTCGCGAAGAGTTGGACACGACTGAGCGACTTCACTTTCACTTTTCACTTTCATTCATTGGAGAAGGAAATGGCAACCCACCCCAGTGTTCTTGCCTGGAGAATCCCAGGGACGGTGAGCCTGGTGGGCTGCCGTCTATGGGGTCACACAGAGTTGGACACGACTGAAGTGACTTGGCAGCAGCAGCAGCAGTACTAGTAGCAGAGGAAAAAGCCTTTCCTAAGAATTTGGAACCACAAAACAGACCTTCATTTGGGCTTCTAGTCCAAATTCATACCATTGGAGTGGTATCAAAGAAACGTCAAGGTAGGACTAGGGTTTAGAATGATCCTGGGTTGGTGGTGCACCCAGATGCCTAGCAGAATCAAAGCAGTCCCACCCTAAAGGAGCCAACCTTAGAGTCAGATGTCACCGTATCCAAGTGCCCCTTGAAAGTGAAAGTAGCTGTCTGCAGAGGCATCTCCAGCTCAGTGGTTCTCAAGTAGAGGCAGTTTTGCCTCCCACGGGACAATTGGCAACGTCTGCAGGTATTTTTGAATGTCATGACCCAGGGACAGATACTACTGACATCTAGTGGGTAGAGACGCTTGTTCCTTGGAAGAAAAGCTATGACAAACCTAGACAGCATATTAAAAAGCCAAAGACATTAGTTTGCCAACAAAGGTCTGTATAGTCAAAGCTATGGTTTTACCAGTAGTATGCGTGGATGTGAGAGTTGGACCAGGATGTGAGAGTTGGACCATAAAGAAAGCTGAGCGAAAGAAAGAAAAAAGAATTGATGCTTTCAAACTGTGGTGTTGGAGAAGACTCTTGAGAGTCCCTTGGACTGCAGGGAGATCATACCTAATGTATGATCAGTCCTAAAGGAAATCAACCCTGACTATTCATGGGAAGGACTAATGCTGAATCTGAAGCTCCAATACTTTGGCCATCTGATGCGAAGAGTCGAGTCACTGGAAAAGACCCTGATGCTGGGAAAGACTGAAGGCAGGAGGAGAAGGGGACAACAGAGGAAGAGATGTTTGGATGGCATCACCGACTCCATGGACATGAGTTTGAGCAAACTCCGGGAGATGATGAGAGACAGGGAGACCTGGCATGCTGCAGTCCAAGGGATTGCAAAGAGTCAGACACAACTGAGTGACTGAACCACAACAAAGTGGGTAGGGGCCAGTTTTGTTTAGTTGCTCTATCATGTCTGACTCTTCGGCCACCCCGTGGACTGTAGCCTGCCAGGCTCCTCTGTCCATAGGATTTTCCAGGCAAGAATACTGGAGTGGGTTGCTATTTCCTTCTCCAGGGGATCTTCCTGATGCAAGGATTGAACCCGTGTCTCCCGCATTGCAGGCAGATTCCTTATCACTGAGCCATCAGGGAAGCCCACAGAAGAGCCGGGAATGCTGCTAAACATCCTACACTGCACAAGACAGCCCCCTACAACATAAGTATCCAAAATATCAGGTTGAGAAACCCTGGACATACACTCCGTATATGGCCTGAAAAGAAAACAGCAGTGTGCCTACTACTTCTCTTTATGGCAAGAAATAAATATGGTTATTAATGCATTGATACCCTACTATGTATTCATTCATTCATGTTACAGTTTTGGCTTCTATGAAGCTAGCTAGTAGTCACCAAAAATCCTCAGTGTAGTTTCCCCCTGATTAATTACTCTCAAGCCACATGTTCCCTATATTTTCAACTTTTTTTTTTAAAGCAAGATATGAAATTTTATATTTAACTGTTTGTTTCATGTTGTTTACTAACTCCCATTTTTCTAGTCCATAGCTATCTTTTTAAAAACTGAGATGTAATTGACATATTCATTTCAGATGTAAAACATATCAATTCAATATTTGTATATATTGCAAAATGATCACCACAGTAAGTCTAGTTAACATCTGTCATATTTTTGTAACATAATTACAAAATCTTTTCTTGTAAAATTGATTCTCTTAGCAACTTTCAAATATGCAGTAATTATGAACTGTAATCACCAAGTTGTGATTAATGTAATACTTAATCATAATACTTAAATGTGATAAATGTAATGGTTTACATTTCCATGATTTATTTACTTTAGGTTTATACCTTTTGACTCTTTTCACCCATTTCATCCACCCTCTACCCTCCTACCTCTTGCAACCACCCATCTGTTCTGAGAACTTGTCCTTTTTGTTTCTCAAGATTCCACACGTCATTGAGATCATATGATGTTCATCTTTCTGACTTACTTCACTTAGCATAGCATCCTCAAGGTCCATCCATGTTATCACAAATGGCAAGATTTGCTGTTTTTATGGCTGAAGAATATTCCATTCATACATGTACCACATTTTCCTTATCCATTTATCCATCTATGGACACATGCATCCATATCATGGCTATTGTAAATAATGCTGCAGAAGAACATGGAGGTGCAGATTTCAAGTATTTTCATTTCCTTCAGATAACTATTCAGAACTGGAACTGATGGATCATATGGTAACTCTTATGTTTAATTTTCTGAGGAACCTCCATACTGTTTTAGAGGTTTTGAATTTGAATGACAATATTAATTTTTCTTGAATACTGTATAGCCACCACTTTAAGAACTCTTCCCCACTTTCACAATAAGCTTTTCAAAAAGTCAGATATTGCCACTCTTCTCAGAAAAACACAGACAGCCATACACAATAGCCTTCAAATCATGATGCCACCAGATCAGAATTCTCAATGAATAATAAGAACACAGAACTGAGCAGGCTAATAATACAGTAATGAAAAACTTTAGAAAAACTCAGTGACTAGCACATATTAGTTTTATTTCACTCTAAGTTTATCATGTTTAACATTTTCACCTATTTGCTCAATCAACAGGCTAATCAATTTGTCTCCAAATCTAGAGGGCAATTTGACAATTCAATTAGACCAGGTGCTTAAAGCCGTCTTGGACAGTCAGTCTGTATGAATCTCTTCTTCTCCTCACTAATACTTTCTGTAACTAGTTTTTACCCTTATCATATGCCACATGCCACAGTTTTAAAACCTCGCCAAGTAGGCCTTCCATCTGCCCAACTTCATTTTATTTTCTTTGAGGGGAGTGACCTGGCCACTGTCCCTAAATCAGTACTGATTACATACAAGGCATTTAAGGGAATTTGCTGAATTGTTTAGAAAAGTTTTCTCCACTAACCATATAACCAGCACCCACCTAGGACTTCTTCCCCTCCATTTCACCCAGCTAGACTCGATTCACTCACACGAATATACCATTATAGTCATTATATTCTCAGTTTATGGTTTTAATGGTTTTGCAACATTAGATGCACAATGTCTTTCCAAGCACCAAGTATGCTTGAAATTGAACACTTTTATAAAGATAATAAAAGTTAATGACTACCCATGATCTACGATCTAGCAATACATCTGTTCTTTTTCATCTTGAGATGGTAAAATATCCACCCTCGCTTATTGTGGCACTGTAGGAGAGAAGAAATATAGTCCAATTAATCACTCTTAACTATCAGCTTATTAAGTTATGGTTTCCCAACAGGCTTGTCTTACATGACTATTAGTAGGCTGCAGGTGTTTTTCTAAGAGTCTTTTTATAATGCAGTTATGTCATAAAGAGACAGCATGGAGTAAAAGAAAACCTAGTGGACTAAAAATCAGAAAATTTAAGTTCTAAATTCTAGCTTGATTAAGTAGCCATGAAGGCTTAAGATGTCATCACCTCTCCAGTCTCTAATTTTCTCATCTGTAAAATGAAAGGACTAGTTATAAATTAAATAAACAAATTTATGCCAATTTACACCAGACCAATAGTCAGGTAACCATAACCCAAGACCTAAGAATTTCACAAAAAACATTCTAACAGAAATCTTGTCCACATTATCTTAAATCAAACTGCAAAGTTGGGGTTTATGTTACCACTGTTAACCTTAAAAGTATGTTTTGTTGCCTAATAAGTGCGGAAACAGAGGAGCATGTTTCACATGAAAAAGCAACTGTGACTATAGGTACACATGGATATGCCTAAATTTTGTGGTGAAAATAACCAAAATTTTGATATTAGCTAAATGCCCACTCACAAAGACAGCTATTACACATTCTCCAATTGACAAAAGGGTTGCACTCCAAAAAAAACCGTGAGTTCATTTTTGGGAAGTCTTATAAAAGGAAGCTAGGTTTCTAGTTTAACACATAAGCACGTAAGTGACCCTTGGTGTAGCTGAACTATATAACATTAAATGCTTGAGTTCCAGATCCTGAGACTGGGTCTTGTGTCACATACAAGATGAATTTCCTTCCCTATTCTTGGGGAGAAGACTGGAAGTAAGCAATCATTAAAGCTAATTTACCTTTGTCACAGCCTTCTGGCTCTAACCCTTTCACATTCTGGGAGGGTACACAGCCCTAATTGTGCTTTTGGAACAATCCTATCAGTCTTCCTTAAGGGTCCTCTGTTCCAACAGCCCTTTCCTGAACCGTCAAACAGTAATTCCACAACTATGGAGCAACTGATGAACATTTCAACAAATAACCCAGAAAATGTTACTTACTCCTGGAATATAACTAGTGCTAAAAGAAGCCACCTATTATTTATTTATAAAAGCAAAAAATACTAGAAATCTAATTTAATTTTTTTTTACAGATCTGGTCAAGCAAATTATGAAACATCTATATGACAGAACATTGTGCCATCATTTTTAAAAAGTTTACAAATAAGCTGCAATAACATAGGAAAAGCTTAATATAAATGATGAATAAATAAAAAAGATACTAAATGCTATGTCCTTTATGAATTCAACTATGGGGAAAATGCATTGAGAAAGATTAGAAGGAAATACAATTATTGGGTAGTATAATTTAGTGCTTTTTCCAGTCTACACAAATCCATGCTTTCCATATTTTACCATAATAAATAAGTACCACTTCTGTTATTTAAAAAAAACAAAAACTGGGGTGGGGAGGTGTAAATTCAAATAAATTTCTCATTAATAGAATTTAAGAGTGCTATACAGTGCTGTTTATCAGGCAACATGGAAACAGAGCTTTGTGGGCAAGGAGGCATTTCTTTCTTTGACTTTGTTAGGAAAAGAATTTAATTAGGATATTTTAATCATTTTATAAAATGTTTTGTGATTATTAAAATATTATGTATCACTATTGCTGCGGCATTTTATATATTCAATAAAACCTACTACTGAGATTTCTCTTGATTTAGGATACTGGACATGTAATACATATATCATATAGAAAATAACACAGGCTTGTGATTTAGATGCTTGCTCCCTGGAAGAAAAACTATGACCAAACTAAACAGCATATTAAAAGGCAGAGATACTATTTTACCAACAAAGGTCCATCTAGTCAAAGCTATCGTTTTTCCAGTAGTCATGTATGGATGTGAGAGCTGGACTATAAAGAAATCTGAGGGCCAAAGAATTGATGCTTTTGAACTGTGGTGTTGGAGAAGACTTGAGAGTCCCTTGGACTGCAAGATCCAACCAGTCCATCCTAAAGGAAATCAGTCCTGAATACTCATTGGAAGGACTAATGCTGAAGCTGAAGCTCCAATACTTTGGCCACCTGATGCAAAGAACAGACTCATTTGAAAAGACCCTGATGCTGGGAAAGATTGAAAGCAGGAGGAGAAGGGGACAACAGAGGATGAGATGGTTGGATGGCATTATCAACTCTATGAACATGAGTTGAGTAAGCTCCGGGAGTTGGTGATTGACAGGGAGGCCTGGCGTGCTGCAGTCCATGGGGTCGCAAAGAGTCAGACACGACTTAGCAGCGGAACTGAACTGTGATTTAGACAAATAGGATAAAAACATTTTATAATGAAAAAGTCTTCATCCCATCTTACGCTTTCCCAGATATAGCATGTCTCTGGCCCAGAAACTTTTCTTGCATATAACCCTACATATATACAGTATTTACACACTAATAGTAACAGCACTTTGATAATCTTATTTCATTTAATGAACTTAAGAAACATTTACATATCAAAAGTACACATCCAATTCATTCTTTGTAAATGTGAATTAATATTCTATTGGTATGCTGCTGTTACTGCTGCTGCTAAGTCGCTTCAGTCGTGTCCGACTCTGTGCGACCCCATAGATGGCAGCCCACCAGGCTCCCCAGTCCCTGGGATTCTCCAGGCAAGAACACTGGAGTGGGTTGCCATTTCCTTCTCCAGTGCATGAAAGTGAAAAGAAAGTGAAGTTGCTCAGTCGTGTCGGACTCTTCGCGACCCCATGGACTGCAGCCTACAAGGCTCCTCCATCCATGGGATTTGCCAGGCAAGAGTACTGGAGTGGGGTGCCATGGCCTTCTCCTCTATTGGTACAGATATAACACAATTAGCGACCCCTTACTGATATTTATTTCCATTTTTCTCTATAATGAACAAGTCTTCAGTGAATATTCTTGTACAAATATGTTAAATATGTGTACAAGTATCTCCACAGATGAATTCTTAGATGCAGAATTGTTGAGTCAAAGACTTGTGTACATTTTAAAAGTCTGATATTGCCAAATTGCCTTCCAAAGAATTTGTTTCACTTTATGCTCCAAGAGAACATTTCTAATCAACACAATTTTTTTTTTAAAAAAAAAAAAGCAAACTCCAATGCCATCGATGTCCGGGAAAATAGTGAAACAGGTTGGGGCAAGAAAATGGCAAATTGGAGAGCGTGTTCAGCATTCCAAGAAGGGACTTTTACTCAATTCCAGCCTCCTGCTAATGCTTCTAGGGAATCTCTGCCCAACAGTAAATTATCTCATTTCCCAAAAATCAAAAATACTGACTTCTAAGCGAAATCTCCTGATTTTTTAAAATGTTGACAACTTATTCAACATTTACAATTGGCATGACAAACAAAACCCATGTGTGAGTGGGAATTATCTGTGAGCCTCCAACACATAACCTATGTTTAAAGCTATCATTCTGCCACCAAAGCCAACAAAGACATCACCACAACTGGCTGTGCTTAGCATAGATTTCATTAGATTATATTACCTTTTGTTTTTAGATGAATTAGAAGATGGTTTTTATTAACTATGTGGTCACTATCCTCTCAAATAACTTTAATTAGACTTACTTTAATCATATTATAGATATAATGATTATAGTATCAATAATATTACTCCTGCCCAGATGTGTTCATTAGTTTCCTACAATACGCTCCTTTGCCTTCTAGTTTCATTTCTGTAAAATGCTGTATTTCTCTGTTTTCTTCCTTATATGAAATTACCACATGTTGTAAGAGTTATTTTCCTATTAGTGTAATCTTTTACCCAAAGGGGAAGAAAATCTCTAATCACTTTTTTATACTTGCATTCAACATATTCATCTACTTACAGAAGAAATTGTGGGAACAGAATAAATTAAAGACCTGCTGCCTCTAGTTTAAATAGGAATTTTAATCCATATAAAACCTTTTTATATTAACTAAATTCTTAAAGTTTAGAAACTAAAGATAATATAAAAGAATAAACTCTAAAATTGCTAGCTCTATATAAAAATATTCAAATTCATGGATATAAAACCATGAGATTTGTAAATGTTTTATTATCTCCTCTCCATAAATACCTGCAAAAGGACCAGCCTGACAAAGCCAATGTATGATTATAAACAGAAATAAATGTTTATAAATACTAAAATTATAAGCAACATAATATTAAATAACCTATTTGAGGTTAGAAGGCAATGACCTCTTGTACAAAAATTTCAAAACCCAATGTTTTAAAAACTACTAGCTTCAATTATTATAAATAAAGCATCTGAATTCTAATTTTAGAGCTACTAGTAATTTTAAGAGATTTCCTTGTTTCTAATGTAATCTGTTGAAACATGTTTTCTTAACATTAAAAAAACCAACAATAATGGAAGAGGACCAAAAACATGTATTAAAGAAGTTTTATAACTTAGCAAAGCAAAGCTTTTTTCAACATACAAGCCTATGTACACGTATATACATTTTGTCTATACTGATATACACATTGTCTATATTTGTCAGTGACAACTACAGTGGTGCTGTATTTGCATATATATGAGAAAATATGCATATAAGAGTCGTTTTACCAATAATGATGCCACGCGATAGCCTATTTTTAGTTTCCAGAGGCAAGGCCCTAAACATTACAAATTCCTCCATTAATATTTTTGAATGTTGGAGTGTTCCTGCTTCCCCCTTAAAAGGTATGCTGTAACTATTCAAATATGTCTTTTCAAAAGAAAACTGATTAGCCCACCCTAAAATTTAAAAATCCAATGCTTTGTATTAGGTATATATCACTTGAATTCAATATTTTAACCATAAAAAGCAAATTTAAGGAAGAATTACATACTTAAATTGTAATCTGCACACTGGATTATGTTTTCAAATGTGACATTACAGTTCATAGATAAAACAATAGTAATGAAAAGAAACATGGCAAAATATTATTTTATCTAAATATAATTAAAACAAAGCATAAAAATAACTTTGAGACAATAATTCATACAATACAGCAAAGGCTTTAATATATAAATCAGATGTCATTTCATCAGCTGTTTATTAGTCACATCAGTCTAAACTTTACATATTAAAATACTGAAAAGCTAAAAAACATCATTGCAATATAGATTCAATATGGGAAAATACATATTTGTGGCTTTATACACAATGTAAATTAACCCATTCTATACAGTAGTTTTCCAAAATATAAATGGCACTTTACATGCAATAGGACATACCAGGCTGGATGTCCTAATACAATTTATTATATAGAAAAATAAAGAGAGAACACCTTTTTAACATAACAGTTACATAGGAGATGTGGAATGTAGAATAGGATGCTGCCTTAACACACTCTTGGATAAGATTAAAGAAATGTGAAAAAGGACAGTTTCTATTATTTTCAATTAGCATTTTTGAAATGACAACTACTGTGATTTTATATTTTCTAATTGTATCACAAACTGAGAAAACATAAAAGGGAAAGTGAGAGAGAAAAAAAGAAAACCTGATCCTTTATGAATTTCAAACATCAGCCCTGCCTGTGGGCTGCATTTGGGCTGCTTTTCTGTTGACAGTTTCCTAAATTACTTCTGCCACTCTGAATTGCGCATCAGCGGTCAGATGAATTTCCCAGACTTCATCATGCCATTGTGTAACCATAGCTGCCACAATGCAGTGCCACAAGAAGCCTGTCCTTGAGTATTTCTTTGCTTGGGTATTCAGGTAACTTGAGCATGTTGATGCTTTAAAAGAAAAATATACCACTATTAAATAGGAAAGCTCTGAAATATTTTATTGTTTTGTCTAGAAGTGAAAACACTACTCAAAATTAACATAAAACCACCCTCTCAAATTTGCATTCAAATTGGAAAACCCTGAAGTAGTATTTAAAAAGGAAAAAAAAAACACCAAACCCTGCTGCACTGCAGTTTCCTTTAGTATGCAAATGTACCAGACAAAAATAAGTTCCCTCCAGCCTAAAATAAATAAGCAATAGGGCAATTAAGTTTGAAATGATGGCGTAACTCAGTGATACTTGTGAGAGTGTAACTTTAGTGATATTTGAACTCTATGTATCCAATCAGAGTATATGTGGGGCTTCCCAGGTGGCACTAGTGGTAAAGAGCCCACCTGCGGATGCAGGAGACAAAAGAGACATGGGTTTGGTCCCTGGGTTGGGAAGATCCCTGGAGGAGAGCAAGGCAACCGACTCCAGTATTCTTGCCTGGAGAATCCTATGGACAAAGAAGCCTGGCGGGCTACAGTCCATACAGTCGCAAAGAGTCAGACACAACTGAGGCAACTTAGCATGCATGCACACACAGAATATAAGTAGGTGGTTTCCTCAAACATTTTCCCTACCTACAAAGCGGAAGGCAAGAAACTATTACTATATAGTTCTTTATCAGTGATTACAAAATGAACAGAGATCACTGTTGAGATTTTCCTCTCAATGAAGCAATAAGCAGTCAGACCCTTGATCATTTAAAATTAATCAGACAATTCACAGTGCATTTAAATAAACCAATTTAACATACCATGTGCTTGAAGTAGGTAGAAGATTTGGAGTATATGGCACAGCAGCAATTGTGAAGTTTTGCAATCCACTTCCACCCATGATATTAGCAAATCCACCATGTGGGACCCTGGAACTAAGAGTTCATATCTAGTAAGTTGTAACCATGCAAGAAAAATCTTTGAAATAGATATATTTCAAATTATAAAAATGACTCATATCTAGCATTCATTAAATATTTGATGAATAAATAAATGGTTCACTTGATTAATTCAAGCAACAGAGGCTTTTATGTGCAATCCAAAATGATTTCCCTGTCTGTGAAAAATATCTAGGCTCAAAGATTTTTGTTTTGTATTCTTTTACACAGTGGGAAAACCAGAAAATTCTTTACACTTATCTTTCTAGAGATTTACATTGGATGCATTTTTTTAAATGTTACCTGACATAATGAGAATGCATTTGAATGCAGAGTTCCAAAGAATAGCAAGGAGAAATAAGAAAGCCTTCCTCAGCGATCAATGCAAAGAAATAAGAGGAAAACAATAGAATGGGAAAGACTAGAGATCTCTTCAAGAAAATTAGAGATACCAAGGGACATTTCATGCAAAGATGGGCTCAATAAAGGACAGAAATGGTATGGACATAACAGAAGCAGAAGATATTAAGAAGAGGTGGCAAGAATACACAGAAGAACTATACAAAAAAGATCTTCATGACCCAGATAACCACGATGGTGTGATCACTTACTTGGAGTCAGATGTCCTGGAATGTGAAGTCAAGTGGGCCTTAGGAAGCATCACTACGAACAAAGCTAGTGGAGGTGATGGAATTCCAGTTGAGCTATTTCAAATCCTGAAAGATGATGCTGTGAAAGTGCTGCACTCAATATGTCAGCAAATTTGGAAAACTCAGCAGTGGTCACAGGACTGGAAAAGGTCAGTTTTATTCCAATCTCAAAGAAAGGCAATGCCAAAGAATGCTCAAACTACCACACAATTGCACTCATCTCACACATTAGCAAAGTACTGTTCAAAATTCTCCAAGCCAGGCTTCAACAATACGTGAACCGTGAACTTCCAGATGCTCAAGCTGGTTTTAGAAAAGGCAGAGGAACCAGAGATCAAATTTGCAACATCTGCTGGATCAATGAAAAAGCAAGAGAGTTCCAGAAAAACATCTATTTCTGCTTTATTGACTATGCCAAAGCCTTTGACTATGTAGATCACAACAAACTGTGGAAAATTCTGAAAGAGGTGGGAATGCCAGACCACCTGACCTGACTCTTAAGAAATCTGTATGCAGGTCAGGAAGCAACAGTTAGAACTGGACATGGAACAACAGACTGGTTCCAAATCGGGAAAGGAGTACGTCAAGGCTGTATATTGTCACCCTGCTTATTTAACTTATATGCACAGTACATCATGAGAAATGCTTGCCTGGATGAAGCACAAGCTGGAATCAAGATTGCCGGGAGAAATATCAATAACCTCAGATATGCAGATGACACCGCCCTTATGGCAGAAAGTGAAGAAGAACTAAAGAGCCTCTTGATGAAAGTGAAAGAGGAGAGTGAAAAAGTTGGCTAAAGCTCAACATTCAGAAAACTAAGATCATGCCATCTGGTCCCATCACTTCATGGCAAATAGATGGGGAAACAGTGGCAGATTTTATTTTCTTGGGCTCCAAAATCAGTGATGGTGCATGCAGCCATGAAATTAAAAGATGCTTACTCCTTGGAAGGAAAGTTTTGACCAACCTAGATAGCATATTAAAAAGCAGAGACATTACTTGGCCAACAAAAGTCTTGTCTAGTCAAAGCTATGGTTTTCCAGTAGTCGTGTATGGATGTGAGAGCTGGACTATAAACAAAGCTGAGCACCAAAGAATTGATGCTTTTGAACTGTGGTGTTGGAGAAGACTGTTGAGAGTCCCTTGGACTGCAAGGAGATCCAACCAGTCCATCCTAAAGGAAATCAGTCCTGAATATTCATTGGAAGAACTGATGCTGAAGTTGAAGCTCCAATACTTTGGCCACCTGATGTGAAGAGATGACTCATTTGAAAAGCTCCTGATGGTGGGAAAGAGGGAGGAGAAGAGGACAACAGAGGATGAGATGGTTGGATGGCATCACCAACTCTATGGACATGGGTTTCAGTAAGCTCTGGGAGTTGTTGATGCACAGGGAAGCCTGGTGAGCTGCAGTCTATGGGGGCTCAAAGAGTCGGACACAACTGAGTGACTGAACTGAACATAGTGAGACTACAGAAAGGTGAACAAAGTCAGAAGTCTCACAGTTTCTAATTTTGAAATTTAAACTACAAATCTACAGTAATCAAAACAGTGCGTACTGACATAAAGACAGAAATAGAATGGAGAACCTCAAAATAAACCCTCAAATATACAGCCAAATGATTTTTGACAGGAGTGTTAAGAACATTCAACAGAAAAAGGACAGTCCTTTCAACAAATTGTGCTGAGAAAACTGAATATTCACTACAAAAAAATGAAGTTAGACCTTTTCCTAACACCGTATACAGTTAACTCAAAATGAATCAGAGAACTAAATGAAGAGGTAAACCTATAAAATTCTTAGAAGAAAATCCAGGGGAAAAGCTTTATGACAGTGGATTTGGTAATGATTTCTAGGATATGATACCAAAGACACAGGCAACAAAAGAAAAATAGATAAATTGGACATAAAATTAAAACTTGGGTGCCAAAGGATACCATGAACTGAGTGAAAAGGTGAGCCACAGGAGAAAATATTTTTAAATCATAAATATGACAAGGAATCAATATTGAGAAAATACATTGGCCAAAACGTACGTTAAGTTTCTTCTGCAATATCTTACGGGAAAACCCAAATGAACTTTTTGCCCAACCCAATATATAGAGCTCCTACAACTTAACAACAAAAACCCAATTTAAAAAATAGGGACAGGGTTCAAACAGACATTTTTCCAAAGAAAATACACAAATGGCTTATAAGCATTCAAAAGATGTTCAATCAAAAATCACCTGTCATTAGGGAAATGCATATCAAAACCACACTGAGGGCTGAGGGCTTCGCTGGTGGTTCAGTGGTAGAGTCCACCTTCCAGTGGGTTTGATCCCTGGTCCAGGAAGATCTCACATGCTGAGGAGCTTAAACTAAGCCCGTGTGCTACACCTACTGAGTCTGTCCTCTAGAGCCTGTGACTTGCAGCTACTGAGCACATGCACCACAACTGCTGAAGCCTGCATGCCTTAGACCTCGTGCTCCACAACGAGAGAAGGCCTGGCAATGAGAAGCCTGCACACCACAGCCACCAAGTAACCCCGATCCCTGCAGCTACAGAAAAGCCTGTGCAGCAGTGAAGACCCAGCACAGCCAAAAGAAGTAAATTGATTTTTTTTAATGTTAAAAAAAAAACCTACACTGAGCTGTCTAACTCACAGGTATTAAGATGACAGTTATTTTAAAAAAAAAAGGCATCAGAAAAAATACAGTTTGGGAAAGGACATGCAGAAATTGAAACCCCTTATGCAACTGCTGAGGGTAATATAAAACAGTGCAGCCAACTATGGAAAACAGTAAGACAGTTTCTCAAAAAATTAAGCATAGGATTATAGTATATATCCAAAAGAACAGAAAGCAGAGACTCAGATTTTTGTATATGCCACGTTCATAACAGCATTACTTACAACAGCCAAATTGTGGATGCAACATAAGTAACCATCCATGGATGGAAGGATAAGCACAATGCGGTAAACACATACAACAGAATACTATTCACCCTTAAAAAGGAAGGGAATTCTGACATATGCTACACTATGGATGAATCTTGAGGACATTATGCTAAGTGAAATAAGCCTATCACAAAAAGGCACCATATTGATTCTACCTATAAGGGACCTAAAGTAATCAAACTCATATAGACAGAGAGTAGAATGGTGGTTGCCAGAGACAGGGGGTATGGGAAATGGAAAGTTAGTGTTTAATAGGCACAATTTCAACTGAAGAAAATGAAAAATCTCAGGAGATGAATGGAAGTGATGGCTGTATGACAATGTGAATGTACATAGAACTGTACATTTAAAAATGATTTAAATGTTAAATATATCTTACCACATACACTAAAAAAAATTGTCAAATAATGCACCAAGATTTTCTATTAATATTTATTTCACAGATGATATGCACATATTCACAGAGAAAAAAAACAATCCAATAGAAATAGATCTCTAAAACTAAAAGTTTTCTTTTCTAGCTAGGAAGTAGTTTGGTCACTATTAAATACTATTAAATACTTTATTGATGAAATGCCTAAACTTACCTTAGAAATTCAAGTGAATGTTAAAAGGATGCCTGAATCTTCCTAACAAAACCCTAACATATGAGCAATTCCTAATTAGGGCAAGAGAATATCTAAAGACCTGAATATATATGTCAATAAAGTGAAATAAAATTCAACATTAGTTTATCTATGCATATTAACCTTTGCCTAAAAAATTAACAAAGGTGACCAAAAATAAAAAGGGATGAAAGATATTAGAGGCAGATTTTAAATACAAATATACCACTTCATCAGGACAGGTGAGAAAATGAGCCTTGACACTGATTCTTACACAAATTATAGCACAGAATTTCAATATCACAATTCATATAAATAAATTTTGAAAAATTAGGTGAGCCTCCAATTTTAATATCTAGACTGAAAATATTCTGTAAACTGATATTCACAAACAATACCTGAAATCTTACTCCTCTTCTAAACTATAAACAATGACTGGGCCCCCTACCTGAATAACCAGTGGATCTTAAGCTAAGATTATGGCTCATCAAGCTTAAGCATGTATGAGAAAAATAAATGAAACTGTCTTTGGTTGAGTATTATGACACCTGAATTATACAATGTAAAATTACAGTTAATAAAAATGACATATTTCTATTTTATACAAAGTAGTCATATAGTCTGACATTCATTACTAACAGATAATGAAACAAAAGTTAGAAATTTAAGGCTGTCCTGTAGATAAACAAAATACTGTCAGCAACATAAAAATACTTTAAAGTTACTGATGATACAGATTCTTGCTCCTACAACTAGAACACAACTCTAGTCTCCTACAGCTCTTCAGTAAGATTGTTCTAGATTAAATAATGGATATGGAAGAAGACATTTTACAATCTAAAGGATAAACAGAATGTTCCAGAAAGTGCAAAAAAGGGGAAAAGTACATAGTTTTGGTCTAGAAGGGCAAACACTATACCTATTGATTACTGGGTCTAGTGTAAAAGGAAAGTTATGGTTTAAAAAACTTTAAGATTTACTCTGGTTAAATTCAAAGCAAGGACTCCATTTTGACCAAGTGCTGAAAAGTGGATTTTTCACTTGAAGATAAAGCTGAGGTCCATGTAGTTTCCCCTCAGCCTCCGTGGCTTCTGCTCTTTGCCCAAATCCTGCACCACAGTTTAAATGGATTTGCCACTATACTTCTCTATCAGTTAAATAGCAAAATGTGCAGTTCTTTTCAGTATTGCTAACTATGACTATAGGCCCAGGAGACATATTGTGTATCACTAATCCAAGTGTTTTTAATTCTATAACAGTAGCAAACTAACAATTTTAGTACTAAAGAACTTGAATAATTATTTCCTGCATTTTAAAAGCTCATACCAACCAAATCATGAAGGAAAATATAGTAATTTATTAAACAGCATTTAAATATAAACCACTTAGAAAAAAATTAAAGAGCCCTGGCTTATAACATAAACCAAAATAAAGTCCAGATGGCTTAAAAACTGGTATGTAAAAACAGAAACAAAAATGTTACCAAAAAATGTAGAAAAACATATAAGTATACAAAATCTTGTGAGTAGGGAAGAATATATTAAAAAAAAAAAAAGTAAGGAAAGTAATAATCAACTTGCAACCTAACTTAGAATCTTCATTATCGAATTTTTATAAATTTATAATCTATATGGAAATCTATATGTCTACCTTAATAAAATTAAAAGGCAAATGATAAACTGGGAAAAATATTTGCAGAGTTATAAATGTCCCTATCTGCATATCTAGGGACATTAAAAAACAATTTTTTTAAATGATGGTAGAATAATGTAAAAAAATAAAGACAGGAAATCTATTCCAATACAAAGTAAACATATAAGAAACTATGGAAATAAAAATGATTATTTCTTACACTGACAGAATATAAGAAACAGGGACTCTAATTCCCTGCTGATGTCAATAATGGGATCTTTCTGAAGTTTACGTGAGGAATATCTCAAAGTTATAAAAATTTATATACTCTGCATGCAAAAATTTCCCTTTTAAGAATTTTCCCTATATACTTATCCTACTTATCCTATATTTATAAATAATCAAACTGTTGCTGCTGCTAAGTCACTTCAGTCGTGTCCGACTCTGTGCGACCCCACAGACAGCAGTCCACCAGGATCCACCGTCCCTGAGGTTCTCCAGACAAGAACTGAAAAAAATAATAATCAACTGATCTGCCAGTATAAAAAGCATACAAATTCCTTACTTGCTCAGCATTATTCATAAACAGGAAAATTTAGCAATGAAGGACAATATCCATTCAGTTCAGTTCAGTCACTCAGTCCTGTCTGACTCTTTGTGACCTCATGAGGCGCAGCAAGCCAGGCCTCCCTGTCCATCACCAGCTCCTGGAGTTTACCCAAACTTATGTCCATTGAGTTGGTGATTCCATCCAACCATCTCATCATCTGTCATCACCTTCTCCTCCTGCCCTCAATCTTTCCCAGCATCAAGGGTCTTTCAAATGAGTCAGCTCTTCGCATCAGGTGGCCAAAGTATTGGACTTTCCACTACAACATCAGTCCTTCCAATGAATATCCAGACTGATCTCCTTTAGGATGGACTGGCTGGATCTCCTTGCAGTTCAAGGGACTCTCAACAGTCTTCTCCAACACTACAGTTCAAAAACATCAATTCCTTGGCACTCAGCTTTCTTTATAGTCCAACTCTCACATCCATACATGACCAATGGAAAAACAATAGCCTTGACTAGACGGACCTTTGTTGACAAAGTAATGTCTCTGCTTTTTAATATGCTATCTAGGTTGGTCAAAAGTTTCCTTCCAAGGAGTAAGCGTCTTTTAATTTCATGGCTGCAGTCACTATCTGCAGTGATTTTGGAGCCCCTAGAAATAAAGTCTGCCACTGTTTCCACTGTTTCCCCATCTATTTGCCATGAAGTGATGGGACTGGATGCCATGATCTTAGTTTTCTGAATGTTGAGCTTTATCCCAAGTTTTTCACTCTCCTCTTTCACTTTCATCAAGAGGCTCTTAAGTTCTTCTTCGCTTTCTGCCATAAGGGTGGTGTCATCTGCATATCTGAGGTTATTGACATTTCTCCCGGCAATCTTGATTCCAGCTTGTGCTTCTTCCAACCCAGCGTTTCTCATAGTGTACTCTGCATATAAGTTAAATAAGCAGGGTGACAATATACAGCCTTGACATACTCCTTTTCATATTTGAAACCAGTCTGTTGTTCCATGTCCAGTTCTAACTGTTGCTTCTTGACCTGCATACAGGTTTCTCAAGAGTCAGGTCAGGTGGTCTGGCATTCCTATCTCTTTCAGAATTTTCCACAGTTTATTGTGATCCACAGCAGTTAAAGACTTTGGCATAGTCAATAAAGCAGAAGTAGATGTTTTTCTGGAACTCTCTTGCTTTTTCGTTGATCCAGCAGATGTTGGCAATTTGATCTCTGGTTCCTCTGCCTTTTCTAAAACCAGCTTGAACATCTGAAAGTTCACGGTTCACGTATTGTTGAAGCCTGGCTTGGAGAATTTTGAGCAGTACTTTACCAGCATGTAAGATGAGTGCAATTGTGCGGTAGTTTGAGCATTCTTTGGCATTGCCTTTTTTTTTTTTTTTTAATCTTTCAGAAAATACATTTATTTTTGAAATTGAGTTAGTTACAGTAACATGTAATGGTTTGTGGGTTTTTTTTGTTTTTTTTTTATTTATTTATTTTTTTTTTTTGGGGGGGTTTTGTCATACATTGATATGAATCAGCCATAGATTTACACGTATTCCCCATCCCGATCCCCTCCTCCCACCTCCCTCTCCACCCGATTCCTCTGGGTCTTCCCAGTGCACCAGGCCCGAGCACTTGTCTCATGCATCCCACGTGGGCTGGTGATCTGTTTCACCATAGATAGTATACATGCTGTTCTTTTGAAACATCCCACCCTCGCCTTCTCCCACAGAGTTCAAAAGTCTGTTCTGTATTTCTGTGTCTCTTTTTCTGTTTTGCATATAGGGTTATCGTTACCATCTTTCTAAATTCCATATATATGTGTTAGTATGCTGTAATGTTCTTTATCTTTCTGGCTTACTTCACTCTGTATAATGGGCTCCAGTTTCATCCATCTCTTAGGGACTGGAATGAAAACTGACCTTTTCCAGTCCTGTGGCCACTGCTGAGTTTTCCAAATTTGCTGGCATATTGAGTACAGCACTTTCACAGCATTATCTTTTAGGATTTGAAAGAGCTCAACTGGAATTCCATTACCTCCATTAGCTTTGTCCGTAGTGATGTTTCCTAAGGCCCACTTGACTTCACATTCCAGGATGTCTGGCTCTAGGTTAGTGATTACACCATCGTGATTATCTGGGTCATGAAGATCTCTTCTGTAGAGTTCTTCTGTGTATTCTTGCCACCTCTTCTCAGTATCTTGTGCTTCGATTAGGTCCATACCATTTCTGTCCTTTATTGAACCCATCTTTGCATGAAATGTCCCCTTGGAATCTCTAATTTTCTTGAAGAGATCTCTAGTCTTTCCCATTCTACTGTTTTCCTCTATTTCTTTGCATTGATCGCTGAGGAAGGCTTTCTTATTTCTCCTTGCTATTCTTTGGAATTCTGCATTCAAGTGGGAATATCTTTCCTTTTCTCCTTTGCTTTTCGCTTCTCTTCTTTTCACAGCTATTTGTAAGGTCTCCTCAGACAGCCATTTTGCTTTTTTGAATTTCTTTTTCTTAGGGATGGTCTTGATTCCTATCTCCTGTACAATGTCACAAACCTCTGCCCATAGTTCATCAGGCACTCTGTCTATCAGATCTAGTCCCTTAAGTCTATTTCTCACTTCCACTGTATAGTCATAAGGGATTTGATTTAGGTCATACCTGAATGGTCTAGTGGTTTTCTCTACTTTCTTCAATTTTAGTCTGAATTTGGCAATAAGGAGTTCATGATCTGAGCCACAGTCAGTTCCTGGTCTTATTTTTGTTGACTACATAGAGCTTCTCCATCTTTGGCTGCAAAGAATATAATCAATCTGATTTCAGTTTTGGCCATCTGGTGACGTCCATGTGCAGAGTCTTCTCTTGTGTTGTTGGAAAAGGGTGTTTGCTGTGACCAGTGTGTTCTCTTGGCAAAACTCTTTTAGCCTTTGCCCTGCTTCATTCTGTACTCCAAGGCCAAACTTGCCTGTTATTCCAGGGGTTTCTTGACTTCCTCCTTTTGCATTCCAGTCCCCTATAATGAAAAGGACATCTTTTTTGGGTGTTAGTTCCAAAAGGCCTTGTAGGTCTTCATAGAACCGTTCAAGTTCAGCTTCTTCAGCATTACTGGTCGGGGTATAGACTTGGATTACCATGACACTGAATGGTTTGCCTTGGAAACAAACAGAGATCATTCTGTCATTTTGGAGACTGCATCCAAGTACTGCATTTTGGACTCTTTGTTGACTATCATGGCTACTCCATTTCTTTTTAGGGATTCCGGCCCACAGTAGTAGATGTAATGGCCATCTGAGCTAAATTCACCCATCCAGTCCATTTTAGTTCACTGATTCCTAGAATGTCAACATTCGCTCTTGCTATCTCCTATTTGACCACTTCCAATTTGCCTTGATTCATGGACCTGACATTCCAGGTTCCTATGCAATGCTGCTCTTTACAGCACTGGACCTTGCTTCTATCACCAGTCACATCCACAACTGGGTGTTGTTGTTGCTTTGGCTCCATCCCTTCATTCTTTCTGGAGTTATTTCTCTACTGATCTCCAGTAGCATATTAGGCACCTACCGACCTGGGGAGTTCATCTTTCAGTGTCCTGTCTTTTTGCCTTTTCATACTGTTCATGGGGTTCTCAAGGCAAGAATACTGAAGTGGTTTGCCATTTCCTTCTCCAGTGGACCACATTCTGTCAGACCTCTTCACCATGACCCGTCCATCTTGGGTGGCCCCACACGGCATGGCTTACATTGAGTTAGACAAGGCTGTGGTCCATGTGATCAGACTGGCTAGTTGTCTGTGATCGTGGTTTCCGTCTGTCTGCCCTCTGATGCCCTCTCTTAGCACCTACTGTCTTACTTGGGTTTCTCTTACCTTGGACATGAGGTATCTCTTCACGTCTGCTGAGAGGTCAATAGATTTAAGAATAGATAGCCATTTAAAAAATTAGATCTATAAATGAATCTATTTTAAACAATATATTTCTAAATTCAAAAGTTATAAGAGGAACAATGCTTTTAAAAAATAAAAATTTGTATATGTCAGAAAACCTCTGGAAGAATAACCAAAATAGATTATATTAAGAGACTGAGATAAGAGATGATTTTATAAAATTTTAGTCTAACCTTCCTACATATAAAAAATAATTTTTAACTCTTTTTATTAAATTACTCAAATCTCTAGGTATTTCTTGGCACTAAGAAGCCAAGTAAACAAAAAAATGACAAGATTTTATTTCATATTTTTAGTCTATAATCTGTGATTAATTAATGCTTTATTTATTCTTTAAAATTAGGTATACATTGTAACTCCAACTATTTTTCTAACTACATACTTAAAAAACTAAAAAATTCAGCAAAATATTAATAGTGTTATCTAAGAACAGTGTAATTACTTAATGGGATTTTCATTTTCTCCTATCTATATTCTCCATTTTCCAAATTTTCTAGAATGGTTACAAACTACTTTAAAAATAAAACAGTGGGGACTTCACTGGTGGTCCAATGGCAAAGACTCTGCGCTCTCAGTGCAGGGGGCCTGGGTTAGATTCCTGGTTGGGGAACTAGATCCCACATGCTACAACTAAAGAACCTGCATGCTGTGAAAAAAATCAAACAGCCTGCACGCCACCACTAAAATGCAGTGCAGACAAATAAGTAAAATTTAAAAAATAATACAACGGACTTTAAGTTACATATATGTAATATAGACATACATTTACACTATGTATTTGAAACAGGTAGTAAAAAATAAATATATCAAATTATTTATAATGGTTATTGCTGGCAAGTGATGGTTTTTCTTATTTCTTTTAGTTTTCGATGTTCCAATTTTTTTAGAAGAACCATGCAAATTTATAATGAAACTACTGAACTATATTTTCATAAACAGAAGGATACAGATGAAATTCTAAGTTATCAAGAATGAAAATCACACCTTTCTTTTACATCTTTCAGAACTATAAGTTAAGAGAGATTTAAATCATTTAGTTTTCTAACATTGATGATGTTTAATTGTTTCCAAACGTAGACTTTTCAATGTATGGTATCACAAATTACTTTTTAGGCCACAAATCTTAGAACATTAAAATTTGACAAAAATTGAAGAAAAAATGCTGTGTATGGATATTATATGTACTGTGTGTGTGTGTGTGTGTGTGTGTGTGTGTGTGTGTGTGTGTGTGTGTGTGTGTGTGTGTGATCCCAGCAACAACTACTGGCTACTATTATTGGCTTACAGATTGAAAAGACTACCAAGTTACAAAATAATATATATGTTGACAGTTCTGACAGGAATAATTTTTTATACCTTAAATAAACATATTTTGGGTACTACTATATATTTTAACTTTAATGCCTAAATAAACCTTTGTTTCATGTCTAAAAATATAAAAAAGGAGGTGAGAAACAAACAATTCAGAGTAATAACTCACTCTGAGTTGCTTACCTCTAATCCATTAGAAATGGAATACATTAAATTCTTTCTACATTATCATAAAAACACTTCTTACCTGCCAGTAACAAACTGCAAGAGAAGAACTCTCTCCTCTGGAGTAATATCTTCCACAACTTCCCAGAACCACTAAAAACAAAAAAAAACTAAACTCACATTTCAGAGCAATTGTAGGCTTCTTAGTACCAGAGCAATATGCAATATTCATAAAGCATATTTTATTCTATGAAACTCATTTATAAAAAAAGACTTCATATAAAGCTTTCATATGGAATTCCCTTGAGAAGAATTTAGGGAAAAACTTTACTTTGTTAATTAATACAGGTTTTCATTCAATAGTGCTGAAAAGCTTATAAGATTAAATGGCTAAACTTAACTTCATTCTAAGCTCTAGAGAGACTTTACCTGAATAACTGGATCTTCTCTTTCATAGCCACTTGTGTATTCTGTATTTTTTATCCAATCACTCACATCAATTTCTGGCATGCCAGAAAGCAGTAGCTCCTTTGGGAAAGAAGAAAAATATTTCATTAATCTTCTTTGGGGGAAAAAAGAGATTACATTTAAATAGCAAATTTGTCTTAATTAGAAACTAATCCCATGTAAAACTGATTTATTTCTGTGTTTGTCTGCATGTTATCAGTAACAAGTACTACATGGTAGAGAACCCTTGATACTGATAATCACAAATATTGTGAGATGTGGAGATGTCGCTACACTAATACAATTTAATTAAAACATAAGCGATAATCCTTCATGTTTATATAGAAACACATATGCCACAAGTTTATATGTGCAACAATTTTATGAACATTATTCTTTTTGGTTTATATATATTTTATGAATTTGTTAACTTTTATAAAGATACTATACTCTCAATATAGAAATAACAACAGAGACCTAAATAAATCTGAGTTAAGCAAATAAAAAGATCAAGAAACTCTAATCACTAGAAAAAAGAAGTTATAATAAAAAGTTATTTTTAAAAATATCAAAACAGATTTAGGCCTTAGAGGAACTCTATTATGAAATAATTCCAATCCTTTAAAGTCAAATTTCCATAAGGTGAAAAAAACCGCAGTTTTCCTACTAATGACTTTTGGTATCCTTTTTTTCAGGAAGATCATCAAACAAACAAAATATCAATCAAATAACTAAGAATGAAATTAAGAATGGCAAAAGTATTTTACCATAGTATTCCTCAAGTGAAAACAGAACATGAGAAAAGCTTGTCCACAACTCTGAATTAAACCATATCTCACAGTTGCATGGGTTTACTCAATAAAGTAAGGCAATAACTAGCCTACACTCAACACTGACAAGCCAGAACAGCAGATTTTGTTATTGCACAGAAAGAGTCACTTCTCCTACAGCACCTCCTCAAAAATATGTAAGGTATATATATAGAGTGTGCTCTGAAAAAGATTAACGGAGGTCGATATAGGGTGGTGTCTGAGAAATCTTGGGTGTTTGAGATCTATTCAAGGAGTCTGCAAGGTTCGCCCTTTTCCAACTGAGGCTGAATTTTCTCTATACATTTCAGTTAAACATTTCACAACAGATTATAAGCAGAAACAGTTATGAGAACCCATTTTCTTCTATGATGCCAGACATTAAATTTGGAAAGATATAAAACAATAATACTTTCCCACTATTTATGTTTTATTCTGGAAAATAAATAATTTTATTTATCTTTTAGCTTTAATTTCTTAAATCTTATTTATGTTAATATGTAATGAATTGTTATTCTTATATGAGCTAATAAAATATTTTACATTTCTGTTCAAATTTAAAATATCAATTACTATAACCAACATAAACTCTTTTCTTATAAGGGGTCTTAAGACCAAATAATTTAATAATTGCCTGTCTAAGGTGTCTTTTAGTCCTCCTTACTAAGTATTTGGCTATGGTCAATACTTTAGCCACTTGATGTGAAGAACTGACCCATTAGAAAAAGACCCTGATGCTGGGAAAGGTTGAAGGCAGGAGGAGAAGGGGACAACAGAGGACAAGATGGTTGGATGGCATCACTGACTTGATGGACATGAGTTTGAGCAAGCTCCAGGAGTTGGTGATGGACAAAGAAGCCTGGCGTGTTGCAGTCCATGGGGTCGCAAAGAGTTGGACACAACTGAGCAAACTAAACTGGCTGACCATAGTATTATAAAATGCTTTAACTGATGAAGGCATTCTGGTAGGGTCCATTTACCACCCCCAAATACATTTTCCATCTTCCTTTGCACATTCTGTGCCCCAGGTGGCTGATCCCTGCAGACTGGCTCTCTTGCCTGTTGGCCTCAGATTGGGTTCCATCACTGGGAAACAGGCAGGAGTCTGAAGGTGAGAGTACATTCTGCTCCTTCCCTCTCCAGTACATCTTTGCAGCAGCTATGCCTCCTCAACTATAGCTACCACCTGGTGATTCAGACTCACACAGGGCTCCTCACAGCAATTCCTCCATGTGTCTTCAATTTAGGGATGATAAAGGCTTTCTCCTGTTGCTATTCTCTGGATGCCTCAAGCATATCTTGTTTATTCTTAACCTACCCATGCCTCTGTAAGTTCCTTTATTAAAGTTTCTTTATTTGAGCCATCTAGGGAAATTCTGTTCCCTGGCGCTACCCTGATACAGATCTGCCAAAAAAGGAATATGGATGATTGTTACATGTTTCTCACAATCCATGGGTTTAATCCTCTTCCCTTCTAGGCTGAAGATAAGCTTTTAATAATATTGAGTATGCTTTCATTGTTAATAATTGTGAATAAAAATGAGACTATATTCTCTCAAGGAACTTGAAGTATTTCACGAACATCATATGTTATGATTTTGTGACGGGAACAAAATATCCTTATTAGCTCATTTAACACTGGGGGGGGGGGAAGTTATTAAGTTGACTAAAAGAAGATGAAATTGGAAGTACACAATAAAAAGTATCAATACATATACATATAGCAAAAGACTTTAGTCCAAATCAACAATTTATTATTTTTTTAAATATGACAAAACAATTGATCTTTTGGAATTGGGTACAAAATATATATCCCAAAAACTAACAGTCAGAAACTGAGTCATGCGAGTGTTCACAGCCTTTAGTTTACCTCATATTCACATGGCTCAGCGTTTTAATATCCTGGTACCACCATGGATAAACTCATAAGCAGCACAGGATGGCAGGACAGTACCTCAGACATTTGAGGAACCCTTCAACTGTAATAATACTATAGATATAGTAATCACAACAATGTTGTCACCATTTTTGAACCTGATGATCATCTCGTGACGTGAGACTGCATTCTGTCCACAAATTGATGAATACATCTCAATTTGTAAGGACATTGATGCTACTAGATACTTTCTTTTCATGAAGACTCTAGAATCTAACCTGTATCTTTAATTCTGATGAACATGTTTATGCCATGAACTTAGATGAAATGAACTTAGATATTTTAGCCAACTTTAAAAAAAAAAAAAGTTTCCTATCCCAGTGTAGCCTCTAGAGCCCTTTCCTGTGAAAGACACACAAGTCGCAAAAAAGGTTCCAAATCCAAGTCTCATTTGTAACTCACACCACTGAGAGGCAATACTGATGGAGAGACTGGGCTATGAGTCAGAGAACATGGTTCACCGTCTGGCTGTAACACATACTCTGTGAATGTGGGCAAGTCCCATACCTTCTTTGGCCTAGTTTTCCTCATCTATAAAATGAGAATAACACATGATGTGAAGGGGTCTGATGTGAAGGTTTTAAAAGTTAATACACATGAAGTACCTGGCAAATACTAAGTGTTTAATAATCATCATCATCATCATTACTGCATAAGCCAGTGTCATGCCAACAACAGTGCTCTTCCCAGACAATCCCACCATCTGAATCAGCTTACTTAGTATAGCCAGAGTCTAAGACAGACTAGGAATCCTGACCTACCTTCTAATATGTGAACCACAATTAAAAACTTACCAGTAACAGACTCAAAAGTGAAAGAAAAGGAATTAAATATTCAGAAGGAAACAGAAAATACTTTCATGACCTTGGAATAAGAAATAATTTCTTAAACAGGACACAAAAGTTCCATTCATTTAAAACAAAAAAAGATAGAACAAATAGTAAACTGAACTGTGTTAAATCTAAAAATTATAAGACACCAGAAAAGAAGGTATTCACAATACATATATCTAACAAAGACTCCTATAAGGGATTATATGAAGACTCCTACTGCTGCTGCTAAGTCACTTCAGTCGTGTCCGATTCTGTGCAACCCCAAAAATGGCAGCCCACCAGGCTCCTCTGTCCCTGGGATTCTCCAGGCACGAATACTGGAGTGGGTTGCCATTCCCTTCTCCAATGCATGCATGCTAAGTCCCTTCAGTTGTGACCGACTCTGTGCAACCCCATGGACAGCAGCCCACCAGGCTCCTCTGCTCACAGGATTCTCCAGGCAAGAATACTGGAGTGGGCTGCCATTTCCTTCTCCTCAAGACGTCTACAAATCAGTGTAAAAAAGAAAAGAAAAAAAAAAACAACAAAGAATGCAATAGAAAAACAAATTATGTCAATAAACACTTCAAAATCAGAATATATAAATGGCCAATAAACATATAAAATATACTCAATCTCACTGATCATCCGGGAAATGCAAATTAAAATCATAAAGAAATACCAATACTCTACACCAGAATGGTAAAAATAAAAAAAGACAGAGAAATAACAAAAGCTGGCTAGGATACAGAATACCCAGAACTCTTATACCTGTTGGTGGGAGTGTAAACTGACACAATACTTTGGAAAACTACTTGCTAGTATCTACTCTAATGGAATAAATGCATAACCGAAATCCCAGCAATTCCACTCCAAGACATATAATCTACAGAATGCATACGTATGTTCTCCTAAAGACATGTACTAGTGTTTGTAGCAGAACCAGTTTAAACAGTCTGAAATTGAAAAGTACCCACCAAATGTTCACCAAGAGTAGAAAGGACAGAAAAAAAAAAGTAGACTGACACAGTGAAGTACTATAGAGCAATGAAAAGGAACACATTACAACTGCATGCAACAGTACAAAGTATTCTCACAAACAAAAAGTTGTGCTGTGTATATTATCTATGGTGAAACAGATCACCAGCCCAGGTGGGATGCATGAAACAAGTGCTCCGGCCTGGTGCACTGGGAAGACCCAGAGGAATCAGGTGGAGAGGGAGGTGGGAGGGGGGATCGGGATGGGGAATACGTGTAAATCTATGGCTGATTCATATCAATGTATGACAAAACCCACTGAAATGTTGTGAAGTAATTAGCCTCCAACTAATTAAAAAAAAAAAAAAAAAAACAGAAACATGAAAAAAAAAAAAAAGTTGTGCTAAAGAAGTCAGACATATTCTAGGTGACTATTCTGTTTACATTAAGTTCAAAAATAGGTAACCTAACCTATATCATTACAAATCAGGAGAGTGGATACCCATGAGGGGAAAGTGACTGGAAGAAAACATGAGAAGGATCTAGGGTATTAGGATTTCTCAGTTTCTTGATCCGGATGCTATTTCATGGGTGTACAAAGTGTGAAAATTCATCAAGCTATATATTTATAGCATGTTAGGGTTAGGTTATACTTTTCTCATGTATACTGTAACTCAATAAGAAGTTTCATAAAACTTATCAGCATCAATAAATTATGAGACAAAGTTTTTGTCAATTATCTGTATTGTTGCTATTTGTTTTTTATACACTGGTCCAGAAAAATAATATAATTTTCTGTTTAATAACTCATAAGTACACCTTCATTTTTGAATGCTAAAAATAGTAACTCTTATGGGTATGCAAAAACTATATGCTCCTATGCTAAAGAAAACCATTCGTCCTAAATCTAAAAACAGGGACAAACACTCAAAGCTGATAGTTAGTGAAACTAAGTCACCATGGCCTTTCACATTATTTATTAAATTTTCTCCACTACTATATTATGATATACTATGAGTGATAAATTCAAAATACTGCTATATGTAAAATTAACCAGTACACACCAATGTATTTATTCATGTATTAAAATGAAAGGCACAGGGTGAAACTAACTCGTGAGACAGAATAAAAACCAATGAATTCTTTTCCATCGACCTAAACTTTATTATTCCAAATTATACTTTTTAAACTAAGATAACAGCTATACTCTATTTAAAACATTGTATGGTTTTATTAAGACGTTAGATAACTCAAGAGTTTGAAAATAATTTAACACCAAAAATAAAAGAGAGGAAAAGAAATGGGGGAAAATGCAGACATAGATCACAGTAAAAAGCAGGCAAATTAAAGAAGCAAAACAAACATTCATTAGAGACTAGAGGCAAGCAAAGACAGTGGACTCCATACAGACTTAAGATAGAAAATTACTAACTTATATATATGATGAAATAAGTTGGAGAAGATAACATAAATATAACAAGAAAATTCTTCTATCAATTTTTCTTTTGGGAAGTACAAGAAGTTTCCTTTACCAAATAAAAAAATTCAGAAATAATATAAACAATGTCTCTGGGAAGACTGGCCTTCATCATCTCCCATGTGGAACACTTTGGAAATATATTCCATTTTTGTTAATCACCACCTATACTCTACTTCTCATTAAGAACTGCTAACCTAGTTATTAACCTTTAGAGAAGCACAATCACAAATCTTACAACTCCCTAAACATGAACATTTTAATGGTTTACCATATCTTCTACTTTATTTCATTCATTATTGTGCACTAAAATTATTTCTGCTGCTGCTGCTGCTGCTAAGTCGCTTCAGTCGTGTCCGACTCTGTGCGACCCCATAGATGGAAGCCCACCAGGCTCCACCGTCCCTGGGATTCTCCAGGCAAGAACACTGGAGTGGGTTGCCATGTTCTTCTCCAATAAAATTATTTCTAAATTACATCAAATGGAGTTTTGTGTTGTAACAGCAAAAGAACTGATGCTTTTCCTTACCAATTCGTATTCATCAAAAAGTTGTATGAGGGACGGTGGAATGAACATATGAAAGCCCTGTAAAAAAGCATTGATCTGAGGCTGAATGGCTCTTGTCATTCGAAGTTCAGTGACAAGCTGGACGTACTCCGCCTATTAAAAAAAAAGGTTTCTGCGATTATTTTTTTTTTTTTAATTTCACATACTTAAGATACTACTGACCATTTCTCATTTTAGAAATAAAGGTTTAGAATTAATTTGGCACCAATGTTCACACATCTCAGCAAAACAGTAATCTATCGTTCACTAAGCTGTTTAGGCCAAAATCCTAGGAGTCAATCACCCAGGTTTCTCTCACACCTTCTGTCAGCGAGTGCTATCACCTCCATCTTCAAAAAACATTCTCAGTCAGGCCTTGTGGCATCACCTCCTCTTGTGGCACCCTGGTCCAAGCCATTACCATCTCTCGCCTGGACATCAGACTACCTGGGTCACTGCTGCCATGCTTGCCTCTGTATGGCTTCCTCTCCAAATCACAGTGACTTTTTAAACTATGTGTGTATATATATAATTCAGATCACATAACCCTCTTTTCAAAAACCCTCCAATGACTTCCCATGACACTTGGAGTAAAGTCCAAATTCCTTCCCTAGTCCATAAGGCCCCAAACGACCCAACCTCTGCCTTACACTCTCATCTCATTTCCTTCCACTTTCCCCTTTGTTCCCTCACTCTGTCCCCCAAACACAGCTTGTTCAGATCTCACCGTCTGTATACTTACTGCTTTATTTTTTCTTAAATGTCTCATTAGACTGTAATCTCTCTGCAAGCAGAGGTTCTGTTTTGTTTACCAGTATATATCCTCAGCTCTTCCTCAGTGATCAGTGCAAAGAAATAGAGGAAAACAATAGAATGGAAAAGACTAGAGACCTCTTCAAGAAAAGAGATACCAAAGGAACATTTCATGTAAAGATGGACACAATAAAAGACAGAAATGGTATGGACCTAACAGAAGCAGAACATATTAAGAAGAGGTGGCAAGAATACACAGAAGAACTGTACAAAAAAGATCTTCATGATCCAGATAATCACGATGGTGTGATCACTCACCTAGAGCCAGACATTCTGGAATGTGAAGTCAAGTGGGCCTTAGGAAGCATCACTACGAACAAAGCTAGTGGAGGGGACGGAATTCCAGTTGAGCTATTTCAAATCCTAAAAGATGATGCTGTGAAAGTGCTGCACTCAATGTCAGCAAATTTGGAAAACTCAGCAGTGGCCACGGAACTTGAAATGGTCAGTTTTCATCCAATCCCAAAGAAAGGCAATGCCAGTTCAGTTCAGTTCAGTCGCTCAGTCGTGTCCGACTCTTTGCAAGGCAATGCCAAAGAATGCTAAAACTACCGCACAATTGCACGCATCTCACATGCTAGTAAAGTAATGCTCAAAATTCTCCAAGCCAGGCTTCATTAATACTTGAACCGTGAACTTTCAGATGCTCAAGCTGGTTTTAGAAAAGGCAGAGGAACCAGAGATCAAATTGCCAACATCCGCTGGATCATTGAAAAAGCAAGAGAGTTCCAGAAAACATCTATTTCTGCTTTATTGACTATGCCAAAGCTTATTGTCTAGATCACAATAAACTGTGGAAAATTCTGAAAGAGATAGGAATACCAGACCACCTGACCTGCCTCTTGAGAAATCTGTATGCAGGTCAAGAAGCAACAGTTAGAACTGGACATGGAACAACAGACTGGCTCCAAATAGGAAAAGGAGTATGTCAAGGCTGTATATTGTCACCCTGCTTATTTAACTTATATGCAGAGTACATCATGAGAAACGCTGGGCTGGATAAAACACAGGCTGGAATCAAGACTGCTAGGAGAGATACCAGTAACCTCAGATATGCAGATGACACCACCCTTATGGCAGAAAACGAAGAACTAAAGAGCCTCTTGATGAAAGTGAAAGAGGAGAGTGAAAAAGTTGGGATAAAGCTCAACATTCAGAAAACTAAGATCATGGCATCCAGTCCCATCACTTCATGGCGAATAGATGGGGGAACAGTGGAAACAGTGGCTGACTTTATTTCTGGTGGCTTCAAAATCACTGCAGATAGTGACTGCAGCCATGAAATTAAAAGACGCTTACTCCTTGGAAGGAAATTTATGACGAACTTAGACAGCATGTTAAAAAGCAGAGACATTACTTTGCCAACAAAGGTCCGTCTAGTCAAAGCTATGGTTTTTCCAGTGGTCATGTATGGATGTGAGAGTTGGACTGTAAAGAAAACTGAGCACAGAAGAAATGAAGCTTTTGAACTGTGGTGTTGGAGAAGACTCTTGAGAGTCCCTTGGACTGCAAGGAGATCCAACCAGTCCATCCTAAAGGAGATCAGTCCTGGATATTCATTGGAAGGACTGATGTTGAGGCTGAAAGTCCAATAGTTTAGCCACCTGATGTGAAGAGCTGACTCATTTGAAAAGACCCTGATGCTGGGAAAGATTGAAGGCGGGAGGAGAAGGGGACGACAGAGGATGAGATGGTTGGATGGAATCACCGACTCAATGGACATGAGTTTGAGTAAACTCCAGGAGTTGGTGATGGACAGGGAGGCCTGGCGTGCTGCAGTCCATGCAGTTGCAAACAGTCAGACAGGACTTAGCAACTGAACTGAACTGAACTGATCCTCGGCTCTTAAAAATGTGGCTGCTGCTTTCTGTTCAACAAATAACATGATGAATATACATTCAATAAATTCATTTAAAACACACTTTGAACTTGATCAAATGACTCAATTAAGTGCAGCCTATTCTGAGTTAAACAACAACATTCTGAGTTACAGTAAGCTATTTTGACACATTTAAAATATACATTATCAAGAATAGTGTCACTTAAAATTTAACTAGCAGTAAAAAATGTATTTTGGCTCAGATCAAAGTGAATGACCATATCTCTCTGTATATAAACCCTATCATTGTTATTATTCGTGCATGTGTGTGTTAATAGCTCAGTCATGTCCGACTCTTTGTGACTCCATGGAATGCAGCCCACCAGACTCCTCTGTCCACAGAATTCTCCAGGCAAGAATACCAGAGTGGGTTGCCAGTTCCCATTATTACCCATCTAGGTGAAACTTCAAGAATTAAAAGCAATATGTATATAGTTCTCACCTCCCAGGAACGAATGTTCTAAATACACAGAGAGAAAGCCTATTTTAGGCCCCTTCTTTTAATCTTTTTTTGGGGGTTATTAATCTGACACTGTTACCCTCAACCCCTAAAAAATTCCCACAGGCACTGAGCCAACACGTTGTACATGACTCCAGCTATGAATTCTTCATACATCTCAGAGCTACAGAAATGTCACAATGGATTGCTCACAGCTTCCTCCAACCCTGCATGGCTCCTTCTGCAATCTGGCATGAGAAAAGCTACCATCTATTACCATCTATATACCATGCTACCAATCTACTCTCACTCCAAATCTCACTCCCAACCACCCAAAGGTTTTTCTCCATTGAATAGGAATTAATCAGATTCTACAAGTAACATCCAGGTATTTAGAGAGAGGGGGACATAGAAATGTGTGCCAATCAAACAGAAACACAAACTGAATCTTCAGGATCCAATCTAAGAAATAAAATATACACATAATAACTACCAATGATTTTTGCACTAACACATAATTATCTTTTAATTGATGTCTGCTCTAACTAAACTGCTTAATGAAAATACTAAAAATTTTTCTGCTCCATTCATTAATTATATATTTCTCTCAAGAGATTTTGCTTTTGTTATCTTAAGGTACTATTCACTTGAGTCATTAATCAACACCTCAAATTATGAAGCATGAACTGCTCAAGTATAGTTTTATCTATTTTAATTTGCCACTGCATTCCATATTTATCTGAATAGTACATACTTTTCTATCAATTAATTCCTATTTTTCCACATACATTCTATTTTAAAAAATTAGTTTTCACAAATATACTTTTCCCACACTTATTTTTGTAGCTCTGGTCCATAGTTATTGATATCAGTTTGTGAAAAATCAGTTCCTTCAAATCCCAGTCTCCATATTAATTTAAATATGGAGAAATCTTGGTCTTTCCCGGAGAACTACTAACCTAATCTGTCAGATCATAGACTTTGCTGTTACTATGTACTTTTACTTAGACCCCATGTATGAACGCACCTAGACTTGCCAGGAGCCCAAAGTTACAAGAGCATGTTTGGGAGTGAGGCAGAGCTCTAGCTCCAGGAATGTCTCTCAGGCTAGAGGTCACTCTCTTGGCTCCCTGCCTCAGGGGCCAGCAACCTGAAAGTGAGTCCAATCTATGTGGATAGAAGCACTGCTGGTAAAAAAAAAAAAAAAAAAAAAAAAAGCACTGCTGGTGACCATGAGGTTTTTGAGGACACAGATCAGGAACTGCAGGATCTGGTAAGACTGGAAATGCAACGGGCTTCTTCCTTTGGTAGCACTAGCTCTTAGTGGACCAGAGGAGGCTCTCTGATGGCTTTTGTCTCAACGCCTTATACAGTGTTTTGTGGAATCTGTGGAAATGAACTGGAAGGATTGGCCCAATAGTTTGCAGACAAAAACAAACTGTTTCCTCGCTGGCCGACCCTCCACCACCTCTTTTGCTATCACATATACTAGCGTGATGACACTCAGAAGGGACATCTTGATTGTTGTTTGTCCCTTTATAACTCACCACTTCTCCTGCGGTCAGGACTGGACTCAGACATGAGCACAGGCACACAGAATACAGATGCTTCCCCTAGTAGTACTAGCTTGGGAAACATTCCAGGAAAGCTACTCTGTTACACTCTGCATGGCATCAGGGAAAAAGTCAAATCAAACAAAGGTCCTGGTGGTAAGGAACTAAATCATTCTGGGATGACATTGAGTCTACCCCTGGTGCATCTCCACCCTGCCTTGATGGTAGAACCGGAAGGGACAAGTAAGGCGCCTGTGTTGGTAAGGGAGAGACTAAGTCCAACCAGGGAAGGAAAGTTTCAGTGGCAAGTCTGTCTACATCCCCATCTAGAGCAGGGAAGGATGCCTCTGGTGGAAAGAAGCGACGGGTATAGATGCTGCTTACAGATAGGAGCTAACAATTACTGAACCACTCCTTTAAAATGCATTTTAAAAACTGGGACAAGTTTGATCCCCAGAGTTTAAAAAAGACACTCCTGATCTTCTATGATACTGAATGGCCACAGTATCCTTTGGAAGATGGGGAATGCTGACCAGTTGAAGGATCTTAACTCTGATACTATTTTACAACTAGACCAGTTCTGTAGAAAATAAGGGAAATGGGTAGAAGTGCCATATGTGGTGCTCTTTATCTCTCTGCAAGACCTGCCAGACTAAGGGTACCTAAGGGTACAGATTTGTGTGTGAAACCTTCAGCTCCCTCCCGTCCTCTTACTTTGTCCCTGTATCCAGGGCTCCCAACTGAACAGGCTGAGAATTACCTCAGTCTTGGTAGACTATTTAGAGGATCTGTCTTGGGACAGACACTGACTCCTGACTTGACAGCTCAAGTTTTGGGGGAAGCTACTGCTTTTGGAGATGAATGGCTTGAAGGCAAGGGGAAAGAGGGAACACAAAATAGCCCTCCTCCCTACCGGGAGCCAAGTGGTTCCCATAACATAGCCACTTTGTCAGATGTATTCTTATAGGGCTCAAGTAAGCATGTGCTAAGACTCTATGCTAAGTGGGCTGACATATAACAGGGAACGAAGGAAACTCCTGGTAAATTCCTACATAGACTGTGGGAAGCTCTCTGAAAGGTTTCTGATGTTGATCGCAAAAGTGCACAGAAAGGGATAATCGTAAAAGATAGATTCTCACTCAGTCAGCTCCAGATATCTGCCGTTAAGTTATGAAAAAACAGGCGTTCAGACCACATCAGTCTTTAAAAAACTGCTGTAGCTGGCTCAAATGGTGTATTATGGTAGAGAACATGAGGAGGAAAATAAGAGGAAAAAAAGAACCAGGCAAAAGACTGAAGCCCCAACAATGGCTGTTAGATCTGCTCTGAAACAGCCTGAGAAAAATGCTCAGAGGAACCCAGGTAAAAAAGGATGGATTTATTATTACTGTGGAAAGGAGGGGCATCTCAAGCGGGATTGACCTCAGGCATCTAAGCCGCCCCCTGGCTCCATGTCCGGTCTGCAAAGGACCACACTGGAGAAGAGACTTCCCTCCGAGGTGTAGGCCCCAGGGGTCGGACTCTCAAGGCAATCAGGATGAAGGTGCCCCAGGGGTCCCCACACAAGCTCCATCCTAATTACACCTGAGGAACCCTAGGTGTTAATAACTGTGGAGGGCCAATCAGTAGATTTTCTTCTGGACCCTGGGGCAATTTTCTCTGTGCTCACTGAAGCCCCTGGTCTGCTTCCTCCCAATCCACCACTGTAATGGGACTTCAGGACAAGCCAAATGCTGTTATTTCAGTCATCCTTTAAGCTGCAACTGGGACTCTGTACCATTTTCTCATGAGTTTCTAATTGTGCCAGGGTCTCCCTCACCGCTTCTGGGGAGGGATATACTGAACAAGGTCCAGGCCTCTGTTGTCATGAATATGGAACCTGCTCTTTCTCTCTCACTAATTGAACAAAATGTAAATCCTAGAGTATGGGCCGATGGAAAAACTATGGGTTGAGCACAAAATGCTTTCCTGTCTTTATCAAACTCAATGACCCTCACATAATTTCACATCAAAAGCAGTATCCACTAAAGCCCAAGGTTAATGAATGGGTAAAATCTTACTGTACTGACTTCTCATGATATAAGTGGGATTTTAAACTCTAAAGTTCAGCGCAACAATGCTCCACCTTTAAAGCTGCTGTAACTCAGGGGGTATCAAAAGCCTGAAGAATAGAATATCACTTACACTGTTCCTGGAGACCCCAATCTTCAGAAAAAAGTTGAAAAGGCTAATGACACTATTAAGAGGCATCTGCATAAGCTAACTCAAGAAACACAAGACAGTTGGTTTAAAGTTTGACCCATAGCTTTAATGAGGGCTCAAACTGCCCCTAAGAAGAAGGGACTGTCTCTATAGCAGACTGTTTTTTGTGCACAGATACTGTCATAGATTCCAAAGCCTTAGAATTAAGTATATGACTCAGCTTTCAGCTTTTCAGCCTCCTCATCAGAAAAAGGCTTTGCACAGTGGGTTTCCCCACTTCAAGGAAAAGACTTTCTTCAGCTCCACGAATACCTTCACTGACAACAACTGTATGTGACGCCTCTTACTGATCTGATGACATCTAACAATCCTAGGATGGACTGATGTAACTATGGACATAATGTGACTTTTAATTTTGATTATGTGTTAACTTGGTTTAAATGACTATTTTACCTTCACCTGTAACTCTAAAATGGGGTTTATTTCTAACCGTCTGAAAGCTTTTAAGTTACACATGGTTGCCCAGGCTCCTACAAGTGCCACAGCCTTCTCCAACTATTACTTAGGGCCCCTGGATCAGAGACCCTCAATATGAGGGTTAGGAGAATATGTTGCCTCAACAATTTAGGAACAATGTGCCTCAACAGCAGGAAGTAGTTATGGAACAAAAATGATGCCCCTTTCCCTTGGCAACATAATTCTCCTAAAAGAAAAAGAGGGAATGAGAGAGCCAATTCCTAGGCAGGTTGATAAGAAGTCCGAGGTCCCTGAGGAGGAGAAAGGGGTCTGGGGCTCTTGAAGTGGAGACAGGGGTCTGGGATTCTAAAGGAGGAAAGGACAAATGTCTTTTTTCTCCTCTACATTCCTTAGTCTTAAGTCACGTAAAATGTTTTTTTCTTTAAGCCTGGAACTGATGATTACACAACAAACAACTCAGCTTAAACTCTGTACTAAGGATTATATAACAACAATGTATCCTGCTGGAGGACAGTTTCTCCTTCCTGAAAACCTTCTGGCTAATCCTGTTATCTTAAAATGTAAATTACGGGAGTGGGTCTAGTAAGATCTTTACAACCTTGAGACATTCTTTTGATTTATTGTAATAAGCAATTTAAAAAATATGTAACTCCCTTTTCTAAGACTATGGGGGGGGGGCACTCTCCATCCCCCTTCTGATGTTTATGTCAGACGCTTTCTCTGTCACTTTTCATATTTTAATAAAACTCTGCTATACAAAAGCTCTTGAATGATCAAGCCTGGTCCCTGGTCCTGAAGCCAACTCTTCTTCAGACATCATGAATTCAACATCTTTCACCATACACTATCATAACAACAATAAAAAAGAGCCTTGCCAAATTCTTTCAAGCTCAACCCCGAGCCTCATAACTGATATAAGATAGGTAAGCAAAAAATAACTGCAAAGGGAAAAAATAAAAATAGTAAGACTGAGCTTCAGTTTTCAGACATAATATCCTAGCTAAATACATAGGTAGTTACAGAAACATTTTGTTTTAAAATCTAGTTTTCTGAATGTATGGAATGAACAATATCATCCCTTGAAATCTTAAAATTTTAACTTCTTTTCAGGCTTTGAGTCTAAATTATGTCTTTTTATGAGGAGTAGTGGTAATGCTGAAAACTGACACATTTTTTTTAAAGCTATTTTTCCTCTTGCAAAGTTTTTTCACTATTTCTTAAAAGATATACTTACTTAAATAATAGTTAACTTTCAATAGTGAAAGCAAGATGTTCTTATCCCCCTCGAAGTAAACTGATAAACTTGGACATACCCGTAGAATTGTTTGAAATAGTTATTTTTAGTTTTAAATGAACAGTTTAAATGGCATTGTAACTGGCACAATGCAATTCACTGTTTGAATATAAAGCCTTTAACAATAAAAGCTTCTTTCCTGGGCTTATCCACTTGATTACTATTGCTATCATATGTAAGAGTTCTTACTGAAAATTTCTTCAGGGAAAACTCAAAGGACACCAGGTTTCTTCCGCATGAATAAGTAGGTATAAGAAAAGAGAGGCACATTTAAACAATGTAACATTTTCCAGTAATTTATCCTTCACCAGTATATTATTTTTAAGGTCACAAATTAAGCTGTAAAGATTGACAGTATGATAAATATCCTATTATTTCAGTTTCCTTGGAACAAATTCAGTCATTGAAAATAGGGATTCTTCAGATTACCATTACATGGATTTGGTGATTTTTAAAGTGAATTTTTAGAATATGTGAACTAAAATGCAAAGAAAAATATATTCTCCATTGTTGACAAAAAGATACTAAAGATAATTTAAAACCCAAATCAAAAAATACACTCAATATTGAGAACCTCAGACCTAAACTGTTTTAAAAGTTTTCAGAGTATTAAAAGATCTTCCATAGTATACTTTTCTGAAGACACACATAAGCAAACCACTTTAAGTCAATAATCTATATAGAGGAGTTTGGATTTTTTACTAGTACAGGCATCAAACGTGTCTGTATGTGAAATAAATCAAATAAAACCGGCAATAAAATATAATAATGAGTACACACACACACTGGGCTTCTCCAATGACTCAGAGAGTAAAAAATCCGCCTGCAATGTGGGAGACCTGGGTTCGATTCCTGGGTTGGGAAGATCCCCTGGAGAATGGCATGGCAACCCACTCCAGTATCTCCGCCTGGAGAATCCCCATGGAGCCTGGTGGACTACAGTCCATGAAGTCACAAAAAGTCAGACACGACTGAGCACAGCATAGTTAACATACACACTGAGAACAACCAAATAATGAAATGGAGGAAACTATACCAAGTTTTTTAAATTGAAGTACAGTTGATTTACAAAATGGTATTATTTTCAGATGTGCAGCAAAATGATTCAGTTACATATGTGTGTGTGTGTGTGTGTGTATTCTTTTTCATATTCTTTTCCATCATAGGTTACTACAGTACATTGAGTATAGTTCCCTGTGCTTCATGGTAGGTCCTTGTTGTCTATCTGTTATACGTAGAGTAGCACGTATCTGCTAATCCCAAACTCCTAACTTACCCCTCCCTCCCCCTCTCCCTCCCCTTACCCTTTGCCAACCATAAATTTGGAAAGCATACTAAATTGGCATTTGTTACCTTGTTCATATTCACTGCCTTAGTAAATAAGAGACCCAGCAGTTACACAACCATACAGAACTCGATTTAAACTGAGGGTCTACCAGTTACCAATTTTAAGCCCTTAGACAGTTATTTAATTTCTAAAGGAATATAGTGTCCTAGTTACAAGCTCAGGCTTGAAATTGATAGACTGTCTGGACTCACACCCACCATTCATTACCCTGCGATTGGGAGGGAAGCAATTTCGCCTCCCCATGCTTCAGTTTCCTCACCTGCAGAAACGGGCATCCAGACCGCATATGACTGTTTAAATTAATACAAATAAAACTCCTTTAACAGTGCCTAGCACATTATAAGCACCTAATAAATATCACATGCTTTTATTATTAAGGCAGTTTTCACACTGAAAGAATAGAAATAATTACCTCAAAAGGTTGTTAGAGTAAATGAGAAATGCACAAAGAACACGGCTCAAATACATAAAATATACACCAAGTACTCAATAGGCAGTGGTTATTACTATCACTAGAAAGTACAAATGCTATGATGAGGTTAATGGCTAGGAGGATAACAATACCACTTGTCATTCTGGAGCCCATCCACCTAAGCAGCTCATCCTCCAGTTCTTTTTCACCTTCCCAAACAGCTAGTATGGATACCATGTTCTATAAATTCTACATCCAAAAAGCTATCTCATTTTCTCTATCCTTGCTCCCACTGTCTTATACAATCCCTTATGCATGCTCCCCAACACCAATTCCACCATCACCTATCAGTTGCCCTGACTCCAATATTGCCCCATTTCAACTCATTCTTCACAATCCAAGCTGAGATTGGTGCTGTTTTTCTTTAAAAAAAAAAAAAGAAAAACAGAAATTCAATCATGTCATTAACTACTACAGCATCTACAATCATCCCCTAGCCTTCCCAGTAACTTTCAAATTTCTAATGGTGGATGCAATGTCTTTCAGGATTTGGCCCCTGTCTACTTCCTCCACTTCATCGTCTCCCATTCATTTACTCTGCGATCTAAGCTAACATCTAAAACTCTGACCTACCCATGCTTACCGCAACGTATCATGCTCTATCATCTCTGTGCTTTCCTATAAGCCCAGAATGTTTCTTTCTCCCCTTCATTACTCCTATCTGATCACTTAATGCTTTTCCTCTGCAACTCAACTTCCATGCTATTTCATACATTCCCTGATATCCTGTCTCATCTCACCTCACTTTTTTCCCGTCCTAGCCTGAATGAACTTTAGGATTAGTAGGGTAAAGGTGTTAACGCTTAAAAGCCACAAAGCTTACTCTTCAGTTCTAAGAACTAGAACTGAAGGTCTAACAAAAATATTTCATTCCTAACACCCTTTGGTCAAGAATTGAAAACTGAAAATGAAAAGTGAAAGGAAAAAGCTCTTCTTTAAAAAGCTGAAAATACCATTTAAATGTAAATGTTCATCCCCTGGTAATTCAGTCATTTTCTAAAGTGAAAGGGTTTTTTTTTCCTCTAGATTTTAAAACAAACCACAGATACAAAATTAAATTTAAAAGAGCATTTTATTTCAAATGTGGAGCAGATATATATTGTTCTCCCTATATCACCTGTATTTATTAATGTACTTTTTTTTAAACAAATGTATTTTACCTATTTGGTTTCAGTCTGTAATTACCAAAGCCTTTCAATAAAACAGGAATAAATGACTCCCCCATGTGGAGATCAGCTTACATACACTTTTTTCTTACTAACAAGCTTGGCAAGTCATTTAAGATTCAATATGCTTACAAATTCTGAAGCTGACTCCAAATGTGGCAATTATAACTTTACATCTATAAAGATAAATAAGTAAAAGGCTGACCCTAGAATAACAAAAGTTCATGACAGAAATATACATTAAAAAATGACATGTCTAAAGAAGACAATTTGAAAATTTTATTTGTAAACTGAATTCTAAATCAAGTGATCAATTTAAGATATTTCTAAAGATTTTTAATTTAAAAAATCAGCTTGCTTATTGCTTACTGGTAATATTAGAAAATGAAAAGGCTCAATTTATTGTGGCAATTGTTTATATTAGAAAAACAAAAGCTGAGAACATATTAGTGATTGAGATCCTCGGTTACCGAAGCTCATCATGAGACAGTAACACTGACATATATACACCACCACGTGTGAAACAGACAGCCAGTGGGAAGCTCCTATATAACACAGGGAGCCCAGCCTGGCATTCTGTGATGACCTACAGGGGTGGGCAGGGTGACAGGAAGGCTCAAGAGTAAGGGGATAAACATATAGTTATGACTGATTCACCCTGTTGTATGGCAGAAACCAATACAACATTGTAAACCAATTATTCTCCAATTAAAAACAAAAAGCAGTTAGCCTGTCATTAACAAAACAGTGTCAATAGTACAGTGTTAAACTTAGAAACAAAACTTCCAAGCTTTTTAATGTTACAGGACTATTCCAGCCTCAGGCTAGACCATGATCAGGAGTATAACCTTAACATAAATGTATCTGTATTTGTTATTATTTATTAAAAATATTCCTTCATTCTAGATTTCAACAGAAAGATACAAAGGCAAAAGAATTAATAAAGAACATTTAAAAAATCTAAACAAAAATCACATCAGAGTGGGAGGGACGCTGTTAGGAGATACAAGTATAAATATAGCTATTTACCACGCAATTGCTAATAAGCCTTTATACTTCCTCATATAAAATATATCTGAGAGGAATGACAGATCCACCTACCAGATAGTGTATTCACAGAGAGGAGTCACGTATGAGGGTCTCCCATGAAAAGCAATCTCTTGGTTATAATGAAGATTCTATTCTATGACTTTATTACCCCTAACTGAGAGGAAGTATCCAGTGTAAATAAAATAATAAATGCACTATGAGTGTGTGCGTGCTGAGTCGCTTCAGTCATGTCTGACTCTTTGCAACCCAATGGACCCACCAGGTTCCTCTGTGCACGGGATTTTTCCAGGCAAGAACACTGGAGTGGGTTGCCAAGCCCTCCTCCAGGGTATCTCCCCAACCCAGGGATCAAACTTATATCTCTTATTTCTCCTGCATTGGCAGGTGGGTTCTTTAGCACTAGTGCCACTTGGGAAGTACTATGAGACAGACAATCTAATAATTAAATTTTTTAAAATATTTCCATTCACTGACAAATTCATCAATCTAATTTTGCTATTTTAATGGCATTTTAATCTTCTAGAGCTAAACATATTCATTATATTAAAAATATATTAAAAGATCTTCCTCAATGTGATTAATTTTGCTAACAGGATGAAGAACATTAGACTTGAAACTAGGAGATCTGGGTTTTGGCTCCAGCTTTACCATTAACTCTTCAGACTTCAGTGTCTTCATGTGTAAAAAATGACAGGGTAGACCAAAATTAGTAAGTATAAATGTGCAAAAACTCAGCTCCTGATTTTATTTTCCAAAACTAAATTTCATGTATTTTTTTAAATATGTATAGTATCTAAGTTTCAAAAAGTAAAACTATATAGCTTAACTTAGGTCTTCATTCCTACAGATAAATGAAACCCATGAACCTATTTTTATAGAAAACTATTCAATAACAACTAATGTTTGGGTTGTGTTTTTCAGTTTACAAAATGCTGGTACCAATTCCGCATGGAAGGTGTTATTATTCCAGTTATACAGAATAGAAAACTGAGGCTCAAAGAGGTTAAAATATGGCCAAGTCTTTTGGCCTTTAAAAAAACAAATTATATTAAATCTTTAGTCTACAAAACAATTCAATGATTATTATTTTTATAGTTAGCTGATCCTGAAGCAGTCTTGGAACTAAAATCCAATGAAAGAAAAGGAAAAAGGTTTTAGTTCTGGTTTACCATAACTTGCTACTGGTAAATGACCGAATTGGAATTCCAAAATCAGATTTTCTGACTCTCAATTTCCTAATTTATCAAAACATAAGACATATTGGAAAAAAAAAGTGCAAGTGAAAGTCACTTAGGTGTGTCTGACTCTTTGTGATCCCATGGACTATACAGTCCACGGAATTCTCCAGGCCAGAATATTGGAGTAGGTAGCCTTTCCATTCTCCAGGGGATCTTCCCAACCCAGAGATTGAACCCCCGTTTCCCACATTGCAGGCGGATTCTTTACCAGTTGAGCCACAAGGGAAGCCCATATTATATATTAAAGTAATATAACTTTTAACAGTGTATTTTAAAACATGCACCAAGTTTTTAAAAATATATATACAAACAGGAGATATAATATTAAATAAAAATAATCAAGTTATAAAGTTAAAAAAAAAAAATCAAATTCAGAGGTCTAACAGAATATACTGGATCCCAAAAGTGTGTACAAAATTTAAACACTGGAGTTTTTTCTCTGTGTTGGAACTCAATATTTTACAGTGATTTAGTGCAAATATGATATTGATGTGAGTTTATATTTCTAATTGCACGTTTTGATATGCACATGCCCAACTTATACAGTCAACTGAACTGTGCTCTAGGCTGCTTAAGAAATTGCCTCAGGATATCTAACACAGCACAGAAATGATCCTTTATAATTTGAAGTTTATTTGATGGTTTAGTCAATTTAAATGTTTTATCTGCTATAAATGTTACAAAACTCACAGTAAAAGTTTTTCTAGCTAGTGCCAAGACTTTAGAGCAATTAGCAAAATATCAGGGCTAAATTACAAACAATGGCTAAGGTAAAAATCTGAATACTTACTTTGTTATTTTGTGTTACAAGAATACTTCCACCCCCGGGTTTCAAGGGCACCTCTTCCATTGCTCCAAACACATCAGTCTCAACAGAAAAAGTTAATTCTAGACCCAAATCACTAATATCATTATCTAAAATCCATTGCAAGTTTTTGGCATATTCTGGATCAATGGATGCCACATCTTGGTAATTCACAGGAATACCTAAAAATGCAAACATACAGCAGTTACATTCTAAATGTTTCTGCCTTCCCCTGTCTGTTTAATGGTGAGACACTGCCCTCTACAGATACTCTGTAAAACTGCAGAATATTATAATCCAATTCACAGCAAGATTGAAATGAAGGCTAATTCCTAAATTTGGAAGTCTATAATGTTACTGCCACATTACTACAATGTAGTCTTTCTTTGAAAGAGCTCTTTAGGAAATTATTGTAAAAGTGCCAATTCTCTTACATATATTAATATTAAAATGTATTTTTAGCATAAACATATACACACTAAAATGGGAAAAAAAATTTTATCAAAAATGTAGATTATTTTTTTCCTCTCCCTCAGGCCCTCAATGCCTTACATATGTTGACAGCAAAACAGCAGAGGCAGAGCAAAATAACATCAATCAAATAAACCTCCAATCAAAATAAAAATTATTTCACCCAACTGCCACGACTTACTTAGCTTTCCCTAAAGACTATTTAAAAAACACTCTAAAAAAAAATAAATAAAAAATAAAAATTAAAAAACACTCTAAATATATGTCTATGGAAATAACAATAGAGCCATACCAAGAATGTGCTTATAGAATGATCTCGTGAAGTAAATGTTCACCAGTTGCCTGTGGTTCAGAGCTAATCCCAAGATCTGTCCAGCAAACCGGAAATAGTTCAAGTGATCAGGATTTACAGAGGAGTTGCTATTGGGTTGAAAAGTTGTCCCTATCAAGATAAAATAATTTATTTTTAAGATTATGTATAAGAGAGGTCATCTCAATGCAGGTAAATTATTAGCTCACAGACAACTTCAGCAAAGCTAAGGTTACATTGTGCATACACTTCCATAAGAACGTTCTGTGTGGAATATTTAACAGTGGAATTGGAAATACTAAAGATAATCATTAATTTTCATAAACTTATCAAAGTAAGCCTGTTCAGAGAGAAAATTTTAGAATACTTTTCACTGAAGGTAGCTGGAAGATGTGTCAGAGAGATCCTAGAAACACATAAACAAACACACGTGCACATGTGTTCACATCTTCCCAAGCAGTGTGGAAATAGCTATTTAGGCTGTGAATTAGGGCAGACATTGTCTCATTCATCTATACATGCCCAGTACAGCAGGTATTCACCTCATTTTGTTCCTCAAAGAATAAAGCACTGCAAGAGAATAACTAAAATTTCTAAATGTACAACTGTTTTCATCATAACAAATAAACAAGTTTGAATAGGTATCACTGAGGTATAAAAGTTAAAACAGTATCAGTAATAGTTACTACTGCCAAACTCTAGCGCAATAGAGTGCAATTTCATTTATGTGGGGGAAAAAAAACGCCTGGAAACAGATAGTGATGAATGTACTTAAGGCCAGTGAAGTATACACTTCCAAACGGTTAAAATGGTAGATTTTGTTATGTATATTTTACCACAATGAAACGGTCTCAAAAAAAAAAAAAAAAAATCCAGTGCAATGGAAAAACCTAAACAGCAAGATCTCATTCCTCTTTTCTTATTTTTTCATGTGATCACTACCTCAAATTACAAATCCTCTCATTCACTCAAGAAATATTTATTAAGATCATGCTATTTACTTCACTTCTAGGCACTTGGGCAAAAAGAAAGAATAACTGATAAATCTAATGAAATAACATCAAAAATAAATAAAGGAAAAGCAAAGTATTGGAAAGTAAACTGTTTGGCTATTGAGCGTACATTCTTGTTTGATGGCCAAATTTATTCAATACCCATCAGTGAACATCACCTCTAACCCCTGCACAGCTCTGGGAATTAAAGACATGAAAGTGACCAGGCAAGGGCAGTCTCTGTCTCACTTGCTGGATGACATGACAGATACATAAGTGAAACTTTACTCAACAGGAGCATACATACTCTAACTCTTTGTGCTTCGCTGGTCTTTATCAGTGCTGGCACTGGACTAAATTACCATGACCAGTACGTTTACTTAAATGTAAGGTACACATACGGATGCTTACAGCTGAATGACTTAAAAGGGCCACTGTTAAGTATCTTTTGAGAATCATTCCCAGTCACAATGTAAGACTGGGTATTAGAAGTCAAACCAAAGTTTTGTGAGATGAAGAAAGACTTCAAAGACAAACAAATATAATTTGAAAAATAACAATATTCTGAGAATAATCACAATTTTACCTATTTCCCCTCATAAGTCTGTACATAACTTCTTTAAGTACTTACTGGGAAATCTGAATTATCAAAAAGAATAGATACAGAGAAATCAAAAGAACAAAAAGGAAATAAACAAGGGGAAAAGTCTTCAGGAAATGCGTAAATTTTTAACTTGAAAATGCATTAAGATAGAATATAAAGTTTTATAATGTCATGCTTTAAGTTCAAATCCGTAAAACTTGACAGTTCATCATCTCAGAAAAAACCTATTCAAAAAGAAAATATCATCTTCACAGAATAGTAATAATAGACCCTAACATTTATTTCTGACTTCTATGTGCCAGGCATTGGACTAAGCATTTTTACACATCAGCTGATTTCCCACTACATTACAAACCACGGGTAATCATCATTTTCAAATAAGGGAACTGAGCTCCAGAAATATTACATTTACAAGCCCAAGATCATAGCAAAAAGAAGGACAGCACAAGGACTGACATTTAGTAGAACACACCAAAGACACTGCTCTATAGTAAGCATTTTAATTTAATCAGAAAGCACATTTTAAAGAAATTACTGTACATATTAGGTCTACCCAAGCATCTCCCATATTTGGGAATCCTAAATGTAACTTTCTAGAACAAGAAAATGTTTTATCTACTTTTTAATTTATTAATAATATAACCCCAAAGAGAAAACCTATATGGCTTATGAAAAGGAAGAGTCACAAACTTTACGGTCTATGTGCTTCAACATATTATCTGCTATAAATCTATAGAGTAAGTGGTGGTGATGGTTTAATATCTAAGTTGTGTCTAACTCTTGCAACCCCATGGACTGTAGCCTGCCAGGCTCCTCTGTCCCTGAAAGTTCCCAGGCAAGAATACTTGAGTAGGGTGCCATTCCTTCTCAGGGGATCTTCCTGACCCAGGGATCAAACTCAGATCTTCTGCACTGCAGGCTGTCTTCTGCATTACAGGCGGATTCTTTACCAACTGAGCCAGCAGGAATGAGTAAGTACATCTGGTGTGATTTCTAATGATTTCACACCAAATATATTTCTCAGATATGAAACTAAAGAGACAGTTTAGAATAAGGGACTATAAAGAAAAGATATAAATCTAACATACAATGTCTTAATGCTAAATCTTGCTTCAAAGATTAGGCCTAAATAGCTAAATCAGGGCTTCATCATACTTGTCATAAAAATCACAAAGATGCCAATTTATCTCAGAGAAAATAATCAAAAGGTTACAGAATTAAAGCAGCAAGTCCCATATTTCTAGATTATTTCAAATACATCAAGTGTGTTTGAGGAGCCCATCAAACAGGTGAATTCCTGCAGTTGCCTAGAATCATGAAGCCCAGCCCCACTTGCTTCTCTTAGAGTCATCCTTCTTATTCAGTGGAGATTTCTGCTGGCTTGGTTGAATGCAATCAGAAACTATAATTAATGAGACACTCTCTTCTTACAGAAGAATTTAAACACTGAGAAAGAAAAAAATTTCAGAAAATAAAAGCAACTGTACAAAGCATTTAAAAACTAAAATCCCATCTTCACCTGGATGTAAGTCTTCTTAAGTTAAAAAACTCTCAAGTATATATCTTATACACATGAGGTGGTAACCACTTCCATTTAGTCTACAATGTATGTGTATTAGTCACTTAGTTGTGTCCGACTCTTAGGAATCCATGGACAGAGTTCAGCAGTCTCCTCTATCCATGAAATCCTTCAGGCAAGAATACTGGCGGGGGTTGCCATTCCCTTCTCCAGGGGATCTTCCCCACCCAGGAATCGAACCCGGGTCTCCCACAATGCAGGCAGATCTCTACACTGTCTGAGCCACCAGGGAAGTCCTTTAGCCTACAATATCAAATAGTAAGTCTGTAGGCAGCAAACAACATTTCAATAAGGAAGAGTTTTTTATCTGTATTACATGGTTAAATAAAAGCTTTTTAGTTACCTCGTCAATCTTTTAAAAGGACTGAAAACAAAGTTACTATAGTAATGTAAACATACTATAAGTTAACATTTAATACCATGACTCCTAGACTTTGTTTTTAATGATCAAAAAACTTCAAAGAGTTGGAAACTCATATAGGGTTAGCAAATTTTAATTTTTCCAAACAAGCACTTATATTTTTTTGAAAGTTCACCTACTAGCATCATTTTATAAAAGGCAATTTTAATTCAAGAAAAGTAGACTAAAGGACAAGCCTTAAAGTGAATAAATTTAGTTTTATTTTACAAATAACTGATGAAAACTTCCTTGAGGCTAGCAACAGTACTTGAGATAAGCATTTGAGAACCAACTGCTTATAGAGGAAAGAATGCTACGCTGAGTCAGGTTCTACTCATGATCCTACCACTTGTGAACGGCTATTAATAGACAAAAATTCTGAATTTCAATTTCCTCATCTATGAAAAGGGAACAGTCACCCTAGCTCACAAGGCTACTATAGAAATCAAAGGATAAAAGGCACTGAAGTAGTGTAGTCTGAAAACGTGACAAGTCACAGAAAAAGTTATCTCGACTGTACAACTTACCATCAGCTGACTGGGTAAACAATGCATAATCAGGGTTGACTATCTCATTAGACAGAATATCAAACCACTCACGGACAACACCTTGACCCTGAGTTCAAGAAAATAAGATTAAGTATCAATAGAAATGGTGAAATTTTTTCTAAATTATAATAACATTAAATTTCTTCCATTATCAATTAAATATTAAACTTTATGCAAGGGCTTTTCAATCTTTTATAGACAGTGATCTTAACAACACTTATTTGTACACTCACCATGCCTTCTTCTCCATGAAACCGTACAGCAATTCCTTGCTTTAGCTTTGCACAATTTGCTTTTGACACAACTTCACAGCTACTCCTAAAAATAGAATCTAAATATGTAGCAATGGTTAATTTTACATACTAAAATTTACAAAAACTAGTATTTTGTGCCTTATACACACATCACTTTATTTCTAAACATACCTCTATGAACCAGCAGGATATCATTTTCATTCACTGGCCTGTGCACCATGTCTGAATCTGGCTGTCCTGAATGCAGATGTTCATAGAACCATTCACAGCGATCTTTAAATGGCTACCCCAACAAATAACAGTGAAATATGTTAGCAGGATTTCAGTCACTTAACTATCAGATTTACTTAACTAGCATTCTAAATGTCCTTTCTACAAATAATCATTCTTATACATTTACAATTAGTTCTAAATAATGTTCTGACATTTCATCTACTATTCACAAAAAGGCCTATCTAAGTTGAAATACTTTGACTACCTAGATAGTGTATTTCTTTTAATTCCCTGCATTATCTACAGAAAAGACTTGATAAAAGAATTTAATATCAGACATACAATTGAACACACACTCAATTTCTTTTAAACCCCAAAAGGTTTGTAAGAATGAATTTCCATATCCAGAGAAATTATGTTGCATACTCCATTTAATTTTCCATGAAAACAATCTTTACACCTAATTCTAACTTCTATCCTTTGAACACATGCAGCAACTAAAATGGAATTTGTTAAACTTTTTTCTTTCCTTCCTCCACCCTAAAAACTGAAAAATAAGATCTTGTGAACAGTTAAGATAGTCTCTACCTTTCATTCATTTGCCAGATATGCAAACTGTGATTTGTAATTTTATTAATCAGAAAGTATTACTGAGTACCTAGTACGTGCAGATACTCCAGGTAACATAAGAGCTGTAAAAATTTCACTGCTAGAAACTGTCCAGTATAAAGAGATAAGACTAACACTGAAACAATTCAACACATATAATGATACCAAGTTCTAAACAGTAACATACAGATCACAGTGTACTAAGAATCCCGAGACTGTGCAGATGAGTGGAGAACAACGGCTTCATGAGACCCTGGTCTGAAGCAGGACTTACAGGTGGGGAGGATCTGTTCAAGCAGAGGGGAGAGAAAGCACAGCAGGCTAAGGGAGACAAGAAAAAGGCACAAAAGAAACACGTCCCCTGGAAGATGCAGTGACGGTGCCAGCATAGCCCTATATACATTGAAGGAAGGAAGTTTTTGTAAGTAAATCAAGGACATAATTATGGATCCTTCGAATCAAGACACAATGGCCACTGAAGGTACCTAATTGAGTGATATGGTCCTGGTCATAGTAGGAAAGAACAATAAAGAAAATCTGAAAGACATTACTCCTTTAAGAGAAGGTCTCTAAGGACAGAACTTTACATCAGAAATAGCTGAGAGGGGAAACCCCCTGCCCCACCACTATCTATCTCAATTCCTAGGAGGTACTGGTGAACATAACAAATGAGATCTTAAAAATTCTGAATTTAAGGTTAATAGGGATATAACTACTAAGAGCTTGGAAATAAATACTAGAATGTTCTGCAGGTGAGACACTGGAAAGAGTCATGAATGAAGATAATATAGGAGACAAGGTAGTATCTCATGTTCAAGAGATTAAAGATATAGGGACATACACCAAGAATAGAGAAGTTTATGATCACAGGTCAATACTGAGAATTTGCTTATTACCAAATGATACACACAGCTAGAAAAGTCAAAGGAGAATCAGGGTGCTGCACTACCACAAAAGCCAACAGTTTCAAGAGACAAATATGATCAATATCCAACACCACAAAGAGGGTCTCTCTCATGCAGTTTTTAGGACACCAGTAAATTTCTTTATCTGAGCAAAATATTATTTTGCTTCAAAAGACTTAAACACCACTTTTAACCAATTCTTAATAAAATATTTTTATGAGAATAACTTGTGCAAGATTAATTTTTGCCTTTTAATATCTGTTCTTCCAATAAGAAAAATGTTCCCTTTCCAAAATTAAATGTATAATTTTATCCATACTTCTAGAAGTTTTCCACATTTTGAATAAAATGTTGCTATTGTTATATTCATTACTGGGTTATTTCATTTTTAGTACACAGACTAGAATGTTAAGTGCTTGATATTTTAATGCTGATTATTCCTAAAATCTAGGTAAAAGAGGAGAAAACATTACACAGAAGTAATTTAAATAGGGCTTTGAATTTTGATAAACAATGTTTTGAAATCCTAGATCTATCACTACTAGGTTTGTGACCTGAGGGGAATTACAAATCCTCTCAGAACTTCCTACATGTAATCCTCTCAGTCTTCCTACCTGTAAAGTGGGGAAAAATAATACCTACTTGGAATTCTAATTCTGAGGATTAAAGGAAGACAGTAATTATTATAATCACAAATTAACTAATGTTTATTAAAGCACCTATAAGCCAGGTACTATTTTAAGCACTTAACATGCATTTTCACATATAACCCTTACAACACTCTGAGAAAAAGGGACTCATTATTATTATCCCCATTTCACAGAAGGGAAAAGTGCAGCACCAAGAGGTTAGGTAATTTGTGCAAATACTCAACTCCCAGAATCCGAACTTTGGCCACCTGATGCAAAAAACTGACTCTAATCATTAGAAAAGACCCCGTTGCTGGGAAAGATTGAAGGTAGGAGGAGAAAGCGACAACAGAGGATGAGATGGTTGGATGGCATCACCAACTCAATGGATATGAGTTTGAGCAGGCTCTGGGAGCTGGTGACAGACAGGGAGGCCTGGTGTGCTGCAGACCATGGGGTCGCAAAGAGTCGAACAAGACTGAGCAACTGAACTGAACTGAGAATGCTAACAGATACTGTTCTTATCACTCACACCAATGTTAAAATGACTGCAAGTAAGTATTTTAAATGACAGTAAACCTACTTGCCATTATAAGAGATTAAATATTAAACTCTATCCTTTATCTAGAAAATGAGAACCAGTTTTAAAATAAACATACATGACAACCTTTTTTTTAAGTAATTCAAATGTAACATTAAAAGGTACAAAAAGCTAGTAAGTTACCTGTTAAGATCAAAATATCTCCCCAACACATATATGTACATATGCCTACAAAACCAAAGGACACATTTCTTTATGTAAACTTTCTGAGTACCTGTATTTCCATAAAATAATTCACAAAACAGGACTGATAACAGAGGCTCCTCTTAACAGTATCTGTACAGCAATACAAAATGTCTCTCCCTTTAACTACCAGGCCACCTGAAAACCGCCAACAGAAGAAGTAGTCAATCCCTTAGCAGAGGTAGTTGTTTTTACTTTTTTCTGTCATAGCCTCCAGTTTCTTAGTATAGTACAATGGTGTCTTTTTCCCCCTAACGTAAGTAAGTTGCTAACATGATGTCCAGACAGTCCTAGAAAATACTTTAGTATATATTTCCTACAAACAAGAGAATTCATCTACATAAGCAGTTCACAATCATCAAAATCAGGAAATTAACACTGATAATATTATTATATCTAATCTTCAGACCCCATTTCAAGTTTTTCCAGGTTCCAAATAATATCCTGTATAGCATAATGACTCATGAACTGTATTTATTAATAGCTGTCTCTTTGATTTGGCACAGTTATTCTGTGCTTTCTTAATTTTCAGGACCTACATTTAAAGACTGCAAGTCAGTTATGTTGTAGAATGCCTCTCAAGTAGAGTTAGTCTGACTATTATGGTGTCACAGAGAATGGGACACAACTTAGTGACAGAATAACAACCACCATGATTTCCCATGATTAAATTCAGGGTGTGCATCTGTGACAGCAATATCTAAGAAGTGATGCCATATTCTCAGTGCTGGCATGCTGGTATGTCTGCTGGGATCATTGCCAAGCTTTTCCACTGTAAAGTTCCTTTTTAATCTTTGTAATTAGTATTCTAAAAGGAGATACTTTGAGATTATAAAAATATACCACCCTTCATCATAGTTTCCATTTATTCATTAATTCTTTCACTATAGATTTACAAGCTTCAATTTTATTTGCAGTATTTTGCCATCATTATTTATTTTGATGTTCAGATTATTCCAGATTTGGCCACTGGAGTCTATTCAAGCTGCTTCTGAATCATTTTGACACAACCTCATCATTCATCATTCTTTGAACAACTTTCTTGCACAATAAGATGATCCAGGCTCATCTCACACTTTCCCTGAATTAGCCATTTCTCCAACAGGCCCTAGTCTACTGAGAATGGCATTCAGAGGCCAAGAAGTGGATCCCAGGTTTGCTATATCTATCTAGCGACACTGGAAACTCTAAGTTCACACTGGTATCTCCAATTAATTCAACAGTACATGATTCATTGTTTTCCTCCAACTTTTAACTCCTTTCTCCAACAGTAAGACACTAGGCTTCCATTATCTTTACTAATTCAGTCAACTGCTTACCTCATACATAATCAATCTTCAGTCACTGATGTGAACCATTCAGTGCACAGACACCCTATACCCCACTCAAGCTCTGTTACCCCACTCAAGTTCTGTCAAACTACTCTGAGCAACTATCACCAACTTGCACACTGGACATCCTCCATATATTGCTCCAACTCACACACTCTATGGTGAGCTCCTCTTCCACACATACACCCTCCTTTAGCAGGTCCAAGCTCCAAAACTCCCACTGGGCCACCACTATGCATGTGGACACCTGTATTGGTTAGGTGACAAAACCCCTCTGTGAGTCAAGAAGGTGGATGGCTAATGCAGATGCTTTTTGAATGAATCACTCAGGAAGGGAAGAGGGAAAAGGAAGTGAAAAACAGAGACAGTATTAAAAATAGCAAACTACCTGTTTCAAAAGCTATGTTTCTTTTACCTATAATCACATTTACTCTAGAATGGCTAATGGTGCAGATTAAGAAAATGAATTTAAGAACCAGAGAAAATTTTTTAGATTCTAGTTCCCCCACTAAGCAGCTGAATGACTTAAACAAGTTATTTAACCTCTTCAGTAAATAAGTACCTATATCATATGATTGGTATGAAAATAAAATAATCTATATAAAACAAATGTATGGAACCTGACCTAAAGTTAGCATTCAATAAATGTAAATTATCACCACTACTTTCTCTTTTATATCATCATTATTAAACAGATGCCAAAGAGGACCTATATACATGTGTATAATTTTATAAGGCTTAGTTCTTAGCTTTTTTTAATTATTGAAAGGAGTACTTACTGTCCCTGAAGACATTTTAAAACACCTATAGCACTTATCTTATGACTAATAACCAAACCTTTGCCTCCAGTCTAGCCTACATTTCAGACAAATTATTTCCTAAAACTTTGACAGGCTCATGTTATTCTCCTGAAATAAAGTTATCAATGGCTCCTGACAGTCTAGCAAATGAAAATTCTTCAATCTGGCAATCAAGGATCCATGTAGTATAATCCTAATCTACCTTCCCAGAATTATATCTCATTCCTCACCTACACAAAATCCCTGCTTTAACCAACTTTCCCATCTACATGCCCTGATCCATATCTTGGCTAGAATGTTCATCTTCCCCATTTCAGTTCAGTCGCTCAGTCGTGTCCAACTCTTTGCAACCCCATGAATCACGGCACGCCAGGCCTCCCTGTCCATCACAAACTCCCGGAGTTTACTCAAACTCATGCCCATCGAGTCGGTGATGCCATCCAGCCATCTCATCCTCTGTCGTCCCCTTCTCCTCCTGCCCCCAATCTCTCCCAGCATCCCCATTTATTCCTATCAAAAATCTGCATGTAAATCCACCTCCTCTTTAAAATCTCCCTTGACTAAAGCAGCCAAAAGCAAGCCCTTCCTCCCTCAAACTCCTGAAGAACTAGGTAACACTGTGGTACTACAATTACAATATTTTACAGGTACATTTATTATCTCCCCTGCTAGGGTGAATTAAGATCCCTCTGGAGATGGAACATATGCTTTTGATCTACAAAACAATTATCACTTATTGAATATATGTACCAGTCACTATTTAAAACATATTCTTCACAACAGACGTTTTATGAAGTTAAAGAGTCATTATCTCTATTTTTGTAAATGAAGATCTCAAGGCTCAAGAATGTTAGAAAGATGCCCAAAGTCACATATCTGATAAGTAGCAAAATGAGCTTTTCCCAAGCATGTCTCATAAAAAATGAGATATACAGAATGAACCCTTGGGAAGGAAAGCTCTCTTGGGAAGGAAAGGTCAAATAAGTTTGGAGGATTAACAAAGCTAAACCACTATATTTACCAAAGGGCTTCCAAAGTCTTTAGTAAACTGCTGATATGCTTTATAAATCCCCAACAAGGCATTTGTTATATTTCCCAAATGTATTTGGGGATTTTATCCCCAAGAACCATTGGCTTTACAGGGTTAGTGTTCCATTTGAGGAATGTGACAAGGTGCTATCTTTGCACACAGTAGGCACTCAATACACATTTCTTAAATTTACTCCTCATACGAAAGTAACACACTAGGGTAATTCCATATACTAAAGAATAAGGTAATGTCACTTCACTTACAGCAGGTGGTCTCTAGTAATTACTCTACTGAAGAGTATTCAAATTAAAAACTTAATTTTCCTTAGACAGGCTAAAGAGAGATTTTAAAAAGCACTACCTGTGACTTTATGATATGCATGAATCTTGACATCAATTCAGGACATTCAAGAAGGAAGTGAAAGTGGTCAAATATAATCTTGGGATTCCTAAAAGAAAAACATGCGCTGCTTGTATAAATGGGAAGGATGAGTAGCATTAAGTGACATATAAATTTAGATACACAGATATTGAAATAGAATAAAAATACATATTAACCCACACCTACTATACTCATACTTGGCATTGAATATTTTTTAGATAATAACAGAATATTTTTTCTGTTGAGATAAAAACTGCAAGAAAGAAAAAGTTACAAGAGCAGTCCAATAAACCAAGGAAGTTTTACCTGTTAACAAAGCATTTTAAAACTTCATCATGTTTGCAGACAAATTCAATGAAACGGGGCGAAGTCATTCTGTGGAAGGTAAAAAACAATCAAAACACATAGACGGAAGTTGGCGATATGGTAAATTTGACTATGCATTGAATTCGACTGGCTTCTAATCAAAAAACAAAATGGGGTTTGGATTGTCTTTATAGACTCTGAGGCATGCCTAGTCAATTTATAATGTAAAATATATAAATATACACACACACTCAGATATAGATAATAAAATAACTTTTCATTAACAGATGATAAAAAGTGACTTTTTAAAAACCTTGAAGTTTTAAGTATCTGTTTCCAACATATAAATAAATGATCCTATAGAAAGTAACATTCACCATCCTACATGTTAATAACATATATGGATGTTTAAAACGCAAATATTCTGTATTAATTCCAGATCAGTTCAATGAGTATCCTGAAGATTAGAATAGAACCAAAACAGCAAAGTATTATTTATTTCTGCAATTACAAAAAAATTATAGCTTTTCTTCATCAGAAACTGGGTTTTCTCTACTTTGTAATGCAAGTACCTGATTTAAGGCTTGGTTAGTGAGGCATCCACTTCAAAGACGGCTATCTTGAGTAAACACAAAGCCAGCCCCACAACTAGATAAAGAGTCAGGATACCTCCCACTGAGGCTCCTGTGTTTAGAGATTTTGGTTAACTTTGATAACTGGCCATTTGGATCACTTGACTTTTACTCTTCTCATGCTTTATATTCCCACTCTTAAGTTTTAAATTCACCAATAAAAAGTGAGTCCTCGAAACCTTTCCCAGGTGGCGCTAGTGGTAAAGAACCTGCCTGCCAATGCAGGAGATACAAGAGATGTGGGTTTGATCCCTGGGTTGGGAAGATCCCCTGGAGAAGGGCATGGCAACCCACTCCATTATTCTTGGGATTCCCTGGACAAAGACTTGAAAAATAAAAAATAACCAGAAGATTACATGATGACCATATAATTAAAGAGCAACAGAGTGCCTTGGGATGTAATTCATTCATGTCATTATAGGGCCTGATAGCTCAGCTGGTAAAGAATCTGCATGCAATGCAGGAGACCATGGTTTGATTCCTAGGTTGGGAAGATCCACTGGAGAAGGGATAGGCTACCCACTTCAGTATTCTGGTGGCTCAGCTGGTAAAGAATCCGCCTGCAATATGGGAGACCCGAGTTCGATCCCTGGGTTGGGAAGGTCCCCTGGAGAAGGGAACGGCTACCCAACCCAGTATTCTGGCCTGAAGAAAACTATATAGTCCACGGTATCACAAAGAGTCAGACACGACTGAGTGAATTTCACTTTTCAAAACCCGAGTGCCCCTCCACCCTCAACCCCAGGCTTATGTGCACTTTTTCTCTCTCCCTCTACAATAACCTCACTGTGTGGCCCCAGGTGTGCCATGTAATTTAATAAATCTTTCTCCCCTCAAAGGTTTCCAATGGTTATGGCTGAAGGACATCTGTAATCATAATAAGAATCAAGGATTAGTCCAGCCATAACACTGGTTATTGATAGGTGGAGATTGCACATAAAACAGTTGGCATAGTCAGCAGGACTGCATGATTACCACTGCAGTAAATCAAGGGGAATGCCTGTTAGCTGCAGCTTGCTTACTACCACTTAACTTGGTGAGTAACACCATCTGGGAAAGGAGTCACTTGCTGAGGGTCTGTCTTGCTGCAACCTGCTTTTACACAGTGCTTATCATGTGCTGCCTGAGGCATCCAACCCAAAAGGTCATGGATGCCATAACCCAACAATCTCAGAGAAGTGTGATCAAGGCCATATGGTCCAATGAGATGATGAGACCACTAATTATAAAGACCTTAGTTGACTATTAATGTGTGTGAGGGTCCTCCACACCTCAAGGCCAAAAAGAGCCAAGGAGAGTGAACTGGATAGCAAGACTATCACCACCACATGAGGAAAGGCTCTGGCTAAAGGCACAAGAAGAAGACTCCCTTAGGTGAGGAGGGGAGACTCCCACATGCAACCACGGAGTCAGTGGGTTGTGCCTAGACTACAAGTCCTAGCCTAGAAGAGTTAAAATAGCCTCACAATGGAAACCAACGGTACCTCCAGAGAAGAGTATGGACCCCATGTCACTACTTCACTCACTACCGTTGCTCTTTGTCCCCTAACCCAATGGGACATTGAGTCCAATCCCTGGTATAAAGCTGCTAAAAAATGAATGGACAAATAAAAATATTCTAAACCTCTGGTGCCAGTGCCTCCTAGGAACCCCGAGGAGGTACACTAGCTCTTTGATAAACACAAAACCTCCTGGCCACTTTCTGGGCCATGCATACTAATACACTAAGAATTTTATGTAACATTTCAGAAGCCTGGGAGCTTTTCCCAAGAGCCTGAGCTTATGATGCTAATAGAGGCAAACCACCATTCTGGAATGCTCCCTTGGGACACCCTGGAAAGGAAAGCAGCCACCTACAAAGAGGCTCGCAGTGTTGTCATCTAAAATTTTCCAGTATCAACACATAAGATTAAGGTAAAAGGGAAAAAAAAAGCAGAAACTGAGATCAAAAACTACTCCTTAACTGACAGAGGATAAGACGGTTGGATGGCACCATTGACACAACAGACATGAGTCTGAGCAAAGTCCGGGAAATAGTGAAGGACAGGGAAGCCTGGCGTGCTGCAGTCCATGGGGTGGCAAAGAGTTGGACAAGACTGAGCAACTGAACAAGGAGAACAATAGTCTAATACAAATCCTGAACCACCTTCCACTTTCTCCTGCACAAGGCAGAACTAGGAAACATGCCTCATGAGGCTTCCCTGCTGCCAAATCAAAAGCTGACAGGGTTATCAAGGCTGTGAGTGAGGAAAGAAAGGGACACGAGAAGGCAAAAGCCCCCCGGACCCACCAATATTCATTACCAGGGCACTGCCTCCCCTCACTTGGGTATTTAATGCCTGACCCCATGCCAGCTTTTCCATCATAGTGATCACTGCTAAGACTCACTGTGAATGGAAAATATTAAGATGAGGCCCATCTCCTGCTGCACAAAATTGGCATGATCCAATGGGTTCATCATGTCCATGACCAAAGTGACCAAATTGACTGCCTCTTCATTTTTAACCCTGGATAAGCCCCATTTGACCCTGAGTCCAGAGAATTATTTTCACAGGACACTCACCCTAAGTACAAGGTAGCCCTGCTACCTTGTGTTGGTATACAAAAACCATCCAAAAGGCACTAAAAATTCTGGGAGGAAACTTACATTCTTCCTCTGTCCCTGAAGATGTAAGTCTCACCATGTCTTTGAAACAAAAATACCCAAGAAGGTAACTAAAACTCTGCCCACAATCACCAGAGACTGAAGGAAAAAGTGGGAGGGAAAGAGGCCTTTTAAAATATAAACTGTTGTAAAATCTCTCTTACTGAAAATCTAGTCCACATCCTCCTGAAGATAACTTGCCAAAGACAAATACAAATCTTAGAAGTCTTCTCCACAAATGCTAGTAAAAAGCTCTAGTCACAGGAGCAGGAAACCTTAACTTGTTCCATCTGCCAGACACATTCTGGACTCAAAGGTAGTCTATAAAATAGTAAGTTGTATATTGTTGCACCTGATTCACAGGGAAAATTTTGGAACGGAAACTATAGGGTGGTTCTGTCTGGCTGCATGTTTCTGTATGCCTATGGATATACGTTACATGCAAGTGACTTTTTTTCTCTATCTTTGGAAAGTATTGACAAAATTAATTTGTAAAAAAGCTGTATTTAATTGGCCTAAAAATAAATACTATGAATTAAGTATTCTGAAACTCAGTAATACATGAACTAATCCAAACATTTTTCAATTCCATGTGATCTGGGATAATCTTCTATAAATAAAAGGTAGTTTAAGTTTGTTAGTTCAATTAAACGTCATGTCTCAAATTTATCAATATTAGATATAATACAGACATGCAGTTTTTATTCTACTTGGGTTTACTATTCAAATAAGTTCATGTTATCTAGGTTACAAAATTTGTCAGCAAGAAAAATTATTTGGGATGATCACCAATTTTGCCTAATGTCTCATGAGACTTTCATGAGTAATCTAAAGATAACTGTTATGAGTAATCTAAAGATAACTGTTAAGAACAAGCGACTTAAACAGACGTAAGTAGAATAAGAGTTTAGGTGAACTCTTCAGCAATAGTTTTGTTGTTGCTGTTCAGTCGCTCAGTCATGTCCGACTCTTTGCAACCCCATGGACTGCAGCACACCAAGCTTCCCTGTCCTTCACCATCTTCCAGAGCCTGCTCAAACTCATGTCCATCAAGCTGGTGATGCCATCCAACCATCTCATCCTCTGTCATCCCCTTCTCCTCCTGCCTTCAATCTTTCCCAGCATCAGGGTGTTTTCCAATGAGTCAATTCTTCACATTAAGTGGTCAAAGTATTGGAGCTTCAGCATCAGTCCTTCCAATAAATATTCAGGATTGAGTTCCTTTACAACTGACTGGTTTGATCTCCCTGCAGTCCAAGGGACTCTCAAGAGTCTTCTCCAACACTACAGATCAAAAGCATCAATTCTTCTGCACTCAGCCTTCTTTATGATCCAACTCTCACATCCATATGTATTTTATGGAATATCTTCGTAAAAATGAAGTGAAGAAGTGAAGTGAAGTCACTCAGTCGTGTCCAACTCTTTGCGACCCCGTGGACTGTAGCCTACCAAGCTCCTCCATCCATGGGATTCTCCAGGCAAGAATACTGGAGTGGGTTGCCATTTCCTTCTCCAGGGGATCTTCCTGACCCAGGGATCGAACCCGGGTTTCCCACATTGGAGGCAGACGCTTTAACCTTTGAGCCACCAGGGAAGCACCACCAAATCTCTTTGGTGGCTTGAAACTTCAAAGTTCTGCTGAGTTAAATGATGGAAAATTTATTGACTATCTGGGTCATTTCCAAATAAGGTAAAACACTAATACTGAACATCAGTTTATCCACTTTGAGCTTTTCATTACAGAGGGGCTAATGATAAATTTGGTTCTCCTTAGTAAACATGTCTTGTACCACACTGAAAAATTATACTATAAGAAAGCATGTGCTTCTAGAAATTATGAAACTTATTCATAGATTTGCCAATAAAAAGAATGCTGATATAACGGGCAGTTTATAGTTGCTTGCTTCTCAATTTTCACTAGAAAGTAAAGTTTCTAAGGGTTAAGAATTCTGATTAATATATGTAATTTAAACTAGTGAATATAAGAGAGGAACTGTCTCTGAATGCAAGGAAAGTAGGATGTGTTTTGGTATGAGGTTTGTGTTTTGGGGATGAGGTTGTTGATATTCAGTCGCTAAGTCCTGTCTGACTCTTTGCAACCCCGTGGACTGCAGTATGCCATGTTTCCCTGTCCTTCATAGTGTCTCCTGGAGTTTGCTCAAACTCATGTCCGTTGAGTCGGTGATGCCATCCAACCATCTCACCCTATCACCCCTTTGTTAAGAGAATTTTAAGTAATTTTGTCCTAGAGTAAAGCTGGTTATTTCAAAAGAGGAAAGAGGGAAATAAAGAACAAAATGATATAGAAAAGACAGCAAGGTGGAAAGATACAGAATGAGAGGATTTTACCTTGTACTGTCAGGCTGGCTAAAATTCAACTGGTATCCTATGGATTTATTTTTTTCTCCCAACAAGCTTTATTATCAATGATATGTTTATGCAATTTTTTTCATCTGCTAAAAGGACAGTTTTCCTGCAGTGTTTGTCTGCTGCTGATAGAGAAAGAGACTATAAATGGTTTTCCTTTACCCTCTAAGTAATCTGGCTAGAAAAGCAAAGATTTTGTATTTTATCAAAATAATTTCCTGTATTTCATGCTGTCTTTAAGTGATTAAGTGAAACTCAGTCATATCCAACTCTTTGTGACCCCATGGACTGTAGCCCACTAGGCCCCTCTGTCCATGGAATTCTCCAGGCAAGAATACTGGAATGGGTGCCATTTCCTTCTCCAGGGGGTCTTTCTGACCCAGGGTTTGAACCCGAGTCTCCTGCATTGTAGGTGGACTCTTTACCATCTGAGTCACCAGGGAAGTCCCATGTTATCTTAATCAGGTATTTGTTTACTTAAGAAAAATGAGTCTTCTCAACAGGAAGAGTTAAGATTTGCTCACAACAATGTAAGTATCTGCATTTGCCTTTAAAATCATCTGTCACTTTGGTTAGGTAGATAATTAAGTATTATTTCATAATGATCTGTGATATTATTTACTCAAGTGTCTAAAATCTTTTTAATATTTTTTTATAAACTTCCCCAAACCAAATTCTAAATGAAGTCTTTTTGACCTAGAAGTAACTTTTGAATTTTTCAAAAGGCCCCTGGAACATCTCAAAAGATAGATTTTCTCTCCTTATAAAAAGAGAGACATTAAACTAATTAGGCTTTTCTAATACATTAAACGTCAGACAAGAAATAATGCTAAACCTTCTTTATCAATATCCTTATTTGGATATGTATTATTAACATAAGTGTTCCAGAAATAATACGAAATTCCTAAAACTCTGATATGTAATGTTATTCATCGTAATTCCAGCTATCATCTTAAAATGTGGTGTGTCACAGAAATAACCAAATTCCCCTGTCAAGTGCATTACAATGAACTCTCATCATATCTTTAACCACTGGCATTTTTCAAGTCTTTTCCCAATTACAGACAGTTATTGTTTTACTCTGATGCTTTTGCAAAGGTGCTTCATCTTTAAGGAGATTCATGGAAAGGACTCTGACAAATACAAGTTTCTGATAATTTTCACATCCTACCACTGAACTGGGTAAGCATTTACAGAACTTTAAGGAAAAAACAGATTCATAACACTGCTAACCAAAGATCAATATCAAGAATTATATAGGACTTAATGAGTTCATGAAGGATGATCACAATTTTTATGAATTTTTGTTTGAAACACTGCTAGTTCCTCAATATTTTGCTTTTCAGATTTACAGAAACTTTTCCTTCTATGCTAGCAATAACTCAACAATTTGGTTAAGCATACCTCTGTGAACAAACATGAAACAACTACTTTTTCTCCTAACCTGATCCCTCCAGAATATGGAAACTCTCTGGGTATCCTTATTTTCATGGCAATATAGTTACTTGCATAAGTTCAGTAAGAATCTGTTCTCCTTGTAACACGACACAATTGAAAACACTGGTTATACTGCCAAAGCTTTGACTGGAATGTCTCCCTTTGACAGAAAAATGTATAGACTCTGATATGACCAGACAACTTTAGGGAACTAAGGGTGTTAATTTTAAGAAGCCAATAAAACTGTGGAAAAATCAACCTGGTACCTCGCTTACAGGGTCCTGGCAGAGTTACCAGGTAAGTAAGGAAGGTCACTTCCGGGCAGGCCCAGAAACTTCAAGATATTTTGGGGACCTCAAGAAGAGAGGAATTCACCCAAATCTACAGGTACTGCAGGCAAAATGTGATGGTGAGTCCTTGACTTGGCTTCTTAGCCTCCAGAGGCTTTTTAAACGTTCAATCTGAGATTCCTTATGAAAAGTTCTGGCAAAACAGACATACAGGAGCCTAAATGACCAATCACTATTCTTCCTCCACTATATAAATAACCAGGTCAAGTTTAACAAAACTAGATTTACTATGTAAACATACTAGTCTTACTTTGATCATCTCTGATAGGAATGAGGACAACAGTAAAGAAAAATTACATTTCAATGGAAAATTACAGTACACCCTTGTAGATATCAGATTCTAGTCCTCTTAGCTGTCTGTGAGGTTTTTTTCTTACCTGTAAACTGGACTGGATACTGAATTTTCACTTCCTCCAACATCTAGCTAAAATTCTCCAAATTAATGTTTCCAATTTTCCTCCTACCCTTCTCACTTGGAATCATTGAGAACTAAAACTGCTTCTTTTTCAAATTCATGTAAGATAGATTAGGACAACTTGATGTAAAATTCAGAGAAATAACCACAACAGCTCATATATGGACAATCCTCATGCCTACTGTTAGATGGGCCACTCAGAAAAATCACCAGATACATTCAAACTGCAAACCAGGAAAATCGATCAGATTGCCTCTACTTTGTCCGCTTCAAAGATGACTATCTCCAATAAACACAATGCCAGATCCACAACTAGATAAAGAGCCACCCCTCATCTCCAAGCTCCTTTGTTTCAGAGATCTTGATTGATTTTGATAACTGACGATTTGAGCCACTTGCGTTTTCTCATGCTTTAAATTCCCACTCTCAGTGTTTTAAATTCACCAATAAAGAGTGAGCTTTCAAAACCCCAGGCCTCTACCTTAAACTCCAATAAAAACAGAACCCCAAGCCCTCAAGCATTCTTTCTACTGGCAACCTTGCTGTGTGGCCCCAGGTGTGTCATGTAATTTCCAGGTCCCTGTAAGTAATAAACCTTTTTTTTTTTTTTTTGCAAAGTTTCCTGATGGTTATTGCTGAAGGGTGTCTTGCAATCATAATAAGAACCACAAGGGCTGCTCCAGCCACAACATTGGTTACAGATAGGCAGAGATCAGCACACAAAATAAGCAGAAACTTTCTTACCCTGGAGGCATCTGACAAGAACAGCACATGTAAAAAGCTTGAATGACAGCACTTAGCCGGTTAGCTGTCATAGAAATAACATCCTGACAGTCTGCACTGGCTTCCTGTTTCCCTCCAAGAGCATCTGGTTTAGATTCCCCTGTGCCAGTGGACAGATTTTCATAGCTCCCAGGTCCTGGAGGTTCAAATGGAGGAATGGAAGTACCATCTTGATCTTGGCCTTTTTGTTTCAGCAAAATAGAAGTGATATCCGTTGAGTCCTTTTTGTTTTTCATCAATTCTGTAGCTATTAAAACTAGCCATTCGTCTAATGAGTGCCAAAGCAATTCAAGAGGCTAAGAAAAAAAGAAAAGTGTTTTTTTTAAAAAACCATCATTCTTAAACTGCAGGAAAAAAAAGAAACCCACTCAGACAAATATTATAGAAGAGAATATTTACTCTAGATACTTCTATTTTCCCAAGTTTATGTGACCTGCAATGCCTAAAGATAAGTAACAAAAATATAAATGTCATATAATTACTTCATTTATAGCAAAAGCTTATTTTAAATTTATTTATTCCTTGGAATAGAAAAAGGAAAACTAAACTCTAACAAAAAAATTTATAAGCAATCTTCTTTCTCTTAAAAATTTTCAATTATTTAGTTTCAAAACCATAATTACCTTTATGAGTACAATTCCCTAAAATCTTTACTGCATTAATGTGTTGACTGTTTTTAATTATGTTGCTTTTCAATTTAAAAAGTAAGTATTCATAAAGAACTTAATAAACAACTTGGTTTACTGCACTTTTTCTTTACATGTAATCTCTGACATTTTGAAAATTTACAAGAAATTTTAGATATCACAGCATTTACAAGTACACATACACACAGAGGCATACCCAATCACACACAACTCATCTCTAATAGCAGTAATTATCAAATATTGGCTAGCAAATCCATAATTCAAAATAAAGATTAACAGCTTAATAAAAAAAGAAAATGGGAATAAACAGTTTATTATTTCTACACTATATAAAATATTCCTTTTGAGAATAATTAAATGTTTTTTGTAAATTAACAGCAAATGAAAATTTATCTTTAAAATACCATGTGATCACAAATGCTACAACAGGACTAAGGACTGGAGAAGATGAAATACATACATCATCTCTAGTAAATAGTAGTTTTTGACAGAAGGAAAAATATAAATGCCCAACTACTATTAAAAGACATGCTCCTGGGGATGTGTACAGCACGGTCACTACAGTTATCAACACTGTATTGTACAATTTAAAAGTTGCTACAAGAGAAAAGGTTTAAAGTTATCAGCACAACAAGAGCAACAAAGTAGTGATGATGTGAGGTGAAGGATGTGCTAACTAATCTTACTGGAGTAAACATTTTGCAATACACACTTGTATCAAATCATCACACTACACCTTGAAGTTACTCAACATTTTATATAACAATTATAGCTCAATAAAACTCAGAGGAAAAAAAGACCTGCTAGAACATTTTAAAACCCAAATAAAAATGAACAGTGAAGGCACAGGAGGGCAGGGGAGAGAGTAGTTAAATTGTCTTCCATTCCCACACTATTCTCAATATTCCTAATGAGAGTGACAAACTTTCTACAAATGAATATAAAAATTAATCTTACTTTTTGATTCTTATATGATCACAGAATGCTACAAACTAGACATCTGCTTCTGAAAGACCCACCCTTAACTATTTCAAGTAAAATTCTTATTTTTCAAAGGCCAGTATTGTAGAGAGATTACACAACCATATTTACAACTCTTCTAAAGTTCTGTTCTGCCAAGAAATTCTTTCTAATTATTATCTAATAAATCCCACTACTATTACCTTCAGCCTATCTTCAGATTCCCAGAACATTCTCTTTTGAGAATATTCTGCTTATTGAATCTGCAAACACTTAAACTGCCCCTAAGTTTTCACTTACATATTGAACCAAAAAGCAAGAAGAAAAAAACCCCTCCACCATCAACAAAAAAACAGTTCACTCATTCAACATATATTTAATTAATACAGCCTAGGTAAACAGGTTCACAAAGTGAGAAGCTAATTCCTGAGAAATATTTTCTGAGGTTGAAATGAGCACCCTTCTCTCCCACAAACAAGGCTTTTCCAAGGTTAGGCACAGGAGTTGGGTGCCTAACTTCTTAAAGGATGGCTGAACTGCTTAAAAGAAGTGCAAGAAGCACCAGCAGCCATCAATACTGACACGGTACCTTCACTGAAAATGTCTTAATTTTAATCATGATCCAGGTTTGGGTCTATAGTTTCTCTTCATGAGAAAAACATTAACCCTGCTATAAAACATTAAAAAGAACTTTTTATGTCAGCAAAACTACTAGCTTTACATCAAAAAAATAAACACCCTCCAAGGAAAGAACAGGTGGTGATGAAAAACTGCTTCAAACAAAAGGAATAAACGGCCTCTAAGTGAGAGTGACCAAACTCAGAAAATCCCCACACTGGGTGGAGATGAAGGCTGAGGCAGGAAGCCACACCTACTGCTGATGTGCGGACGAGAGCACTGAGCCTCAACTGCGACCATCCTGTTCTCAAAAACTGACAAATAATTCCAGAGATAATATCCAAAAAAGCTGATCTCTGTAAAAATGACAGTGACAATAATGATACTGAGAAAAGATAGAAAGAGTTTTCAATAAAGTAGCACAGCTAAGAATTAAAAGAGAATGAGGAAAAAAAGTAGAGAAGTAGTCATCTTAGGCCTTTCTTTATTTTCTCTTTTTCTCACTGCACATTTCCTCATGCATATGTGCACTAAAATGAAATCTCAACCGTAAAGCATTTTTACTTAAGGAGTTTCCCTTTGAACACTTGTTCAGAAAATTCATTTCTCAATAACAAAAAGAATGCTGTGAAAATAACTTTAATTTCTAACTGCAGTAGCAGTAACAGACACAAAAGGTTAAAATAAATTTTAAAAATTAAAAATAAATAATTGCAAACCGTATCTATTCATAAATAATACTGATAAAAAACACTAGATACACAGAACCATACATATCAACTGTTACAGAAAAATGAGTCAATGGCTATGGAAAATGTTAGGCTTCTTGGCACTATGAAAATACTACTTCATTTCTTATTACTGAGTTGATTTTCACCACAAAACTATATTCTACCTATAACATCAATGACTTTCAAAACATTTCAAATTCACAAGTCAAAGCTATAACATAAAAATCCCAAACTTGTTGGACAATTAAAAAAACTTCACGATCCATGTGCCAAATTAGATACAAATTTGACAGGAAAGCATTATTAACTTAAATTCATCAACAGTATCTTGAAATTCTGTTAGTCTATTCTCACCTCATAATGTCAAATGCCATAATCCAAAGGATAAGATCTTAAAGTTAAAAGTTTCTCAATCTTTCTCGGCTTCTAAATTTCTCCAATTATAATTCTATGAAACCATTAACAGTCACAGTTTACTACTCACAAAAAAACAGCATATCAGGATTCAAGAAGCCTAAACTGTTTTCCTCATGCTCACCCTGCTTCGATAACCAGAACTACCTTCTCCTTCAGATGTTTCAAAGTTTGCAAGGCTCTAGATAAAAATCTCTTAACACTGAAAGAATGGCTAAGTGTTAAGATTAACTTAAAGTACTTCTAAGATAAATCAGAAAACTAATAACAGGATGTTAAACAATTTCACCTACTAAAAACACATGGCCTATAAACCCACTCATTCTTAATGGAAAACCCATTAGCTAATCCCAACAATAAAGTGACATGTTAAGAGTACCTAGTTAATGAAACAGAAAGTAGGGATCAACTGCTACCTTAGACAAAATGTGGTAAAAATTAAAATGGTATTTCCAATCTTACACTGTAGCAACTCAGCAGATGGTTCAGATTTTTATAACTTCAATCATCCCACAATGAACAAAAGACATTAAATACATGGGTTACAATGTAGTTTCTATTTTTCATCCTTATAAGTGGGAGGGAAGATCATTTTGCCATCCTCCAGAGAGTCCACACAATTCATAAAATTAGATAGAAAGAATTTATTCCTTAAGAGAAACACTAGCTAGTGTTCTAAAAAAAAAAACAAAACTGAGTTTTGCAACAAAAATGTTTTGCCAAAGAGAAAGGTCAAAATTTAAGAGAAAATAAGTGGTCAGAAACAAAAGCAATTGTATGACACAGAAAAAAAAATTCCTCAAGAACAGAAATAAAGATACTAACAAATGAAATAAAATATAAGTAAAGAACTTTATATTAGGTTGATGAAAATGTAATTGTGATTTTGAACCATGAATTTTAAATCATTATAACTAGGCTCAAACACATCTTTATTAATCAAAATAGGAACCATTACAATCAACACATTTTTGCCAATGAGAAATAAGTTTTTTTATTCCTGTAGTGTAAAAACCCACGCTTCAGGCTTGGATGAACTCTTGAAAAGTATTTTCTGCCTCCAGCTGGTTGTGGAAGTGTTTTCCTACTAAAGTTGTTGAGATGCTTGAAGTGGTAGTCGGCTGGCAAGAGGTCAGGTGAACACGCAGATGAGGCAGAACTTCAGAGCCCAATCTGTTCAACTTTTGAAGTGCTGGCTGTGGAGCGTGTGGTTGGGCACTGTCATGGAGAAGAACTGGAGCCATTTTACTGACCACATTCTATTGACCAATACCGGTTGTAGGCACTGCAGCTTTTGGTGGATCTCATCGATTTGCTGAGCATACTTCTCAGATGTAATGGTTTCACCAGTATTCATAAAGCTGTAGTGGATCAGACCAGCAGCAGACTACCAAACAGTGACCATGACTCTTTTTTTTGGTGCAAATTTCTCTTTCGGAAGTGCTTTGGAGCTTCTTCTCGGTTCAATCACTGAGCTGATCATTGTCAGTTGTCATATAAAATCCATTTTTCATCACATGTCATAATTAGATCAAGAAATGGTTCATTGGCATTGCACAGAATAAGAGAAGACACTTCAAAACGACGATTTTTTTGATTTCTGGTCAGCTCACGAGGCACCCACTTATTGAGCTCTTTCATCTTCACAATTTGCTTCAACTGCCGAATGACTATAGAATGGCTGACACTGAGCTCTTTGGCAATTGTTCATGTAGTTTTAAGTGGATCAGCTTTGATGACTGCTCTCGGTTGTTGTCAACTTCTGATGACCAATAACTACGCTCCTCATCTTCGAGGCTCTCATCTCCTTTGCAAAACTTCTTGAACCCCCACTGCACTGTACATTCATTAGCAGTTCCTGGGCTAAATGCATGGTTGATGTTGCAAGTTGTCTCTGCTGCTTTGCAACCCATTTTGAACTCAAATTTTAAAAATCACTTGAATTTACTTTTCATTTACCATAATTTCTATAGTCTAAAATAAATATAAATAGCAAGTAATGTCATTAGCAAAAAAACAAGGCGAGAAATGTGCATTAAAATCATCTATAACATAATCACATTTATTTAAGAAACTATTCCAATATCATATAGCAAAGTGCAACCATGTAAAACCACAATTACTTTTGCACCAAACTAATATATTATATACTTCATTGACATATAACAATAAAAACAGAGAGTCTGGATTCCATAAGAAAATGCTAAAATAAACAATGATATCTTTTTCTACCATGTTTTATCTGTACTGACTGGCTGGGTAGAAAAATAACATTTAAATCAAGCACTAGATGCCTATAAAGAGGTTACTTATTAGCACATAATTATTTTCTGATATCATTAGCAATAGGTGGCAAATTGAAATCATAACAAAACAAAGACAATAATAAATATAATCTATACTCAGTTTGTCTATAGTGACTATATCTATATTTGGTTTGATTGTTTACCCATCATTACAGATGAATAGAAGAACAAGTAGAAAAATCAATCAGGGGTAGATTCAGTAACTAACAGCATGAGTCATATTAGAAACACATTAAGAACAACTTCTTGTAATGTGAATGTCTGAGTAGTAAAACCCACTTAAAACAGCAGTAACAAAACAGATCAATAATTCAGACTTGAATTTTACAAAGACAGGAAATTATCACTTCTAACCAGTATTAAAGAAAGTGGTACACTGAAAAGCTAAAATCTGAATTACAAGATGCACAACTTCATTCTTCCAGGAGATGGCACAATGGGGGAAAAAAAGGAAGGGGAAAAAAGACACAGAGCTGAAGCAATACAAAATACATTAAGAAAATATCTCAATGTTTCTTAACTTGAAGTTATCCAAGGAATTGCTAGTAAACCCAATAAATTAAAGTAAACTTACTTTAAAAAATACACACACACACACAACACACACGATAATAAAACCTAAATAAAAACTGGATGTTTTTTCTCTTTCTGAATAAGAAATATTTTTTTAAAAATCATGATGGCTACATTTAAGACCTATAATCCAATTTTTTTAAGTAGATTTAATTAGATTTAAACATTAAGTATCATTACTCTTAGAATAAAAGACTAGTAGACTTAAAATTTCACTTGTAAGAGAAACACAGAAAGCTCACCAACTGACTTGCTGCTGATTAGAGAGAAGAAAGGAGAAAGGTCTTGGTTTAAAAAGTGTCAGTCACAGGTATAAACCAAAGTTACACCCTGTTCAAGAGGTTTCTGATTAATGAATGTTTGCTTTTCAAAATCATCTCTTTTACATCTATCTTCCTAACAACATCATATACTTTTCTGACCTTGAACACCTGGCTCCTTGGAGTTTTATTCCCATTGTAGCCCATATCAATTCCATTACTGGGAGAGGATGGACCAATACGAAAGACATGACAAAATATCCTCACAATCCTTAAAAGGCTCTTCATTTGAGCATCGTAATTACTAGATATGCTGCAAATAAAAATTAAAATATGAACAGATTAGGTGGAGTAAAACAAATTCATCTTAAAATACTTATTTTAAGACATTTTATTACGCTTACCATCTGTTTGATAATTTAATGAATAAAATTTCTTTCCTATCATGATATGGGATGGAATGTTTTGTTTACCAGAAAGTTAGCAAATACACATTATTTGGATTGTATATGAAAGAGTTATTAGCTTTTAAGCAACTAGAATATACCAATGATCAAAGTATAAAATATGAAGAAAATCACCACTATAGAACAGTATATTTATAAATTAAGCTGATTCTTTAGAACTCTGAGAACATTTCACTGAGAACCAATAGTAGAAATGTTGATTATAATCTTAGGCCAACCTACACTTCAATGGTAGAGATTGAACTTTGTTATTCTATCCATAACCCCATTTTGCCTAGCCCATCCCAGAATAGAAACCAAATGTTCACATACAGAACATATACAAATTAAATAATCTTAAAAGTTACTATCTCTATCAGGGTGGTTCCCTATATAATGGGTTGTCTAATGACTGTACATAAAAGAAATATATCCTACTATGAAAAAGGCTGATGCGAGTAATTCTAAACCATATTAATAACTTTTCTTTGACAAATCAAAAAGCCCTTTAAAATCCCATACTGCCTGGAAATTGTTCATCATCATTATGGATATCAATCATTACTCTTCCACTGAGAAAATGAAGGAGTTCGACTAAAAGTGTATGGAATCTAACAACTGATCTTAAGAAAAAAATTTGTCGTTGTTGTTCAGGGGGTGGTTTTATTTTGAAACCTTCAACATAAGTTATCTTGTATTACAATGGTTACACAAAAGCAGAGTAAAAGAGCTGCATAAACATTTGGGCACAATGGTATGACTGCCTTTGTATAAATTTAATCATCAAAGCTTACCCTACCTTCCTCAGTTCATTAAAATCTTCCTTTATGATATTTTTGGGTATCCTTTAACATTGAAAACAATAATGATTGGTAATGAAGAAATAGCAAATGCTGATTCTAAGTATTCTGATTTGATAAGTGAAAAATCAGAGGGTATTCTCTATTCTAATGACAACTGAACCAAAATTTCATGACATTTTAATTTCAACATTCATGCTGTTTCCTCATTCAAAAAATTATTTAATAAATAAAAATTAACTATCAGTTACAAGTGTTAGTAAAATATAACAGCTATCGCCATCCATACTGTATTTGACTAGGATAGCTACAACACATTAGCAAAACTTTTTGTTTTAGTAACTGTGGATCTAATGTGCATAGAATCGTTAGTTTAACTTGCACGGATTTTTACATATTTGCCTTTTAATTCTACAACATAAGACTCTTGAGACTGACAAAAGAAAAAAGGAATGTGGTTAAAGCTAATATTTCTATCTTTTACTGTGCAGCAACTATTGCAACATTAGCTCCAATGACTCAAATTTTTCTATGAGAAAGATGTGAATTTAATTTTCCTCAGTGAAATTACTATATAAATATTCGCTTTATGTACCTGATCTAGAGATCTTCATGAGTTAATTTTAAGGCAAGAAATATTTTCAGTGGAGTATGAATATCATCCATTATTAACATAGTTTAATAACAGTCATTATACACTCAATGAGGACCAGCAGTGGGACAACTAGGGTACTGGGCATGCCACCCAGCTACAATGAGTGGCTAAAGCATGTCCCTGCTAGTCAGGACCTGACAAAACATGGTCCACAGGAGAAGGGAATGGCAAACCACTTCAGTATTCTTGCCTTGAGAAACCCACGAACAGTATGAAAAGGCAAAAAGATAGGACACTGAAAGATGAACTCGCCAGGTCAGTAGGTGTCCAATATACTACCAGGGAAGAGCAGAGAAATAGCTACAGAAAGAATGAAGAGGCTGAGCTAATGCGGAAATGACACCCAGCTGTGGTTCTCATCTGGTGGTGAAAGTAAAGTCCGATGCCATAAAGAACAATACTGCACAGGAACCTGGAACGTTAGGTCCATGAATCAAGGTAAATTGGATGTGGTCAAACAGAAGACAGCAGGAGTGAACACTGACATCTCAAGAATCAGTGAACTAAAATGGATGAGAATGGGCAAATTTAATTCAAATAACTATTATATCTACTACTGTGAGCAAGAATCCCTTATAAAAAATGGAGTAGCCCTCATAGTCAACAAAAGAGTCTGAAATGCAGTACCTGACTGCACTCTCAAAAATGAAAAGAATGATCTCGGTTCATTTCCAAGGCAAATCATTCAACATCACAGTAACCCAAGTCTATGCCCCAACCACTGAAGAAGAAGCTAAAGAAGATGAAGCTAAATGATTCTATGAGGACCTACAAGATTTTCTAGAACCAACACCCCAAAAAAGATGTTCTTCGCATCATAGGGAACTGGAATGCAAAAGTAGGAAGTTAAGAGATACCTAGAATAACAAGCATGTTTGGCCCTGGAGTAAAATTCAGTAGTAGCCATAGGACTGGAAAAGGTCAGTTTTCATTTTAATCCCAAAGAAAGGCAACGCCAAAGAATGTTCAAATTACCATACTATTCCACTCATTTCACATGCTAGGAAGGCAATGCTCAAAATCCTTCAAGCTGGGCTTCAGCAGTAGGTGAACCAAGAATTTCCAGATGTACAAGCTGGATTTTAAAAAGGCAGAGGAACCAGAGATCAAATTGCCAACATCCACCGGATCATAGAAAATGCAAGGGAATTCCAAAAAAACTACTTCTACTTCTGCTTCACTGACTATGCTAAAGCCTTTGACTGTGTGGATCACAGTAAACTAAGGAATATTCTTAATGAGATAGAAATATGAGACCACATCACCGGCTTCCTGAGAAATGTGTACGAAGGACAAGAAGGAACTGTTAAAACTAGATATGGAACAACAGACTGGTTCTAATTGGGAAAGGAGTACATCAAGGCTGTACATTGTCACACTGTTTACTTAACTTACATGCAGAGTACATCATGCAAAATGTCAGGCTGGATGAATCACAAGTTGGAATCAAGATTGCTGGGAGAAATATCAACAACCTCAAATATGCAGATGATACCACTTTAATGGCAGAAAATGAAAAGGAACTAAAGAGCCTCTTGATGAGGGTGAAAGAGAAGAATAAAAAAGCTGGCTTAAAACTCAACATTCAAAAAATGCAGATTATGGCATCCGGTCCCATCACTTCATGGCAAATAAAGGGGGAAATGTGGAAACTGTCAGATTTCATTCTCTTGGGCTCCCAAATCAATACAGATGGTGACTGCAGCCACAAAGTTAAAAGACGCTTGCTCCTTGGAAGAATAGCTATGACAAACCTAGACAGTGTATTAAAAGGCAGAGACATCACTTTGCCAACAAATGTCCATATAGTCAAAGCTTTGGTTTTTCCGTAAGGAATGTATAGATGTGAGAGTTGGACCATAAGGAAGGCAGGCACCAAAGAATTTATGCTTTCGAACTGTAGTGCTGAAGAAGACTGTTGGAAGTCCCTTGGACAGCAAGGAGATCCAACCAGTCAATCCTAAAGGAAATAAAGCATGAATATTCAATGGAAGGATTGGTTCTGAAGCTGAAGCTCCAATACTGTGGCCACGTGATGGGAAGAGCTGACTCACTGGAAAAGACCTTGCTTGGGAAAGACTTGCTGGGAAAGAGTGAGGACAAGAGAAGTAGATGACAGAGGATGAGATGTTTGGATGGCATCACTGACTCAATGGACATAAGTTTGAGCAAACTAAGGGAGATAGCAAAGGACAAGGAAGCCTGGCATGCTGTAATTCATGGGGTCACAAAGAGTCAGACATGACTTAGTGACTGAACAACAACAACAAGAAATAATCTAATATAAGATGTTTAGACTATATGAATATTACTTTACCCAGTTTAAACTTCTTCCAAGTTAAGTCACTGATCTAAACAATGTCATTTTTCACTTTCCAACCTGCGAAATATCTTCCATATTATACAGAAAGATCATAGAATCCAAACTTCATCACAAACTTCTCCAGCTCATCATAAAATGATAATTTCTTCCCAAGTCACCAGGTCTCAATATAAGAGTTAAATAGTTAATTTAACTTTTTAAAAAGTTAATATAACTTTTATATTGTGAACTTCCTAATTCAAAGCCCTGTGAACCTACTTACTTTTGGTGAATATAAGAGTATACTTTCATTCAATGTCTTATTTAGCAAATAGCTGTGATTCCTCTTTTACATTTCTCTTTTACAAAGATAGCACACTGATAACTATCTTCGCCTTCAATCATAAATATATACGAAGCAAGATAACTCACTTATTTAGTGAAATACAACACTACGTGCAAAAGGACCCTCATTAAATATTTATCTTTAACAAATATTCCTATATCAGTTAGACAAAACGCTATCCATTTTTCCCAAAGTATGCTAAAGAACATCTCAATCATTGCTAATTAATAATACATATTTGAATTATTTTAATTAAAATTTCATATAAAATGGCCAAAATTACATCACATTGTGAGTTAAGAAACAAAAAATGATTCACAAATAAATGAACAAAATAAAGACAATCTGCAAAAAGTACCATTAAACTAACCTGGCAGACAGGGATGATTTGTATTTGAGGTCTTCTTAAGAAACTAACCTGGTAGCTGTGACATAATAGAAAAAATAAATATTGTCTTCTGCCCCTCTCCCCATGTTCCTGGCATGAAGTTCCTAAAACCCTTACGATTTCCAAACTAATAAGGACACTAGAGCATCTTTCGTTCTCACACTGGGTCTTTGACCACAGTTCCTGACACAGAGTTCCTAAATCCCATGGAACTTCTTGGGTGAAACCAGTATCTTTTGTTGTAATGAGGCAACTTATAGGAGACTGGAATGCAAAAGTAGGAAGTCAAGAAACACCTGGAGTAACAGGCAAATTTGGCCTTGGAGTATGGAATGAAACAGGACAAAGGCTAATAGAGTTTTGCCAAGAGAACGCACTGGTCATAGCAAATACCCTCTTCCAACAACACAAGAGAAGACTCTACACATGGACGTCACCAGATGGTCAACCCTGAAATCAGATTGATTATATTCTTTGCAGCCAAAGATGGAGAAGCTCCATGTAGTCAGCAAAAACAAGACTGGGAGATGACTGTGGCTCAAATCATGAACTCCTTATTGCCAAATTCAGACTTAAACTGAAGAAAGTAGAGAAAACCACTAGACCATTCAGGTATGACCTAAATCAAATCCCTTATGACTATACAGTGGAAGTGAGAAATAGATTTAAGGGACTAGATCTGAGAGACAGAGTGCTTGATGAACTATGGACGGAGGTTTGTGACACTGTACAATCAAGACGATCTCCATGGAAAAGAAATGCAAAAAGGCAAAATGGTTGTCACAACTAGCTGTGAAAAGAAGAGAAGCGAAAAGCAAAGGAGAAAAGGAAAGATATTCCCATTTGAATGCAGAGTTCCAAAGAATAGGAAGGAGAGATAAGAAAGCCTTCCTCAGAGATCAATGCAAAGAAAAAGAGGAAAACAACAGAATCGGAAAGACTAGAGATCTCTTCAAGAAAATTAGAGATACCGAGGGAACATTTCATGCAAAGATGGGTTCAATAAAGGACAGAAATGGTATGGACCTAACAGAAGCAGAAGATATTAAGAAGAGGTGGCAAGAATACACAGAAGAGCTCTACAAAAAAGATCTTCATGATCCAGATAATCACGATGGTGTGATCACTCACCTAGAGCCAGAAATCCTGAAATATGGAATCAAGAAAGCCTTAGAAAGCATCACTAAGAGCAAAGCTAGTGGAGGTGATGGAATTCCAGTTGAGCTCTTTCAAATCCTAAAAGATGATGCTGTGAAAGTGCTGCACTCAGTATGCCAGCAAATTTGGAAAACTCAGCAGTGGCCACAGGACGGGAAAAGGTCAGTTTTCATTCCAATCCCAAAGAAAGGGAATCCCAAGAATGCTCAAACTACCGCACAATTGCACTCATCTCACATGCTAGTAAAGTAATGCTCAAAATTCTCCAAGCCAGGCTTTAGCAATACATGAACCGTGAACTTCCAGATGCTCAAGCCGGTTTTAGAAAAGGCAGAGGAACCAGAGATCAGATTGCCAACATCCGCTGGATCATCAAAAAAGCAAGAGAGTTCCAGAAAAACATCTACTTCTGCTTCACTGACTACGCCAAAGCCTTCAACTGTGTGGATCACAAAAAACTGTGGAAAATTCTGAAAGAAATGGGAATACCAGACCACCTGACCTGACTCTTGAGAAACCTGTATGCAAGTCAGGAAGCAACAGTTAGAACTGGACATGGAACAACAGACTGGTTCCAAATAGGAAAAGGAGTACATCAAGGCTGTATATTGTACTCTGATTATTTAACTTCTATGCAGAGTACATCATGAGAAACGCTGAGCTGGAAGAAGCACAAGCTGGAATCAAGATTGCCGGGAGAAATATCAATAACCTCAGATATGCAGATGACACCATCCTTATGGCAGAAAGTGAAGAGGAACTAAAGAGCCTCTTGATGAAAGTAAAAGAGGAGAGTGCAAAAGTTGGCTTAAAGCTTAACATTCAGAAAACTAAAATCACAGCATCTGGTCCCATCACTTCATGGCAAAGAGATGGGGAAACAGTGGAAACAGTGTCAGACTTTATTTTTTTGGGCTCCAAAATCACTGTAGATGGTGATTGCAGCCATGAAATTAAAAGATGCTTACTCCTTGGAAGGAAAGTTATGACCAACCTAGACAGTATATTAAAAAGCAGAGACATTACTTTGCCAACAAAGGTCCATCTAGTCAAGGCTATGGTTTTTCCAGTGGTCATGTATGGATGTGAGAGTTGGACTGTGAAGAAAGCTGAGCGCCGAAAAATTGATGCTTTTGAACTATGGTGTTGGAGAAGACTCTTGAGAGTCCCTTGGACTGCAAGGAGATCCAACTAGTCCATCCTAGAGGAGATCAGTCATGGGTGTTCATTGGAAGGGCTGATGTTGAAGCTGAAACTCCAATACTTTGGCCACCTCATGTGAAGAGTTGACTCATTGGAAAAGACCCTGATGCTGGCAGGGATTGGGGGCAGGAAGAGAAGGGGAGGACAGAGGATGAAACGGCTGGATGGCATCACCAACTCGATGTACATGAGTTTGAGTAAACTCTGGGAGTTGGTGATGGACAGGGAGGCCTGGCGTGCTGCAATTCATGGTGTCGCAAAGAGTCGGACACGACTGAGTGACTGAACTGAACTGAATGAGGCAACTATTACTGGGTTTTTGGATGGGGGCTGGTCACTAGAAAGAACAAGTAATCAAGTAATGATTAGAAGCCTAGAATTTTCAGCTTCAATCTCCATTCTCCAGAGAAGGGTAGGGGCTGCAAATGGAATTAATGACTAACTCATCTATGTGATGAAACTTCCATACAGAAAACAAAAACATGGGGGGTTCAGTAAGCTTCCAAGCATGCACACACATACACGTAGTACAAGGTGACACACCCCAACTCTATGGCAACTCCTATACTCTGGATCCTTTCACACTTCATTCTATGTATCTATTCATCTAGTTGTTCATCTGTGTCCTTTATTATGGGCTTCCCAAATGGTGCTGGTGACAAAGAACCTGCCTGCCAATGCAGGAGACGTGGATTTGATCTCTGGGTTGGGAAGATCCCCTGAAGATGGTCACAGCATCCTTTAATAAAGTGAAAAAAGTCAAAGTCGCTCAGCTATGTCCAACTCTTTGCAACCCCATGGACTGTACTATCCATGGAATTCTCCAGGCCAGAACAGTGGAGTGGGTAGCCATTCCCTTCTCCAGGAGATCTTCCCAACCCAGGTCTCCTGCATTGCAGGCGGATTTTTTATCAGCTGAGCCACAAGGGAAATGGTAAACAAAAGTAAGTGTTTCCCTGAATTCTGTGAGCTGTTCTAGTAATACAAATGGCAGGTGATCATGAAAACCTCTGATGTGTGTAGTCAGGTAACAAAAGTTGTGGGTAATCTGGGGATCCACTATTTGCAACTGATATCTGAAGTGGGGGGCAGTCTCCTAGGACTGAGTCCTTAACCTATGGGATCTGATGCTTTCTCCAGGTAGACGGTGTTAGAATTGAGTTAAACTGTAGGATACCAGCTGGTGTCCTAAGTGTCCTACCAAAGAATTGCTTGGTGTCAGAAATAAAAATTCATACACTTGGTTTCTGAAATGTTGTGAAAAGTGGTAGTATGTCAAAGTAAAGGAGAAACGCAGGAGGAGGACTAGGTTTTGCCAAGACAGCACCAACACAACAAATTCTAACACAGTACTAATAACCAATGCTCACTATCAATTCTAACAGAGATGTTTACAGACCAAACTGGCCAAAACAACTGATTCCATAAGATATCTGAAAGGTATCTTTGTAAGTGGTGAGGCAGTACAGTTTAGCAAAGTGGTTTTAAAACTTGTTCTGGCCAAGGAACACTTTTTCTTACTCTGTTTCCCCTGTTCCACTAATAACTCTGTCATTTTTAACAGCTAAATTGGAGCCCAGGATCTGCTCTTCATTAATTAGTAAGGATATAAGTCCTGGTTCTTCTAGCTAGCAAATCACTGAACATCAAATTTCTTATACATAAAATGGAAATAATACCTACATCACAAAGCTACTGTGAGGTTCAAAGGAAATAATGTATTTGAATATTCCACAGCTTATTAGAAGCTTCTTAGATATGTATTAAAGGTGAACATAAAAAAAAACAGAGAAACATAAAAATACAAAAGCTTCTGATTACTAGGAAGAGTGGAAAATAGGGCAAATATTTAAGCAGAAAAAACAGATAAGCTTTCTAATGTAGGAAAACAGGATAAAGATATTATGAGGAATATAAAAAAGAACCATCATTATCACCACCATCATCTCTACTATGTGCCAGACACATGCTTGGCAGTATGCTTACAACATCTTAACATTTCATTCTCACAACAATTCATTAAGATATTTACTATCATTTTTCAACAAGGAAATTAAATGTTGACTAGACTATAAAGTAAACATAGGATGAGATTTTGTCTGTGTTAATCATCATTTTGTAGCAGATGGCCTAGTGGATAGCAGGCACTCAAAAATATGTATTGGCCAGATGGGTGGATGATGAGAGAAACTCCAAAAAGTCACCTGCTGGAGACACACAGTCAGTGGTGATGTCTGAATTCAAACCTGAGTCCAGCTAACTCCAGAGCCCACACTTACACTCAGTACATTTTAGAAGGTCCTCATCATATAAACGGATTAACAGAAATGACTGATAAAAGGAGAGCATTACATTAAGCTGGAATTCAATGAATCTTAAAGACAGCGTCTAAAGTTGTCTCAAAGGTAAAAGAGAATAATAGAAAAATTATCAAATGGTATACTGAGTAGGACTGTTTAAGAAAGACTTAACAGATAATAAATAAATCCAGGAAAGCAATCTTGGACCACAAATGTAAGAAACGCTTGAAGCAAATAGTACAGAGTATGATTCTGGTCTGAAGTATGTGAAAAGTACGAAGGAAGACAGGAAAAAAGGGCTGACATAATGGATTTGACAATGTAGCTGATTTACAAAAGCAGCATCAGTCTGGGAGGAACAAAACCCAGTTGCACACAGAGGTGAGAGAAGATCATGATCTATTCTAAGACCACCAATGTATTAAAAGTCAAAGTAAAAAGAAAGCTACAAAGGAAGAAAGTACCCAAACTAGAAGTGTGCCAAATCTGTAAGCTAAGAAATAACACATTAACTATTTTTAAATGGCTGTTTAGTCCTAACTGGGGTGGCTAACCACATACAAATAAGTGGAGGTGCAGGAAAATATTATAAAGTATTAACTTCATGGACTTAGCTATGAGCCACTAAAACCACAGAATTGGAAAGAACAAAGAACTGAACTGAGGGGGACAGTTCAGGGAGAAAACTTTATAAAGAATCATGAGGGTTGATTCTTTATAAAGTTGATTTTTCAGAAAGAATACTGCTGGGTTGAACAATAGTCTATACCCAGTTTTGTAAATTAAAGCTTTCTAAACTACATTCTTGATACTTTTTTATGAACACTTTACATATATGACTAGCCTAAGCAATCATTTTATAAAATTCTAGACACATAACCCCAAATCCACTTAAGTCAGTCTCTAGTTTAGCCTCTTTAGACAGACTAAAGTCTCCTCAGTTAAGTGCCCTAGTCCTTTAAAACAAAACAAAACAATGATAACTCAGCAAATTTTTAGAACATCTTAACACTGACAAAAGGCATCAATAAAATAAACTATTCCCAGAAAAGCCTAAAAAGAGACAATGCTGACAGATATTGTTGCCTATTGATTTGTGTGTATTTTTAAACACTTACCTAAGCAATTTATGACCATTTGTTGTGGCAACTTCAGCAAGGCTTGTTAGAATCTTTAAATACTGGCTTTCACTTTGCTGAGACAAATGCTCCAGAACTTGCCGTAACTAAATTTTTTACAAATAAAAAAAAATAATTACATAATAATCCAATAAACTTTTTCAAGAAATGAAGTACTTAATAGCTTGGTAACTATCCCAAAGCTCAATTAGCTGAACCAAGTCCTTTACAATTATCTGGCCTTGCATAAAATCAAAAGCTTATACAGAGATAAGATGACATAAAATCTTTGTTCAAAATCACCCAGTGAAAAAGTATAAATAGATAGACAGAAGTCACCAAGTTTTTTTATGGAAATTAATGCCAGACTTCCAAAATGTAAAAAAAACTTAAACTCTATAGTGATTCAAAGAGTAGAGTATTACAAATACAGAGCTCAGTGAACTGGTGATTACTAATCATAACATGATATTCCTTCTTAGGTTCTTTTCCTCTACCTATGGGAAATATTCTAATTATCTTAAGAAGAGATCAAAGGTGCAGAGGACAGATGACTCACAGGGCCAAATATTAGCACAGAGTTTATTAATTATTATGCAATTCATACTAATCCTATAAGCAGATAAGCCAATTCAAATTATTAAAGTATTTACATAATAAAATTACTAAACACATTTGTAAAATGCCATATACACGACATATGAACAAAGCGTGTTCATTTATAAGCTATTCAGTTCAGTTCAGTCACTCAGTGGTGTCCGACTCTGCGACCCCATGAATCACAGCACGCCAGGCCTCCCTGTCCATCACCAACTCCTGGAGTTTACAAGCTATTAGCATAATTATATTACCATGTTTTCTCGGAGATCTTCATTCTGTGTCATTTGAATAATTGTCTGGAAAAGCCGAGGGTGATACTGAATTAATACTTCACAGGTCTCTCCATATCCACCCTAAAAACAAGATTTAAAATTATCTAGGTTTAAAAACAAAATTCCTAAAGGAAAACGTGTTTCTTCTACATATAAATTTGGTATCAAATATGTGAGTTTTCCACACCCAGCAACTGTCCAGTTCTCTGTGGACACTGACTGGGTATCCCACCGTTTAATTCAATTATGATGCTAACTGCCTGGAGTTAGGGCATACTACACAGTAGGGAGTCAGTCCTGCAAGAGTGGCCCCAATTCAAAAGCCAATCACAAGTCCACATCACCCATACTTTGACTAACCTATAAGTAAGGTGCTCCCAAGACCTACTCCTCAAGTTTAATAATTTACTAGAATTGTTCATGGAATTCAGGGAAACACTTCACTTACATGTTTACTATAAAGGCTACAACTCAGGAACAGGCGAACAGAAGAGACGCACAGGGCCAAGTATGTAGGAAGGGGCGCAGGGCTTCTGCGCCCTCCCTGGCTGAGCCACCCTCTCAGCACTTTTATGTGTTCACCAACCCAGAAGCTCTCTGAGAACCACACTGTTCAGGGTTTTTATGAAAGTTCCATTACACAGGCATGAATGATTAAGTTCTCAGTCACTGGTAACTAAACTCAGTCTCTAGCTCAACTCCCTCCCCAGGAATGGGAGAGGAGGCTGCCTCTAACAACATGGATGTCTCTTCTGTCAACCAGTCCCTTTCCTGAAGCTACCTAGAGTCTTTCAGTCACCAGTCATCTCATTAATACACAAAAAGACATTCTTATTACTCTGGAGATTCCAAGGGTCTTAGAACCTCTTGTGTTAGTAACTGGGATATAGGCAAATATATATTTCTTATACTATCACAGTTCCTTTTAAAGATCATATTCTTAACAGAGTAACAATCTTTGCACCCATCCTCTCACTTGAGGAAAAAAAAAAAAAAACGATCTTACCTGTCCCAGTTTCTATTACAAAGTGAAGTGAAGTGAAAGTCGCTCCGTTGTGGCCGACTCTTTGTGACCCCATGGACTATACAGTGCATGGAATTCTCCAGGCCACAATACTGGAGTGGGTAGGCATTTTCTTCTCCAGGGGAACTTTCCAACCCAGGGGTCCCCTGCATTGCAGGCAGATTCTTTACCAGCCAGCCACCAGGGAAGCCCAAGAATACTGGAATGGGTAGCCTACAATAGGAATATACATTAACAACATACCTGTACACATAAATCCAGAGGGGTTACTCCGTTTTTATCTGACAGATACTTGGCTCCTCGCAACAGAAGAATCTGTGCTGTGTCTCTCTGACCATGACTGTATAGAAATAGAACCAAGTTAACATGTGATTCTTTTTAATTCTTTTTATGTCTTTCTCAATAAGTTATAGACAGTTAGTATCAATCAACAGAGGATGACAATTCTGACACACAGAGAGGAAGATCTGAGCTACAACCTCAACAGTTAGAAAAACTTACCAATGTTAAGTCATCCTTTAATAATGTAGATAAGAAACTGACCTAGTGAATCTTGGAACTCAACTTGGGACATATAATAACTCATAACATTTTGATATAAGTTGCTGCTACTCAGGCTTATGCTGTTTTTTCCTTTCAATCACTTTCTTCTCAATTGTAGCCTGACCTGCTTTCCACCACAAAGATCCAAGTCTCCAGATTTCTTAGTCCAAAAGAATCTCAATACAAAAAACAAGTGTACATTTTATGACGCTTCATTACTTGGTAAAAAAATAAAAACAAAAGAAGAAGAAAAGACAAAAATCAAAATAAATAAATGGGGGGAGATTAATTAGCCAAAGATACTATCTAATTTCCAACCTTCATTTTATCAGCCCATTCAGTCTGGTTTCTGCTGACAGCTATTCAATCTGACCTACAATGAAAAATTCTTATCCACTAAACTCTAGATTTCATTATTTTTTAATAAGATTTTTTAAAAAAATTTTTTAATTTAATGTTTTTGGCTGCACTAGGTCTTAGTTGCTGCTTGGGCTTTTCTCTAGTTGTGGTGCCTGGGCTTCTCATTGCAGTGGCTTCCGCTGTTGTGGAGCACAGGCTCTAGAGCACTCAGGCTTCAACGGTCGCTGCACATGGGCTCAGTAATTGCAGCCCCCTGGCTTTAGAGCACAGGCTCAGTAGCTACGGCACACGGACTTAGTTGCTCCAAGGCATGCGGGATCTTCCTGGACCAGAGATCGAATCCATGTCTCCTGCACTGGCAGGCAGATTCTTTACCAGTGACCCACCAGGGGAACCCCTGAAAGCGGAATTGTTAGTCACTCAGTCGTGTCTGACTGTGACCCCATGGATCATAGCCCACCAGGCTCCTCTGTCCATGGAATTCTCCAGGCAAACATACTGGAATGGGTAGCCATTCCCTTCTCCAGGGGATCTTCCCAATCCAGGGATTAAACCCATGTTTCCTGCACTGGCAGGCAGATTCTTTACCACTGAGTCACCAGCAAAGCCTCTAGGTTTCATTATTTAAAGCTACTTTTACAAAATACCCAAGGAAGTCATACAGTTTCAAAGAATATCTGATCAAACAATTTTATTTTGTGGATGAAACAAACTACTACTCAAGCACAAGCGAAACTCGAACTCATATCTCCGGTTTTCTATACCAATACTCTTCCCACAGTACCATTACCTAAAAAGGTATGTTATTTCATAGAGAAAAAGACTATACAGATTCAGTTCAGTTCAGTTCAGTCACTCAGTCGTGTCCAACTCTTTGCGACCCCATGAACCAGAGCACGCCAAGCCTCCCTGTCCATCACCAGCTCCCGGAGTTCACCTAAACCCATGTCCATCGAGTCGGTGATGCCATCCAACCATCTCATCCTCAGAAACTTAAACAGATAAAAACAACCTATTCATTCTTTTCCACAAAATGACACTGCATAAAGTATAACTGAAATTAATTTCGAAAACAGCATCTTAGTATTAACCTGGTGGCAGATATTAGGTGTATCACTCTCTTGAAACTTGATTATAATACTGATTACCTTCCTTAAAACAAATATCAACAGATGAAAAATAACTTAAGAACAGTTTCTAATTTACTTAAAAAAAGCAGAAAATCAAGAAACCAAGTAAAACAGCAATCCCTCCAAAAGCAATAGAAATTACTTTTACTAGTCTACATTAAGAAAAGTCTTCATCAAGCATCATTTCAGTGGAGTTCTGGCCAACACATTATGTATTATATAGTTAACAGTAATTATTTTACAAATAACACTGCCCTATTCTGTAGAATACCTAAAAATAAGGACTGAGAAAAGAAACTAACTCGAGCTTACTTAACTTAAGGAAACAATGATTTTCTTTGCTAGGACCCAAGGTTTGCAAAGAGTCAGACACGAATGAAGTCACTTAGTACTAGTACTAATACTAAGGTTATGAAAACTCCAGATTTACAAAGTTGTTCTGTTCGACTTTAGTGACATTTCTTTTACAAATATTCACTACCTGGGTCAGATGAGCAATCTTCCCAACTAAACTGTAAAGTTCTTGACAATAATTTATTCCATAGCACCAAGCAGGGCAATTGGCTTATAACATGTACTCATCTGCTGAGTTATATGACAGGCTCTAATTTTAGATTACCATTCCTTTGACAAGTGAGCATTAAATAAGGTACTGAGCTACCAAAAATTAACAACAAAAAACCATGAATGATAATTTATTTAGGATTAATTTCTTACCACATATAGCAACAAGAATAATTAATATCAAGGAAAAAATATCACTATGACATTCTTATGAAGCTGGAGTAATTTCCAAAACTACATTAAAATCTCATCTGTAACCAGGTGGCATTTCATTTCAAAAGTAAGTTAAAAGAAACAATTGCTAATAGTACATAAAATCTGCATAACCTCATTAGGGTCACAAGTGACTCATGTGAAAAAATTGCAAAGATTATCCTGTTACAGACTTCTCAAAATGCTGCATGAAAGATTTTTCAGTTCAAATAACTACAAACATGTGCTCAATAACTATTCTTTACAATTCAACTTATTTTTTTATACTGATTGAGATAACTCCCTTCAAGGAAGTGCCAATATATTTTATGGAAACTAAGAAGTTGTCAAAGATTTAATAAGAAACCTGTAGCATTTCTAAAGAACTTTCAGGTTTCCAACTTTAGACTCTTGTAGTGATACAATTTGGAAACTTGGCTAATTTGCATATAGTACACATATCACAACATTTTTTGGAACTGCTGATGAAATAAAGAGGCTGTATTTTCTATATTTTCTAATAATGGTTCTTTCCTATTCCAAAAGTTTGCAATTTTGAGTCTATGGACTGTTTTATGTAGCTACTTTGTAGTGGACTTCCTAACTGAAAGGAGTTGCCTGGTAGTAGCTGTAAACCACGTTTAGAATCTTACCTCTCTCACTTTGATTACAGACCTCCAAAATGCCATAAAAATCTCTCTAACTTACTGAATTTATATAACCCCAGCTAAACCTTGCTTTCCTTAACAGAATAAAAGTTATCTGCAGTTACAGAAACTATTTGAAAATCACTACACATCCAAACCTTTATTAAAAAAACAAAGTTAAGGGAATGGGAAGTATTATGCCTGAATAAAAAACCAACCTAATCATTTAAGGATCTGAAGCATTTGCAGATACCATATAAAAGTCTTGAAAACAAAGGCACCTGAAGATTTGGGCAGAAGGAGAAAGTCAATGTGTGCTTATAGTCCACATGAAAAAAATCTAGTGAATTATCCTAATTCTTGTACAAAATACCTAGAGAGGGAAAGTAGCCAGGAGACAGTTCCTGTCATAATTTTAGTTCAAAAGCAATCTGAAATGACTCACTCACAGAAGTATTATTTTATTAAATAGTGCTCAGAATTAGAATAGAATACAAAGGAAGAAAGAAAGGCTTGCCTGTACTATGGGATAAGAGTCAAATTTCTTAGAAAAACATGCAGAGCAATGAAACTGAATGAGGACCAAACAACTCTGTGCTCACTGGGTGTGGAAAAGTGTGCTAGGGCTTAGTGAGCATCTACCAACTACTAAGTGTAAAATCCTCTGCAGGATGCTTTAAATAAGCCATCTCATTTAATTAGCACTATGGTTCCACAAGGTATATATCAGTATTTCCATTTCAAAAGAAACAAAGCTTCAGAGGTCAAGAAAGTTGCACAGTTTTGGGACTGTGATTTGAACCCCACCTCCTATATAGTTCAATATGTTCTCAATTAAAAAAAAAAAAACCTGTTTCAGCTGATCTTTGAATGAGACACATGATGATATACCTACTAACATCTCTCAACAATAAAAACTTACATTATGTTCAGCTTTTTTATCTTAGAGCCCTGTAACTTGTCTATAAGATCAACTTATTCTATTTCTCACTTTCCTTTCCCTTTTATCAGAGACAATACATAAGGAATAATTTTTAATGTATACATTTAGATATAGTGAACACAATTAGAAGTCCACCTACAAAATGAATCATCTTCCATGTTCCATATTTATCATCCTGCTACAAAAAGAATTTATTTTCTACTTTCAATTTTAATCGCATTTGCTTAACCATCTTTGTTCAATGAGATATAATGTTTGCCAAGTTAAAACTTAATGACGGGTATGTAATACTAGCAGAAAGCACTTCTAAAAAATTCTTTTACACATCCCTATGCTCAGACTAACTATACGAATATCACAGTTAAGTACAACACTAATATACCTATATTTTACCAGTACACATGCACTGTTTTACATAAGATATTTTTCAAAAATGTAATTACAGTGATTCACTCATTCAAAAACATTTACAAGGCATCTAAGCACAAAGCACTGTACCACACAAAGAATATGAAGTGATGAATAAGACAGAATTCTTTCTTTCATTGGGCTTTCAGTCTAGCAGGGAGATACATTACAAACCAGTAAATAAACACTATAAAATACAAAGTGCTATGAAGGAAATGATCATGATCCTGTGATAGGAAATATGCAGAGAGGCCTACTTAGATTGGTCAGGAATTTCTTCCTAAAAATTAACAATGAAGCACATGGAGTCAGCCACATAGAAAGTCTATGGAAGAACACTTCAGGCAAAACAAACAGCATGTTGAAAAGCCTGCTGGAAAGAATCCACTGCATTTGAGGAACTCAAGGAGAACCAATGTGGCTGAACCACAGTGAGCTAAGCACGGTCAGACCACGCAGATCTCGTGAAAGAAGGCGTACATGCATGCTCATTTGCTCAGTTATGTCCAACTCTTTGTGACCCCATGAAATGTACCCTGCCAGGCATCTCTGTTCACGGGATTTTTCAAGCAAGAATACTAGAGTGGGTTGCCAATTTTTCCTCTAAGAAAGAAGGCAGGGTTTGGATTTTAATGGAAATTTAATAAAGAGGGACTGAAAAGTTTAAATACAAGGTTTAAACACAAAAAGATAACAGCCAAATCATTTTTTAGAAGGTCACCGGGGCTTCTGAGGAAAAGAAGAGAAGGTAAGGAAACAACAGAGGAATCAGGAAGACCAGTTAACAGGCTATTGCAGCATTCTAAACAAGAGGTTACAACTTTAACTAAAGTGGTTTAGCAAGGTGGAGAGAAGTGATGAGATTCAGAATGTATTCTGAAAGTGGAAATTATAAAACTTACTAATATACTCCAAGTTGAGGGTCAGAGAGAGAGAAAGAGAAATAAAAAATAATGACTAGTTTCTGGCTTATACAACTGAGAAGATATGGGTTCCAATGACTGAGATGAGAAAAACTGGAGAAAAGGCTTGAAAAGGACATCAGAAGCAATATTTTGGATATGTCAACAGTTGAGATTCTCTGAGACTTCCAAGTGATGATGTAAATCAAGAACTGGACATTCAAACCTGAAGTCTCAAAGAAAGGTCTGATCTAGAGATAAGCCCTCAAGATAGGATATGATTTCAGGAAATCAATGATATTATTCATAAATTCAGGACACTAAAAAAGAAAAGGGTGTTCTAGTCAAGCAATTGAATTGTAAGTATAACATGAGAAAAAAACTGAATTCAGGTAAGATCTAGAGGTCTAGAGATTCAGAAGTCTTTGTGTTCTAATTTAAGGTTTAATAATTTGAATCAGTCAGATCAAAGCAACATCAGAGACCCTAAAAGAGAAGTTAAACAAGGAGAAAAGCAGATGTCTCATCTAAAACAAATCTTCAGGGAATTCCTGGGCGGTCCAGTGGTTAGGACTCAGCTCTTTTACCTCCAAGTCCCAGGTTCAATCCCTGGTCAAGGAAATAAGATCCTGTAAACAATATAGTGCAACCAAAAAATTTTTTTAAAACTCCAGTAAAATGACATGAAAAAGACAAGAGCTTTCTGGAGAGCATTATAGCTAAAATAGGGAGCTTAAATAAATACTACAATTCTTAAAATCTAAACCAAAAAGAAAAGTCAAGTGTACTATGAATTGCTCCTAACTGCAACTAACTGGACATGTTGTATGGGGTTGAGGAGGAGGTATGTGTATAATTATTACACTGTCAGCTCCTTAAGGACTGGGGTTTATTTATTACTGTATCACTAATGCCTATAATAATGCATGGCACACAGTGAGTGCTAAATAAATGTTTGCTTATTACATGAGTCAATCAGTGAATAAAAAGTATGCTTAAAGAAAATGAACTAGGACAAAAGCGTAAAAACAACTTAAAGCATAACTTAATATTTAATAAGAATGATTCAAGAATTTTTAAGTTACAAATCCAGAGAAAGCAAAGACACAGCTCTGAACTAAGACATAGTTTAATAGCATATCCTATTAAAACTAAGTTGGTACTTGATAAAGAAAATGATGGAAATTACTGGATTATTGATACACCTTTCTTATTACTTACCAAGTAATTAGCCTAAAATTTAAGTAATCAAGTAAATCAAAAGCTTCCACCTACAACATATGAAAACACTGGCAGTATAAAACACTTTTCATCATGCAGTTAAATAAAAGAAACATAACACTACATATGTCATCTTAAAAGAGAGCACAGTATTTCTGGGAAAACAAGAGTTTTAGAAAATATAAAAGCATGTTTGTGTTTGGAAATACAGCAGATACAACTTTCTTTAATGAGAGCATCGGGCAATATAAAGTATCATACCTGCAAGCAAAGTACAGTGGAGTGGCTCCTGATACATTTGGTCTGTTAATATCAGCACCACTGTCCAGCAAGCACTGCACTGTCTGGGAAGAAAAGAAACAAAACTAAAGCCAGAGAAGTCAAACAAAGACAGTTACGACAATTTTAATCCATTAATAAGGAAAGTTCTTACCACAACCCAAAGCTTTAAAGAAGAGTAGCAACATGACAATGATGATGGCTGAATAAATTACACTTTTTGGTAAGCTTCGAGCTTCAGGCACTACACAGTATTTGTGGAATTATCAATGTAATGTAAATTGTGTTAACCTGGGAAGGTTCCAGAAAATCACTGACACATGAAGTAGGTACCAAAGACTTGAAATGTGGCCAGTACAACTGAGGAATGGAATTTTAAATTTTATTTTATTATAATTAAGTTTAAATAGCCACATAACGGCTAGTAAACTGGACTGTGCTGCTCTAGATATCTGATTTTTTTGCCTCTAAAAATAAAAAGTAGATACCAAAGCTCTAACCTTCTCAAAATTCAAAGAGCATAATAATTACTACAAAATATTAAAAAGCTAAGAAGTCCTTTACAGGTCACAGTAGCCAATGACAACTCAGTTTCTCTGATAGTCATTCACATACACTCTTGTCCCCTAAGCTCTACTTCTGCAATCATCTGATGGGTACTAAGGTACACGTTATCACATGTCTATAGGATAACTAAACATGAATGGACAGACAACATTTAAGATAGAACTGAAGCAGGCCTCTAACCTGAAAAACAAACAGAAAAAGGAAGAAAAATAAAGAAATAAAGGGAACCAAAGAAAATAGCAAAAAGATTTAAAAAGCAACTAATACTTTTAAGACAGACTAGATACTATTCATGGGACACAAACAAGATTCTGGGGGGGAAAATATTCAGAGAATAAGACATTAAAAATTTGATGGAAGAGTAAAAATTCAATGTATATATGCATGTGAAGCCACTTCAGTCGTGTCTGACTCTCTGCAACCCATGAACTATATATAGCCCACCAGACTCCTCTGTCCATGGGGTTCTCTAGGCACGAATACTGAAGTGGGTTGCCATTTCCTTCTCCAGGGGATCTTCCCAACCCAGAGACGGAACCTGGATCTCTTGTGTCTCCTGCAGTGGCATGTGGGTGGGTTCTGTACCACTAGCACCACCTGAGAAGCCCAAAAATTCAATAGAAGTTTAGAAATACAGTGTTGAAAAATTCTACAAGAATCAAAAAGACAAAGGAAACAGGAAAACTAGCCAATCAATCCAAGGAGGCATGTTATAGAAACTGAGAAAAAAGGAAATAAAGGAGGCGAGAGACCAAAAGAAAGTAATCAAGAAACAATACCAAAAAAATCTCCAAGAACTGAAGAACGTAAGTTGCTAGATTGAAAAGGCTCACCAGTGCACAGCTTAATACATTAAAAGACCTACAACAAGGCATATCAAAGTAAAATTTCATAATACTGGGGATAATAAGATTCCAGAGATAAACAGAATTCAGATTGCCACTAAACTTTTCAAGAGCAACATGGAAATGTAAAAGATGAAACACCCCAAAATTGTAAAGTGAATGACTTTCAATGTAAAATTCCACAGCCAGCCACACTATCATTCAAATATAAGCTTTTAAATAAAAAACATGCTTAGCTATGTAAGATATCCAAAAAATTAACTTCAACACATCTGTTCTCAAGAAGCTACTGGAGGATATTCTCCTCCAAAACAAGGGAATGCAATATATCAAAATAGAAGATGTGGAATCTAGAATACTGAAGATAAAACATAGGTGAGATTAAGAAATACTCAGGGTTAGAGAAAAACAATGCAAGTGACATTATCTAATGATTTTGTCTTTGAAGAAACCGGTACTGAGAAAGATTTTGTGGGAGCACATAGGAAGACTTACTGATTTACACCTATTGGATCATAGAAAAAGCAAGGAAAATTTAAAAAAAAAAAAGGCTATTTTTGCCTCATTGACTACTGTAAAGCCTTTGACTGTGTGGATCACAATAAACTGTGGAAAATTATTGAAGAGATGGGAATATCAGGCCACCTTACCTGTCTCCTGAGAAACCTGTGTGCAGGTCAAGAAGAAACAGTGAGAACCAGACAAAGAACAATGGATTGGCTCAAAATTGGGAAAGGAGTACGTCAAGGCTGTACACTGTCACCTTGTTTATTTAATGTATATGCAGAGTACATCATGTGAAATGTTGGGCTTAATGAATCACAGGCTACAGTCAAAATTGCAGGGAGAAATACTAACAACCTCAGATATGCATTGATATCACTCTAATGGAAGAAAGGGAGGAGGAACTAAAGATGAAAACACTGGCTTAAAAACTCAACATTCAAAAAAAAAAAAAACTAAAATCATGGCATCTGTTCCCATCACTTCATGTTAAATAGATGGGGAAAGAGTAGAAACAGTGGCAGACTTTACTTTCTCGGGCTCCAAAACCACTGCAAACAGTGACCACAGCCACAAAATTAAAAGACGCTTGCTCCTTGGAAGAAAAGCTACGACAAACCTAGACAGCGTATTAAAAAGCAGAGACATCACTTTGCCAACAAAGGTCCATATATTCAAAGCTACGGTTTTTCCAATAGTCACATAGAGATGTTAGAATTGAACCATAAAGAAAGCTGAGCACTGAAAAATCAATGCTTTTGAACTGTGGTGCTGGAGAAGACTCTTGAGAGTCCCCTGGACAAGTAAGATCAAATCAGTCAGTCCTAAAGGAAATCAATCCTGAATATTCATTGGGAGGACTAATGCTAAAGCTCCAATACTTTGACCACCTGATGCAAAGAGCCAACTCACTGGGAAACACTGATGCTGAGAAAGATTAAAAGCAGGAGGAGAAGAGGGCAACATAGGATGAGACGGTTGGATGGCATCACTGACGCAATGGACGTGAGCTTGAGCAAACTCCAGGAGATGGTGAAGGACAAGGAAGCCTGGTATGCTGCAGCCTATAAGGTAGCAAAGAGGTGGACATGACTTAGTGACTAAACAACTGATTCACATACCATAAACAAAAACTGGGCAAAGCTAATAGTTATCCTAGAGAAAATGTTACTGTATTACACTACTTGACTCAGCAGTAAACAATATTTACCAAACTATATACAACTAATATTGTCTCACAAAAATCTGATATAATTAAGTTTAGAAATGTGAAGATAGGGCATGGTAAGAGGATTTAAATTAGTTAAATCCTCACTCACTATAACAAGAAATGATTCAGTGATATCTAAAAGTCATAAACTAAGAAAGAAGAATATTATGTGGAAATAGATACAATAAGAGAAGCTAAAAGAATCGAAAATTGTCACCTAGTGATCGCAAATTGAGAAAGAAGGGTATTTAAGGGACTATAATTTTTTATTACCAAGATTTTGATTAAAACATTTTAAGAGATAAGTTATTCATGTATTATTGCTATTTGAATTTACTTCTATCTCAGGAGGAATTCAAAAATCTATATAGTGGCAACTTTATTATATTAAACTTTATTATCAGCTATACAATTGTGAAACTCAGGAGGAGTGGTCAAGAACAACTCTCAAATATAAGAAAATAAGCACTTAGGTTATTATTTTATAAGGCAAGGCCTACTTGAACCTTTTGATCGTGGCTTTTGCCTTTCTGACAACTGACCTAGAAGCTGTGTTTGTGTGATCCAAATCCAAAGTGAGACGGACAGCAGCAATAATGTTCACTGACTGTTACAGAAAGTCTATAGACAACAAGCCATCTCTCAAAAGGCACAGAAGAGATGAAGTCAATTACATCAAAAACCCATACTAATATTCAATTGAGATGCAGCAACCAGAGAAGAGTTGAAATAAAGTAATTAACAAAACATATTATGCATTCATAAAAATTATATAATAGCTAAAAGCATATAATGATATAATATTATGAATAACCTTAGCATGTGGTTGGACACTGTGCTAATAAGCATTTATCATTTAATTTACTGCATCCTGTGGGGAAGTTGATATTCTTTTCTCCAGTTTTACAAGTAGGAAACTCAGTCTCAAAGGGGTCAAGTAATATGCACCCCAATACACAAATAAACAGGGGAGCAGGAATTAAAACCTAAGTCCATGGTCATAACCACTAGACAATTTACCAAAAAAACAGAAATTCTAATTTTTGTAAATTCAGAATAGTAAATAGAATTATGGTTAATCTGGAATATCTTCTTAAATTACATTAATTGTAGATGATCTAATAGTTCCCTATAAATACCTACTTAAGAGTCAAGCTCAAGGACCAACATAAGTTATTTGTGTTTAGTTTTTAAATAATGCCATTTCCATATCCACATAGTTTTCACATTTCTGCATTTTTAAAATTTATACTGTAGAGCTCACAGTAAAATAAACTAGCCATTAGACTAACATATTCCTCTACAAAGTAGTAAGACAAACTTCAGGCAAATCATAGCAAGAAAGCCTGATGCACAATATGAACTGTAATATGTTTCTATCATATCCTTGTACATAGTAAATATTCTACAAATAGATTAAAAATTCTGTTCTTAAGAAAGGAAAACACTTGATTAAGAAAGAAGAAAAAACTCATTCAGAATTTTCTTTTATATTCATAAATCTTTCTGCTTTTCTAACAAAATTATCCCAATTAAGAGCCTCAAAATACACAACTATTAAAAGAAACTTATATTTTTTAAAAGCTTCAATAGACCCCATGTAGATGAAATGCTGTCTAAAGACAAACAAGGAGAAAAACCCACTTCCCTCAGAGTAAGAATAAAAAAATACATAAAGGGATTTGAAGGTAAAGAAAAAGAATTGCCTTGCAGCACTGAAATGAGTGAAAAGTCATCAATCTTTGTGATTTGAAGAAAAAGTTCGCAGATTTCTTTTTGTAAAAGCTCTTAACAGAAAGGATAATGCAGAATTCAATTATCGATTAAATTACATAATAAAACAAGCAAGAAAGTCACATAACTTAAAAGTTTCTTTTTTTTTTAATTTCCAGTCTATGTTAAACTACCTATATGTATATGAAGGGTAAAATAACTCTGAAACTAGGAAAACTCAGTTGGAGGAAACTCTTGAGTATTAAATTAAAAACATAAAAGGTCTTGAACAAACAATACTACTTAAGGATCTTAAAATTATACAGAAGCACAAGGCAAAACATAATTGAAGAGAATTCTGGATTCAGCTACTAAAATCCCCAAGGAGTTTTCAGTAACAGACAAACAAATCAGATACAATCCTTTATAAGAATAAGCACTATCAACATACACTTCTCTTAAAGTTACAAAAGAAAAAAACTACAAACATTCAGAAATGGAAAGAAAATGGCAGAAGAACACTGGCTGGAATGATTTTGCATTTGAATAGTCCATTCTCCCTTATATCAAAAATTTCAAAGTTTGTATGTGCTAGTAGTGGGGACCACTTTAGATGCAAGAGTCCCAGCAATGAACAAAATGGACATACATCTGCCTTCATAAAGTTTACATTCTCATGGAAAAGGAAAACAAAGGGACATAAGAAATAAAATATGTAGTGTGCTAGACAGTGATTTAGTGCTATCAGAAAAACTGATAGGATTCTCTATGGCAGATCTGGATTCCATTTGTTTTAGCAAATTTCTCACCCCTAAGCCCCTACACACAAATACTGCTGTGAAAACTGCACTGCATCTCTTTAAAAGACTACAAGCCATGCAGTCCAAAAAAAAAAAAAAAAATCATTGTAATTTACAATTGTCATAAGTTCCCATTTTCAAAATTTCATGGCTTCTCATTTACTTGCAAAAATTAAGCTTAGCAGCTTACAATTTAGTAAAGGTAAACATGTAAAGCTATAGTAACATAAAATATCTGTGACTGATAGCTGATTACCTGTATGTTTCAAGTTAACATAACAATTTGAAGAACTACACTGAACTGAAATCATTTTATGCATCTAATATAGGTCAGGAAAACAAGCTTTTTAAATAATTTAGACCTTCAAATTCCCTGTCCAGCCCCCTTCCCTTTAATACAACAACATCACACTCTTCTCCTATTCCTAGGTAATCTACAATGGGAGTCTTCCTCCTTACAGAGTAAGAAACTGCTGGCAAGGAATACTGAAAGAAAAGCACTGAAAGGGGGTCTGCATATGGCCTTCAAGAAATCCATAAAAAGAAACTACACTTTCAACAGACTTCATGACCTTTCAAGTGATAAAACAACATCCTGAGTGGAAAACTAATGTGCAAACCTAATGTATGGGTCAATCTCAAAAGTCATTTAATTGGAGGCAGCGACTAACCAAGACCACCTGTGCCCAATAAGCTGATAAATTACAAAGCAAGAAATCCAAGGCAGCTCTACTTTATCAATGTCAACTCTCTGAACAACAATGATCAAAGTAAAATGGAACAGATACTCAATATTAAACCATAAGTAAAAATCTGAGTTGCTGTATTATCATTATTAAAGCAATGATAATCAAAAAACAAAAAAAGGATCTTTCACCTCTTGTTAAAAGTAATTCTGATGACAGGACAGCAATGCATAAACAACTTATATACTAAATAAAATGGCCAACTCACTGATCAGTGACTGGTTTATACAGGTCTTCTCTAGAAACCTGTCCACCTAAGCCTGTCGAGATTTTGAATCCATATATAGTATCGAGCAAAAATCAATATTATCCAGTTGTGTTAGAAAAAAACCCACAGTAACAGAACTTTCTATTACATGGTCACATTTCCCAGAAGTGATGAAAGGAAAATTCTAACATCAGAATAAATAAAATTACTCTGAACCTAAGACACACTCTGAAATGTTAAGTACATCTACCATTGTGCCTCAAGGCTGAATTCAGTTAATGTTTTTGCAAAAGCTTTCAATTAAGTTTGCATGGCTGTCCTATAATTCTCTGGATGAAAAGCTTGGAAGCTGGCTAAAAATTTCAAGAGGGCTGACTGAACGTAAGTGAACTGTTCCTTAACAAGCCTACAATTTTAGGGGGAAAAAAATGCAGTCAGTTCTATCAAAGATCATCTAACTCTAAGCATAGTTCAACTATCATTTCATATTGCTTGTGAACCTTCATATCACTGTATAAATTTAGCACTATAAAGTTTATCCTGATAAAAATAAATTTTCTTTTTTAAGTGAATTGAAATTAATCCAAAAACTAATCCTGCTATATACTCTGACTTACATAAATTGAGACTGAAGCAACTGACAGTTCTCCAGAGTTTCTAAATCCAAGTTATTCCAGGAAAACAGTAATCAACCATTTGTGGCAATTCAACGTGTCAATAAATCTTAAAGACCTAAAGACAATGAAATAAGTTATCAAAAAGTAAGTTCAATTCATCGTCAAAAAAATTGGAGTCAATTATACATATATCTTGCCTGGAGAATCCCATGGACAGAGGAGCCTGGCAGGCTATAGTCCATGGAGTCACAAAGAGTTGGACACGACTGAGTGACTACACCTTCATGACAATATTAGTTTTTTTACTATACTTCCAAAAGTGAGATTAAAAATCAAACACCACACTGGGCCTAGCTTACTGCACAAGAGTAAATGAATTAAAGAGTTCAGGTAGTGATCTTTGTACTGTTCTTACAGATTCATGTCAATATTAATAATGGCAATAACAGTACCAATACTATCATTACTCTTAAGTGTCTTCCAAAGTGTTCACAACACTTAAATTATGTAATCAGTAGACAGAATATACCTTAGGAGACAGATAAGGATAGAAGAAGAAAAAAGCTGCCAGACTATATAGTAAGCCAGATGAATAACCAAATTCTCAAACGATTTTCTATTTGAAATCAATATCCACAGACAATACAATAATTCTGGTATTGTATAGCTCCCCTTCATGGATCACAGCCTGTCTTGATGAAGGGGCTGGTGTAACTTAATAAAGTGAAGAGCAATGCCGTGCAGGGCCACCCAAGACAGACAGATCATAGTGAAGAGTTCTGACAAAATGTGATCCACTGGAGCAGGAAATGGCAAACCATTCCAGTATTCTAACCTCAAGAACCACATGAACAGTATGAAAAGGCAAAAAGATATGACACCAGAAGATGAGTTACCCAGGTCAAAAGGTAGCTAATATGCTATTAGGGAAAAGTAGAGGGCAATTACTAATAGCTCCAGAAAGAATGAAGTAGTTGGGCCACGGTGGAAACGATGCTCAGTTGTAGATGTGTTGAAAGTGAAGTCTGATACTGTAAAGAAGACTATTGCATAGGAACATAGAATGATAGGTCTATGAATCAAGGCAAAGAGCTGACACATTGGAAAAGACCCTGATGCTGGGAAAGATTGGTGGCAGAAGGAGAAGGGGACACCGGAGGAAGAGATGGTTGATGTCATCACTGACTCAATGAGCAGTGAGCAAACTCAGGGAGATAGTGAAAAACAGGGAAGCCTGGTATGCTGCAGTTCATGGGGTTGCAAAGAGTCAGACATGACTTAGCAACTGAATAAATTAGATGTGGTCAAGCAGGAGATGACAAGAGTGGACATCTACATCTTAGTAATCAGTGAACAAAAATGGACAGGAATGAACAAATTTAATTCAGATGACCATTATATCTACTACTGTGGGCAAGAATCCCTTAGAAGAAATGGAGCAGCCCTTATAGTCAACAAGAGTCCAAAATTCAGTACTTGGGTGCAATCTAAGAAAATGACAGAATGATCTCCATTCATTTCTAAGGCAAACAATTCAACATCACAGTAACTCAAGTCTATGCCTCAACCACTGATGCCAAAGAAGTTGAAATAGACTGGTTCTATGAAGATGCTGCGATTCATGGGGTCACAAAGAGTCAGACACGACTGAGCGACTGAACTGAACTGATGAAGATATACAAGAACTTCTAGAACTAACACCAAAAAAGATGTGCTTTTCATCAGAGGGGATTGGAATGCAAAGGTAGGAAGTCAAGAGATACCTGGAGTAACAGTCAAGTTTGGTCTTGGAGAACAAAATGAAGCAGGGCAAATATTAAGAGAATTTGGCCAAGAGAATACACTGGTCACAGGAACCACCCTTTTCCAACAACACAAGAGACAACTCTACACATGGGCATCACCAAATGGTCAATATAAAAATCAGACTGACTATACTCTTTGCAGCCAAAGATAGAGAAGCTCTATAAAGTCAGTAAAAACAAGACCTGGAGCTGACTGTGGCTCAGATCATCAGCTCCTTATTGCAAAATTCAGGCTTAATTGAAGAAAGTAGGGAAAACCACTAGGCCATTCAGGTATAATCATCTCCCTTATGATTATACAGTGGAGATGACAAATAGATTTAAGGGATTACATCCGGTAGACAGAGTGCCTAAAGAACTATGGACAGAGGACTGGAACAACATACAGGCAGAAGTGACCAAAATCATCCCAAAGAAAAAGAAATGTAAGGCAAAATGGTTGTCTGAGGAGGCTTTACCAATAGCCAAGGAAAGAAAAGAAGTGAAAAGCTAGGAGAAAGGGAAAGGCATAACAGACTGAAGGCAGAGTTCCAGAGTATAGCAAGGAGAGCTAAGAAGGCCTTCTTAAATGAACAGTGCTGAGAAATAGAGGAAAACAATAGAATGGACAAAACTAAAGATCTCTTCAAGAAAACTGGAGAAAGGGAACGTTTCATGCAAGAATGAAGAATGGGCAGGATAAAGGACAGAAACAGTAAGGACCTAACAGAAGCAGAAGAGGTGGCAAGAACACACAGAAGATCTGTACAAAACAGGTCTGAATGATCTGGACAACCGCAACGCTGTCGTCACTCATCTAGAGGCAGACGCCCTGGCGTGTGAAGACAGGTGGCCTTAGGAAGCAGTACTATAAACAAGGCAAGTGGAGGGGATGGAACCCCAGCCGAGCTATCTCAAATCCTAAAAGACCAGGCTGTCAAAGTGCTGCACTCACTGTGTCAGCAGATTTGGAAACTCAGCAGTGGCCACAGGGCTGGAAAAGGTCAGCTTTCACTGCAATGCTAACGAATGTTCAAACTACTGGACAACTGCATGTTTCGCATGCTAGTAAGGTGGTGTTCAAAATCTTTCAAGCTAGGCTTCAGCAGTGTATGAACTGAGAACTTCTAGATGTACAGACTGGATTTAGAAAAGGTAGAGGAACCAGAGATCAAACTGCCAACATCCGCTGGATCATAGAGAAAGCAAGGTAATTCCAGAAAAACATCTAGTTCTGCTTCACTGACTACACTAAAGCCTTTGACTTTGTGGATCACAGCTAACTGTGGAAAATTCTTAAATCAGACCGCCTTACCCGTCTCCTGAGAAACCTGTATGCGGGTAAAGAAGCAACAGAACCGGACATGGAACAACAGACTGGTTCAAAATTGGGAAAGGCATTAAGACAAGGCTATATATTGTCACCCTGTTTATTTAACATCTATGCAGAGTACATCATTCAATATGTTGGGCTGGATGAATCACAGGCTGGAATCAAGATTGCAGGGAAAAATATCAACAATCTCAGATACGCAGATGATACCATTCTAATGGTAGAAAGTAAAGAGGAACTAAAGAGCTTTTTGATGAGGGTGAAAAAGGAGAGCAAAAAGGCTGGCTTAAACTCAACATTCAAATAACTAAGATCATGGCATCTGGTCCCATCACTTCATGGCAAACAGAAGGGGAAAAAGTGGAAGCAATGACAGATTTTCTTTTCTTGGGCTCCAAAATCACTGCAGATGCTGACTACAGCCATGAAATTAAAAGACACTTGCTCCCTGGAAGAAGAGCCATGACAAACCTATACAGCATATTAAAAGTAGAGATGTCACTTTGATGACAAAGATCCATATAGTCAAAGCTATGGTTTTTCCAGTAGTCATATATGGATATGAGAGTTGGACCATAAAGAAGGCTGAGTGCCCAAGAATTGATGCTTTTGAATTGCAGTGCTGGAGAATATTCTTGAGAGTCCCTTGGACTGCAAGGAGATGAAACCAGTCCATCCTAAAGGAAATCAGTCCTGAACATTCACTGGAAGGACTGATGCTAAAGCTAATGCTCCAATACTTTGGTCACCTGATGAAAAAAGCCAACTTATTGGAAAAGATCCTGATGCTGGGTAAGACCGAAGGCAAAAGGAAAAGAGGGTAGCAGAGGATGAGATGGTTAGATGGCAACACTGACTCAATGGACATGAATTTGAGCAAATTCCAGGAGACAGTGAAGGACTGGGAAGCCTGGCGCAGTCCAGGGGGTCCAAGAGTCAGAACTGAAGTAGTTTAAAATCATAATGCTATTATGTCACAAGGACAAAAATGATCATACTGTATTCTTCAACTGACCAAACCACTTCCTTCCAGCAAGAGGATGAAAAGATCCTTATCTTGATTTACCTATAACAAAACAGATGCATCTATATGAAATTATGTCAAAAATTACTCAATTTCTTAATTATGACAAAATCAATCTTTCTTGCAAATCTTTTATCTGCAAAAAAAAGGTAATGTAAATGTGCTTTGATGTGTCATCAAAGCACAAATACAGTATTCAATTATAAGTTCTACAAAGCTTTAGAGCTCTTAGCCAGTCCAAAATCTTTTCATGCATTCTTCAGATTTTCCCTAAAATGAGATTAAAAGGTAAATTTCAGAGCATTTCTTTATCATATCATCCTCTTTAATCTGAAAAGAGCTGATATGCTTTTAAAAATATTTTTAATGGAGCTTCTTTCCCTCTCTAAAGTTTTACATTTTATTCTATAAAAGATGTGTGTATGCTCAGTCCTGTACGACTCTTTGCGACTCATGCACTGCAGTCCACCAGGCTCCTCTGTCCACGGAATTTTCCAGGCAAGAATACTGGAGTGGGTTGCCATTTGCTACTCCAGGGGATCTTCCCAACCCAGGGATCCAACCCACATCTCCTATGGCTCCTGCACTGGCAGGTGAATTCTCTACCACTAAGCCTTCTGGGGAGCCCCATAAAATATATAATCAACATATAGTATTGATTCTAAACTTAAAAATAGCATCTTAAAACCTATGTGGACTGGTATATGTCCACATGAACATAAGTTTTGAAGATCTTTTAATGAGTTTACGCAAAAGTTAACTACTTTGAGACAACACAAAGGCCATTTCACTTGCTGATTCTGACAAAGCATTTTAGACTTTGTCCAACTTATGGAAAGACATGCAGTTAAAAACAAAATCAATAATCCCTACACCCTATAACAACTTACATCTCAGAACCCTTAAATCAGATTCAACTTAAGATAAAAGAATATGCTCATCCACTAAGATTTGAACAGGTCCCACAAACACATTATGACAATAGGTAATATTAACACAACTATCAACACAGATTTTTAGAGGTGGAATTCTGTCTGGAGGCTAGGAAATGGACTAATTTTTCAAGATTCTTTCTTGCCCCAATTGAAGGATTAAAAATATATACAATGAATCGGAAAATAGTGCTAAACATTCCCTTTGTGTATGATCCTCGCAGGTAACTATAATGGACCAAATATGTCAGAAAGGAACCTCACTCACTAATACAATCAACCACAAGTCAACGTGGCTTTTTATACTCATCCTTCTATACTATATCTGCAAAATCTCACCCTGTGAAACCCATCACCACCATGAAGTCAAGCCACCTATAAATCTGAAAATACAGTTCTTCAAAGGCCATCTGACTATGAGCAATTCTCCCTTACTTTACCACACCTGCTTTAGGTTGTAAACCATATGGAGTGTATTATACTAACTACTCTTCAATAACTTCAGTAGGCAATTCTAAATTTTCAGTGCACGCTGTAATGCACATGTTTTGAACCAAGGTTTTCTGAGTAATTTTTGCTTCTTCACTGGCTCAAAGAATGTAAAATTACCTTTTGTAGATAATTCCTAACCTGAATTTAGTTTTTCACTACACAAGTTACTGGGCAACAGATATAGTTTACAATCTTAGTAAATGATATGCCACTCATTTTTTTCAGCAGTGTTTATTATTAAAGCAGGTACTTTTCTGTTGAGTAAGAGCTACCAGCAGGACTCTAACAGGCAACAATTGCTTACTGGGGCCTGTCAAGATTAGAACATTTTAGATAATTTTTTTCCCCACTCAGAATACTTCTTAAATTTAGTAATACTGACTTGCAGAAAGTAAAAAGTAATGAAAAGGAATAATCCTGAAAACACTGAATAAGTTTTCAGATGATAAAAGACAAAAGAATAATAATGAACACTGGTGTTCAGAAGAAATGCCAGGAAAGAAAAAAATATTCATATCTCTCTTTTATCCAACTCTTATTAAAACATATGACAATGTCAACTTTGAGCTCAGTACCTTAAAGAAGTGCAATATTTTGTGAATTGAGGTCATACATAAAGCATCTTGGTATGCAGGAGCCAACCTCCTGAACCCATGTTAGGAAAAAAGTGTTTGCAAAGACAGAAATCCAGATTCCACCAAGAATTCTCCCAACAAAAACATTAGACTCAGAATGTGTACAAAATAATAAACATAAACTTCTTATCTTTGTAGATTCTGATGGTGTTTTTTTGTTTTCAGTTGGTTTTTTATTTTAGTTAGCAAATAAATAATATTCTATTATCCATAATGTTAAATGTGGGAAAAAACTGAAAGTAACCAGGATATGAAATTATAAAAAGCAGAAAGTCAATCTAAAATCTTAAGCTAACAATCTTTAAATAAGGTAGCAGTCTCCTAATGAGAAAGAAAACTATCAGCAATTTTAAAAGCCAAATGTTTATACATAGGGATAAGAGTAAAGTTCTGCCATTAAACAAATGCATGATTTTAGAAATCAACAGTAAGAAAGAAAATAGCTGTGATTCTAGTGCTTATATAGTACTTATATGCCAAGGGAGTAAAAAAATATGATAACCCAAGTTGAACTATTTAAGCAACGTTGGAGCTTACTCTCTTCATGGTCTAATTCCAAAACTTGAGGCTTAATGGTAAAAATATGAAAATGATAAACAAAAAAAAAATGAAAAAGTTGTTTGGTAAAACCGAGAACAGAATAAACATTATAAACTTAAATCATTTGTTAATATTTAAAATTTAAAACATACAGCTAATAAATCTATGATTCAAAAATAAAATTGAAGTCCAAATTACATTAGACATATTTAAAAGCACTATTTTCTGTTCTTTTTATCCACAAAGAATATACTCATCAGAAGTGCACATGATGCAGAAAATGTTTTAAGATTTTGCTTTATGTTTCCAATTATGCACAGTGAAAAACTTCTCATGAATTCAAAGTTAAAAAAAAAAAAAACCACACATGCAACTTAAAGTCCTTGAGGCTTAATTTACCGTCTTGTGACCATTCTGGCAGGCCACATGCAGCGCTGTCTGCCCCATGGCATCCTCAACATCGACGTCACTGACGTGTTGAACAAGGTCATGGAGTAGTTCTGTCCGCCCATTCACAGCCAGCCAGTGTATCTGTACAGCCATTTAGTTACTTAACATTTATGCAGGAGTATTTCATATAAAAACAGCAAATAAATAATTCAATTATTTCTCAACTGTGAGCACTACATGCATACCAAAGATTAAAATTAAAATTTAAGCCAATATAATTTTTTCTTATATTTTAAATGGGGGAAAATATGTATCAGGATGTAGGTTACACAGTCATGTACTTCGAAATCAAGCATTTCAATGTTCAAAGTAATTAAAAATCCTAAACTGAGGATCACTAATACTCTGCTTCTTAGATGACCATGGACTGTATGTATAGTTTATCTCTAGAGAAGAGGTACTGAATGTTTTCCCTTCCCCAGAAATAAACATAAGTCAAAAAGTAATCAACACAGTAGGGGTCATATTCTTTATTTCCTATATTTTACAGTTAATGCATAAAACATACATAAGTAACATATATGGGGAAGATAAAAAATATAAAACACCTAGAAGTCTACAACTCAAAGATAATGCTATAACTTTGGTCTATCCTGTCCACGCATTTTTCATCTGCCTTTTTTCCATTAAAAAAATATATCATGCAACTTGTTTTCAAATGGTAGCTTTGAACCCAAGCACCAGTTCCTACTTCTTCCCAAACCTCTGATATGTCAGTAAAGGGTTCTTTTTCTTAAACAACAGATCTATTAAGATAATGGAGGAGGAAATGGCAATCCACTCCAGTATTCTTGCTGGGAAAATCCCATGGACAGAGCAGCCTCCCAGGCAACAGTCCAAGAGGCTGCAAAGAGTCGGACACTACTGAGCAAATGAATATGCACATTAAGATAAAGAACAGAAGAGAGTACAATAGCAACACATTTTGGAAGCTTTTGTCTGTTTTGTCAGAACAGAAAGATGACCCCTAAACCAGTAAGAGAGAACACTAAGAAGGAAACTTGAGATCATATAACTCCCCAAAAGCTCAAGAAGAGGTAGCAAGCACCCTGCAGTGTCTCTTAGTTACATATAACTTTTATATGAATTAGGAAACCAAAAGATCTGTGTGACTCGCTTTACTGCAGCATTCATTTTATTAACAAGGTCAGGAACAGAACCTGCATTATCTCCAAGGTATGTATATAAATAAAAACCCAAAACAAGAGAAAGGCAAAGGCATCTCCAGGATGATGGTGAACAGATATTCCAAATAACGCTGTCTAGGAAGCCAAGAAATCAACCATTATGACTTAAATCTAACAGCAGTCTCCATAAGAGACTCTCTCAAAACTATTCAAGATGAAAGGTAGTAAACATATGTTATGAAGATATTTACAAAGTTCAGGGAAACTCTAGTAATGAATTGACAATACACATTTAGAAACAAAATTTTGAGCTGCAATGAAGGGAGTAACAGAAAAGACATATGGATTGAAAAGGAAAAGCCATAATTATCTTAATTTGCAGATGATATGATTATCTATGTAGAAAATCCTAAGGAGTCTACCAGAAACTCCTGAATTAATCAAGTGAGTTCAGCAAGGTCACAAGATATGTGATCAACACATAAAAAGCAATTGTATCTCCATGTACTATCAACAAACATGCAGAAATCAAAATTAAAAATAATGGTATTTACAATTGCTACAAAGAAAATAAAATGTCTAGCTATACAGTTAAAACTTGCACAAGATCTGTACGCTGAGCAACATAAAATTCTAATGAAAGAAATCAAAGATTTAAATAAACGGAGAGACATAGTGTTTACAGATTGGAAGACTCAACATAGTAAAGATGTCAATTCTCCCCAAATTGATCTATAGGCTTAATGCAATTCCAATAAAAAAAAAAACCTCAGTGGCTTTTTCATCATAGACAAGTTTATTCTAAAATTTATAAAGATGGGTGAAAGAACCAAAGTAGCTAACACAATCTTGACAAAAATGAAGTGGGAGTTATTATTCTACATGATATTAAGGCTTACTATATAGCTAGAGTAATCAAGACAGTGTGATAATGGCAAATGCACATAGATCACTGGAACAGAACTGAGGACCCAGAAATAACCCCATACAGGTATGCCTAAAACATTTTTGAGAGAGATACAAAGCTAATTTTACACAGGAAGTATATAGTCTTTACAACAAATAGTGAGAGAGTAACTAGAATTCATAGATAAAAAAATGAGCCTTGACTTAAGCATCACAGACAAATATTAGCTTAAATCAGATCATAGGTTTAGATATAAAATGGGAAATTATAAAACTTTTTGAAAAAGGTAAGAGAAAATCTTCAGGCTCTACAGCAAGGTAAAGAGTTCCTAAACTTGACACCAAAAACACAATCCATAAATGTAAAAACTGATATACTAAACTTCATCAAAATTTAAAACTTTCATACTACAAAAGACCCAGTTAAGAGTTTTAAAAGGCAAAGTAAAGACTGGGAGAAAATATTTGCAAGTCACATACCTGACAAAGGTTTGGTATCTCCAAAATACAAAGAATTCTAACAATTCCATTTAAAAAAAAAAAAAAAAAAACAGAAAATGGGCAAATGACTTGAACTCATTTCACAAAATAGGATATACAGATGGCAAATAAAACACACGAAAAGCTGTTCAACATTGGCAATTAGGTAAACGCGAATTAAAACCACAATGAGATTATCACTACATACATACCTATCAAGATGACTAAAATAAAATACAGTGACAACACCGAATGCTGGCGAGAATGACAGAAAACTAGATCCTTCATATGTTGCAGGTGGGAGTATAAGATGATACAGTGAGCCTGGAAAAGCTTTCCAGTGCATTTTAAAACTAAACATGAAACTACCATACAACCTAGCAACTGTATTCCTGGGCATTTACTCGCTAAAACATGAAACCTTTATGTTCACACAAAAACCTGTACACTATGTTCATGGCAGCTTTATTCACAATAGGCCCAAACAGGAAACAACCCAGATGTCTTTCAACAGGTGAATGGTTAAACCATCAGTGGTACATCTACACCAAGAAATACTGGTCAGCAGTGTAGAGGAATGAATTATTAATACACACAACCAAGATCCATCCCCATGGAATATGATGAGCACACAAAAGCCCATTCCTAGTATGATTCCATTTATATTATAGTCTTGAAATGACAAAATTTTAGAAACGAAAAACAGATTACTGGTTGCCAGGGTTAGGCATGGGATGAAGTAAAGGAAAGGTGTGGTTATAAAACAAAACAAAAAACATCTTTTTGGAGTTGGAAACATAGTAGTGGACTATGGTAGTGGACACAAACTGCGGTAGTGGACACATAGAGCTATAAAGGTAGTAAATCTGTCTAAAACTTAACATACATACATAAACAGGTAAAAGTGGATACAAGTTAAACTGGAGAAATCTAAATAACATAAATTGTATCATTGTCAATATACTGGTCATAACATTATACTATGGTTTTATAAAATGTTACCATTGAGGAAAACTGTGCAAAATATACAGAGGATTTCTTTGTATTATTTCTTACAGCTGCGTATGAATCTACAAGTATCTCATTTTTGAAAATACAATTATTAATCACATGAAAAACAAAATGCTATGAGAGAAAGAAAAGCAACTACAGGGACTTCCCTGGCAGTCCAATGGTTAAGACTCTGCACTCCCAGTGCAGGGGACATGGGTATGATGCCTGGTCATGGGACTAACAACCCACATGCCACAAAACACAGGGTCCCCCCACCCCCAAAAAGCAACTGTAGTAAACTTTTTGGACTAACTATGAACAGCTTTTATTTAGCCAAAAAATTAAAACACTGAAAAATGACCTAACAAAAATTACAGCTCTATTGGATGGGTGTGAGGGAAATGTGCTTGTACATGATGGGATAAGAGGAGGTAAGGCTAAAAAAGAATCACTTAACTTTATATTCCAGAAAGTCAATAGGTGATGCCTAAAACTGAAAAGTCAAAAGCAGTAGTACTAGCATGTTATTTAGAATTAGAGAAACAAAATTTTTAAATCTATTAAAATAATTGAGAAAAGTTGACTGTGGAGTGAGAAATTTGGAAGCTGAGGAGGAAGGTCAAAAGAATGTTACTAAAGACCTAGATGTGAAACCAGACACTATAAAACTCCTAGAGGAAAACAAAGGGGGAACACTCTCTGACATAAATCATAGCAACATCTTTTTGATCTACCTCCCAGAATAATGGAAATAAAAAATAAATAAATGGGGCCTACTTAAACTCAAAAGCTTTTGCACAAAGGAAACAAAAATACAAATGAAAAGACAGCCAACAAATTGGGAGAAAATATTTGCAAATATTTGTGACTGATAAGGGATTAGTCTCCAAAATTTACAAATAGCTTATGACATTTAACAGCATCAAAAGAAACAACCCACTAAAAAAATACACAGAAGACCTAAATAGACATTTCTCCAATGAAGACATACAGATGGCCAATAATCACATGAAAAGATGTTCAACACTGCTAATTATTAGAGAACTGTAAATCAAAATTATAACTATCATCAAAAAAATCACAAACAATAAATGCTGGAGAGGGTATGGAGAGAAAGGAACCCACCTACACTGTTAGCAGGAATATAAATTGGTACAGGCACTATGGAGAAGAGTATGGAGGTTTCTTTAAAAACTAAAAATAGAGCTACCATATGACCCTGCAATTGCACTCCTGGGCGTATAGCCAGAGAAAAACAAGATCTGAAAGGATACATGCATCCCAATGTTCACTGCAGCCCTGTTTACAACAGCCAAGAGAGGGGGCAACCTACATGTCCACTGACAGAGGAATGGCTCAAGAAGACGTGGTAAATATATACAATGGAATATTACTCAGCCATTAAAAGGAATGAAATAATGCCACTTATAGCAACATGGATGGGCCCAGAGACTATCATACTGAGTGAAGTAAGTCAGATAAAGAAATGTCATATGACATCCGTTATATAAGAAATCTAAGAAAGAAATGATACAAATGAACTTATTTACAAAACAGAAAGAGACTCAGACTTATAAAATGAACTTATGGTTGCCAGGGGAAGGGATACTTAGGGAGTTTGAGATGGCCACATATACATGCTGTATTTACAGCCCTTGGGGCTTACTGTGTAGCACTGGGAACTCTGGGCAGTGCTATGTGGCAGCAGAGGTGGGAGGGAGGCTGAGGGAAGAAAGGGCACAGGTGTATATACGGCTGCGTCCCTCTGCTGTCCACCTGAGACCACCACAGCGTCTGTAACCTTCTGTGTGTGTGTGTGCTCAGTTGCTCAGTCACGGTCAGCTTTTTGCAGCCCCATGGACTGTAGTCTCCCAGGCTCCTCTGTCCATGGAATCTTTCAGGGATGCTGGAGTGGGCTGCCATTCCCTACTCGAGGGCTCTTCCCGACCCGGGGAGTAAACCCGCATCTCCTGCATCACTCGCACTGGCAGGCGGCCTCCTGATCACTGCGCCACCTGGGAAGCCCTGTTAACTGGCTGCACCCCAATACAGAAAAAAAGTTCAAAAGACAAGAGAAATTAAAGAAAAACAAAGAGAATGTTTATTTTTTTCAGGCTAAGAGTGTCATAAAGTAGATGTACATTTATTTAACATAAAATGCCATATAATTCACAGGCCTTACAATTCATCTATTTAAAGCATACAGCTTACTGGGTTTTAGTATATTCACAGAGTTGTGCAATCATCACTACAATCAATTTCAGAACATTTTCATTTCTCCCAAAGAAGCCCTGTACCCATTAGCACTTCCATTTCCTGAGATGGATACAGAAGATACATGTTTCACTCTGGCTCTGCCACCTGTGTGAAGAAACTCACCCACTGCCTTCAGTTTTTCTTACTGATGTTCCTCTGCTTTTTCCTCATAGGACTCTTAGAGGCAATGAATTTTGTTTGACAGTAGTTGGGAGACAGCATAGGCAACATAACCAAACAAAGATCACTTCATTCTTATTGCCTCACTTTTATAATTTTGCTGAGTTCAGAACAAACCAAGTATAAACATTTCACCCTTAACATCAATATGTATAAATTAGCTAAGAAGTGTACCTGAAATCATTCTGTACCTTCCCAATTACAACAAAGAAATATACTGCAGAAATATTTGTACTACACTTTGTATTACTATTACTTTTGATATTATTTTCTAAAAGTATTTCTAAAATCTCAGACAAAAACTCTTAGCACTTACTGCAGTAAGACCTTCATTATTACAAATGTTGACATCAGCACTGTATTCTAATAATTTACTCATGCATTTCTTTTGCCTGAAAAGAAAAAGAGACAGTAAAGACAACTGTTACTAAAAAAATAAACAAATGAAAATTATTTTACTGAAATATTAACTACACTCAATATTGATAGCAAATAACCTGTATCTGCAATATTTAAATAAATATTTCAATAAATAAATGTAGCACAGGAAACAATATTGTTTCTATGATTCAAAGATAATAGGATTTAAAAAAGGCACAATGAGGTTTTAATGCCATTGGGACAAATTCATCATTCAAAATGCTATGAAATTTCTAGTGTTGACAGAATACTTGAAATAGTAATCTTCATTAAAAATCTAAGACATTCATAAGTCTAATGGAAGTGGAATGGACAGAGTAAAATGATGTCTCAATGAATGCTGTATCCTATATTCTTGATTGTATAATATTTAAAATGAGTTGTAAAAATAACAAATTAATAAAATGGCTATCTATTCATCCCCTTACCCACTTAATTTTTTTTCAGCTTTTTTACTGTAGTAAAATACACATAACGTAAATTTATCATCTTAGCCATTTTTAAGAGTACAGTTCAGTGATATTAGGGTTCCCTGCTGCCTCAGACAGTAAAGAATCTGCCTGCAATGCAGGAGACCTGGGTTCAATCCCTGGGTCAGGAAGATCCCCTGGAGAAAGGAATGACTACCCAACTCCAGTATTCTTGCCTGGAGAATTCCATGGACAGAGAAGCTTGGCAGGCTACAGTCCATGGGGTCACAAAGAGTCAGATACGACTGAGCAACTAACATTTGATCACTTGATCAGCAATATTAAGTATATTCATATTGTTGTGCAACCACCATCACCATCCATCTCAAGAACACTTATCAGCTTTCTGAAACTCTGTATCCATTAAACAGTTAACTCTCCATTCCCTCTCCTGCTAGTTCCTGGCATCCACTATTCTACACTTTATCTCTACGATTTGCCCTTATCTAAATGTCTCACAGAAGTGGAATCATACAGTTTGTCTTTTGTTGACTGGCTTATTTCACTTAGTATAATCTCCTCAAGGCTCATCCATGTTGCAGCATACAACATGGATACAGAATTTCCTACCTTTTAAGGGGCTCCCCAGGTGGTGCTAGTAGTAAAGAACCTGCCTGCCAATGCAGGAGACATAAGAAACATGGGTTTAATTCTTGGGTTGGGAAGATCCCCTGGAGAAGGGCATGGCAACCCACTCTAGTATTCTTGCCTGGAGAATCCGATGGATAGAGGAGCCTGGCAGGCCACAATCCACAGGGTCGCTCAGAGTCGAACTCAGCTGAAGCGACTTAGCACTTAGGTAAGGCTGAATAATATTCCACTGTATGTATATACCACATTTAGTTTATCCATTCATGTGCAAATGGATGCTTAGGTTCCTTTATTTTAGCTATTATGAATAATACTGCTATGAATTCAAGTATACAAATATTTCTGCAAGACTCTGCATGAAATTTTGGAGGGTATATACCCAGAAGTGGAATTGCTGGATCATAGTATAATTCTATTTTTATTTTTGAGGAAGCAATGAACTAGTTTCCAGAGCATCTGTACCATTTCCCTTTCCCACCAACAGAGCACAAGGGGTCCAATTTCTCCACACCCTCATCAACACTTGTCATGTTTTTTTTTTGACAGCCATACTAATGAATCTGAGTTGGTGTCTCATGGTAGTTTTAACTGGCATTTCCCTGATTAGGGATATTAAGCATCTTTTCTTGTTCTGGACACCTGTATATCTTACTTGGAGACATACCTACAAAAGTATGTTGCCGCCTTTTGAACTGCCTATCATTTTGCTCATAATGTTTTCTCCTAGCCTGTTCCATTCTTCCTCACTCTTCAGTGTTTATCTCAATTTCTGCTTCATTAATAATTAAATGAAAACTCATGCTTTGGAAACAAAGTGATATACACACACACTATATATAGTACATGTAGTATTAATGTGAATACTGAGATACTGTGATTTATAGTAAGAATATATGTTTATATATATTTGTATATTTACTTGGTCTTAATCCACACTTCTTGGCTTACAGTTCTAAACCCTAAACAATTCAAAGCAATGGGCCTCTTTTCCTGAAAACCTTTCAGGGAAGGTGACTTTTGAATCCCACCCAAAGGTGGGGGCTGGTTGCCAGGAGAATCAACCACATATTAGAGGGCACTTTCAGTCCCACTCCTATTTCCAGGGAGGGGATAGCAACCAGAGGTTGAATCAGCTGCTAACAGCCAATGATTTAAATCAATAATGACTATGTAATGATGTCTACAAAGACCCAAAAGGACAATTTTTTGTCCCTTTCAGGAAGAGCTTTCATGGAGGGGAACCAAAATGCTTCAACCTGTGACCATGCCCAAATCTCTTTGTTCAAGACCTCACTCAGTGTGTCTATCTCTTCATATGGTTATTGACTCATATCCTTTAATACTCTCAATTTAAAAAAAAAAAATCGGTACTCTAGTAAGTAAACAAATTTTCCTGAGTTCATGAGCCCTTCTAGCAAATTAATCAAGCCCAAGAAAGGGATCACGGGAAACTGATTTCTAGCCAGTTGGTCAAAAGTACTAGTTACAACCTGCCCTCTCAACAGGAATCCTGAGTTGGAAGGGGATGGCAGAACCTCCAATCTGTAGCCAATCAGTCAGAGAACTACTTGAAACTGACCTGGCAACTGGCGTCTGAAGTGGAGAGTGGTCTATAGGACTGAGCCCTTGACCAACAGAATCTGCTTCTACCTGAAGGTACATCACAGTGTTAGATATGATCTGACTTTTAGGAAACTGCTGTCATTTGAGACTTGCCTGTTGGTTTGATGAAGCCTACAACTGCCCCCCTCCACATATACACACTAGAATTGGGTCCAGGAACCCTTTGCAAATATGCTATACATATATAATAATATATAGTATATACAGAATATACATGATACATGTAATATAATAACTATTTATTCTGATAATAAATTTCTTCATACCCTATCACATTTCTTTAATCAACTCAATACTAAGCATAGCTAACTAATTACTAATTATTCAATCTTATAATAAGCTATCAGTTCAGTCACTCAGTCATGTCCAACCTGTGACCCCATGGACTACAGCATACCAGGATTCCCTGTCCATCACCAACTACTGGAGCTTGATCAAACTCATGTCCATCAAGCCGGCAATGCCATTCAACCGTCTCATCCTCTGTATATATAATAGTTATAATTGCTATTAACTGAATAAACCTTTTAAAAGAAAACAAATTACTTTTCCTGTTATGACTATTTCTAAAATGAAGTTAAATTCAACTAAAATCAGCACTTTAATCAAAGAAAGTAAAGCTCTCAGTAAACTTTAAAGTTTAAACGTTTACAAATTTTTTTCATCAAATACAGTTATGAAAATCTTAGGAAATAAATCTTCATAACTGTGAGGCAACAGACCACAAAATCCTATTAAAATTAATTTTACATTGTTTAAATTATGCCTCTGTGTGTGTGTGATGGCATCCATAATGTGGGACTTCTAAAATCTATTCAGAAGCCTGATGTGGACCACTGGCCTATTGTCAGAATAAACACTTAGGTAGGACTGTGCCAGAGAAAGGGTTCCAAAGAAGTGTTTAGGGCAGAGGTTTGTTGAAGAGAAGCAGCAAAACATAATGCTCCCCCTCCCAAAATGAACTGCAAAAGGTACAGGGCACTATGAGAGAAATACATCCTTTCTCGTACTTAACAATCATCACTACTGTTTTCCATAACCTTGAGTAAATCAGAAAGACCCATTAAGTGCTCACCTCTTTTGCTTAGGTTGGAGCTAAAATATTAACTAATACATGAGCTCTACCCTTTATGAGCTCACAATCTAGCTCAAGAAAAATAGTGAAAAAATGTTTCAAAACTGACCAATACGCAACCTAAAGATACACAATAATTTTTAAGTCTTCTCTTTTAAAATTCTCATACAATCATGAGCAATGCTGGATCCTATTGTACAGGAAGCAACAACTTTCCTGCCTGGATACTGCAACAATTATAAGTTTATGGTAACCCGAAGGACAGAGGGACCAGTCATCCAAGTGCTCTGAGGCAACTTAAGGGGTCTTCCACTAGAAAGGAAGGCAATCTAGCACTAACATACCCAGCACTGATGACTGAAGATAGAAACTCTAAAGCTGGCCAAGAGAAATACTCTACCTTTCTGACAATGACAGATGAGGGAACAAAACAAAAAATCCCACAAATCAGATGGGCCAGCCAGAGGTGCAGAATTCACCTATGACTTCTGCTTCAGTCTAAACAAACTTGAACTTGTAGAGAAATCACACCAAAAAACGTTTTCTGAAACCATCAAAAGCTACAGGAACAAGTAGCTTTTAAGTTGAACAAGGTGCCCCTAAGCTGTACAAGGCACCCATTTAGTAAATAAAAAACAAAATAGTTATGTACTGAATATCAAAAGTAATCTTTATAGGAACGAAATGCATCCAAGTTAGATGCTATGTAAGGGTTATGGACTCTTATTCCTTTTCTCTTGACTGATTTGCCATATGAATTATGAAATAATATGTCATATGTTTTCATCTTTAAAATGTAATGGTCTCCAAATTCAATGTCTCACCAAAAAAAGAAAGATAAATATTTGAGGTGATGGATGGGAGAAATCCCTTCACAATGTATAGATAAAATCATGATGTACACTATATTTATAATTTTATTTGCCAATTATACTTCAACAAAGGGGGGAGGGGGGCGGGAAGCAACGGTCTCCTAAATGACAAAGTCCCCTACTACAGCAGGAGCAGGCGTTTTGTCCCTGCTGTGCACCAACCTGTCCTTCCATTTACAGTTGTTGAGACAATTTTTTATACGCAACTTCTAAAAAGAGCTTTGTCACTAACCTACCAACACATGGGATAATGGATCTAGACCTGAGATCAGTGCAGCAAAAGAACCAGTGATTTACTCTTGCTGTCGTTCACTCAGTCGTGTCCGATTCTTTCCAAGTCCAATGCTCTATATTTACTGTTTACTCTAACCTTGGCTCTGACACCCCACAACATACCTAATGTGGCCAATTATGATAAAAACCAATTGCTTAACCAGCATGTTGTCTTTCACAACATGGACAACTAAACTGGTTCACATGCTAAATCAGGAAATGGAACAGACCAGACTGGGTCAAAGACTACACCTCTCCCATGTTCAACCTAGATATCACTATCATTCTTATTTTACTGGTTCCACTTTAATCCTTGTCTGAAAAAATTTGGTTTCACATTGATAAAGTGGACAATTTTAGCCCCGTATCTATCTCACTTAGGCAGCCACCTTAACTACCCAGAATTTCAGTTCAAAACAGGCAACAAAAATACTTTCCAGAGTAATCAAAAGAATAAACACATAGAAATATTTTTCAAAGAGAAGTTTTCTGAAAGTTCCTTAAACTCTGAATCAAAAACTACTTATTTTCATTGTAAACATAATTCCAACCATTTTGGTCCAGTTTCTCAGTCCAAGAGAATTTTAAGAAGTGAAAAATATTGTAGAGGCAGAAACAGATGTGACTGTGAAATTCTCAACAAAAAAGGAGAAATCCATAAAAAAGTACAGTAGGGTTTAAAACAGCATACAATGAGTTAGTACGCTCATTCACAAATAATTATAAACTAGGTAAAATATATTTATTCTGTCCTTAATTGCATTAATGAAATTAACTAAACAATTTGGAAAATAAGTTATGGAGTCAGACGTGGCAAAAGACTAGCAGGAAAAAGGACACTGAAACAAAGAGGTGAAAATTATGCTTTTCAAAAAATGTCATTATAAGTAAAACTAAAACTCTGATAAACACATATTTAAGAAGAAAAATATTAGTGAACAACTTAATAAATTATTGATACTATTATAGTTATTTAAAAGGATAACATAATAATCCAAGACCCTCTTCCCAAGGCAAATATTGGGGGAAAAAAATTACCAAATGAAGGCAGAGTGCTTTCCTATGTCATAACTGATAATCCAACTTAAGCTACTCAAGAAAAAATATTTACCCATTTCTAGCTGCCAAATGAAGAGGTGTACAGCCCGAAATATCTTGATAGTTAGGATTTGCTCCTTTCTTTAAAAGCAGAACCAAGCATTCCACTGATCCACAACTAAAACAATATTAAGAACAATTCAGATGCATTTAACCTACAGCCATAGTTGACAAAGCTTAATTAAAAAACAAAAAGCTCTATTAAACACATTATTTTGGGGGTCCATATTGACCTACAATTTAACTCCTGTCACAAGGAGTAAATAACCTCTACTTTCAAGATGGCACATTCTACTACGAAATCTATGAAGTATTTGAGAAGTTCATATGAAACAAAATAAAGTAGCATTAGCATATAAAAGAAATCATATAATACTCTCAACTTTTGGCCTTCCAGAAGCCAAATTTATATTGAAAAATCAATTTTATTTAGGGAGAGTTAGCACCACCTAAAATCTTAAAAGGTGATATCAACAAACTGATTAATTACACACTGGAACATTATGAATAAAAATCATTCTCACACCTAAGAAAAAAGTATAAAGCCAACAACTTCACATGCAATTAGCATATAAAATCTTACATTGGTGGAATAAAAGTAAAATTTTGATGAATGTACCCTCTTAAGTATATCCAGGAAAGATAATCGCCATGCCCAACCTCCTCTAATCTGATCTAGGACAAGCGAAAACATCAGACATGACTTGAGTCCAATCCCAAAATTAAAAAACTATCTAGAGAAAGGATGCAAGCATGGCACACTGTGGCCTCAATAAGACAAAGAACCCCTGAGCTATCTGTTCTCATCTCTCCATAACTACTATGGAATCACATTGCTTCAAAGCTTGCTGACCATTACTTTAGACCATAGCTTAATCCAAAATATTTAGTCTTACTTTGCTGCAATGTGAAGCAAGCTTCTTTTCACACGTCCAAATGCATAATTGACATCAAACTTTGAATTTGATAGTAGTTCAGAAACAGACCTATGCAAAAAGAAAAATCAATGTTTAAAAAAAAGTTTTTAAAAACATAATAACTCAAATTAATAGCTCTTTAGTGTTACCCTTACCAACTATTCAAAAGGTTTTGTCTCACATCAGCCAAAAAACAAGGCACTACTCTCTAAGCAGAGCACGGCAGCCAGTGCAGCATCATCCAAAATCCAACTGCCCTCACCTATAAACTGGCGCTGAAGGCTCCTCATCTGCCACTCTGACTATGTCACCTGCTCTGAGGACACCTAAGTTGGCTTCAGCTCCCACTAGATTCTTGAGAAACAAAGACACTTGGGCTGGCTGCTCCCTTTGCAGAAAGTTGAGCCTATCTATATTAATTTTGGCCAAATAAGAAAAATCAGACAAACATTTTAATTATATCAGACAGGAATTTCAAAGCAAAAAAAAAAAAAAAAGAATCATTTATATTTTAAACTTGTTTCAAAATACAGTGTCTCTTTCTCCTCATAATACCAAACTACCCAATGGCTAACCACAGCAGAGTTGTCTGTTACAAGTCACACCTCATCACACAGCCAGACAACTGTATCTCACACAAGCCCTTTAAAAAAAAACTGTCAATGCTACATTAATAAAAAGAATATTTAAAGAAAAGAACTTCAAAATAGTAAAATATTAAGGAATAAGTTGTCCATCAGGCCTAACTTTCTGCTACAAAGGTCAGTAGTAAAGTAACCTCTAACAGAAACCAATTTTTTCCACTGTCAGTAACCAAGCAAATAGTTATTTTAATTTCTGACTATTCATTTAGAAAATCTCTTCACAACACTGTAAACCAACTATACTTCAATAAAATATGTAAATTTTTTAAAAGTTAAAGAAAATCTCTAACCATAGATTATTATAGTTGATAAAGAACTTGGAAAATCTTGTTTCTTATTTCACAGACAGCAAATTATAACAGAGTTAAATAAGTTGCCCCAGGTCAAAATGTCCAAACTCTGTGTCCATGTTTATACAGGCAACATTTAGGTAAATTCATATTCTTAAAAAATATAAATTTCTGAAATAGGCACTCACCTGTGTTGATCAGCCATTACCATTGGCATTAATGTATAAACAGCAGTTTCATTATCTAAGTATTAAAAAAAAAAAAAAACAGAAAAAAGAATTAATTTATCTCCTGTTTCTTCCAAAGGGTGATACTTACGACTATTTTAAAGTTTTCTTAACTCTAAATAAAACACTAAGAGAAGAAGTGGAAGTTAATTATGAACAGTGCAAAACACCAGAAGTATTACACATACTATTTGCAAAAATGTAGAATGTTTCACCATACCTACTAGGATTTTGGAGGAATTTTAAGTATATATGAATATCAAAGATATACATGCTAAAATAAATTTAAAACTTAAATATATGAACATAATAGTTCATAATAGTTGCCTCGTGTCAATACTGTAACATAAGAAATTTTTAGAAGTTTTTATAAAACAGCATTAAAGTCTTACTTTTACTTATCACTTAATTTATGTTTTCATTTTTTATAGAATTCACAGAAATGATTCAAAAGAAGTTAAAAGTCAGTAACACCTATGATCTCATGCAACACTTATATAAATTTCAGCCAGTGTTTGCATTTACTTTTATATATTACTAGTAAGCTGCAGTCCATGAGGTCACTAAGAGTTGGACACGACTGAGCGACTTCACTTTCACTTTTCACTTTCATGTAATGGAGAAGGAAATGGCAACCCACTCCCGTGTTCTTGCCTGGAGAATCCCAGGGACAGGGGAGCCTGGTGGGCTGCCGTTTATGGGGTCGCACAGAGTCGGACACGACTGAAGTGACTTAGCAGCAGCAGCAGTGGTCATTCCTCAATTCAATGCATTTTAGAGCTTCACATTTTTTAATAAGCTATTTACAATGAATAACCCTGATACATCCCATTTAGTCCTTAAAAAGTTAACAGCGGTGCTAAAATGAATGAGTTAAAGTTTGAGAAAAAGAGTATTTGCATATCAAAGCACCTCCCCCAAATACTAATTACAAAGGAAAAATAGTGAATTTACAGTGGAGAACCCAGCAGATATCACCTTAATCAACTCAAAAAGGGTAACATCACCAGAAATAATACATATCAATATTTCACAGTGCTTGAGTTTCCACTAAGAGCATATCACTTTCACAATATTCCTGCCAAAAATCTTTAACATTAATCTACTCATGGGAAAACATTAGACAAATCCAAATTAGGGGGAATTCCACAAAATATCTGATCAGTCCTCTTAAAAAAGTCTCAAGACCATGAAAGACAAGGAAAAATTAGAATTATCACAGTTCAAGGGAGGCTAAGGAAACATGACAACTAAATGCAATGTGGTATCCTGGATTGGATCCTAAAATAGAAAAAAAGGCATTAGTAGGAAAACTCCTGACATTCTAATAAACGTCTGTAATGTCTCTAATAAATATCTCTAATAAACATCTTAAATGCTAATAGCAATACACCAATATTAACTCCTTAGTTTTAATCATTGTACTTTAGTTGTATAAGATGTGAACATGAGGGGAAGCTGGTTGAAGGGTATACAAGAACTGAGCAGTATTTATGCAACTTTTCTGTAAGCCTAAATTAATTAAAATGGAAAGTTTAAAAAAAAAAAAAAGGAAAAGGAAGAGTTACTAAAATCCCTAAGAGATGAGTCAACCAAATGTAATTAAGGTGTGAACTATGACTGGATACTGATTCAAACAAACCAACTGTTTATTTTTGAGAGGAGAAAACTGAATATGATGAACTGGGTATTTGATGAGAATTAAAAATTACTGTTGTGTTGGCTCTAATAATGGTATTGTGATTATGCTTGAAAAAACATTTAGAAATATATCTTGAAGTATTTATAGAACAGAAGTTACCATTTCTGCACATTTTTGTTCATTATTTTAACTATTTTTGAGTATGAACATGAAGAACAATTTAGTCCCAGTAAATTTCACAAGTCCAGTGTGCAAATGCAACAGTTCTTTCACTATAAAAATAAAGTTAATAACCAAGGAATCCTATTAATAACTAACAGCCAACATGTTTTAAACCATTATCTTCAAGGCACTGTTCTAAACACTTCACATACAAATGCATCATCTCTTTTATCCTCACAGGCATATTATGAAGTAGGTACTAGTATTATCCCCATTTTGCAAATTAGAAAATTGAAGCACTAGTTAAGCAATAAGTATGTGATGGTGGCGTTAAGTGCCTAAACTGGAATTCAAAGCTGGCTGATTCCAAAGCCCCCATTGTAAAAATTTTACAGTGCACACAGTATACACTACATATAAATAACCAAAAGGTCTACAATACAGTACTTATTCTTGACATGTACAATACAGTCTGTTTTATTCTCTTCTATTTCGATTTTTTCAAAATACTAACTGCAATCACTAAATCATTCTCATTCCCTATCACCAAGAGGAGTTGAAAAAACACTGGACTAAGCCTCCCTCAGCATGACAACACTCTTTCTCTCTTATAAAACACTTGCCCCCAAAAATCAAGACAATTTCAATTAAGTCACTCCATAATAAAGTCATAAACAGGAAATACCCTTATTTGTGAATTTAAACTTACATAACAAGATAGTTCACAATTTTAAGTGAACATCATAAATTCACATGGGTTTATTTACAGTGTTTATTTAGATAAATTTATATATAGACCTTATTTTTAAGTCACACCTAACCTTATTTTAAAAATATAGCTTACATACACTAAAAGGTATGAAGACACAAATAGAACCACAACTGTGATGCTAGGAGACTCTCCAGCAAATACTAAGAAAATACTGAATAAAATTTGCTGCCAGGTGCTTCCTTCTCCAGACTCATAAAGAAATCCTGAGAATTAGGTATATAATGAAAGTTCAGAGTGATAAGATTAAACTTTCTCTCATTTAAGAGTGGTAAGACTAAACTTTCTCTCACTTTATTAGATACATTGGCTGGCCATTTTTATTAATAGTTTCAGAAAACTATTTAAAGGAAAACCTCAAAGAACAGAAAGCTCAAATTCACTATGCTATATTCAATTTTCTCCTCAAACCATAAAATGGAAGAGAATTTTTTTTTAATTGGTAATTATCCTAATCATCATTCAAGCATATACTTCAATGGGCTCAGGTTCTATTATTAAACAAATTACATTCACTGTAAATGCAGTAGTTTAAGATTTTTTTTCCCACATAAATGAACAATATAAGCCAACTTTTTAAAGTGCACTGAGAATCTATATCCCTAAAATCATCGTTTCCCCTTACTTCCTATCTCACGAGATTCCTGTTAGCCCTGCCTAATACCTGCACTCCATTATTTAGTGGGAATACTCAGGTTTTCATCATCTCAAGGGAACATAAATATGTCCTCCCAGTATCCAATTCAGTAAATATCTGCAGTTTAATCCTATGCAACAAAGTTAACTTTAGAGTGAAGTCTGATTAAAAATGCCAACCTTAATAATTTATTCCAATTAAATGATTAATAACTGAATTCTAACAAGGCAAGATAAATATTTGATTATTTCCTAAATTTAGATAGATCTCAGAAATTCTGTTCAGCCCTTAAAATGTAAGCACAACAATCTGGATGTAACACATCCACACACATGCACACATGCCTGCCCGAGCGCACTTGAAAGAGCCAATCTCAAAGAATTCAAAAAGATTCATCAGAATTTGGGGATAAAATTGATGAACAATTTTAAAACAAGATGAGCAAATTCATTATAATCTACGAAAAACAAATGTAAGCAACATGCAGAAAAGTTTTATTTTTCATTACTCTAGTGTCCAGGGACTCTCAGACTGTCAGTGGAACTTTCTGTTCCAGAGAGTAACTTGAGAGGTTGATGCTTAGTCTTTAAAATGCTGATATAATTAGATCTATATTCTTCTATGTAATAATCCTAAGGAAATAATTATAAAGGCAGACTAAGATTTAAAAATCAAAGCTGTTCCTCATAAAATCTATTATAAAAAATTAGATTCAATGTTTGTTACATATTATCATATGAAAGCCTAAAAAATCATTAAGCATGTTTAAAGATATAAAAAGCGTTATGCTTTCTAAAAGCACAACGAAAGACTATATGCAGTATGATCTTAATTTGGTATAGAAAGAAATAATAATAGAAAGAACTCAAGAAAATACTAGGCATTGTTTATTACTGGGTGAGAAATAATAGATTATTTTTCTTGCTTTCGAGATTTTCTACAATGAAAACATACTACCTTTAAAACAAGGAAATATTATCCAAGTATTCTAGGTCACATTTATGTTAAAAAAAAAAAAATGGAGACTTAAGCTGAGCAATACAAATTGCTGTCAATGAAACTAGACACGCAGCAGCAGACACCAAAAAATCTGTGAGAAATGAGTAAGCACTTAAAAAATGGACTCAAAGTGGAAACAAAACAGAGAAAGAGTAAGCTGAAGGCAAAAGTCTTGTTCCTAACATCGGGATTATTTTCAGTCTCTTACTTTATACTAGCAAAGTACCAAGTACAAACTTACTTTTCAGAAACAGTCGACTCAAATTTTGCTGTTCTGAATCTTACGTAGAAACAAGGGAAAATCTTTTCAGGGAAATCATCCCTAGGGCCCCAGTCCACATTTCTCTGATGACTCTGTGCCAAGGTCTCCTTCCCTAACTTAAAAATCACTGCTCCAGCAGCAATTCAAAGAAAGTTTCCGGGCGGGGGCGGGGGCGGATATAAACTAATACAATGCACTAAAAAGAAAAACAAATCACCAGCCATAATTGCCACCCTTTCTCTCAGTTGCCAGTACACAATCAAAAGCCTCTTAGAGGCAGCACGGCTCTCACACACTACCACTGAACCGTTCATGAGGCTGCAAACAAAACGGCTTTCTCACCTTTCATTACGTGTGTGCTACCTATCCTGAAGGAACTCTTACACACTTAACTAAAAATTACTGAACTACAAGGATCATGCCTACTCCTTTGTAGAAGCACCGTAGCCCCAACCTGTCTTATGAATAAATGAAGAAGTGGATATGCATATTAAAGTGTACACATGCAAACAAACAAGCACTTCAAGTACACGTTTGATATTTGACATCCTTTTATTTATCTGCTTATTGTAAAAATAAAATGGTGCTCTACACGTTGAAAAAGAAAAGACCGCTTAACTACCCTCAGCAGCTTAAAGTAAACGACACTACGCGGGTTGAGGGGTGGGATCTCTCTACCCCACCTCTCCAGCATTTCCAGGCAGCGAATGGAAAAAGGCCAACAACTATGCTGTCTTCTGAATCCGGGTCTCCGCCATCCGGGTGATATTTCTGCTCCTTCTCCGAAACCCCTAACCGATAGTCTGGAGAGACTTCCTTCAAGTCCTGCTTCTTCCAGCGGCAGGACACGCACGGCCCGGGCCCCTCCCACAAACTCCACCTGCCCGGGGCGGGAGAGGCGGCCGAGAGGTGGCCAGGGGTCCCGGACCGGCCCCTCCCTGCCAAGGAAAGTGAACGTGGGCGTTTGTTCAGCTTTCGGTTAGTTGCCCCCACACCCCGCAGCTCCCCGATCCCCGCCGCCGGCGGCCCCAGGCCGGCGGCCCCAGCCCCGCGGCCCGCTCACCATCGGGCAGCTCCACGGTGCGCGCGCGGCGCAGCGAGCGCGTCAGGCGATTGAGCTGCTCCATCGCTCTCTCCATCCTCGGCGCGCCCTCCGCGCTCCCCCAGCCCGCCCGCGGCCTCCGCGCTCGGAGCCCTACATCCCGGCCCGCGCCCGTCCCGCGGGCGGTGGTGCCGGCTCGCCCGGGGGGAAAGCTCGGGGCGCGTCCTCCGTCCGGGGCTGTCGGTCCGACGACTGAGGAGACACCCGCCGACGAAGACGGCGCTCTCGCCCTTCCTGCGGCCGCCGCCGCCGCTTCCCTCTCGGCTCGCACAGCCTTCTGGGAGCAGTAGTTTGGGGCCGCGCGCCCGGGGCGGAGCCACGCTCGCTGCGCCCGTGGCTCCACGCCTCCACCACGCTCGCTGCGCCCGTGGCTCCACGCCTCCACCACGCTCGCTGCGCCCGTGGCTCCACGCCTCCACCACGCAGACGCCGGGGTAGAGCGGTGTGTGCGGGAACCCCTGCGCAACCTGGGCGTACCCGCAAGCTCCTGGGGAAAATACCAGCGTGTTCTCACGCCCTCTTTTCCTGCTCCACAAAGTTTTACGCGAGCAGCTCCCTTCAACTCCATTATATAGCCGATTGGCGATTTGCACAATTGTTCTTAAAAAAATAAAAATTCATCCTCAATCATGCAAGTATTGGTAGGTTTTTCAGATACAGGAACTTTTGAAATGGTACATTTTCATATGTCATGAAACAATCATAAAGTCAAAGAAATGCAAACGCAGAATATACTTTTTCCTTCATTCAGTTCAGTTCAGTCGCTCAGTCGTGTCTGACCCTTTGCGACCCCATGGACAGCAGCACGCCAGGCCTCCCTGTCCATCACCAACTCCCAGAGCTTGCTCAAACTCATATCCATCGAGTGGGTGATGCCATCCAACCATCCCATCCTCTGTCGTCCCCTTCTCCTCCTGCCTTCAACCTTTCCCAGCATCAGGATCTTTTCAAATGAGTCAGTTCTTCCTATTAGCTGGCCAAAGTATTGGAGCTTCAGCATCAGTCCTTCCAATGAATATTCAGGACTGATTTCCTTTAGGATGGACCGGTTGGAGCTCCTTGCAGTCCAAGGGACTCTCAAGAGTCTTCTCCAACACCACAGTTCAAAAGCATCAATTCTTCGGCACTGTTTTCTTTATAGTCCAACTCTCATATCCATACATGACTACTGGGAAAACCATAGCTTTGATTAGACGGACCTTTGTTGGCAAAGTAATGTCTCTGCTTTTTAATATGCTGTCGAAGTTAGTCATAGTTTTTCTTCCAAGGAGCGAGCATCTTTTCATTTCATGGCTGCAGGCACCGTCTGCAGTGATTTGGAGTCCCAAAAAATAAAGTCTCTCACTGTTTCCACTGTTTCCCCGTCTATTTCCCATGAAGTGATGGGACCAGATGCCATGATCTTAGTATTCTGAATGTTGAGTTTTAAGCCAGGTTTTTCCACTCTCCTCTTTCACTTTCAAGAGGCTCTTTAGTTCTTCTTCAGATTCTCCTGTAAGGGTGGTGTCATCTGCATATCTGAGGTTGTTGATATTTCTCCCTGCAATCTTAATTCCAGCTTGTGCTTCATCCAGCCCAGCGTTTCTCATGATGCACTCTGCATATAAGAAATAAGCAGGGTGACAACATGCAGCCTTGAGCTACTCCTTTTCCTATTTGGAACTGAACTGTTGTTCCATGTCCATTTCTAACTGTTGCTTCCTGACCTGCATACAGATTTCTCAAGAGGCAGGTAAGGTGTCCTGGTATTCCCATCTCTTGAAGAATTTTCCACAGTTTGCTGTGATCCACAGAGTCAAGTAACTTAACTAGCTTGACTATCTGCCAGGCGACTTCGTGAGGGCAAAACTGTCCCTCTATCGTGTGCCTTGCATTCTCATATTTACCACAGCACCTAATACAAAGTTAAAACTGGGGAAGATATTGATGATGATATCCTGAAGGAAAACTTTATTTGGCACAATGCTAAAGCATCAAGGTGATCACAGATACCAGTGGAAAATTCAGAGGCTGATTGTGGGAGCTGCAAAAAACTCGCAGTACCAACAACGTGTGGAAGAAATGAACTACAAAGAAATTCGTGGGGGAAAATCCTGTCTGTCAGCTCTACACAGAAGTTGGGCACAAGTCAGGATAAAAACAAATTTGAAGCAACTAAAACATGAAAGAATTAATCCAAGTCAAGTGAATAAGAGCCTAATGACACCACTGACAACAAAAAGGGAGAAATTGTCTCTTCTTGGATATAACCAGTGTCCAAATAATGCTGGAGTTAAGAGAGAACCAAAGAGCTTGGTCTTTCTCAGCTTCTCCTCCCTCAAAGAGGCAAAGCTGTTCCTGCAATGAATGAGCACATGTATGTTGGTGTTATATACTGGCTGGCCTAGGAGGCATAAGAGAATCTCACTTGCCAGGATACACAAGGGCAGATGGTGGCTGGCCTGGGTGTTCCCTGTCAATGCCATCCTGAATCAGTTCCAACCTGCTGCCATCAGTCATGCATACCAGTGATCCAACAGGCTCAGGACAGACTTCCTAACCAGTTGATTCAGATGAGACCTAAACCAGTCGAACAAGGTGGAGATGTCAGAGCTTCAAAGGAATTCAAATACTATGAACCAGGCCATGTCCAACCCTTGGCAACCTAGCTTCACCTGGAAATGCCCCTGCTTTTCTTGGCTTCCTCATACCATTCAGAAAGTCAAGATCCCCACTCCTCTACAGATGTTAGCATCTCAGCCTCTATCGCTGCCACTCCTTAAGCTGTTACTCCATATAAACCACTTCTGATGCCCTGTGGGCACCAAGTCTAGAGTTTATGTGCAGAGCAGAGGCCCCCCAATAGCCTCCATAGTGAGCATCACTCCCTATGATGGTCACTATTCACCATAGGAGCAGAAGATAATGAAAGAATTACAGTTACAGAATGCAGCAGTGGATTGTCAGTTCTGAATTCTGTAACTCGATGCATTCTCTCAAACAGTTCTGCTGTAAGGCATACGAAACCGTAGTACCACTATAGGCTTATCACCGCCTGTCCAATAGAACTTTCTACAATGACAGCCATGTTCCATAATCTGCACTGTCCAGAATAGTAGGGACTAACCAAATGGTGCTGCTGGGTGCTTGAGATGTGGCCAGTGCAATTAGATTTTAAATATGAATTTAAATGTAATTAGTCTGATTCAGTTCAGTTCAGTTCAGTCGCTCAGTCGTGTCCAACTCTTTGTGACCCCATGAACCGCAGCACGCCAGGCCTCCCTGTCCATCACCAACTCCTGGAGTTTACTCAAACTTTTGTCCATCAAGTTGGTGATGCCATCCAGCCATCTCATCCTCTGTCGTCTTAAGGAGCCACATGGGCCTACCGGTTTCCATATTGGACAGAACAGTTTATCATACCAAAAAGGAACTGCCCATGAGTACAACAAAAAAGCGAAATAGTTCCTCATACATTATAGTTAAAGAATTTAAGATTCTCACTTCCTGGTGGAAACCAACACCAAGAATATCAAATGAAAGCTTTAAAAGGATATTTTGTATCATAACATCCATTATCAAAAGCATAGAGCTTTTCACTGATAAGAATCTAGATTTTTCTGTGACCTAGTTTTAACTTTATTTTTTCTATTTCTAGTTTTTTTTCCTCCCTGAAAATTGGTTTTATTGGATATACCCTTGCTTAAGTTTCCCCATTTAAAAGAAGAACACAATTAATTTAATTAAAAAACAGGAAGAGATCGAGAGAACAAAGCAAAAAACAAAGAACTACCATTGAAGAAACAAAAGACAAAAATAAGATGGTAAAAATAAGTCCTAATATATCTATGGCCATAATCACAGAAAATATAAACAGAGTAAATTGTGGATAGGATGGAAGATGTTCTCCTTTCCAGACAACATATATGCTTAATAAATGGGAAAGAATTAGTTCTGGAAAAATATAAGTGCAATAAATTTTATTTCTATTTTCTTGTGTCCTGAGATAACACATTACAAACATTGAGGCTATACATTAAAAATCCATATCTAGGGGGTAGTGGACAATGGAGAGGGTGAGATGTATGGAGAGAGTAACATGGAAATTTACAAAACCATATGTAAAATAGATAGCCCATGGGAATTTGCTATATGACTCAGGGAACTCAAACAGGGGCTCTGTGACAATCTGGAAGGGAGGGATCGGGAGGGAGGTGGGAAGGAGATTTGGGAGGGAGGGCACATGGGTGTACCTATGGCTGATACTTGTTGATGTTTGACAGAAAACCACAAAATACTGTAAAGCAATTATCCTTCAATTTGAAAAAACAAAAAGTTTTCATCTATTAAAAAATATTCCATATCTAACTACAAATTCAAAGCACTATAAAAACCAATTCTTCTCACTGCATATCAACCTTGGGAAGGAAGTATATGCCAACAGCATCCGTTCCTCGTGGATATGAATTGCAAGCCACCAGAACTTTCTCAGGAATAAGTTACTGCAAGCCTATATAAAGTTTAGGATTAAAAATGTATTAGCTCTTGGGAGAGAGGTAAAGTATGGGATTTCTGTGTAAATTGGGACTGTGGAAAGTAGGAGCTTTGTGCTATGACTAAAATAATCTTGATGTTTCAAATTTTCATACACCTATTGCAAAAAGTTCACAGTTCCTACTGATATATATATTTTTTATTGAAGTATAGTTCCCTTACACTGCTGTGTCTGTTTCTACCCTACGGCCAAGTGAATCAGCTGTCCGTACACATATATCCCCTCTGTTTTGGGTTCCCTTCCCCTTCAGGTCACCACGGAACTCTGAGCACAGTGCCCTGTGCAATACAGTCGGTCCTCATTAGCTATCTACTTTATACATAGTAGTGTATATATGCGTCAATCCCAGTCTCCCAATTCATCCCACCGCCCCGCTTCCCGCTTCGGTGTCCAGACATCTGTTTGCTAGATCTGTGCCTCTATTTCAGATTTGTAAGGTTCATGCTAATATTAAGAGCAGTGCTACATCTTCCAAAGTGAGGCATTAGTTATGTCTTCCAAAGTGAGGCGTGAGTATATGCATAGAGATAGATAACATCCAAAATGAGACTCATACTGAGAATTTTAAAATTTAAACCATTAGTACATTTGTAGAAATCTGACTTGCATAATGAGGTAAAATCAGTAATTTCATGAAATCACTATGAAAAAATTTTCCAAATTTTGTAGTAAGTTTAATAATCTTAGTGATCGCTGGAGAGAACATGAAAGATAATGTTTCCTGCCAAAAAATAAAATAACAGTGCCAAGAAGACCAGCATCACTGAACTGGTGTATATTTGAAAATATTATCTTTTCCCTCATTTCAATAACTGCTTTTTTAAAACATTCAATTCAACTGGAGAGTCCTTTACCCTGCGCTGAAAACCCTGGGGATGTAAGGGAGAGAATCATTACTTCATGTGGGGAGGGAGTAAAATGAAGGAAAATTCCATGCTTGAAAGGAGGTCATGTTGACACATGGGAAATAGAAACAAACAGGAAAATGTGATTAACAACAAATATTAACAGTTGATACTTGTTAAGCATCAGTAGCTTTTTAGCCGAGGCTTGTGGGTAATCAGAGAATTAAGGCTAACATGTGTTAAGTCAGCTTTCAGTTAGCCTTGAAGGTCATGAACAGGAGCTTGAAGCCAGTTCTGCAAGCAGCAGGGAACAACATAATCAGATGGTGGTGGAAAAGAAGGGTAACAGTTGGATGATTTAAGAGACCACTTCAATTACAGGTGAGTGGAAACAAAACTGTACTTAAGGTAGGAGTGAAGGAAAATATATATGAGTACTGTAGATTGACAGGAGACAGAATCTTGATTCTAGATGAACAATTGAGTAGATGGGTAAGAGTTAAAGATGACTCCAAGATCAATGGTAGTCAGGGGTAAGTTCTTTTGAGAGGAAAAAGGCTGTTCAAAAGTTGCAAATTCTGGGTCTCTAACTCCAAATCATTAGATTGCAGAATCTGAAGAACCTTATCAAGATTGAGTCTTGAGTATGAGATAATCCTGGGGCTTCCCTGGCGGCTCAGCAGTAAAGAAACCACTTGCAAAACAGGAGACGCAGCAGACACCGGTTCAATCCTTGGGTGAGGAAGATCTCCTGGAGGAGGGCATGGCAACCACTCCAGTATTCTTGCCTGAAGAATCCAATGGACAGAGGAGTCTGGCAGGCTACAGTCCATAGTGCCGCAAAGAGTCAGACACGACTGAAGTGAATGAACACACACACACCCATGGAACAATCCTATACTAGATATATTTAATAAATGCCTCTTGCTTCTGAATGCTGGTTTTCCACATCTATAATAGTGTGGGTTTCAATTATACTAAAAAATCACTTTCAATTTCCCCTGAAGAATTATTGTGTTCACTTTTTTTTTTTTTGAGACAAATAGTGCAGTTAAAAAATTAAAAGGTCTAATTTCCCAGGGTAGGGTAGTCTCAGTTCAGTTCAGTTCAGTTGCTCAGTCGTGTCTGACTCTTTGCGACCCCATGGACTGCAGCATGCCAGGCCTCCCTGTCCATCACCAACTCTGGAGCTTACTTAAACTCATGTCCATTGAGTCAGTGATGCCATCCAACCATCTCATCCTCTGTAGTCCCCTTCTCCTCCCACCTTCAATCTCTCCCAGCATCAGGGTCTTTTCAAATGAGTCAGTTCTTCACATCAGGTGGCCAAAGTATTGGAGCTTCAGCTTCAGCATCAGTCCTTCCAATGAATATTCAGGACTGATTTCCTTTAGAAACTGGTTGGATTTCCTCACAGTCCAAGGGACTCTCAAAAGTCTTCTCCAACACCACAGTTCAAAAACATCAATTCTTCGGTGCTCAGTTTTCTTTATAGTCCAACTCTCACATCCATGCATGACCACTGGAAAAACCATAGCTTTGACTAGATGGACCTTTGTTGGTAAAGTAATGTCTCTGCTTTTTGATATGCTGTCTAGGTTGGTCTTAACTTTTCTTCCAAGGAGTAAGCATCTTTTAATTTCATGGCTGCAGGCACCGTCTGCCATGATTTTCAAGTCCCAAAAAATAAAGTCTCTCACTGTTTCCATTGCTTCCCCATCTATGTGCCATGAAGTGATGGGACCAGATGCCATGATCTTAGTATTCTGAATGTTGAGTTTTAAGCCAGCTTTTCCCACTCTCCTCTTTCACTTTCATCAAGAGGCTCTTTAGTTCTTCTTCACATTCTGCCGTAAGGGTGGTGTCATCTGCATATCTGAGGTGATTGACATTTCTCCCTGCAATCTTGATTCCAGCTTGTGCTTCATCCAGCCCAGCATTGCTCATAATGTACTCTGCATATAAGTTAAATAAACAGGGTGACAATATACAGCCTTGACATACTCCTTTCCTGACTTGGAACCAGTCTGTTGTTCCATGTCCAGTTCTAACTGTTGCTTCCTGACCTGCATACAGATTTCTCAAGAGGCAGGTCAGGTGGGGTCTGGTATTCCCATCACTTCAAGAATTTTCCAGAGTTTGTTGTGGTCCACACAGTCAAAGGCTTTGGCATAGTCAATAAAGCAGAAGTAGATATTTTTCTGGAACTCTCTTTGGAGACATAGTATTGACGTTGACACCAAAAAACTGTGATTCATTTCAACTGTTTGGTTTCAAGTTTCCTCATCTAAAAACTGAAATTTATTAATCAGGACTTTTCCAGTTGCAAGTGACAGAAACATGGCTTCAGCTAGCATATAGAAAATGAAAATTCATTAATACAAAAGGATGGCTTGAGGACTCCAAGGGAAGGAGGAACCATTAGAAGAATGTTCTCTGGTCTCTGTCAGAGTTATCTTCCTAAAGAACAACTGGAAACATTTTACTTCCTGCCTCAGAATCTATGCAGCTGTCCTCATTCTCCATAATTTAACCTCCTAAGCAAATTATCCAAAGCCTGACACAATCTGTTCTCAAACAAACTTTCCAGGCTTGTTTTAATTGTTGCCTGTGTTTACTGCGTGCTTACTGCAACCAGGATTTGTCTTAGAGGGAAACAAGCTATGATTAGAATTCCTGGCTTTATCCCTACTAACCATGTGCCTTGAAAAAACTTCCTTAACCTCTGGAAAACCCCATTTTCATCATTTGCAAAATGGGGGTAATTCCAGTAATCTGTCTTATTTCACTCATTTCATTCTGCATTTCATGGTGGGAAACATGATCCCACATTTTACAGCTTTTCTTGATGGCTCATTCCTAGATCAAGGCACAGGGTCAAACTATTTAAATAGGCTGTTTTCTTAGAAACCATGTGCATGGGAGATGTATTATAGTTCCTCAAAAGGTAGAAGCTGAGAGATGCAAAATAATTTTGACCAATATAGAGGAAGTAGACTTATTTATTCAACTCTATGTCTGTGTCTAGAAAATAACATCCTTACTTGGCACAACCTTGACATCTATTCTTCCAAGTTTTTTATTTTTTTCTTCTTTTAATTGTTTTTGCTATTTTCCCCAGCCTTGCATTTGTCTCTTGAATTCTTCATTTTTAGCACTATCACACCCCCAGGAATTCTTGATTAATTGAATACTTTAGTACTTGGGGCGGGGGTGGGGGGGTTTAAAAAAAGTAAGCTGAGGTGATCTAACAGAACCTGCTGTCCCACCTTCCCTCCATAATAGCCATCATGGAAGATTCTGCCTCCTCACACAAATTAGCCATTTGGAACAAGGTCCAGAATATTTGGTCCCTACTCTGAGCCTTGGAGGTGATGTATTTCATGCTATCAAGGGAGAGCAATTTTCTTAGAGCTTTATTTCACCTGGATACATACCACAACTCCGAAGTCTTCATTTAACCTTAGTCAATTAACCATTGACTTCTGGGCCCCACTCTGTTTTGTTATTTTAGTTGCTCAGTCGTGTCTGACTCTTGCAACCCCATGGACTGTAGCCCACCACACTCCTCTGTCTGAGGGATTTTCCAGGCAAGAATATTGGAGTGAGTTGCCATTTCCTTCTCCAGGGGATCTTCGTGATCCAGGAATTGAACCCTGGTCTCCTGCATTGCAAGCAGATTCTTTACTGACTGAGCTACAAGAGAATCCCAGGGCCCCACCCTACTTCCTACCTAATCACATAATCCAGTTTAACCTCTACATTTTAACATTTTGAGCATTAATTCTTCAAATTACATTTGTGACTTAGTATACGTATGGTATTCACAAAGGCCAGGGTTTCACTTCATATGGAAATCTGTGCCAAAAAACAATAAAGATGGTTGGATTTATTTTTTCTTCACAATTACCTAAAATGTGGATACCTGGCAATGCAAGTATCCACACATAGAAATAGGATGTAGCAAATCTTTGATGCTTAATGATACTTTCTTAGCTGAGCAATAGGTTGGAGGGGGATGATTTCTTTTCATTTTCTGAAATAAATTTATATAGAATCTTTAGTTTCTCTCTCTCTCTCTCTCTGAATTTCAATACAATAGGTCCACTTATACTTCCTGGGTCACGTGGAGAGAGGTTTGGTGGGGACTGGGGCAGAAGGCAGATGAAAGGGGAACTGGGTGCTCCAGATTGGATGTCTGATAAATAGTCGGGGGGGGAGGGGATCTTCTACACTCCTGTGCTCAGACCAAGCTTTCTGTTGTCAAATTAGATGACTCTGAACACCTCATTTCTAGAAGGGGTGTTCCCAGGAGTATTGAGGGTGAGAAGTCAGATTCTCAGTGAGAGACCCACATGACTATGAACCTCTTACAATGTTGCTCAGAGAAGTGACAGTAGGCCAGCACTATTCTAGTATAGCTATTCTAATATAATTACGGAATAGCTTCTCTATTAGCTCTTCTTTTCTGAACAGCTTTTTATAATTGAGTTGATTATAATTTAAACATTTTCGGAAGATATCATCAGCCTGCAAGGCTAAAAGAAAGCTTTTCATCCTTCTGACACCTCTTTATTTCTCCAAATCCCTATTTCATCATGTGCTCAATAGATGGAACAAGGGCAGAACATCTGTTTCATGCTGAAGGAGACACTGGTTAAATATAAGGTGCTATCTTTGTCTTTAAGAAAAGAGCAAGTTAAAGCTGGTGGTGGAGATAAAAGAGAGGTGAAATACTTGACAGAAAATAATTAAGACATGCACATTTTAATTCACTGAACACATACTAAGCCTGTTAGTTTCTCAATTTTAAGATCGCAAAAACCTAAGAACAGCCAATCACAAATAACCAACTAGGCCTTCCCAAATAAGGCAACCACTCAACCTATAGCCATCATATAATTTCCTTGCTTAGCTTTCATGTCTTCTCTACTAAAGTCTTGCCCCAGCTCCTGTTAGTGGAGCACTTCTAACCACTTCCAGTTGAATGCTGCCCCATTTGAATGGATTTTTGCTCAAATAAACCCTTAAACATTTTAGCATGCCTCAGTTTACCTTTAAACAATACCTATCTGACTCCTCCTGTCATTTTTGAGATCATTCATCTTACTTTTTATCATTATGTTTATTTCTGCCTGATACACAGAGTTGTTTGTTTAATCTTCCCACAGTAGAATGTATGATCTGCGAGGGCAGGACCTTTGTCTATTTTTGCTCATGGCTGTATCTTCAGGACCTATCACAGTACTTGGCAAGTGCAGGCGCACAAATGCTTGTTGGCAAGAATGAGGTTCAGGAGGGAAAGGATTCCTATTCCAATTTCCCGACTAGTTGGATTAGACCCTGTCCCTGAGGATGTGTATCCACCAGGTGGTAAGCCCTTAGTTCTCTGCTCCTGTTTCTCTCCAACCATCAGTTCTCTACCAGCACTTTTTTCTCAGTAAAACTTTAATCCATTTCTTATCTTTTGCCATCACTTCAAAATTTTAGTCCCCTAGTCATTACTCTATGATCATCTGAAAATTGATTTCTTCAGTCCACTGATGTCTCTAAGATACATGAACATATTTACTATTTCTTCCTCTCTTTCCTTGTGTGTTAATATTATCCTGAATACACACACATACACACACACATGAAGTTTCTAAAGTAGAGACAGATCCTTATTATTCACTTAAAAACAAAAGAACAGGGAGCGGGGGTGGAAGGGAGCTCTGAGAGGGAGCTCTCTCTATATATATGTACACGTATAGTTGATTAACTTTGTCATATAGCAGAAACTAACACAACATTTGAAAGCAATTATGCCTCAATAATTTTTTTTTAAAATTTAACAAAAAGCAAATAACCACCCTGTGGTTCCCCATGTACCTATTCTTTCCCCTGGGGTAATACAACAAAAGCCAGATATTACTCCACAAATAGAGGGACTGTGTTGGAGGAAAGGAGTTCCCACCACCAACAAAAAGCCATCAGTACATTTACAAAGGTCTTCCCTATTGGCTCAAATGGTGAAGAATCTGCCAGTGGTGCAGAAGACCTGGGTTCAAGCTTTGGGTCAGAAAGATCCCCTGGAGAAGGAAATGGCAACCCACTCCAGTACTCTTGCCTGGAGAATCCCATGGACAGAGGAGCCTGGTAGGCTACAGTTCACAGAGTCGCAAAGAGTCAGACATGACTGAGCGATTTCACTTTCACTTTTCACTTTCCTTCAGAAAGTCTCTTTGGAGGTGGGATGGAAAGGGTCCTGGATTCTCAGGTGGGATGGAAAAGGGTCCTTGTCTCTATTCTCTGAAAATAGAGCTCTCATGGAAAAGATAAGACAATTGTCTTCAGCTTTATAGCCCAGGGATGCCTCCAACATCCTAGCTTTCACATGCCTCATCCCCAACTCTAAATACATGCCTCTCTGAGTTAAATCTCTCCGGAACTCTCTTATTATCTAATTAGTCATAAGTCACTTTTAAGAGCTTGCTACAGCAAGTTCCAGTAACATTGTTCAGAAAGCCCGAGCTAGAGAGAAACATAAAAATATTTTCTCTACAGCCCTACACATTTACCCTCCAAATTTGCTAGTATCATCAAAGAACTTAACTGCAAGCATCAGAAACTTATCTGACTGATTTAACCTGAAGAGAAGACATTAGAAAGCATACAGCCAGGCTTGGGAAGCAGGCAATTTCATGGGGATCTGGACAGCAGCCAGATCACTCCACAGAAAGAGCCCAATGTGACTGCTAATGAATGCCAGGCACCACAGCCATGCGGCTGCTATCAACTGCTAGCTGCTGACACAAACAATGGATGCCACAGCAGAACTGGTCCTTAGCTTCTATGCTGAGAGGTGGGTGCTGACTGTAGCTGAGACTTATGGAGGGTTGCCCTCCAAAAAGAAAGGAGTTCTGCTGCTGGGCAGCCACAAAAACAACAAATGTCCACTATCTTGTTATTCTATCCATATTCTTGATTTCAGTATTTATCTGCTGCTGCTGCTGCTAAATCACTTCAGTCATGTCCGACTCTGTGTGACCCCAGAGACGGCAGGCAGCCCACCAGGCTCCCCTGTCCCTGGGATTCTCCAGGCAAGAACACTGGAATGGGTTGCCATTTCCTTCTCCAATGCACTCAAGTGAAAAGTGAAAGGGAAGTCGCTCAATCGTGTCCGACTCTGTGACCCTGTGGACTGCAGCCTACCAGGCTCCTCCATCCGTGGGATTTTCCACTCAAGAGTACTGGAGTGGGTCAATATTTATCTACAACCATTCAAATGCATAAGCCAGAAATCACACATCATCTTTGAATTGTTTATTTTTATATCTAATATGTCTCACAATTCTATTGCACCTGCCTACCTGCCCCCCCATCTTAAGAACTTCTTCTCCCCCTCCAAGTTTATTGAGACACTATTGACATTACTCTTAGTTTTAGGTATACTACATACTGATTTGATATATGTATATGTTGCAAAATGGCTACCACCATAAGTTTAGTTAACATTTATTCACTTTAGTTACACTTTTTTCATATAAAGAAAACTTTTAAGATCTACTCTTTTAGCAACTTTCAACTACAAAATGCAGTTTTAACTGTACCATGATGTAAATGACATTGCCTAAGCTTATTTACCATATAGCTGGAAGTTTGCACCTTTTGATCACCTTCACCATTTCCTCCACCCCCATCCTTTAAGCCTTTCTTGTATGTATTCTTTTATCTCTATCCCCATTATCATGGCCACAATTAGGCATTCATCCCTTCCTCTTGGATATTCTTCCTGAATATTTGCTATAGTATTTTATTGGTTCACTTGAGTCAGGCCTCACCCTTTGCAATCAATCTTCATACTCCTATAACACAAGTCTCTTTCTAATATTTAATCATATCATTCCCCTACTTAAAGTCGGTCAAGTGGTCTTTTTCGTCCATGCCATGCAGCTTATGGGATCTTAGTTCCCCAACCAGAGATTGAACCCTGACCCTCAACAGTTGAAAGCCCGAAGTCTTAACCACTGAACTGCCAGAAAATTCACTATCAAGTGGTCTTTATCATGTTCATGACATAGTTTAGATTAGTGGAATGGCATAAAAGGCTCTTCTAAAGCTCCATTTTCAGCTTCATCTTCTTTTTATGTTCTGGTAGATGAACCCCTCACTCCAACCATGATAAAATACTTTTTCTCTAAATATATAGTGCTTTCTCACATTTACTTGCCTAACTCCTACTTTTTCTTCAAGACTCAGCTCATGCAACTCCTTCGATGAGTTATGGGTCTGGCTTCTAAGACCCCACTGCTTATTCTACACACAAAGAGTCAGAGGAACTAACATTTTCACTTCATACATTACAGTTTAATCACCATATGTTAGGTTATTTTACTGTACTCCTCACTAATTGATTTCTTTTTCTTTTTAAAAATTTTTTTTTTGGCCATGTCCCATGGCATATGAGATCATGATTCCCTGACCAGAGATTGAACCCATGGCCCTTGCATTAGAAGGTCTTGGAAGTGAGAGAGTAAATTCTTAGGTAGGTTGATAAGGAGAACAGAGCCCTCGAGGAGAGAGGGGTCCAGGACCCTCAGGAAGAAAAAAGGAGAAATGTTTTTTTCCATATTCTTTCTTCTTAGTTACATAAGATGTTTTTTCTTTAAGCCTAGAGCTAATGATTACACAACAAAACAACTCATCTTGCTTAAGAGTATGTTTTTCCTTAAACTCTGTACTAATGATTATATAACAACAATATATCTTGCTCCAGGACATATTTCTCTTTCTTAAGAACCTTCTAATTAATCTTGTTATTTTAAGACCTATGTTGCAGGAGTGGGTCTGTTAAGACCTTTATAACCTTGAGGCATTCTTTTAATCTATTCTTAGTAACCAAGGGGAAAAGTATATAAAGCCTCACCCAAACTAGTAAGCAGGGCACACTCTGCCCCCTTCTTATGTTAGAACCTTTCTTTGTCCATTTTTGACTGTAATAAAACTCTGCTACACAAAAGTTCTGAGTGATCAGGCCTCGTCTCTAGTCCTGAAGCTAAATTTTCTTCTTTGGAGATCACAAATCTGACACCCTTCACTGTAAGCTATCAAAAGCTTGGAGTCTTAACCACTGGACCACCAAGGAAGTTCTCACTAAGTGATTTCTTTGAGGTAGTCTTTCTATCTCTATATTCTCACTGCCTTAAATATTCAAAAAATACTTGGTGATGGGAAAAAAAGCATCACTGGAGGCAGGAAAGACTTTCCACTGGACAGATGAGATTGAGATCTAAGCAAATTAGATAAGCTGTCCAGATCTACAAGGCTAGTTATGGCAAAACTAGAATTCTAAATACCCAACTCACTACTCTCTCCTTCCTACTGTGGCTACTCTTGTTCAAAACATATTGCCTCCTATAAAAATCTTACTACAGATTTGATTCTGGAAATACGTTCCTGCATATGGAAGAGTTTGGCTTTCCTGCTGGCTCAGGACTAGAAAAGGTCAGTTTTCATTCCAGTTCCAAAGAAAGGCAATGCCAAAAAATGTTCAAACTACCGCACAACTGCATTCATCTCACATGCTAGCAAAGTAATGCTCAGAATTCTCCAAGCTAGGCTTCAACAGTACATGAACCATGAACTTCCAGATGTTCAAGCTGGATTTAGAAAAGGCAGAGAAATCAAGATCAAATTGCCAACACCCATTAGAGCATAGAAAAAGCAAGAGAATTCCAGAAAAACATCTACTTCTGCTTCAGTGACTAGGCTAAAGCCTTTGACTGTGTGGATCACAACAAATTGTGGAAAATTCTTAAATAGATGGGAAAAATAGACCACCTTACCTGCCTCCTGTGGAACCTGTATGCAGGCCAAGAATCAAAAGTTAGAACCAGACATGAAACAATGGACTGGTTCCAAATTGGGAAAGGAGTACATCAAGGCTGTATATTGTCACCCTGCTTATTTAACTTTTGTACAGAGTATATCATGCGAAATACCAGGCTAGATGAAGCACAGGCTGGAATCAAAATTGCCAGGAGAAATATCAATAACCTCAGATATGCAGACGACATCACCCTTATGGCAGAAAGCAAAGAACTAACGAGCCTCTTAATGAAGGTGAAAGAGGAGAGTGAAAAGGCTGGCTTAAAATTCATCATTCAAAAAACTACGATCATGGCATCTGGTCCCATCATTTAATGGCAAATAGATAGGAAAATGATACAGTGAGAGACTTTATTACTTGGGCTCCAAAATCACTGCAGCCATGAAATTAAAGATGCTTGCTCCTTGCAAAAAAAGCTATGATAAACCTAGACAGCACATTAAAAAACCTGGCGTTAAAAAAAAAAAAACCAAAAAACCTGGCATATTACATTGCCAACAAAGGTCCATCTAGTCAAAGCTATGGTTTTTCCAGTAGTCATATACAGATGTGAGAATTGGACTATAAAGAAGGCTGAACATCAAAGAATTGATGCTTTTGAATCGTGGTGTTGGAGAAGACTCTCGAGAGTTCCTTGGACTGCAAGGAGATCAAATCAGTCAATCCTAAAGGAAATCAATCCTGAATTTTCAGGGGAGAGACTGATGCTGAGGTTGAAGCTCCAATACTTTGGCCATGTGATGCAAAGAGCTGACACATTGGAAAAAACTCTGATGCTGGGAAAGATTGAAGGCAGGAGGAGAAGGGGATGATGGAGGATGAGATGACTGGATGGCATCACCAACTCAATGGACATGAGTTTGAACAAGCTCCGGGAGATGGCGAGGGACAGGGAGGCCTGGTGTGCTGCAGTCCATGGGTTTGCAAAGATTCGGACACGACTGAGCAACTGAAAAACAACTGTGGTAAAGAATCCACCTGCAATGCAAGAGATTCAAGTTCAATCCCTGGATTGAGGAGATCCCTTGGAAAAGAAAATACAATCCACTCCAGTATTCTTGCCTGGGAAATCCCATGGACAGAGGAGCCTGGTGGACTACAGTCCATGGGGTCTCAAGAGTCAGACATGACTTAGCGACTAAACCACCACCATGATATGGAAAGGACATGTGATTTTAAATAGAAAATATTAGAAGTTATCACCCCAGCAGCAAGTCTCATTGATAAGAGGCTACACTGCCTCAGGAAAAGTTACCCAGGTTTTATCAATTTCATACACACAGAAATTCTATCATAATGTATTTAAAAGTCAATGTCTTGGACTTCCTTAGTGGTCCAGTGACTAAGAATCCACCTGCCAATGCAGGAGACATGGGTTTAACCCCTGGTGTGGGAAGATTCCATGTGCTTTGGGGCAACTAAGCCCATGGGCGGCAACTGCTGAGCCTGCACACGAGAGCCTGCTCCCCAACAAGAGAAACCACTGCAGTGAGAAGCCTTAGTGCTGCAACAAAGAGTAGCCCTCACTTGCTACAAATAGCAAAAGCCCACATGCAGCAAGAAGACCCACTCCAAAAAAAAAAAAAAAACTCTTCTTAAAAAAAAAGTCAGTATCTTATAACACCATTGCTGAGCTGCCTCAGTGATGTTTAGGTGATGTAACTTACACAAAGGCAAAGAAATTGGGGTTTTGAGAAGGACAAATAATCTATAATATCATTTATATGGGGAATCTAAAACAGACAAATTCAGAGAAATAGAGAATGGAATGGTGGTTACCAGAGGATGGTGTGGGGGGGGGGGGGAAGGGGAGAGATTTTGGTCAAGGGGTATAAACTTTCAGCTATAAGATTAACAAGTTTGGCCATGTAACATACAGCATGGTGATTAAATCTACCAACATGGTATCATATACTTGAATGTTGCTAACAGAGTAGCTTTCAGATGTTCTCACCACAGAAAAGAAATGGTAACAATGTGATAGCAGAGAAGTGGCAATCATTTTGCAATTTATAAATGTATCAAATCAATATAGTGTGCACCTTAAAGGTACATCACATCCCAATAAAATGGGGAAAAAACAGAAAGAAAACTGCTACTGCAAGAGGAAAAAATAATCTGGGATTTAAGGGAGCAGGTAATGTTTTAAAACACTGACATGTCAATAATATGAGGTGGCTTTATGCTATCACCCTCATTAAGCAAATTAGATAATTGTTTATGTCCCTGACAGTGCTTTGATACTGTAATTCCAATAATTGTATGTGCAACAAAACTAACAGAGAACAACTGACAAGCAGTCTGAGCACATGGATGACCCAGAACAATGTTGTCAGACTCTGCAGGTTAGGCTGTAATTATGGACCAGAGCAAAATTTACCATGATTGGAGGTCTAATTTTGGCTCAGTACCAGGACTCAGAAAACTAGAGAAGTATTTCCTTATAAAATACTGCCAGGTATTTTATTAGCTCAGGCTAACAGTTAGTCATACCTACATGGACTGTGGTAATAATAGGTGGTAAATATTTTCTTTTATCTTTAAAATTGCATCCTTTTTTCCCTCTTCTATACCCGCAAGGCTCAGAATCTTGTCACTAGAATAATGAGATGACAGACCAAGTTGTAAGATGAAATAGGTATTTTAAATGGAGGAGTAATTTCCTTCTAAATGACTACTACTATCTTCCAAATACAGCTAAGTTTAAAATTCAGTTGTCAGGAAAACATTGCATAATGTGTTAACACATATATGTATAATAGAACTATGTATTTATAAATTTACACACTGATATTAGTTCACTTTTTAAACAATCTTCAAGGATAATACTATGAACCTGATAAAGGTGTCACTTCTGAGGAGAGACATTGTATCAAGAGAAGAAAAGTTAAGGCAATATGCAGAAATTTATACTCTTCATGTCTTTATATTTTTTAACTTTTTAACCAAAATCCCAAGTTGTATTAAGTATTAATCTTGCCAGTTTAAAAACAAAAATACTTCATGAATCGGTTAAACAGAATTTGACACAGACTTGATAGAATTTCCCATGTTTCTAATAGCTCTGTTTCTGTGACCTAATTATAAACCTATTTATATAAACACTTAGAAATAATTTTAATATGTATCTGGTATTTTAGCATATAGATGTATAATTTTTTTCATAAGTCTCTTATTTCCAACTATCTAAAACTAAAATATTTTATGTTTTTCAAACATGAACAAAAGTAGAGGGAATATATGTAAGAAGCCCCCATGTATTGATAGCCTAGCTTCTATGATTATCAATTTATGACCAAATTTGTTTGCCTAAAATGAAAACTTTAGTTTCTCTACTAAACCTATTCTTCTACATAACCTATTCTTCTTTGTAATCATCTTTATCTAAAGGGAAAGGAAAAATTTTATAAATATCTGGATTCTTATCAACTCAGCATTCCTAGTGGTGTTCATTAGGCTTTGAAATCATCTTTCATTAATGATATAGTCAGTTATCAGAGTTTCACAACTCTCTGGGCAAACTTATTTAACATCTAGATGCTCTAAGATTTTCTCTGTCCCTGTGACAAAAATAAAAATTAAAATCCTGTGCAAAGTACCCAAATGATTATTTTGTCAGTGTACATTGACATACAGAAGCCAGGCAGGGCATAGTTAAAGTGTTGAGTGATATAGAGGGATTGGAGAAGAAAATAACTTGGAAAAAAGATCTGAAAGATCTAAGAGTTACACCCACACACAACATTTTCTTTCAAGCCATTGCCTTTGGTTTTAAACATCTTTTGATCAAACGAAAATAAACCCAGGTGGCAGATACAGGCCAAGTCCACTATTTCAGGGTCTCCACATAGCATCCTCCTAGAGGTGCTTCACAACTTAAAAACAGTGCTCACACCCAAAGCTTGGCAGAAGAGATCTCAGAGGCCAAGACCATGAACCAGCCTGGAGAGTGCGATAAACGGAGTGTAGGCAGATTGGGGAAGACGACACCACCGTGGGGTTTCAGTGCAGTGGAAATTCAGGACCATGGACAGGGACACGTGGCCCTTCACATCTCTGCTCTGGATAGTTTGCTTTTGCAGAAAAGCATGTTTCATTGCGCATCAGGCAGGAGTGGCTGGGGTGACAGCACAGACACAGTTCAGCGGACAGCTGCAGAGGCCAGCCTGGCATCCACGGAGCCCAGGCGGAGGCACGGTAACGGTCTCAACACCAGGTATCCAAAAGTCACGCGTGGGGAAAGGAAAAGCCAAATCTGAGGACACAAAAGGCTGGAGGTGCAAGCTGAGGCTGAACAAAATAGAAAAGGGAAAGCATTCAGACTTGAGAACTAGAAACAGCACTTTGAAGTGAAGAAGCCGGCAAGCAGATGCCAACAACTGGGCACAGAGAGTACGGTCCTCCTGCCCTTTGATCTGACTCAATTCAATTCACGTTGATTCAAATTCAAAAGTACTCAATGTGTGCCAATGACAGTGAGATAATCATTTTAAACAATGACCCTGTCTGGACAGGTAAGAGCTAGCATTTGCAGTGCTCACAGTCATGAGCACCATTAATTGGAGGCCACACCTGTGACCCGGGTCCTCTGGAGCCCTCATGGACTTGACATTTTGGAAGCAAATAACTTAATTCACTACTGATTATTTTGCACTAACCCAGGGAACCAGAGAAGATTTAAAAAAAAAAAGAAAAGAAAAGAAAGTGAGGTAACTGGGGAACGGGGAAAACTGAAGAGAACTAACATGATTATTCCCATCCTTATGTGAGGAATTTCATTTTAACTTTTTCTCTCAAGACAAAGAATGACTTTATGTGAACCTGCTTTAGGAAGAAAACCACAAGTGTGTGTGTGTGTGTGTGTGTGTGTGTGTGTGTGTGTACACAGGCATATAAGTTGAGAAGACCTTTTTGTCTTGATTTTATCCAAAATAGATAAACGGATGCCAAAACAATTGGGAAAAATAAGTAAGCGGAGTATATAGGGAAAAGTTCTTTTTCCATTCAAGAAGAAAATCACTGCTTACTTAAGGGTAAAAACAGAATCCTTATAATCTCTTATTACATATTTTTAAATATTGCAGCGTGCAAACTCCTAGCGGTGGCATGTTCCCCAACTGGACCAGTTCCCCAACCCAGGCCCCCTGCACTGGGAGCTTGGAGTCCCAGCCACTGGACCATCAGGGAAGTACCTTTATATAATTTAAACAAAGGGCAGTCTTACAGAAACAAACCAAGAGTATAAGAGGTAAGATGCTTATCATCAGACTCTTTCCTCAGAGATTGACAATGCTGGCCAAGTAAGTGGAAAGAAACTGGAAGGAGAAGTTCAAGAGTTTGGCAAATGAGCAAGCAAAAACAGTAGAGGACCATATACCCACTTTATTTTGCTACCTCACCTGCATAATTATCATGGATGCAACTGTAAGGTGGTACTGACATAAATTCATTGGCCTACTCAATGGATTTGGTATCATGTGACTCTGTGGATGTCTTCAAACTTGTTCAATGCTCCATATGTACTGTTGCCAAACTTGTGCTTTGTTGGTTATAGGATAACTTTCTAGATAAAAGACTCATCCTCTGGTCAGAGAAATGGAGGAAACTATACTACTGTCTAACACAGTCAGGTCTTGCCTAATAACTAGGACTATCAAGAAACAAGCCTAGTGTTGTATGAAAGGAGAGAAGGTTAGCACTCCCCTTGACAAGGATGGAAGAGGCTCTCAGGCCTGAAAACACGCCTACGGTTAAGGCATTGCCACCTACTTCGTGACATCTAACCACTGTTTTTATGACAAAAACCACTACAATATTGTAAAGTAATTAACCTCCAACTAATAAAAATAAAAGAAACAAGCCTAGACCATCATGATTTTCATTCTGCCCATTAGGGCCTTGGAGCTAACTCCTAGACTAGAGATCAACAAACTGTATCTATAAAGGGCCATAGAGTAAATATTTTTAGATCTTTGTAGGCCCTATATTCTTCTCCAGCACATATTCTCCTTCACTAAAAAAAAAAAAAAAAAAAAAATGTTTCAACAACAATTAAACAATGTTAAAAAAAAATTCTTAGGTTAAATAGACAACAAGCCAGATTTGACCCTGGAAAATAGTTTATCAACTCCTGCCAGGAAAAAAGGTTAGAAGATTAGAGTTACTTGGCCTAAAGAAAAGTACTGGGATGAGGGCCTATCAATGAAAACCAGGGAAATATAAATAACTTTCTAAAGATGGGTGACTCTTTTTTTCAAAGGAATAATAAGGCCATGCTATATATGTTTTGTTTTTGACATTGTCCTTTGGAAAAGAATATGATATATCCATTCCATATGAGCAGCAACATTTATAGCAGTGTTTATTGCAAAGATTGAGGAGTAAATGAATAAAACAGACTCAGGTGGAGTATCATTATCCTCCTTGATTTTCTTCCTCACAGCAGAGCTATTTAAGCAACAATTCGAGAGAAGAAACTTTCTTCTTTGTTATGTGGAGAAAATCTGTTTGTGTATCATCAGTCAGCGTGATCAGCTCAGTCATATGAGACTCTTTGCAACTACATGGACTGTAGCCCACCAGGCTCCTCTGTCCATGGGATTTTCCAGGCTGGAACACTGGAGTGGGTTGCCATTTCCTTCTCCAGGGGATCTTCCTGACCCAGGGATCGAACCCGGGTCTTTCGCATTACAGGCAGACTGTTTACCATCTGAGTATAGGTGTGTGTATTTGATATAGGAAATAGATAAAATAAATGTCTATATATATATGTATATATAGAGAGACACACCTATAATAATGAATGTATAAAATATGTGTATATATAATTATATTTACATATTTTCTCTAGTTCACAGTTCCCACTTTTGCAGAACACAACTTTCATATATAATTTCAAAAGATACATAAAGGAGCTAACCGAGTATGATTGGATGAGTAGAAATGGTCATTGCACAGCCATCTAGTTCACTAGATTTTGCAATCAGTGCCTCCCACCCCGTAAGGTACCGGACACACCCATTCATGTAGCGAAGAGGTCTTCCAGTGTCACACTGTAGAACAGTATTCAGATCTGGAGTGAAGAGACTTCTGCACTTGCCTGTCAACCATTGCCAAGGTACACCTTGCTTATGTGCTAAGTCTCTTCAGTCGTGACTGACTCTGCGACCCTATGGACAGAAGCCCACCAGGCTCCTCTGTCCACGGGATTCTCCAGGCAAGAATGCTGGAGTGGGCTCCCATGCCTTCCTCCAGGGGATATTCCTGATGCAGGGACTGAAGCCACATCTCTTACATCTACCTGCATTGGCAGGCGGGTTCCTTACTGCTAGCACCACCTGGGAAGCAATGTACTGCTTAACTGTTTCTAATTAATCAACCTGCTGCTCCTCTTAGGGAAAGAAGTTTTTCATAAATGTTTGTATTTAAACTTATTATCAAAGACTGCCTGCTACAGTCTGTGACATGGCTTGCTACAAATGGATCCCATATGTGCTAATTACTGTACACAGAACACAGAAGCTATAGAGAGATTAGGGTAATGACTTGGATGGATGAACAAATAGGTCAGCAAGAGATGAGGGAACTGATTTGTCTAATATTAGAACCAAGTCCTACAAACCCCCTGTCTGAACTAAATCATTCAGTTGCTTCTGCAGCTTTAGAAGTTTAGAAGTATGATTTTAAACGTTCCAAGTTATGATTTTCAAGTGATGTGTCTCTGGGGAATTACAGGAGATTTAAAAACACACTATTTAACAACAATGCATTCCTGGGGGTTTATGATTTATCGAAAGATTTTCTCACTTCAGTCGCTCAGTTGTGTCTGACTCTTTGCAACCCCATGGACTGCAGCACTCCAGGCTTCCCTGTCCATCACCAACTCCCGGAGCTTAGTCACAGTTATGTCCATCAAGTCACTGATGCCATCCTCCCATCTCATCCTCTGTTGTCCCCTTCTCCTCCCACCTTCAATCTTTCCCAGCATCAGGGTCTTTTCTAGTGAGTCAGTTCTTTGCATCAGGTGGCCAAAGTATTGGAGTTTCAGCTTCAGCATCAGTCCTTCCAGTGAATATTCAGGACTGATTTCCTTTAGAATAAACTGGTTGAATCTCCTTGCAGTCAAAGAGACTCTCAAGAGTCTTCTCCAACACCATAGTTCAAAAGCATCAATTCTTCAGCATTCAACTTTCTTTATAGTCCAACTCTCACATCCATACATGACTACCGGAAAAAACATAGCTTTGAATAGACAGACTGTTGGCAAAGTAGTGCCTCTGCTTTTTAATATGCTGTCTAGGTTGGTCATAGCTTTCCTTCCAAGGAGTAAGCATCTTTGAATTTCATGGCTGCAGGCACCATCTGCAGTGATTTTGGAGCCCCCAAAATTAAAGGTTCTCACTATTTCCATTGTTTCCCATCTATATGCCATGAAGTGATTGGACCGGATGCCATGATCTTAGTTTTCTGAATGTTGAATTTTAAGCCAACTTTTTCACTCTCCTCTTTCACTTTCATCAAGAGGCTCCTTAGTTCTTCTTCACTTTCTATCATAAGGGTGGTGTCATCTGCATATCTGAGGTTACTGAGATTTCTCCCGGCAACCTTGATTCCAGCGTGGGCTTCTTCCAGCCCAGCGTTTCTCATGGTGTACTCTGCATAGAAGTTAAATAAGCAGAGTGACAATATACAGCCTTGACATACTCCTTTCCTGAATTGGAACCAGTCTGTTGTTCCATGTCCAGTTCTAACTGTTGCTTCCTGACCTGCATAAAGATTTCTCAGGAGACAGGTCAGGTGGCCTGGTACTCCCATCTCTTCAAGAATTTTCCACAATTTGTTGTGATTCACACAGTCAAAGGCTTTGATGTAGTCAATAAAGCAGAAATAGATTTTTTTTTTTTTCCTGGAACTCTCTTGCTTTTTCAATGATCCAACAGATGTTGGTAATGTGATCTCTGGTTTCTCTGCCTTTTCTAAATGCAGCTTGAACATCTGGAAGTTTATGGTTCATGTACTGTTGAAGCCTGGCTTGCAGAATTTTGAGCATTACTTTGCTAGTATGTGAGATGAGTACAATTGTGCGGGAGTTTGAACATTCTTTGTCATTGCCCTTTTTTGGGATTGGAATGAAAACTGACCTTTTCTAGTCCTGTGGCCACTGCTAAGTTTTCCAAATTTGCTGGCATATTGAGTGCAGCACTTTCACAGCATCATCTTTTAGGATTTGAAAGAGCTCAACTGGAATTTCATCACCTCCACTAGCTTTGCTCGTAGTGATGCTTCCTCAGGCCCACTTGATTTCGCATTCCAGGATGTCTGGCTCTGGGCAAATGATCACACCCTTGTGGTTATCTGGGTCGTGAAGATCTTTTTTGTATAGTTGTTCTGTGTATTCTTGCCACCTCTTATTAATATCTTCTGCTTCTGTTATGTCCATACCATTTCTGTCCTTTATTGTGCCCATCTTTGCATGAAATGTTCCCTTGGTATCTCTAAATTTCTTGAAGAGTTCTCTAGTCTTTCCCATTCTATTGTTTGCCTCTATTTCTTTGCCTTGATAGCTGAGGAAGGCTTTCTTATCTCTCCTTGCTATTCTTTGGAACTCTGCATTCAAATGGGTATATCTTTCTTTTTCTCCTTTACCTTTAGCTTCTCTTCTTTTCTCAGCTATTTATAATGCCTCCTCAGACAACCATTTTGCCTTTTTGCATTTCTTTTTCTTGGGGATTGTCTTGATCCCTGTCTCCTGTACAATGTCACAAACCTCCGTTCATAGTTCTTCAGGCACTCTGTCTATCAGATCTGATCCCTTGAATCTATTTCTCACTTCCACTGTATGATCATAAGGGATTTGATTTAGGTCATACCTGGACGGTCCAGTGGTTTTCCCTACTTTCTTCAATTTAAGTCTGAATTTGGCAATAAGGAGTTCATGATCTGAGCCACAGTCAGCTCCTGGTCTTGTTTTTGCTGACTGTATAGAGCTTCCCTACCTTTTGCTGCAAAGAACATAATCAGTCTGATTTCGGTGTTGACCATCTGGTGATGTTCATGTGTAGAGTCTTCTCTTGAGTTCTTGGAAGAGGGTGTTTGCTATAACCAGTGCGTTCTGTTGGCAAAACTCTGTCAGCCTTTGCCCTGCTTCGTTTTGTACTCCAAGGCCAAATTTTTCTGTTACTCCAGGTGTCTCTTGACTTCTTACTTTACCATTTTGTAAAGCTTTCATGATTTCCCCAATACCCACGATGTAAAGGCTGTACATGTGAAAATCCTCAGCAACTGCATGGGTTGCAGTCATGAACAAATATCAAAATATAACAGAAAGGTCTTCCTCCATAACATTTATCAGCAGATTGGGCTTTAGGATTTGAGTAGATAATATAAAGTGATAAGCAAGCAGCCAACACAGAGGGTTGGCTGCTGATTTAGGAGTCAAGGTGCACAGACTTTTAGTTCATCTCTGCCATCTAGGACTTTGTGAATTTAACACATTGAATCTCTCAGAGCCTCATTTTTCTCTTTATAAAACTGATTTCCTGTGTTAGGATCTATACCTTAGTTAATGCTAACATTATCTGAAAGAAGGAAAAGGAAAAGATTCTGTATTGTGCATTTCTTCCTGCCATTTGAAAGCACCCTTCTCAATTTTTCACCCACAAAAACAAAAATACCAGTTTCAGTGATAGAATGAGAAGTATCATTAGTTAAAAATACAAAACAAATGTTAAGCTACTAGGCAATATGATCTAACACTTGCATAATTTCCTAAACAACCACAGACCATCTCTGTATGTGCCACCCAGACATCTCCCCAGTATGGTAAGAATTAGTTCAAGGAGTTTAAATGAGACCAATTTTTACCACGATAGGAAAAATTAAAGGTTATCCACATGATTGGATGTAGCAGAGCCCTGTTGAGTCAAAACCAGCATTTAGACATGTCTGGACCAGACTTCTATCTTGTTTTTCTACTTTTCTTTTCTCCTCTGCCATCTCTGACACCTGCATAGTCCCCCTCCCTCCCAATCACATACCTGAAGCCAAAGATGGAAGAAACCGTAAGTTCTGTGACTTGGATTCTTGTCCCCTGACTCCACTCCCTTTGTTCTTCCTGGAGCCCTCCAGAAAGAAAAATTACCAAAAATTCCAAGGAATGTATTACATGGCACTCTAGGAGCTAGGGGAACACAGCTTGAGATAATCCAGGAAGAGGGTATCCTCCACTTGTCTTTTCACAGATCAGCGTGACTTGGCATCACCAGCAATAGAAAATATAGGGCTGCTTTGGCACCTCCAGATTTGGCAGCCCTGAGAGCAATGAAAGATGGCAGCTTCAATAGATTCTACCTTATCCTGGACATAGGCAACAGTGCCAGGCACCACTTTCAGGGGCTTCCCTTCCTGGGAAACACATTAACCAGGTAACCAGAACCCCAGAGCATTTGAGAGGACTTCCTAAGCTGATGTGAAACATGCCCTAAGAATTCAGAGGGATTCTGGAAGTCCAGTGATAGCAGTTGGGGGCAGGAATACGAAATTTAATTGATCCCTTATTTAACTCCCGGCTTCCCTGATGGCTCACATGGTAAAGAAACTGCCTGCAATTCAGGAGACCTGCATTTGATCCATGGGTTGGGAAGATCCGCTGGAGAAGGGATGGCCATCCACTCCAGTACTCTTGCCTGGAGAATTCCATGGAAAGAGGAGCCTGGAGGGTTACAGTCCATGGGGAAACAAAGATTTGGACGTGACTAAGTGATTAACATTTAACTAATTTAACTCTATTTGTTATACACACAGTCTGGTGAAGACAGAAATTTGGCATATGTGGATTTTTCTGGTAAAACCCAGATTTCAAATAAACCATGGAAATGCATAAATTTCATCTTTAAATTATATGTCCCATTTGGGAGCAGAAATATAGTTGACATATTCCTATATTATCATCAGGAAGTGTTGGGAAGAACCCTTGCTAAAAGAAAAATCATTTTCAGAGGTTGCTGAAATTGCACTGTAAATAAGGTATCCCTTTTTGTTGAGCACTGCTGTCTGAGAGCAGATCGGTTTCTTCATCAGATGAAAGAAGGTGGCGAGGGCGCTGAGGGAGTAGCGAGGAAGTGGAAATGGGAGGAAACAACGAAGAAAACGTCGTTTGCCTCCAAGCGTTAACTCATGCTGCTCCGCAGGCTGGAAGGCAGAGGAAACGGCCCTTTCAGTCTCAGCTTCTGCCTGCCGCTCCCCTGTGTGTCTCTGAGCAGTTTCTAGTTATGCTGGTGAGATGGGTAGCATGGTTTGGTGAAAGGATCATTGGACTTAGGAACAGAATATCTGGTTTTAGACCTGTATCTCTTAACTAACTACAGCTCTTGGAATTGGGGTGGGGGTGGGGTGGACGGTGAGTGGCCGTGATTTGCAGCATTTGCCAATTTCTGTCATGTATACGTTCCCACCATGACCCATTTCAAGCTACCAGCATGGTATCAGCAAATGTGGGATTGTGCAGAGATGAAAAGTGGCACAGTATCACATGTGACCATACTGATTCAATAGATGTAAACAGTAATCCCAAGAACACAGATGACAACAGAATGTGGAAAATAATTAGGAAATGGTAAGTTCTGAATATTTCTTATCTGTGTGTGTTCAATACAGCCAAATTTTACTAAATCACCACTGTGGGTCAGACTTTTTTTTTTAACTGAGGTCTCATTGGCATAAAAAAAAAAGCACACGTGTAAAGTGTACAATTTGATAATTTTTGATATATTTATGTACCCATGTAACAATCAATAGACTATCCATCACCCCCCAAACTTCCCTTGTACCCTTTTGTAATCCCTTCCTTCTGCCCCTACCATCCTTATTCTGTTCCTCAGGCAATCACTGATATCTACCGTCACTATAATTTGGATTTTCTAGAACTTTGTATGTGTAGAATCATACAATGTATACCCTGTCATTATGATACTTCTCTCAGAGACTAATTATTTTGAGATTCACCCATATTGTATGTATCAATAACTTATCCTTTTCATTGTTGAGCCATATTCCATTGTATGAACATAGTATAATTTGTTTATTCATCTACCAACTGATTGGGTTTTTTCTATCTCCAAGTTCAGTGATGCTCATTTCATTTAAAAATTTTCTTTTTACTCTTTAGGTTTTATTTCTATTGCTATGTATTCAACTTCACCAACTTCCTAACGTCTGTATTTGTACTTAAACATTGAGCACATGGAATAGAGCTAAAATAAATAACAGTTTTATAGTCTTTCTGCCAATTACAACCTCTGTATGTTCTGAGTTGGTTTTAATTGATTAATTTTTCTTTCTCCAGCTCCTGTTTTCCTGCTTCTTTGCAATCCTGTAATCTGGAGTTAGACATTCTGAATTTTACTTTGTTGAGTGAAACCTATTGATGTACTCCTGTACATCTTCTTGAGCTTTTTCTGAGATGTAGTTAAGTTATTTGAAAACAGTTTGCTCCTTTCGGGCCTCAATTTTCAGGGTGTTTAAGGTGAGGCCAGAGCAGTGTTTAGTCTAGATTTGGATGTTCCCTAGTACTAAGGGAAGGCCTTTCTGAGTATTTTACCCAAATTATGAGTTTTTCCAGCCATGGGAACAGGCACTATTTCAGATCATGTGTGAGCACAGACTACTATTTCCTGTAATACTTTCAGATAGTTGTTTTTCCAGGACCAAACTATTTTCTTACATGCATGTACTGGCTGGTACTCTGCATAATATTCCAGTGGGACCCTATCCAGAGTTCTGAGATGCTCTCTCCCTGCGGGTCTCTCCCCTGGTATTGGCCTGAGAACTGGAGCTCCCTTGCTACCCCTGGACCCTCAGGTCTGTCTCCTCAGCTCAGCGAGTCCTGGGCTCTGCTAGCAGGCTCTCTCTCTGCTCCATGGCTGGGAACCTTTCTCAGGGCAGTAAGCTGGGGCCACTTGCAGGCTTCTTTTCATTTTTTCTCATCTCTTGGGGATCACTGTCTTTTGTTACCAGATGTCCAATGTCCAGAAAACTGCTATTTCATGCATTTTGTCTAAGTTAAAAAAAATTGTTTTTCATGTGTTTGTTAAGTCACTTCAGTTGTGTCCAGCTCTTTGAGACCCCGCCAGACTCCTCTGTCCATGGGATTCTCCAGGCAAGAATACTGGAGTGGATTGCTATGCCCTCCTCCAGGGGATCTTCCTGACCCAGGGATTGAACTCATGTCTTTTATATCTCCTGCATTGGCAGGTGTGTTTTTTACCACTAGCGCCACCTGGGACAAGTCAATCCATTTCCTGTTACTTCATCTTGACTGGAAGCAGAGTAATTATCTTTATTTTCAGTATATTTCATTGTAAGTTTATACAGTTTAATTTTTAATAATATAAATCAACATTTTAATTTATAATATGTAAGTCAACTGGCTCACAAAATTCCTGATAACTTAGCAGTTGGTTCTTACCAATTCAGTATAAACTGCCTCTCATAAACCTCTGAGTTCACTTTCTACATCATCCACAGGAGACCATTTTATGCAATTAAAGATTACTTCTAGTTTATTAAGTCTAAATTCCATGGCCTGAAGAACTGCTCTAGTCAGATTTATTCAATAATTTTAAAGAACAAAGCAATAAAATAAAATTAATAAATTCTTCGAGATTTAGCCTCAGGATTTAACCTACTGTATTACTCTCTTTGTTTTATTCAATGGAGTCTCTCGCCTCAATGCAAGCCAAGGCACCAGTCTAGCTCAGGCCTTTGTCATCTTTAAGAAATTGCTACAACATATTATTTGTATTTAGTGACGGTATTTATGCTTTTAGTCATATTTGTCTTCAATTCTCTTCTCCACGACATCAGGGCAACCTGTGTTCTAAAATCAGGTTTGGGACCTCCCTAATGGTCCAGTGGCTAAGACTCTGAGCTCCCAATGCAAGAGGCCTGGGTTTGATCTCTGGTTGGGGAACTGGATCCCACATGCTGAGACGAAACATCCCAAATGCCACAACTAAAAGAGCCCAAGTGCTGCAACCAAGATTGAAGATCCTCCCTGGGGGGGTTTCCCTGGTGGTTCAGCGGTTGGGAATCTGCCTTGCAATGCAGGGGATACCAGTTCAATCCCTGGTCCAGGAAGATCCCACATGGCATAGGGCAACTAAGCCCATGGGCTACAATTACTGAGCCTGTGCTCTGGAGCCCATAAGCTACAACTACCGACCCCACGTGTAGCAACTACTGAAGCCCATGTGGCCTAGAGCCCATGCTCCAAAACAAAAGAAGCCACTGTGATGAGAAGCCCACACACTGCAACTAGAGAATGGCCCCTGCTCGCTGCAACTAGAGAAAAGCCCCGGTGCAATAGCAAAGACCAAGCACAGTCAAAAATGAAAAAAAAAAAAAAAAAAGAGCCCACATGCCCAGCACAGCCAAATAAGATAAATATCACAAATAAATAAATAAAATCACAGGTTTGATCAGGTGTTTTCCCACTACCTGAACAATGACGTTCAAACTCCTTAGGATGACACACAAGGCCTTTGCTATTAAACAAACAAACAAACAAACAAAATATATATATATAAAACAAAGTAAATCACTGCCAAACCTTATTCCCCTCCATATTATATATCCACATCCTTGTCATGTTTCCATGGAGGCATAGAGTGCTTTCCTGCCCTGACTTTTGACTTACCCATGTGATTGCTTTGACCGAAGGTATGTTAGGAATGTGGCGTGAATAGAGATTGAAAGGAGCTTGCGTGGTTGGGCTTGTGCTTCTGCCATTACTCTAAGAAGAACATACCCTGATTGCCTTTGTCCCTGCAACCTGAGCCCAGAATGAGATATGTGGGTTAAGCAGACATGCCTGAAGCAGAACTTCCTGACCAACCACAGTCTAGATCAGTTGATCACCAGTTGACCTGCAGACTCAATGAACATGAAAATAAATGCTAACTATTGTAGGCCACAAATATTTTGTGGTTATTATTCAGCAAAAGATGATAGCTATAATAATTAATATTTTAGTCCTTATTCAATGCCATGAACCTCTACAACTATAAGCTCATTTAACTTTCCCAATAACCTAATAAACAGTCTTTCTTATATCATGTGGATGGGAGAGCTGATATTTAACGAGCTTATGTTATTTGATTAAGTGTATAGCCCTACTTATTTAATTTATATGGAGAGTACATCATGAGAAACGCTGGTCTGGAGGAAGCACAAGCTGAAATCAAGATTGCCAAGAGAAATATCAATAACCTCAGATATGCAGATGACACCACCCTTATGGCAGAAAGTGAAGAAGAACTAAAGAGCCTCTTGATGAAAGTGAAAGAGGAGAGTGCAAAAGTTGGCTTAAAGCTCAACATTCAGAAAACTAAGGTCACGGCATCTGGTCCCATCACTTCATGGCAAATAGATGGGGAAACAGTGGAAACAGTGGCTGACTTTATTTTTCTGGACTCCAAAATCACTGCAGATGGTGCCTGCAGCCATGAAATTCAAAGATGCTTACTCCTTGGAAGGAAAGCTATGACCAACCTAGACAGCATATTAAAAAGCAGAGACATTAGTTTGCCAACAAAGGTCCATCTAGTCAAGGCTATGGTTTTTCCAGTGGTCATGTATGGATGTGAGAGTTGGACTATAAAGAAAGCTGAGGGCCGAAGAACTGATGCTTTTGAACTGTGGTGCTGGAGAAGACTCCTGAGAGTCCCTTGGACTGCAAGGAGATCCAACCAGTCCATCCTAGAAGAAATCAGTCCTGGGTGTTCATTGGAAGGACTGATGCTGAAGCTAAAACTCCAGTACTTTGGCCACCTGATGTGAAGAGCTGACTCATTGGAAGAGACCCTGATGCTGGGAAAGATTGAGGGCAGGAGGAGAAGGGGATGACAGAGGATGAGATGGTTGGATGGCATCACTGACTCAGTTGACATGGGTTTGGGTGGACTCCGGGAGTTAGTGATGGACAGGGAGACCTGGTCTGCTGTGGTTCATGGGGTCTCAAAGAGTTGGACACGACTGAGCGACTGAACTGAACCGAACTGATAGACCAAGAAAGTGTGGTGGATATCAGATTTGAATCTGAATATGTCTTTCCATGAAGTTCACACCTTCATTTCCTACTGCTCCATCTATTTATTCTATTTTCTGCTTTGGCAATAACATACTCTAAAATATCATTTATATTTCCAGCCTTTGCACATGTTATACCCCCTGAGGCACCTACTATATGATAGATACTCAATAAATATTTATTGAATGGCTAATGGCCTGTCTGAAATGCCTCTGTTTTGTCACCTAGGTAATTCATAAATAGTTTTCAAAACCTGGCTTATAGATCACTTCTTTGTAAAGATTTTCCATCTCTCGGATAATTTTCTCCTTTGTGCTTTGCACAGTCAAAAGTCTTACTTCTCATTTGCTGTTGTTGTTCAGTTGTCCTCTCATGTCTGATTCTTTGCAACCTCATGGACTACAGGACACCAGGCCTCACTGATGCAGTGTACATGAACTTGGGCAAACTCTGGGAGATGGCTGACCATCTCTCAGGAGACAGGTAAGATGGTCTGGTATTTCCATCTCCATAAGAGCTTTCCACAGTTTATTATGATCCACACAGTCAAATGCTTTGGTGTAGCTGATGAAACAGAGGTAGATGTTTTTCTGGAATTCCCTAGCTTTCTCTATGATTCAGCAAATGTTGGCAACTTGATCTCTGGTTCCTCTTCCTTTTTGAAGCCCAGTTTGAACTTCTGGAAGTTCTAGGTTCGCATAATGCTGAAGCTGAGCATGCAAGATTTTAAGCATGAGCTTACCAGCATGAGAGATGAGTGCAATTGTCCAATGGTTAGCAGATTCTTTGGTACTACCCTTGGAAATTGAGATGAGGTTTGACCTTTTCCAGTTCTGTGGCCACTGCTGGGTCTTACAGATTTGCTGACATATTGAATGCAACACCTTGATGGCATCCTCCTTTAGGGTTTTGAATAGTTCTACTGGAATTCCAATGCATTACCTCTCATACAAAATGAAAATTATTTTACAACACGTTTGTCTTCCTGATCTTAAGATTTCTCAGTGTTAAGGTTCACAATAATTCATATTGTATCCCTAGGGCTAGTCTGGGCACATGCCTAATAAGTGTTATGTTTTATTCTAAGTGGCCTTTTTTTTAAAATCACCAAAATAGTATGAGAATTAAGCTTCCAGGAAATTCCAACAAATTTAAGCATCATGACTATCCAGCAATGCTGCTGCTGCTGCTGCTAAGTCACTTCAGTCGTGTCCAACTCTGTGAGACCTCAGAGACGGCAGCCCACCAGGCTCCGCCATCCCTGGGATTCTTCAGGCAAGAACACTGGAGTGGGTTGCCATTTCCTTCTCTGTCCAGCAATGCCATCCACATTGAAAAGCAGGAACTAGAGACTGACTTAAAACTAGTGTTTCAAGAGGTTCAGGAAACTCCTTACCTGCACCCTAGGACTCATCACCTCTCCTCCATGACCCTCCTGAAAATCACTGCATTGAGCAGGATGTTATGAAGAGAAAGCACCATACTTGTGAAGGGCATAGTTGCGGGGGGGTGGGGGGGGGAGATTGAAAATCCTGTGTTTAGTTTCAAAGTTTTCAAAATCACTGCAGATGGTGACTGCAGCCATGAAATTAAAAGACTCCTTGGGAGGAAAGTTATGACCAACCTAGACAGCATATAAAAAGCAGAGGCACTACTTTGCCAACAAAGGTCCGTCTAGTCAAGGCTATGGTTTTTCCAGTGGTCATGTATGGATGTGAGAGTGGGACTATAAAGAAAGCTGAGCGCTGAAGAACTGATGCTTTTGAACTGTGGTGTTGGAGAAGACTCCTGAGAGTCCCTTGGACTGCAAGGAGATCCAACCAGTCCATCCTAAAGGAGATCAGTCCTGGGTGTTCATTGGAAGGACTCATGCTGAAGCTAAAACTCCAGTACTTTGGCCACCTGATGCGAAGAGCTGACTCATTGGAAAAGACCCTGATGCTGGGAAAGATTGAGGGCAGGAGGAGAAGGGGATGACAGAGGATGAGATGGTTGGATGGCATCACTGACTCAATGGACATGGGTTTGGGTGGACTCCAGGAGTTGGTGATGGATAGGGAGGCCTGGTGTGTTGCAGTTCATGGGGTCACAAAGAGTCAGACACGACTGAGTGACAGAACTGAACTGAACTGGGACAAGCAAAGGTTAGAACTTCCTCCAAAGATAGTGGTAGGTTATCAGTCCCATGAAGACACAGCTACTAAGAGCAGTTCCACCATAAAAAATAGGTGTGTTGTTTAAGAAGACACCTTCTGAGTATTCTCACAGGAGACTGCGTCAAGCAATCAAGATTTGGGAGCTGAGCCAAAGCCTAGTCAAAAGCACATTGGACTGCATTTAAATTTGATTTTCATCTAAATGATGTTAAGAAATAAGAGAAGCCTCAGTTACCTTTATCCTGTACTTCTGTGTTTATATTTTTAAAAACATTTTTGGCTAGAGTGTCCACTGCCCACTGGGGCTTCCCTGATAGCTCAGGTGGTAAAGAATCTGCCTGCAATAAGGAGACCCCAGTTCGATTCCTGGGTCGGGAAGATCCCCTCCCTGGAGAAGGGATAGGCTACCCTCTCCAGTATCCTTGGGCTTCCCTTGTGGCTCAGCTGGTAAAGAATCCACCTGCACTGAGGGAGACCTGAGTCTGATCCCTGGGTCGAGAAGATCCCCTGGAGAAGGGAAAGGCTACCCACTCCAGTTTTCTGGCCTGGAGAAGTCCATAGACTGTATAGTCCATGGAGTCAAAGAGTGGGACACAACTGAGTGACTTTCACTAGGCCCACATCACTAGGTCCACTGTCCTTAAAGAATTCGAGTAGGCATCATCTCCAGAATCCATAAATGTATTTGTTCCTGGCCCATTCTGTAATAGTTTAATTAACCATTACAAACACATTTGATTCATCTACAATAGTGAAAAAAAAAAGAATTTGCATATCTGTGCATTACACGAGAACAATTCTGTTTATGTTCCATTGTATGCAGGAGCACATTCTGCTGGTTTGAAAGAATATGATGCACACAGTTTTCTAGCAATTTTGTTTCTTTTTACAGAATTGTCTGTGTTGTACTCTTGCTGATGGCTGCTAGATTTTGTTTCCCTACTTGGTAACATTAGTGATTCTGATTTCAGTTTTTCATTTGTTTTGCTTTTCTTTTTTTTTTTTTTCCTTATGTAACATTAGTGAAGCATACAGGAATACGACACAAAGGTGAAATAAACATTAATCTGTGCATTCTTTGGTAATTTTGTCTTTTGTAAAAACAAAGCCTTGCTACAAATTTATGCATTTCTTTCAGATCAGTGATCCATGTTTGTGTGATTTTCTAGACAAAATTGTGGATTATTAAAATAAAAAAAAAATAACATGATAATTACATTCCTAATTAGAATTGCTGTGCTCAGTCACTTCAGTCGCATCCGATGCTTTGTGATCCCACAAGGTTCCCACCAGGTTCCTCTGTCTGTGGGATTTTTCAGGCAAGAATACTGAAGTGGGCTGCCATGCCCTACCCCAGAGGGTCTTCCTGACCCAGGGATTTGAACCTGAGGCCCCTGCGTCTCCTGCACTGCAGGTGGATTCTTTACCACTGAGCCATCAGCGAATCCCCAATTAGAATTACTATCTCTGTTTTTGCATCTTTATGCTGTATTTTAACACTTTGTAGCACTACATAGGTTATTTTGCTTTGGTTAAAAAATAGCTCAAGTAGAAAAGTGGCCCCATTCATATTAAGATAATGTACAAAAGTGTAAATAAAATGTGTACCGTGAATTGTCCTTTAGACAATAAATAAATAAATAAATAAATCACTTACCATAGCAGTCGCAGAAAAGACTCCCTGGGTAGTACTTTATAGAGAACTTTATTAAAGTGCAACCACTAGATGGCAGCACTTATGAACGGCAATCCTGCCCACAGTTCTGAGGTCCGTTTCATTTTTTTTTCTTTATTATGATTGATGAAAAAAGATAATTGGTAAATAAATAAAATGTTTGCTTGAAATACATAACATACTATATTTAGAAAATAATAATTCAATTATGACAATTCTCAAAACAAGAACAAAAATCTCACTTTAAGTGACCAGTTTGCACACCAGGGAGGTTCACAAACTGGCACTTTGCCAAGGCAGGACCAGGACAAAATTCTAAGTGCAAGGATTCTCCACAAGCAATACCCAATCGCCTCAATCAAATAAGTGGAGTCTGAATCTATGTCTCTGGGATTTCCTTCAGGTCATGAGAGCAAGGCGGTCTTCAGGAAGAACCACACGAGTTATGGTCCTGCCCAGGTGCCGCCTGTCTAGCTTTTTGGCACCTGCCCGCCTATTTTCAGCCTCTTCTTCTAGATTTAGGTCCTGGAATCACTGCGTTCCCTACTGCACCTCTTTGGCTGCACAGTCAACAAAACAAACCAAAAATCACTGCACCGACAGATGCTTAAAATACAAAAGTTGTTTGCTTGTTTCTCCTAAAATATAAAAATCCCTCTTGGGCCACTTCTAAACAGCAAAACCAAGTGAGAAGCACGGAGAGAAAGGAGCATGGCAAAGGTGTGTCGACTGGGCGGGGTCTGTGAGCCTGGCTGAAAGTACTGCAAGTCTAATTAGCTGCTTAATGAACCATTATTAAGCTGTCTGGGGTTGGGTGAGGAATGTACACACTTGGCTCAGCTGACTGGCATCATTTTGCTCCGAGTCTGAAATGAAACAATAGAATGTGTTAGGCCATTAGATATTTTCATAGATAGCCTCAGAGATCTCTTCTGTAACCTCAATATGTGAGGCTCTGTAATACAGCTAGTCTGTTGCATCACCTGAATTTAGTTTTAAGAAAATGAAAGAGGCTTTTCTCACTTAAAAATAAAAACATGGCAAAAATCACACCACAAAATTAATGTTTCTATTGAGCATGTCTTATGACAGGGAAGGAAAATAAGGCACTAATCCTGCTTTCCATTTTCCCCAGCCTCACCATTTTGTTTGCATGCTCTGAGAATTTTGTCCCAGACTATTAGTTAAATTATTGTTATACACCAAGATTTTCTTTCAGTGATTATAAGATTTAGATTCTGCCTTCTAAGTATAATTACCAGAGTTATTTGAACTTAATTCTGTGTTTAAGTGGATTCAATGTGTATCGGCAGGTCTTTCCTACACAACTTGATCATACGTTTTCCTTTACATTTTAAAGATGAAGAAAAAAAATCTTAGAGTGCTTTTGCTTACTTGTTTTAGTAAATACTATATGGAGAGTTAGAGATAGAATTTGGGTTATTTGACATTCTTTTCTTGCTTTGTAGAGTCCTTCTTTTCTTTAATCTCCTTGAGAATCAAAGAAATTTTGTAAAATTTTGTTCTTCCAAAGTGTGCTCTTCATCCTCTGGTCCATTCTGCTTTTGTTCCAGCATTTTTGCACAGGTTTCATAGGAGTGTTTCTTGCAATTTGCTGGAAAAGTAGTGTACTAGAATCATCTTAATGCATGTCCTTACTCACTTGGGGACCTTTGAATCACTACCTTAGAATACAAAGGTGGAGGTTTCATTTTGATGCTTTTTATCCTATAATCAACCAGTCCCCTGGTTGCCTAAGGGTGGAGGGGTGGGTGGGGTTAAAAGCTTCTGGCTGAAAGAAGCCACGGTGTTATAGCTTTACGTTAAAAAAAGAAACTCCACCACTGTCCAGGGATGCCAAATTGTGAAGAGTATGTTACAGTTCTTATTCAGTGGAATGTCCTTGGGTGTTGGCTTTTTCTCTACTTTAAGGATGAGTCAAAGAATTTGGTTAAGTAGACACACTACTATATATATAAAATGGGTAACCAACAATGGGTATAGCACAGGGAACTAACCTAATATTAAAAAAAGAATTATTTATTTGGCTGTGCTGGGTCTTTGTTGCTGCACAGGCTTTTCTCTGGTTGCAGAGAGCTGGGGCTACTCTAGTTGCAGAGAGCATGCTTCTCATTGGGGTGGCCTCTCCTGTTGCAGAAACACAAGAGCTTTAGGGCGTGCGGGCTTCAGTAGCTGTAGCACCTGGGTCAGTAGTTGCAGCTCCCGGGCTCCAGAGCACAGGTTCTGTAGTTGTCACGCACAGGCTTAGTTGCCCCATGCATGCGGGATCTTACCAGACCAGGGATAAAACCTTTGTCTCCTGCATTGGCAGGTGGATTCTTTACCACTGAGCCATTAGGAAGCCCTACCCTCTACAGATTTTATAATAATCAATAAAGGAAAAGATCTGAAAAAGAGTACATTTACATATATGCATATATATGTACACGTACATATGAAAGACCGTGCTGTACATCTGAAATTAACAGGACATTGTAAATCAACTATACTTCAATAAAAACAAATAACAATGACAACAGCAAAACCCTAAAGGCTTTAGTTAAGAAATCAGGTCAGTGTGACACTGACTGGTTCATTTTCGTTTTCCCTTCTTTGCTTCCTTTCCCTCCCTCCCTCCCTCCTTTCTTTCTTTCCTGATTCTTTTTCATCCCATCATTTTTGCTACTTTGCAACAAACTTGACTTCCAACATAGACTCCTCTTTCTCTTATACTTCAAAGCCCTCTTGCCTGATTAAGAATCCAGGTTGTTTTTAATTTTAGTCAATAAGTCATGTCAGGCTCTTTTGGGACCCCATGGGCTATAGCCCACTGGGCTTCTCTGTCCATGGGATTTCTCAGGCAAGAATACTGGAGTGGGGTGCCATTTCCTTCTCCAGGGTATCTTCCCAATCCTGAATCCATATCTCCTGCTTGGAAGGCAATTCTTTACTGCTGAGCCACCTGAGAAGGTCCAAGAATCCAGACTGGAGAATTTTTTTTAAATGGTAGCTAACAGACTGGTTCCAAATAGGAAAAGGAGTACGTCAAGGCTGTATATTGTCACCCTGCTTATTTAGCTTATATGCAGAGTACATCATGAGAAATGCTGGGCTGGAAGAAGCTTGTGCTGATGCTGGGAAAGATTAGGGCAGGAGGAGAAGGGGATGACAGAGGATGAGATGGTTGGATGGCATCACTGACTCAATGGACATGGGTTTGGGTAAACTCCAGGAGTTAGTGATGGACAGGGAGGCCTGGCGTGTTGTGGTTCATGGGGTCACAAAGAGTTGGACACGAATGAGCGACTCAACTGAACTGAGGGACCACAGGGTCTCTTACAACTGACCATCTGCCCTAGAGAATGGGCTCCAGGTAGCTTGGTCTCTGCTTTTCTTGCTACTGCCCATGCTTTTAGTCATGCCCTTTCAAAATAGGGCTACAGGGAACCCCCTGGCAATCCAACCCTGGTTAGGACTCTGTGCTTCCACTGCCGAGGGTGCTGGGTTCCGTCCCTTGCCCAAGAACTAAGACCCTGCAAGCCACTCGGTGCAGCCAAAAATTTTTTTAAATGGGGGTACACTGGGCAGCTGATTGTCTTGATTTACTTCTGATGATAACTACAAATGACCAAAAGTATTGGAATGCTTTGTTGTTACTATGGAAAAGTATATACCAAACTCTTATCTCTGAAAATTCTACTTGGTACATTATGTCCTCTATCCTGTTCTAAACTTGTTTCATTTCAATAACTTTAAGATTAAAGTTTAGAAAATTAATTAGCTTTAATATTTCAGAAAATAAAATTTTAGTACCAGCAATTTACATGTGGAATGGTTATGTGTAAATAAAAAAGAAAATACCTTGTAGAAAAATGGATAGAATAATGACTAAAAAGAAATAGCAATAATAAAAATCTTTCCAGATGAAGATAAATACACTAGAATAAGTACACAGGCTGAGAAAGGGCACTAATCTTATTGGAATGCAACAAAAATTATATTCAATATAATCTAATTATCAATTTGAAAAAAATATTCAAGAAAAAGGGGTCTAGGGCCTCTTATTGAATTAACTGACTTTACAAATATTCAAATATTTGAAGATGCTGGGACTACTTTTGCATTTATAGATGTGCTCTGATTTTTCCAATAATCATGAAAACTATTCCAGCTCAGCAGACCACAGGCATCAATCACTGGCCCTTGAAACAACCTCCCAAGTGTTTCTGTGAGATGGTGATTATATTGCAGATGCTCACAAACACACAGATATCATAACCTGAATCAGACAGTTCTCTCATAATACACTAATCATTATTGAAACACCTTTCAGATTACCCGTTCAGCTTAGTAGGAATGCCTGCACTTCATGCCTTTAGGGAACCCTGAAGAAACCTGAGAGTCTAAAAATTTTGAGCATCTCCACAACACTCTGAATCTACTGTTTATTTTATAGCCAATTGCCCCATAGCTTTCTTTTGAAGGTAGGAGCATCACCATGGCAAAGGGAGTTGTTCGATAAAAATACTGTTCCATGACTCAATATCAGAGATGATATTTTTGTCCCAATTTGGCTTCTTATTAGTTGAGTGAAATAGAGCCTTAATTGTCTCCTGTACATGTTTCCTATTACTGTCCAAACAACTCCTGGACTAATCAAACCATCCTCTACATCCCTCCCCAGTGTGTTTCTGGGAGGTGATGAGAATTGGCCTGAGCTTCTACCTACTATCAGGACCGGGACTCCCAATTCCATTTCTTTGACCAGCCCATGGAGCTCACGTTCTTCTTTGGTAAACACTGCAGGATTCTGATCCTTGTCAGTGCTTTCTGGGCTCCTATTTTCACTGTCATTCTGAAGTCGGCACACTTCTTTGCATCTCTAGCCATAATGTGCTCCTGGTCTTTGTTGTATTGACCGTACAGTGGAAGATAGATGATAAAGTGTTCTTTCTAAGTGATACCATTTTGGCCTCCAAGTATAAATTTTCCTATGAAATAATTCCCCATTCTACTGAACAGTCAGTCCCCTCTATGAGGGAAGGCACCAAGTCTACTTTGTTCATTTTTTATCTCCATGACACTTCCTGACACATAGTGAGTGCTCAACAATATTTGTTCAGTGAATGTTCCAGGTCCTTCAAGGATTGGTTGGAGAATATTTACGACAACACTGCCTTTTAAAATAGCCTTTCTGGTGGGCTTTTGGTCCAGACAAAATGGTATAGATTTGTCTGTCCAAGTACAACTATAAACCCTGGAGATAACAAAAGAGGCAACCATAGAGGACTCTAAAAGGTGAAAAGGGAAAGGCAGACTGGCTAAGGACCCAAGACTAAAAGACCGTCACAGTGGCTGGGTATCTTATGATCCTTCCTACCCAGCAATAAATTTTGGGCTCCAAAATCACCGCAGATGGTGACTACAGGCATGAAATTAAAAGACGCTTGTTCTTTGCAAGAAAAGTTATGATCAACCTAGACAGCATATTAAAAAGCAGAGACATTACTGACAAAGGTCCGTCTAGTCAAAGTTATAGTTTTTCTGGTAGTCATGTATGGATGTGAGAGTTGGACTATAAAGAAAGCTGAGCACTGAAGAATTGATGCTTTTGAACTGTGGTGTTGGAGAAGACTCTTGAGAGTCCCTTGGAGAGATCCAGCCAGTCCATCCTAAAGGAGATCAGTCCTGAACATTTATTGGAAGGAGTGATGCTGAAGCTGAAACTCCAATACTTTGGCCACCTGATGCAAAGATCTGACTCATTGGAAAAGACCCTGATGCTGGGAAAGATTGAAGGCAGGAGGAGAAGGGGACGACAGAGGATGAGATGGTTGGATGGCATCACCGACTCGATGGACATGAGTTTGTTCAGGGAGTTGGTGATGAACAGGGAAGCCTGGCGTGCTGCAGTCCAAGGGGTCACAGAGTCAGATACGACTGAATGACTGAACTGAACTGATCCAGCAATAAAAAGCAATTCATACTCCATGTCTCCTAAACCCCGATCTGATGGCAGAAGATGGCCAAGGTAGATTCATTCCTCCTCTAGGTCAAAGAAGAGACCTGCCAATAACAGCAAGCAGGACAAGTGGCATTGGCAATGGGGACAGAGTGGAAGCTCCTCTGAAAACAAGTGGCCCAGGGGAAAAACTTGTCATCAGTGTGGGCTGAAGACTTCCTTTCTGAACCCAGAGACCAGGTGGCTGGGACTGGGGAAGTGCCTTTCATCCCACAGATGGCAACAGCAGGGATGAGTAGAAACCCTAGAGGCACCAGAGAAGCCAAGCCAACTAAAACAGCACAACAAAGGCTCAACATTAAAGTGTCACTAAAACCACAGGCTACAAGTAGACCAGGTTCTGCATGCTAAACCTAAATAGGGTGACTGCCTGCTAAAATAAAAAGATTTAAACAGGACCTGGAATTTCCTAACACAACAGCCTAAATGTCCAGGATACAACAGGAAATCGCCTGTAATACTAACAGCCAGGAAAATCACCAGCTGAATGAGAAAAAAAAAAGAAACGATGCCAACACTGAGGTACATCAGATATTGGAATTATCTGACGTGGACTGTAGAGAGCAATCATAAGAATGCTTCAAAAAGCAATTATGATTTCCTTTGAAACAAATGAAAAGACAGAAAACTGCAGCAAAGAAATACAAGGAAAATAACCAAATGGAAAATAGAAAAGCACAATAACCAAAATTAAAAAAATCACTGGATGGGCTCATTTGTAGAGTGATGACAGAATAGATGCAGTGAACTTGTTTAGGTGATAAGTCCTGTCTGACTCTTTGTGACCCCATGGACCGTAGCCCGCCAGGCTCCTCTGTCCATGGGATTTCCCAGGCAAGAATACTGGAGTGGGTTGCTGTTTCCTTCTCCGGGGGATCTTCCCAACCCAAGGATCGAACCCATGTCCCCAGGATTGGCAGGCAGAATGTTTATCACTTGAGCCACCAGTCTTCAAACCTCTTTTCCTCTTTAATAACAGAAGAAAAGCACCATTTCCCAGCCAACTGTGCAGCTAGGTCTGGCCAAATGCCCAGGTTCTAGCCAATGCTGCTGCTGATACTAAGTCGCTTCAGTCGTGTCTGACTCTGTGCGACCCCACAGACAGCAGCCCACCAGACTCCACCATCCCTGGGATTCTCCAGGCAAGAACACTGGAGTGGGTTGCCATTTCCTTCTCCAATGCATGAAAGTAAAAAGTGAAAGTGCAGTCGCTCAGTCGTGTCCGACTCTTGGCAACCCCATGGACCGCAGCCTACCAGGCTCCTCTGTCCATGGGAGTTTCCAGGTGAGAGTACTGGAGTGGGGTGCCATTGCCTTCTCCATCTAGCCAATGGGATGTGCCCAAAAATTATACAAGTACTTGACAAACATTAGCTAAGCTTGTTTACTATAGGTGCGCTATGAGTCAGGCTCTGTCCCAAGAACTTTACATGTATTAACTCACCTGTGCCTGGTACCATCAAGTCCATTTTCCAGATGGGGAAACTGAGGAACAGCAGGATAAGTAACTTATCCAAGCACAGAGCTGGGAAATGGCAGCGCCGGGATGAGAAGCCAGGCTGCCCAGCTGCAGAGCCTGCTCTGACCTGACCACCAAGTGTTTCTAATAGTTCCACACAGCAACTTCTTACATATCAACTACCCCAGACTCAGGTTTAAACTGGGGGAAGACTCGGTAAAAATGCAGAACCCTAACTTACCTCCAAATTTCTTTTTTTTTTCTTTTGGCTGTGCCACCTGGCATGTGGGAATCCTTGTTCCCCAACCAGGGACCGAACCCACACCCCCTGCATTGGCAGCTCGGAGTCTCACTCACTGGACCTCCAGGGAAGTCATTCGTCTCCTGACTCCTGACCTTCTGATCCAGGATGGGTCCTGAGAATCAGTGTGATACCATGTGGAGACGAGGCAGAGGGAAGTGGCAAGGGTGAAGTCGAATGTCTCTGCCTGTGTTTTTTTCCCTCCTTATCTGAGGCCATTTAACAAAAGCACATACATAATGGTAATAATCATAGCCGACATTAAGTGAATGATTAGTAGGTGCTAACATTTAAAACACTTTCTAAGTGCTTTACCTATGCCTCAGTCAGTCATTTCATCTTCATAATAACCCTATCAAGCAGGCATTATTTTTGGTCATCGATCCAAAGGTGAACATTTGATGACGTTGAAATCTCAAAACCTGAGATGGCCCACAGCTCGGCTGTCTTTTTGTTATCTTCCAGTAGGATCAAGAAGGTTCTGGGATCAATCTTAGCTCCCATGGAATACAGCACTGTCCCCATCTTATAGATGAGGAAACAGGCACAGAGAAAGTCACCTGCCCAAAGTCACACAGCCAGGGAATAGCTGACGCTGAATTTGAATCTAGGCCATCTGGTTTGAAGGAGCAGATGTTCCTCCTTCCACCACTTACCCACATGATCCAGGAGACCAGCCCCAGGATGCATCACTGAAGGAGCTGAAGAAGCAGATGAGCAGCTCTCTCTCAGGGCCCAGCTTCCGCAGGGCCACACCAAAACCACCACCAGGCCCAGGATGTTCATACCCTCCACCTACTCTCCCACAGGCATCTTTGGGCAAGAATAGATGTCAACAGGAAAGGACAGATAAACAAAATTCACTGAAACTGAATGACAAAAAAAAAAAAAAAAAAAGGCAGAAAGGAATATTCTGTTCCTGACGACCAGCAAGAACGTCTCTTTTGCTATGTGGTCAACTGTTTCCTCTGCTTGATGCATTGATCTCAACCTTCATTCTGTATAGATGCTGAGGGGAATTCATCTCCCCTTTTTACTAATTTCATTATCACAAGGAGCTAGCTGTTAGGTGCAAAGTTTTCTCCAAGGGGTCCTGAGTCTCCAGACAATAAAGGACATTCTGTGACCTGCTTTGCGGTTCACATGGGTAGATTAACACGCAATTCACTTTCTGCATCCTTGCATCTCCCGTCCGTCAGATATTTCTTATGGTTCCTCATGTAAGATAGCACTGGGCTGCCCTACTAGGATTCAGAAGCACGGGATACGAACTGGAGTCTATGACAATTCTTTAAACTAAAGAAGTTACCTCTACAAATTGGAAGGTAAATGTTTAATGTAAATAAACTTTTATTGGGGGCTTCTCCGGTGGCTCAGATGGGAAAGGATCCGTTTGCAACGTGGGAGACCTGGGTTCAATCCCTGGGTTGGGAAGGTCCCCTGCAGGAGGGCATGGCAACCCACTCCAGTATTTCTGCTTGGTGAATCCACAGTTACTCATTATACAAAGTGAAAAAAATATACAAAATGATTTAAAAGAAATACATCTTTTTAGGTACAAGTCACATTGCTTTCAGAGTAAATCTTAACTTATATCTATGATGATCTTTAGTTTTCTATGCTACCGCCATGAAAAATAGAAATATCCCACTTCAGGTATTTTGGACCTGTTCACAATTATGTTTGCTGCTTCCATTTAAATGTTCTACGCTGGGAACATTGTTCTAAAACTTTCCTTTAGCTATTTCAGTGGCTTTGCAGCTTTATGTGGTCAATGCTTAAGCTGGAAGTCTGTTGTTAACTAATTAGCTCTCGCTAATTACTTGCATATTCTAATTGCCCTAGCGATCTGTGTCTGAACCCACCATAATCTCTGGGACCTGATTTCTTGGCGCTTCTCTTACTATTTGGCCTCTGTCTGTTCTGAAGCCTGTTAAACCCTCTCCTTCCTGTCTCTCTTCAGACCAGGAGCAAAACATGGAAACACAGACTCCAATCAAAAAGCACATAATATGACTCTTGCCACTTCCTCCCCCAAAACTCCAGGTAAGCTCCATGGTTATTCACACACACACACACAATTCAACAAGAGCTACGGTGTTCTAGGCAAGCCGTTGGTCTGTTGAGGAAAGCAACCATACTCACACATCTTTCCAGTTAAGTCTGACGTTCCATCTTATATGCTGGGTTTTGTGTTCATTAATACTTGGCATATTTTTTTTTTCCTGTGTTTAAATCTTAGCTCAAGGACCTACTGTTCTGTGTGTCCATGAGCACACTATTTAATACCCACTCCTCCCCCCATCGAGTGTCAGTTTATCCATTTATACAGAAAGAATTATTTTAGTACCTAGGAAAATTGATTCTGTGGTAAGGATCAACTGAGTATTATGATCACCTAGAATACAGTAAACACGTGATAAATGTTGGCTGCTGTCACTCTTCTTATTTCTACTACTGAAATAAATTCTTCCTATCTCCTTTATTTACTAAATTATAAATGCTGTGAGGGTGGGACAGTCTTATTCCTCTCTGTATACTACATTTTTCTCTGAAGCTGAGTGACTCCACCGCTAATGTCACCATTACCACAGACTGTGTCATACTATTCTATCCAGAACTCTCTGCTACATGGCAGCAAAAAAAAAAAAAAAAAGGCAGAACTCTCTGCTACATCGTCACAATACATACTCATATGTATTCTAAATATGTCTCAACACAATTGTACTAATACCCCTACCTGACTTGAAACTGTCTTCTAAAAGCATGGCTGGAGGCTACTACTTGTATCTGTTCCCACTCTCCAGGCTCGACATTTGAAGCAGTGATTCCAGGTAAGTGGGTCATTCCAAGGTCTGTATGGTGAGAAGTATTAGGAAGCTTGATTGGTTGTTGATCTAAGCCCTAGTTTTCAATCTAGCTTTTTAATCTCCATCTGTCTTGCTTCTCTGTATATACGTTAAGTGGTTCAGAACTTGGAAAGTAGAATGGAGTATTATTCAATACCTCATCAAGTCAGCAGAAACTAGTAACAACCAAAGGCACAGTAAGGGAAGAAGAAAACCTGGTAGACAATAAGATATTGAAAAAGAGAGACGGAAACAAGGAAAGTAAAATAAAAAGGATATATTACTAAAATAACTACTAGTGTGCCTTAAGAATGGCACTAACAATTGCTTTTGATGCTATTCCTGACAGTCAACTGAGGATGACACTAGGTAAGCACGAAAGTCTAGAATGCCGGTCTCTGCTCTTTATTATGCTATCTTTATTTACAGGTTGCAAAATTAGTAATTGACCATTTATAACATAGAAATGTAATCATAGATACAGATACTAGTCACTAAGGAGCTTTGTCATGAACAGAAAAAGATTAACTGATGACTTTAACATCCACTCACCAAAAGAGTTTATGTATTTTATGCCTTTTGGTTCTCTTGAAGGTGCCCCAGAAATTATGATTCAGGGGAATCTGATTTGAGGTGTAAGAATTTAAACTTCTATTAAGCTCTCTGGGTGGTTTTGGTGTAGGTGATCTCTGAGAAACATTGAGTAGCCTCAGAATCCTCCTCTCTAAAGGGAAACTATTGTTCTTATTTCATAGATTTCTTACGAGATGAAAATGAGATAATATCCGTGAATGCTTAGAACAGGGTCTGGCAGTTAGGATTCAGCACATGTTAATTCTTTACCCACACTCCGTCTTTTCAGTTTTAGAAGCTATTTTCCACTATACAAAAAAGTGGTGAATTACAATATAATTTCTCCCTATTCACTTTACAATAAATACCTTCTGGTTTTCAGCTAGATTTACTTCTGAATAGCTTTACTGACTGCTTAACATTAGTTTTATCACCTGCTTCAGTTTAACATCCATTATTATATTGCGTTTCTAATAAATGGGAATCAAGATGGCTATCACAATATTTTAATTCTGTTGCATGATTTGAGCTAACTTGTTCATGCTTATCCTCTTTATATATAATTTTATTTATTTATTTTTGGCTGGGCTGAGTCTTCATGGCTGCGTGGGCTTCTCTCTAGTTGTGGCGAGTGCGGGCGACTCTCTACTTGTGGCGTGCAGGCTTCTCACTGCGGTGGCTTCTCGTTGCAGAGCATGGGCCCTAGGGTGCAGGGGCTTCAGTAGCTGTGGCACGTGGCCTCAGGGCTCTAGAACACAGGCTCAATAGCTGTGGCTCATGGGCTTAGTCGCTCTGTGGCATGTGGGATCCTCCCGGATCAGTGATCAAACCTGTGGCTCCTGCTCGGGCAGGTGGTTTCTTTACCACTGAGGGATGCTCCCATGATTATCTTTCTTTTTTTCCCCCATGATTATCTTAAATACCAAGGGAATTTAAATTCCCATGTTTATCTTAAATACCAAGTGCAATTTGTACTTTAGCTTTCTAGCTTGATCTGTAGTGCTGAAAGCACAGCAATTTCAGTTACTAAGGTAAGACCATAGGAGAAAATGACCCAGGGAAGATCTCAATTTGGAATTCTTCACGCATCAACTCTATATTTTAAAAAGTCAAGTGTTTAATAACAAGTTAAATAACAAGACAAGCTGTGTGCAAATCTGCAAAGTTTTGAGGCATCCTTTTTTTCCTTTTTTGACATTTCAAAATATGTTGCAACATAATAAATCCAATGTCTTTTTTTTCCTCAATAATTCTATTTTTAAGGCCAGTCCTTGACCCCTATGCGAATTTTTGTTGGGGGAAAATCTAAATGAAAATGGGCTCTAAAAATGAGTAGATACAGCTTCATGGCTATCACCACCTACAAGTCTGAAGGGCACTTCCAGTTTAAAAAAAGAAAACCATTATAAAAATTATTTAAAATATATTGTCTCATATGTTGACAATGTCTGATATGTCTCTTATGTCTGACGAAACTAAAAGCAGATGATGCCAGGCACTCCTTTTCTGCATTAAATGATGATTACACAACGGAGCCTTGAACTATACTGCCTTAGTACCTCTTATGATTTATATTTAGAAAAAGTTCTGAGTAATATTATTGAAGAGAGATGGAAGTACCTGAATTTATTTTTATATGTATGACATTCGTTAACCTTTCATTCAGTGGCTAGTGAATCAATCATAATTTTATGTAAAAAAAGATGGGTATGTTTTGAAGATTAACAAAGGGGCCTCCACCTATGTTGCCCACATACCATTCCCTATTCCCCCCACCCTGCAAGCAACTCAGAACAAATGTGTCTATCCTGGAAATTCTTGTCCCGTTGCCCATACCGGCCACCCCTCTGGCAGAGATGACCATCACCGTCACCTTCCAGGTGTGTGCCCAGCTCGGGGGGCCCAGAAGTTGCAAAATCCAAACAGCTTGCAACCAAGTAAAGGCCTTAACCCAGCCGCCCACCCCATAGTAGACAACACTCACCATCCCCACCCACCAAGTCTCTATTCTATTTTGATACATTTACCTTCTATTTTTCTCAAATAAAGTTAGAAGCAATTGCCCCTTCCCTCCCTAAATAACTAAAATTGCCTACCTTTGCTTCCTAGTTAGTAAGCAGAGGTAGAAGTCGTGTGAGAAGCCACATAAAAAGAACCCTTGCCTGTGATTACACACGCACACGGAGCACGCAGGCTTCAGTAGTTGTGGCATGTGGGCTTAGTTGCTTCACAGCGTCTGCGATGTTCCTGGTCCAGGGATTGAACCTGTGTCCCCTGCATTGGCAGGTGGATTCTTTACCACTGAGCCACCAGGAAAGCCCCTCAAGACTAATTTTTAATTAGCCAAAGCTTTTGAAACTCTTTATGCTTTACTGTATGAGGTAAACATGTAGTTACCTTTTTAATATTGCAAGACCCTGGATTTTGGACCTTCTGTGGCTAGTATTAATAAATCCTTTCCTGTCTCAAAGACTTGGGAGAATTGGGTGAACCTGGTGCAAGTATTCATCTATTGGATCTAATCCACAACTGTTTTTTTGTGTATTTACTCCAAAGAATAAAGCAAACACACCTGTCCTCATGGGGCTAAATTATTATAATATTGTAATACACAAAAATGATGCTACTGATGCACATCATTAAATCTTGGATCTTAGTTTTGCAAAAGTAAAGAAATGGGGACGATGTTGTTGTTCAGTCACCAAGTCATGGCTGACTCTGTGACCCGGTGGACTGCAGCATGCCAGCCTTCCCTCTCCTTTGCTACTTCCCAGAGTTTGCTCAGAAAGGAGGATACATTTTCTATTAATCTGTACTTTTCTATTTTCATTGTGATCTTAAACAATAGCAGGGCAGGATCAGGACTGTGCACTGTCCTTGGCATCCAACATGGATGCTCCAATCCAGGCGTTTCCAAGTGGAAACAGCGCAGAAGACAATTCAACGAGGAATGGAAAATACAAAACTGAAATTTGATTTTTACCTCATTATCTTAAATTTCTACTTTGTACATGTTTTACAATGTACATAATATACTCTTATGGTCTGAACATAGAGTTTTGGATTTAATCAGCAATAAGTACGCAGAAACCTATGCAAACAAAGTCAATTATTAATTCAAGGAAATAAAAATGCAGTACAGAGTAAGAGTAACACGTCACTTACATAAGATTATGTTATATAATCTTAACTATATAAACATTCTTAATCATAGTCAATAATGTAAACATTGAATTACACATGCTGGGAAAAGGGGAGCAGGAAGAGAAAGTGTAATGGTTTTAGTCCACAAGTATGCATACAAGCTATAAATACATATATATACTGGAGGAAATATATGCTCATTGATGAGGTAAAACATACAATTTTTATACCATAGCTCTAACAATTTAAAATACAATTAAAATTAAAAATTTAAAAATGAACTATAATGATTCTTTTAGAAGTTGGAGCTAGATGAGGAAGTTCAATTTTAAAAAGTTAGGGTCTACAGTTCTGTGTATGACTATGACATATACTATTGGCAAGGCTGTTGGTTGCATGTAGAAAGATACTGTAATAATAAGTAATCTTTCAACCAAGCATTCCTTTTCTCCTGGTTGGCTTACTTGACCAGACTACCCATTCAAAGGAGGTTTTACTAGTTATTTCTAGCCAACTGCCTTAAAGCTCTGAATTAGGTAGACTCCTCCAAAGCCAAGAAATTTAGGCATTAACAATTAAAAAATTTTTTAAAATTTATTTTTGGCTGTGCTGGGTCTTTGTTGCTGTGTGGGCTTTTCTCTAGCTGCAGTGAGTGGGGGCTGGCTACTCTCTAGTTGTGCACTGGCTTCTGACTGAGGTGGCTTGTCTTGTTGCAGAGCATGGGCTCTAGGGCACGCGGGCTTCAGAAGTTGTGGCATGTGGGCTCACTAGTTGCGGCTCCTGGACTCTAGCGCACAGGCTCAATAGCTCTGGCACACGGACTTACTTGCTTTGTGGCATGTGGGATCTTCCTGGACCAGGGTTTGAACCTGTCTCTCTTGCATTGGCAGGCGGATTCTTTACCACTGAGCCACCAGGGAAGCCTGGCATTAACCATTGTTAAGTGACAGCTGATTTCTCTACCTTTTTAGAAATTTATCCAATTTTTACATAACTCATGAGATTTTATAAATCCTAATGATGAAGAGAACATTAGATGGACTTTCCTGGTGGTCCACTGGTTAAGAATCCATCTACCAACGCAGGGGACATGCATTCGATCCCTGGTCTGCAAAGATCCTACATTCTGCAGGGCACCTAAGCCTGTGCTCTGCAACAAGAGAAGCCACCGCAATGAGAAGTCCACCCACTACAACTAGAGAGTAGCTCCCTTTCTCTAGTTGAGAACTGGAGAAAGCCCATGCACAGCAATGAAGATCCAACACAGACAAAAAAAATAAATGAGAAGAACGAAAACCTATATATAAACAGAGAGAACTTCAGAAATATGAAGATATTCAAACATCATATTAGAGAGACTAATATGATAAACTGTTACATGTCTATACCAAGATTCAACAGTTAAGGTTTTGTTACATTCGCTTCATTAGTCCATTCTCTCTCATTTTCTGGAGATATTTTTTAACAAATGAGTTTTCAAGAAGCAGATAGATTTTAAATAGTGGTTTTCATAGAAGTAGCATTGGTTTTCATAGAAATAGGATTAGTACCTTGTCATACTTCACTGTTTCCATTGTATCAATGTACCATTGCTTTTTATTTATTTGACCTCTGTCGATGGATCCAGGTTATTTCCATTCTATTTGCTATGATAAGAATGTTCAACCCAGGTATAAACATAATTTGCCATGTGGGCATTTGTATCTGTAGGATAATTTTCCAAAAGAGGGATTGCTAGGTCAGAGGCTACACTTAGAATTTCAAAAGATGTCACAAAACTGCCCTTTCTAAATGTCATACCGCTTTTGCATTCCCTCAGTAGGGTATGAAGGTAGAGATTTACTCAGTCTTGCCAACACAGCGCTGTCAAACTAGCATTTTTGCTAGTTTTTGGCAAGTACAAGTTGGTCATAACTTTTACGAAGGTTAAGCTTCCTGTCCATTTTCATTTTTCCCTTTTGTATATGAGAGGGAGAGTTCAATAGATACCTTACCTTACAGCTTGGGTGACAGTGCTTGCTTTATAAACTTTTAACTTTGAAAAGAAGATAAATTATGTTTGTGATAGGCATATAGCAGTCTAAAACAAGCTTTCGTGACTGGAGTTAATTTCTCTTACCATAATAAATGGAGGAAAAAAATCCTATGTGGACATAGTCAGTACTTGCAGAAAGCTATCAGTTAAGAAGCAAAATCATCTAGCTCTAACAACGATACCTTATGGGCTGAACTGTGCCCCCTCCAAAAATTGCTTAAGTCCTAACCCCCAATACTGTGAATGTGACTTTATTTGGAAATAGGGTCTTTGCAGATGATCAAATGAAGATGAAGTAATTAGAGTGGGCTCCAGCAAAGAAGTACAATAGTTCTTCTTTTTTTAAAATCTAATCTTTCATTATTCTTAAACTCTATTTTAGAAATTGTTTCTGAGCAGGAGAATAAAGACATAAAGAGCCTAGTTTTTCAAATGATAACACTCAATACTTCTAATACATAAGTAAAATGTCATGATGTCTGGGATTTATTTTCATATACTACAGTCACTAAAAAAGGGGAAGGTGAGATACAACACACTGCACTCTATTTTCTAAATGTCTTGTTAATTATTGCTTGAAAATATATTCAGAATGTATCCTCATGCACTAATTAAAAAATGACATTTCTTTCACATCTACTATGTGTGAGGCAATGTTGTAGGCATTGAGGATATTAACACGGATAAAATAAAAAACAAAACTTGCGCTCCCTGGGAGTAATTATCAGATATAATTTTTAAAGTAAAGCAAATTAGTCTTCCCTGGTGGCTCAGACAGTGAAGAATCTACCTGCAATGTAGGAGACCAAGCTCAGGTTGTCTCTGGGTCTGGAAGATCCCCTGCTGATGGAATGGCTACCTATGCCAGTATTCTTGTCTGGAGAATTCCATGGAAAGAGGAGCCTGGTGGGCTACAGTAAGTGAGGTCGCAAAGAGACACGACTAAGGGACCTTCACTCACTCACTTACAAAATTATCACCACAGCCCCAAGTAGAAAAATATACTTTTTTTTTGAAAAATATACTTTTAATAATTGCCATGAGTCATGCCCAAATGATAAATTCACTTGCTTCCAACTTTCTCTTGTGGCTTTTCATCCACATCTAATCATGCTAAGATATTCTTTACTAAGTGCTTAGTCTATCAAAGTTCATTATCTCCCCTTACTGTCACCTGATATGAAATAATACACTAAGCATTACAATGTCTCATTTTTTCATTTTTGTAACAGTGGCATGGAGCCATTGTAATAATTAGTTTCAAATAAAAAAGAAAGATGACTTTGTGACTGTTTGGAATACTAAGTCTAGGTTACATTTTAATGTTTTTTGTTTTCTGATTACAAGCCTTCTCAGGAGTTTAAGCAGATATTACATAAGTATACTTAAAGTCTTACAGAGCATCTAAAAGAGTATTGGCAGGGGGGAAACCCAGAACTGATAGTAGGTTCCCCCAAACTTCTGACACTACTGTGCTCACTAGATTCTGAGATACGTTACTCATTGCTCTGAACTGCCGTTAGGAATTCATTATCTCCTAGTATCTTCAGAGGGTTTGCTGGTTAAGGAGCAGACACCCCTGAGGATACCATTTGGTACTGTCCTCCATTTTGCTGCTGCCTCCCTCCAGGCGCAGCCTAGGGACCTTAAGTGTCCTGGAAGGTGCAAGTAAGCTTCATTTGTAAGCTCTACTCATAAATAAAAACTTACCATAATGCTTTTAAATCAAGGCATATCAGATATTTCAGATGGTGATATATAATTAACTGCTGTTTTTATTCCCAGTGATGAATGTCTGCATCCTTTTCCACTAAATTATCTTTAAAATCATACTGTAAAGTATGCAGCATTGTAGCAAATCAATTGCAATGGATTGATACAATGGTTAAAACTAAGAATTGTATCTAAAAGAATCCTCAGTATTGCTCCATGAGTAATGTGAAGTACTTTATGAACTTGCCAATGAAAAGGCAACTTTAAAGACAGTCAAGTTGTACACATGCTCAGTGGAAAATTAGGCAGCCCTTTAGGGAATGTTTCAAAGGTGGTCGACCTGGAAAATTCTTAGGGAGTCAAATGGGATTTTACTTCTGATTAGTTTGTCTGCACTTATCTCAACCCCAGGCTAGAAGTGATTTTTCTAGATTGTGGTTATCCCTGACAGATGAACTGGCTTCCTAATCCTAATCCAGGAGCTGGAAGGGAAAATATGATCAACGTTATACAGAGATGGTTTCCAGGCTTGCCTTTTAGTTACAGGTTATCCAGCTAACTGGCCTTTATTGGTCATGCTTAAATTTTTCGACTTTAATTGGTTATATATACACATCTAGTTTTTGGTTGGCTGAAATAGTTAATCCTTTTAATCAGTTCCACCAAATAGTCTATATTTGATCATATCCATTCACAAACCACAAGGCTGTCATTTTTGTAGCTGGTCAGACAATGACTGATTAGGACTTCGCATCTGGTTCTAAGAAAACAGAAATTTTGACAAGAAATAACTATGAAGTCGTTAGGTAGAAAATAACAGGGGCAAAGGAAGGAAGCGTTATTTTGGGAAGAAATACCGTAAATACAGCGCAGTATTTTTGGCCACACATCTTTGGGCATTGTGTGAGACAATGTCTGCATTTAATTTGAGATTCGGTATTTTGTTGTTTAGGAAATAACAATGTAGAACTGTTAGTAGGTTCCACCAAACTTCTGACACTATGATGCTCACTAGATTCTGAACTGCCGTTAGCAATTCATCATCTCCCAGTACCTCCAGAGGGTTTGTTGGTTAAGGAGCAGACACGGGGCTGAGGATACTATTTGGTACCTTCTTACAGTTTCGCTGCTGCGTCCCTCCAGGCGCAGCCCAGGGACCGCCCGCTGAGGGTTCTCCAGGAGCCCGCGCAGCGCGCAGCGGGCCCCGAGTGACAGGCCCCGACGCTCGCAACCGCCACGCGAAGAGCCGGCGGCAGCGACCGTGCGCGCCCACAGCCCGCGCGGGGACGCGCCTTTGGGTTGGGGCGGGCAGCGCGCGTCCTCGAGAGCCCCCGGGGAAGGCTCCGCCGCCGCCGCGCGCGCCCGGCAGGCCCAAGAATGAATGGAAAGTTCAATCTCGCGCGCTCCGCGCGGACAGCCAATAGTGCGGCCCGGAGCGGCGGCGGGCAGGTGTGCGCGTGCCGCCGCCTGACGCAGGGCTCCAGTCGAGCAGTCTGGTGTCGCCGCCGCCGCCGCGCCCCGCGGCCCCCCCACTCCGGCCCGGCCCCCTCCTCCCCGCCGGGCTGTGGCGGCCGAGCGGCGGCGACAGCGGATTCCAGTCCGGCAGCCGAGCGCCGCCCTCGCTCCCCGGCCCCTCCGCGCCGCGTCCCCTCGCCGGCTCACAATGTGCTGAGCGGCCCGGCCCCGCCGCGCGCATCCCGGGTGTCCGGCCGCCGCGCTCCCTCAGGAAGTGACAGAGTCCAGGCCCCTTCCTCCGCCCCGTCCCCGGACTGAACGCCACACACGTACTCACACCCTCTCCCCCGCTCTACCCGAGCGAGCAACGCGACCATGAGGCCCCGGAGGTAAGCAGCGCGCCCCGCGGCCGGGCGAGTGCTCGAGGGGCTGGGTGTGCGCGCGGGTGCCGACGGCGCTCGCGGACCCGGGTCTGGCACGTGAGCAACGTCGAGGGGAGCTCGGTGCGGCGCAGCCGGGAGAAGGAGCAGGCGTGAGCGCCAGGGAGGGGGACGAACGGGGCCAGGTGGGGAAGTAACAGGTCTCGCCGCAAGTTGCTGTTCGGGAGCCGGAGCGGTGTCCTGCCTTCCCGGCCCTGATTTATTGCCCCGTGTTCCCACCGAGATGCGGGCAGGCGATGTACTTCCGGGTTCACACCTTTCTCTCCCAGCTCCGAGCCGCTGGGTCGGCGCTGTGTGCCGGCGCGGTATTGCCTGCGCGGCCGCCAGGTCTCACCATAGCCTCGGGTTTGCCGCCCGGCCGCTGGAGCTGGCGGGCCGGGTCGGGGTGGGGGTGGGGGGCGCGGGCCATTCGGGCGCGATGGTGCGGCGCGGGCTGGAGTCCTGGCGGCGGGTTCGGGCGCCTCGAGCCCGCGGGGCTGCGCCGCCAGGGGGCGTCCGCTCCTGCCCTTCGCGCACTCCGCTGCGGAGCTGCTTTGTAGCCGCAGGCGTCGGGGATCCTTTTTGCTTCGGGATTGGTAATGTAAATTCATGAATTAAAATTAAGGATTTGAGGAGAACAGAGAAAAACGCGCTTGGATCTAGGTTGCTTTTGAAAAGGAAAAAAGCCGAAGAAGAATCGATACATTCGCAGGAGCGGTAACGGAGTACTGACTGAACACTGAATGCGGTTGCCTTACGAGGATTTGTACTCCCCAAACTTTTTTTTTTTAAACTACACGTTGGTAAATATTGAGTGTTTTCGAGTAACATCTTGCAGTATGTATTTAGTGCCCTCATTGCGGAAATTTTTTAAATGTAAGTAATAGTCCGCCATTTTGAATTGTTTCATGTAACACAGACTGAAATCTTAGGTTCCTGTGTTTCCTTGAGTTCCTTTCTGATCTCTCTATGGATTTGTTTTCATCCACAGGATATTAACATTATCAAGTATTATTACTGCTAACAGGACTAAATTCTCCATTGAGGATTTTTATCCCTATAGCTGTTAACGCAAGGGAAGATAGACTCGTGTTTTATTGCAGTTTTTAATTTCTTGGTCAAAATATTGTGGAAGTTAAAATTACACATGACAACTGATGTTAGAATGAATTTAAAACATTTAACACCATCCTTAGAAAAATATGACAAAATGATTTTTACTCGGATGAAAAAAATCCTTTCATATTTTTGTTCAGATTATTAGCGTATTTAGTTAGGTGATAATGCAATAACGCTTTTTAAAATGCATCTGATAGTAAAGCATATTTTTAAGTCCAACAATAAGTTATGAAACATCACAGTTTAATTTTTTAAGGACTTCAGGGAAACTTCAAAATTTTAAATTGAACTATTGGGAATTTATGCCAATCTGTGTGATTTTCAAAATACAAATATAATTATTATGGAATTTATGCCATTAGTTTTTTTCTGTTATGGGTTTGCACTAATGTAATAGAGAAGTCATATTATAAATTAACAACACAATAGGTAATACTGTTCCATTTAGATTAGTGACTAAATAGATCCTTGTTCATTTGGGGAACAGCTCTTGCTTCCCATTATTCTTTCTCTCTGAATGTATGAAATGGGGCAGTCCAGTGTGCCCAAATTTCCTAAAGAGCTTTAAGGATTAAATTGACATAGGCCTCTTTCTAGTACTTGCTGGGGAGGGGAAGGTACTAAAAATGAATAAAATGCTTTATTTGACTTTTCCATTTTGCAAATAGGATCAGCTAATCATTGCTTGATATTAAAATATCGAGAGAATTTAAGGATATGAATCAATTTGTAGTTCCTGTTGGTTATTAAAACTGTTTATTGATGCTCCTCAATAGATCTGGAACCAAATAATTCAGTGATCAAGCCCCATTAATCCTTGTCAAATTGTAGAGTGTCTTATTATATGTCTGTGCCAAATTTCTTTCAGAGACAGTGAAAAATTTGTGAAGTTAATCAGGATTTAGATTAAAAATTGTATTAATGGGGGTAAATGAAGTGAACTATACTTCTGTGTAAGCGAAATAGATTAAGTTTTAGTATGGTAGTATTCAAAATTAATCTTCAGAATGACTTAAAGTGTGTTGTACATGTAAATTAAAAAAACAAACACTAGTATTTTAATAAATATAGTGTATATAAGCGTTTTTTTCCCCCCTGTTTACTCTGAACAAAGAGATTAAGCAGATCTGACCTAATAGTTTGATAATGTTTGGTATCTAATCATGTCACTTTTTTGTATTTATAACACACTGCTATCATAATTTACAAATCATAATTAAGAGAAAAATAAGTTATTGCATAAAACTTGTATGCATGTTTTCAGGTAACGGTCTTCATGACAGTCTTCAGGTATAGAGTTGATGTTTCTTTAAACAAAGTGCTATTTAAAACTGCCAATTTTGGGGACCTTATTAGGACACGCAAGTCAGGAAATGATCTGTTAACATTTATCTTAATCCATAGTAGAACTGATTGGAGAAAAAGGAAAATGGAGATTTAGAGATGAATCAGTTCAGAAGTAATTAAGCTATTGATTATGAAAGGGACTATACAAAATTTTGGTCAACTAAAAAAGAGTTTTCTTATTTGGTAATTTTTAATGGAATATTATTTTATTTTAAAAATCTGTAGTCATAAATACTCCTAAGGTTTTATGTTTAAATGCGTTAGAGCCTGTACTTGATTTTCTTGCCTTTTGAAGGAACTGTGTTTGGATTATAAGTAAGTATTGTTTTTGAACTGGTTTTGATGAACCACATAGTAAAGAATTTCTAGTTTGTCATACATAACTAAAAATTCTTTATATTATAATACTTAAAATTGATCTATATGATCATATCTAGGAATATATGGAGTATAGAATCATATTGGTTTGAGAAACTTACCCAGTATATACGTGGACACTGTGTTGGATTTCTGACAGTGACTCTCTATGAAGTCGCTGACCATAGTGCTGAACCAAGACAGCCATGTTGGCCATTGCTAAATCTGATTGAAAACTGCACACAGAAATTGTGTAGATGTTCAAATAGCATCATCACTGTATTTCATATATATATGAAATATATATAATTTTTTGTATATTCTTTTTACCCAGATGAAATTTGGTAATATTAAAATCAACCAAAAATTATGATAGAGAAATTTCATCTCTGAAGTAGATTAATATAACATTGATTTTGGGTAATGTCAGTAAAATCAATGGGATCAGTGCTAGAGGTTTTCTCTTTCTTTGCAAGTTGCCACTTACAGATGAAGACAAGATTTTAAAACCAATTTAAGAGACCAGTGAGTTTTCTCAAAAACTGTACAATTCTAAGGAACACCACTGTAAACTTCAGTATGAATTTGATATTTGCAATTTTTGACTTGGGTTCATATCACTGTCAAAGTGGCACTGTGAAAACCAATATCAAAACATGTGGTTACCAAAATAATAAAATTAAATGACTCATGAAATAAGTTCTACTAGAAATAATAATAATATATGCATTTTTAAATAAAGAGAAAAATATAAATTTGAAATTATAGTAATCTTGACTTAGCATTTTGTGGGAATTTTCTGTTGTTTGAAGCAAGGTAAACACCAGGTTGTCACCCCTAACAATATTATTGTGTTCTGTATTGTGTGAAATGAACACAGATATGAAACCATTGTAGAAGTTACCTGAAAGGAATGTTGTAATGTGCTTAATTTTTCAGTAAAAAGTACTATTTTAGGCATAGAACTTTGACATTATTTTCCTAAAAATAGAATGGGTTGACATGCAGGATCATCAAATTAAGGGTCAAAGGTGACAAACCAGGACAAAGGGCATGCAGCTCATTTCAAGCAATCAGTTTCTAGTTTTTTCATGGCTGAACAAAAGCTTAATTATACAGGAAAAAGGACTTAGCATTGAATGGCCAGTTCTATTGGTGGGAAAACATGTTTTAAATATTTTATAAATTTGCAAATCAATATTTCTTATTGGGGAATGTAAGAGTCAAAATACTACATTTATATTTTTCAAACAGTTCTTCTGTGTAACATTTCTTTCAGGCACTACAAAAACATTTCAGCTAAATAATTTATACTGTATAAGTTAAAAACAAAATTTACTTTTCTTAGATTAAAAATTTTAGAAGACATGTGTAAATTATGTTTTGTCTTTTTTGTGTTAGGTTTTGGTATAATCTCCTTTGCTAGTTAAAATCCTGATTTAAAAAAAAATTACATTTATTACACTATTTGGTCACTGGCTGTGATGTAAAAGTGAGCAGCCTCTAAAACATCTCTTGATCTTTATAAAGTGTTTATTGAAACTATTTCAAGTGCACTAAAAATTTTCATTTAATCTCATGATATAAATTTTTAATCATTAATTTATATCAAAACTTAAAATTATATCAAATAAAATTTTGTTGTTAATATTGTACTTATATAGAAATATTCAGGTTTACTTAGAATCATTTTTGTTTATCATATCAAGAAGCTCCCCTAGCTGGAATACTCCTCCCTCTCATTAGCCCTTGAAATTACCCACTCCTATAAAAACTGACAGCCCCATACCCTGGGGCTGCTCTAGCCTTCTGAGATGCCCACACTGTGAAGTATGTTTCTCTAAAGAAATCCACTTCTTACCTTCCCCCCCCCCAAAAAAAAAATGAAGCTATTTTAAAGTTTTTGTCTTAAAGTTATGGTAAGCCTTCAAAATATATGTGAGCAACTTCTTTTAAGATGGGACTTCTGCCATTATTTTGACTCTTTTTAAATTTAAAACCACACACACAAAAAATAAATAAATAAATTTGAAACCACTAATTTTTTCCTCCTATTCAATATGACCTCAACAAATGACTCAGCTGTGAGCTTTATTATATAAAACTGTTGTTTGATATGGTAGAAAATATAAACTATTTGCATTAGCAAACCCAACTGTGCCATGGCTTAGTTGTGTTACAACATTCACATTTAAGCTGAAGAATTGTGTTTACCAATTATTATTTGTGCTATGGTTGGTACCTTTAAACAATCTTGACAATGTGCCAGTTGACTTAAATGATTACCCTTTGAAAATTTTTATTTTCTAGAATATATTATCTTTCACTACAGTAGTTGCAGAGAAGACTAGAGCTGCCCATATTTTATGTGAAATCAATAAAATTTCAATATGTAAAATGGTCAAGAAAGTTAAATTCATCTCCAATTGAGTAGCAGTATGATAAGTACTGGCCTTTAAGGTTAACTGTTTTTTAAATATATTATAAAAAGTAGTTTTTGCTTCATAAATATAAGAAATGTAATTTTGAAATGTTTTCTAAAGTAATATTGATTTTTTTCCATTCTCTAAAGATAATCTCAAAATAGTTCAATGAGGTTTCCTGTTTTAACAGGAAAACAATTACATAAAGTCACAAGTAAATATTTGTCTTAACTTCAGTTTCAAATAGGTTATTTATTTAAATTTTATGTATCTGTATAATTGAAGGTGTAGCATTTTCCGTTTTTTCTGAAGTTACAGTAGGATGTTGAGTTAAATTACACAATAATTTACCCTGATTTTGCTTATGTGGCATTTGAATTTAGTCTGTTGACTAATTTGTAAAAATATAATTACACTGAAACATTTCCTAGCTATGAAACATTCCTTCACAGGAAACATTCCTTTACAGGACAGTTTAAGAAAATATTTTTCATGAAGTGCACACATTCATGTCAGCGTTGAACTTCCACATCTAACATTTTGTTTCATATGTGTATGTGCTATACTTAAGTTACAGTAAGTGTAAATAGATACTGTGCTTTAGGTTTTACTCTGATTTTGTACTGTGTTCACTCTGGTGTTTGTGCTAGGTTTGCTGTGTGATTTTAAATAATCATTTAAAAACTTTACCCCCAACTAACTGTTCTTCTAAGCAAGGAAAGTCACATTTCTGCCTACTTTGCTTTACAAAGATAGAGACATACTGTAAATAGACTGTAATTTTTTATAAGCCATGCATGAAGTGAATATTTAGCAAACTATAATGTACTTTATGCTTACATTATTTTGAAAATACTAATGATAAGAAACAAAAGTTTGTTAACTTTTTGTAGATGTTGAGAAATTATGGTGATGAGAATAATGAAATAAATTTGCTTTTATTATGGTGAATATTCTTGATTACTAAACCATTCTTTGCCAAACTGAAGTTACTGTTGCATTTTATTAATATTAGAAGTAAAACCTAACATGATGTAAATTGAATTTAAATAAAGTTCTCAATAATATGTAGCAGTATTTTGTTTATTATTAATTCTCTGGGCTTAACAGCTTGTCAGTTTAAATAAATTTTAGTATATAATGCATAGTAGTAATTGTTTTCCTTTACATTGAATAGTTACAATAGTAGATTAACAACAATATATAATGTACTTGAGAATATTATTTTACATATTTTGCTAGGAGGAAATATGAAATCAAGTGTTTGTAATGAAGGGTGTTAAATTAGGCAATTTTATATTTGGTAAGTCTATAGTATATTTAAAATAAAATTATTTTAATAAAGTTACTTTATATGTACATATTTTATATTTGCAATAGTCAAATGATTGTGTATCACATCCTCTTGAAGAAAAGATAGTTTTTAAGAAAAATTTGTTTATATGTCCATTTAATTCATAAAAGGCATCCGAGAGATAGTCAACCCAGGTTCAGAAGTTCATTGTCATTGATTCATTTAAAAAAAATGTGTTAAACACTAAAGAATGTTAGGATTACAATGATGAGCTAAATATACACTCTCCTTCCCACCATAGAGCATGGAGTTAAGTTGGGAGAGCCAACATCACCTTCATGAGCAGTTCCAGTTAACTTCAGTACAGTGCTGAATGGTAGAGGCATTGTACTGAACAGTAAGGAAAAGAGGGCTAAATGGAGATTTAAATGATAATCAGGGATATTCTAGTGAAAGGGCAGATAAATGCATTATAATAAATAAAAATGCCTATGTATAAAATTATAAAAAAGCTGTTTTGGGAATATTTCATTGCCAAGAATTATTTTCATTATTTATCATTATTATTTCTTTTCAAAAAATAGTCACCTATAGTAAGAATATGAACATTTAATATTATGAATATTTTATATAACATTAATCTATCATTCTTATCATAGTTGTTCATATAGATAGATTTTCATGTTCGTATTTAAACAATTCTTCTTTCTCTTCCAACTCCTTTGTTTTTGAAAATTTTTAAATCATTATTTAACATCCTTGGAATATATTGATATCTGTGAAATAATTCCACCTTTTCCTTTGAAAAGGATGATAACATTAAAACTATCAATAACTGAAAACATCACATGTAAGTTTGGATAGTGAAAAATCTGAACATCTTTATCATTCAGAGTGACTGGATTTCATTCAACCCAGAGAGCTCTTAGTTAGAAATCTTAAAATTGAATAATGTTGTTTAGCTAATTCTTACACCATTTGATGTTTCGTTTATTAGATCCATCATTTATGGTAATTTTGCACCTGAATTATTTGAAAAAATAATTTTTGCAAACACTTTCTATGTTTTTTCCACAGCTTTTGAATATGTTATTTTGAACTTTTTTTGTAAATATAAGCAGAGAAAATTAAGCCTGGGCTGTGGGCTATTAGAAAAATATGAGCTACGTTTTGCTGAAATTTATGTGTAATATTTAAATACACCCTCACATAAACCAAATGTGCAAAATTAATATAGGCTCAATGTAAAGGAAAAGTACTTCAGTAAGTTTTGATAATGAATTTTGTTAACATTAGGATCTGTCATTTCTGTATTTTGGTTGTAAACAGAGGATAACTGAAGGATTGAATGTACAGAGGTTCACGTGCCTTTTGTTCACATTCTTCCTCTATTCTTTTCAAATCTTAGTGGAGTTGTCATCCTTTGTAAGAAAAATCTTGGGTCAACATTTAGTAGAACTCTGAATTTGGAAAAACCTCCATTTTGCTTTGAGAAAAAACTGAGATTGTGACTTGAGAATTTACACATAATGATTTATTTTTTTGTGAATTGATTTAGTAGATAAAGAGTGTAAAACTTAGTTAAGAGGGGAATGACATCCTGGTAGTAGCAGGTGAGTGGATGCATGTTCAAACCAATCTATTTTGCAAGCCATAATAACTCTGACCTGAAGATAAAAATGATAATTCAGTGGTCATCAGGAGTTTTAGTTGCAATTGCTGTATTTTATTACTGGGCGACCTCTTTATTGCAAGTTTTACTGTACTGTGACATCTGCCAGTGGATATATTTGAAAATCATTACTTACTCATTTTAAAAAAAGAACTGTTTTTTCTTTATAAAATCTGTGTTAATGCACATTAGATTCCTTTAGTTAAATTTATTCAGTGATTAAATTTACCACCATTAAAGTTAATTTTTTCTCCCTAAGTATTTATATGTAATAGACCCAGGATCAGTGGTGTAGTATCACAATTAGAGTCTCATGATTTATCTTCTAAAAGATGCCTGAAGAGAATAGTCAAATAAGTTCATCAAAGAACACAATATTGTGGGTTGGGTTCATTGTTAACTGTGGTTAAAAAAGAATGGGATTCTTGAATTGCAATGTAAAATTAAATATTACAAAATTTTTAAACTGCATCGTTTCTGAAATCTCGAGATTGACTACATCTTAATAGGTTTTAGAACGGTTTTTAAACTACTGTCCTTGAATTGGAATGAAAGGCAAGTTTATGCCAATTGGTTATCTAATTTTGCTAGGTGAGTCTTAAATTGTAAAAAAAAAAAAAAAAAGTTTACAGGTCACTTCACAGAGTCAAAACCTAAGCATTTTACTGCTTTCTAATGAGCCATTAAGCTGAAGAAGAGTCAATTAAATGAGCAATTAATGTAGTACTGATTTGAGCTCTCTGATTTTAGGTTCTTCAGAAGACAATGAGGTCATTCAACCAGGTTTCATCAGCCCCAGGTTAGTCTTTTTTTCAATTACATTTTTACTTAACTAACATTTATTAAAAAAGATCACTGGAGGCATATGAGAAAATGTGACAGCTCTCAGAAATTCTCCACTGTGGCAAGATGGGTACCACATATTCTACTGTACTCCGGATTGCTTCATTTATAAACTGGTACTCCCACCAGAATTGCAAGGGTGAAATCTTCTAATTAACTCTTTTTCCTCCTAATTTTAGCAGTATTGAATTTTGTGATTCCTTTTTCCCTGTCTCAGGCAAAATAGATAATATTTAAATGCTTATGGATCTGAATAAAAAGTAGTTGTGGCTTGTTCATTTTTGTAAGTCCTTTTGTAAGTTCATTTTGAAAAGAGGCACTCACAAGTATTTGTTAAATTAACGAGAGAGACTTGCTGCTGTTTTTAAATAATTTACTGTAAGATAAATAGTGCGATATATTAGACATTTTTTCAGGAAATTAGAGAATTTTCCTAATCTAGGAAAGTCCCATTTATTTTGCTCTTCACCAGTTTGTATCAAATTAGTTGCTCGTTATATTATTAATAGGCTTCCATGGAGGCTCAGATAGTAAAGATTCCTCCTGCAATGCAGGATACCTGATTTGATCCCTGGGTTAGGAAGATTCCCCTGGAGAAGGGACTGGCTACCCACTCCAGTATTCTTGCCTGGAGAATTCCTTGTACAGAGGAGCCTGGCGGGCTACAGCCCATGGAGTTGTGAAGAGTGGACATGTCTAAGCAAATAACATACTATTAATACAAAATGAGTCACGTGAACTTTTAACATCTTAAACCTACACTTCAAAAATAGATATCCTTTCATTTGTTTAGGTGTACTTTAAAACCTAGGTTTTTGATGTATATTCTCTTGTATTAGTGAAACTAACTGAAAACTGACAGCACTCCTCTTTCCAAATGGTTTTATTAGTAACAGTGTATTGCCAGGCTTCCCTCTTGGCTCAGCAGTAAACAATCTACCTGCCATGCAGAAGACACAGGAGATGGGGGTTCAATCCCTGGGTGGGAAAGATCCCCTGGAGGAGGAAATGGCAACCCAATTTTCTTGCCTGGAAAATTCCATGGACAGAGGAGCCTGGCGGGCTGCAGTCCATGGGGTTGCAAAGAGTTGGACCCACTGAGCCCCTGAGCACTCATGCATGTGATAATATATTATTCTGGCTTCTGCTCTTGTGGATTTAATGTCTTGGCTCTTCTCTTGACTAATGCTATCAAAACTCTTAAAAGCTATAAGATGACAGAGTTCATGAGCATTTTTAAGTACAAATAAAAAGATATTATTCTAGTATTAAGCTTATCAAATACAGGATTGTAGGTAGAGAGAGGAAAGCAGTAGGGATCGAAAGGTTTAGTGAGGAGACCACTGATTGGCATTGTCTTTTGACAGCACTTTACTTTTTTTCTAGACTGAATCCTTTGACATAGAGGTGATGCTCTAAAGAGTACCATGAAAAAGAAGATTCTGAAAAGTTGCTACAATATATTAATTTACCAACTAGTTTCCCCTTACTGTCGATTGTGGTTTTCCTCTGGGGGCAAACTGGAGGCAGTCCAGAGGCCTTTTTCTCTTCTGCTGGAAGTAATGTAAACACCAATGTGTTAAGTGAGTGCAATAAAGTTTCATGTCTGTGTTTCCTTGTGATTAAAAAGGGGTTGGCCAGGGAGAGGTTGCACTTTCCCCAAAAGAAAGATTATTGTCAGAGATTACATTTATGCCTAAAACTTGAATATCAGCTGCTGCAGGGTCCTCACTTTGCAGGTAAAGAAACTGAGGGCCGGAGAAGCTTAATGATCCGAGGTCACAAGGTCATCAAATGGGACCAGAACTCTGGCCTCCAGTTTGTAGCTGGATGCTTTTTCTCCACAGGTTTTCCTCTCACACAGACATCTTTAAAGCCGAAGACTTCTTCTCATTTGCCTCATCTTTTACTCCTGTACTGTTTTTTCCCTTTCCATTTTCCTCCTACCTATCCTTTTCCCCTAAATAAACTGAAAATGAAGATATTAAAGGAAATACCTAGGAAACAGCCCCTACTCTTAGTTATTTGTTTTGATGAGATTAAGTTTTAAAGAATAAACTTTCATTCATTGCTTTCAGAGGGGGAAAATTGTATGCTTACATTATTTACTGTCATTTCTGTAGACTCAATGTTTATTGCAAAAAGATCTTTTAAGTTATGAGGCATACCTGTTCAAGTAGTACAGGTGAAAAACATGGGACTCATTTTTTGAAATAAAACACAACCTTCATTTTGTGCTATTCTGGGCAAGGTATAATAACTAAATGCTTATTACTAAATGATTTCTCTAACATATTGCTGTCATAATTAAAATTACATAGCCAAGTGTTTGTTTAGGACAATTCAGAAAATATTTGGGAGGAGTGATAATAAAATTTTTATTTTTTTGTTTTAATTGAAGTATGTTAACTGATTTTTTTGCTATTCGTTTTAAAAAATAAAACTTTTACAAAATGATGGGGTTAAAGTAATATCCCCTTTCTGAAATAATTTTGTTGTTCTAAATACTTAACTAACCAAAATGAAGAAAACGTTTGCAAATGCTTGTTTTCAAGCATTGTAATGCTTGAACTAAAGAGGCAATTTGGAAAACTTAAAATGCTATCGTTTTCTGTATTTCCATAATTTTATTTAATTATACCTGGGGAAATAGGTTAAAATATTTAAGGAAGAATTTTCAGAGGTTTCTATAGCTGTGTAAAAATTACCAAATCGGAACAATTGTGTTAAGACAGAGCATTTTGCTTTTAGATAAGGAAATTAAATGAGAACGGAATTGTGCTCTTTGGAAAAAAAAACAAATAGCCCCCATGTTCTAAAGTGCCTCTGTTGTAAGATCAACAGCAGAGGCTCTCCTTTCATTTGACTCCGTATTGTAAGAATTTCAAGAAAGTTACTTGCCAGTAAAGGAGTTTACTGAAACGCAGTGGGAGGGATCGGCAACAGCTTGCCCGACGTGCGGGTCCGCAGCTTTTGGGCGGGAAACCTCACGCCGCGGGCAGAGAAGGGGTTCCCTAAAATCGCCCCTGGTCGCCCTCCACTCCCTCTGCCCCCCGCCGGCTTCCCCACAGACGGCTTTCCTTGACCCTCCAAAGGCGCACGGCGACGTTTTCGTGGCTTCCCGAAAGGACGGCGGCGCCAGGGGTCTGAAGACCGCTCCATTTTAGGCACGGCCTGGTCGGGGAGTAGGGGGTGGGGTGCTCCTTTTCTTGGCTTCTTCTGATAACCGCCCCCCGACTTCACTTTTCTAATTGCGGAGACTTTGACATATCACAGATGAAGAGATCAGATTATAAATGATATATGTCTGGAAATGCAGTGAAGGTAGCAGATTGTGCCAAACGTCGCCTCCATCCCAGTGGAGGCAAGGGTTCCTTTTGTTCGGTGTTCATTTGGTTGGGACAAAATGACTAATGTGAAAGTACCCTAACTAGTGAAAAACCCTCAGGCTTCTTTGGAAGGGCTAAACTTCTATAACTGAGGTGGTGATGTGGTGAATAAAGAAAGAGGTGACCGGAGAGAAAGGGGAGAGGAAGTGGCAAGGGCGGGCGGTGGAGGGAAGGGGCAGAGCCGCTGACCTGGGGGTCTCGGCGAGCTTGGGGCGCGGGGCTGCGCGTGAAGCTCGGCGGGGCGAGGGCAGAGCAGGCTGCAGACCCCGGCCCATCCGCCGGGAGGGGAGCACGGGTGGAGCCGCTCGCCGCGGTGCCGCAGCCCCTCCTCCTAGTTTTAAGAAGAACCGAAGCATTGTTTCAGCTGTGTAGAAGTCACTCATTGCTTTTACTTGAAAACAACAACGGTGGGCTCTGGGACCTTTTTCGGCTGCTTGCATTGTACTGTTGGAATTTTTAAAAGGAAGAAAAAATGGTGTATTTCGTTTCTTAACTGTAGAAATTTTAGATTGTGATAACCAACGGGCATTTAATAGGTTATTTCCTTGATTTTTTTTTTTTTTTTTTACCCCCAGTGTGTTGGGGATTCTTTGTAGCTACTTGAACTCATTTTAAAGACATTTTGAAAGAAGTATGATAAATCAAGCTACTGAAACATTTGGCTTCCACGAGTATAAAACATGCGTTTTGAGTCAAGCACAGGTCTTTCTGGCACTAAAAACAAGTAGGAAATGAGAAAAAAATTAAAACCAGAAGACTTCAGGAAGGTGACAAATTGGAAAGCGTTCTAGGAGATTCAAGGGACCATTTTAGGTGAAAGAAGAACTCTATGAGCTTAAAAAGATTATGGTTAGTTTTAAACAAGGATCTTAGGCTCAAAAGATTGAGGGCAAGGAGCAGGAAAAGATGAGTCTATTTTCAAAGACAGTGCCATATCCCTGAAATGGAAACTGGTATTTTCTCTGTCACTGTCTCCTTTCTCTTCCCTCCCTACCCATTCCCTTCCCCGTTTCTCCTTCCTTCCCTCTCCCCTCGTCTCCCTTCTTTTACTCTCCGCACTCCCCCTCCCTCCAACCAGGTATGTAAATGCATTTGCCTTAAATTCTCTGTGAATGAATGTTAGAGGATTTCTCAAAGTTCCCGGTTGGAAAAAGCTTTCTACAAGACTTGAAAGGCCGATGTCCCTCTCAGGAAATGAATGAGTCGATAACCTCTGACACCAGTGACCAGTCCAGTGAACCCTACCTTAATTCCACTAATACTGGAGGCCCCCATTCCAGCAAAACTGAATCTCATAACCCATATCATCCAAATGTGGTTCACTTATGGTATTTCCCACTCTTCATCTATGTATTTATAGGTTTGAATTTCATCACATTGAACAAATAAGAATTCAGAACCCACCAACATGTTTCTGAGTTTATGCTGATTAGGCCATTTTCTGATTAAAAACAAACATAGATAAAATATTGTTTATCATAGACGTGTGTCAGTGACAAAAGTAAATTACACTGCCTGTGAATTTTATGATAATTTTACATAAATAATGACATTTCCTCAATTGTGTTAATACTTTTCATTTTATTTCTGTTATCAGATGTTGATTTTTAAAAGTGATTCTTTCATTTAAAATATTAAAACCCCACTATTGATTTAAACTAATTTTTATATTTCCTGTTATTCAAAACATTTAACCTGGAGTACCATTGTTAAAGTTATTTCATTATAGGTCAGTGTAATCAGTTGATTTCTAATAAAGTAATGCAAAGTAAATGTTTTGTTAGCAATTTTTTTGTTGTTGTTGAGAGCTTCAAGCTTTTGGGATGCTTACAAAATCATTTGCATTTTTATACTTTTTCTTTCCTCCCTACCAGCTGGCACATGGTTATCTCCCCCTCTCCACCAAAGTAAATAAAACGAGATAGCTTTGCTCCCTTTCTTGAGAAACAACAAAAGAAACAGACGAAAAATCTTTTCAAATTTATCAGTCTCTATTGAAGCCTTTTACCACAAACAGCTGAAAATAATTTATTTATATACATCCATTTATTTCAGATCTGAACTAATTAGTATAATTGTCCATTTCATTGTTTAATATGGGGAGGAGGTGTAAATAGGTGGATTCTGTGGGTTTTCCAAAGCTTTTGGACTCAGAATCCCTACGTTTTAGTTTGTGTGAAACAGTGCTAAGAGTTAGGAGTGTGTTGGAGGGGAGGTGGATTGCGGGTTTGGTGGGGGAGGGTAAACTCGGTAGCTTTGCCGAAGGGAAGTGGTGTCTGTACAGTTTCTCGGTAAACTGCTTGTTTAAGAAAATGGGGGGTGGGGTGGGGGAAAGGGTAGGGTGGTGGTGCGTTTAAATGTTTCAAAGACCGGTGTTATTTTATATTCTAAAGGAAATCAAGCATTTCCAGTTGATCTATAGTATTTACTGTAGTAGTCGATGAGGGAGGCAATATTGGTGTCAGCATCTAGTGATCAACAATCGTTTGTAACAATCTGAAAGGTAAAAGGATAAGCATTTTGAAGCTGGGGGGCTGGCCGTGGAAGGGACGGTAGGAGCCTAATCCGTTATTAAATTTTCGTTTATTCAACTCTTGTATCCACTGATAGTGCACTTTTAAAATGTCAGGGTCCAGTCAATAAGATGTGAATTTACCTTTTTCCTCCCACTGGCCCCTCTTTTTCACCCCTCCCCCCACCCTCGCCCGCTGTTTCTCCCCCACCTCTTTCTCTGGCTCCTCTTCACCTCGCCTGCCTGGCGCTCCCCTCCCCCTCCCTGCCCATACATACGTCGCCTTGCTCTTGGGGAACAATCGCCACTGATTGAGGTTCACTCTATGTTAGGCTGGAAAACTGGGCTGTTATTTAGGAAGTCATTAATCACATCTCCTCCCCCGGAAAGAGATGGCGGAGAAACCTGTGAAGTACAATTCCTTACCAACCCCCTCCAAAATGTTCCGAAACGGTAAACCTAAACACAATTTGACTGCATGAAGGTGATAGCGATTTTTCCGGTAGGATTTTATTTTAAATTTGAAAAATATTTCAGGGCACAATCAGGTACTTGTGTGCATTTCTCTTACTGTGGGTGTAGGTTACCAATATATAAAGTTTCATGGATGTGTAATTAGGTTCAATTAGATCCTTTGTAAATTACATATTTTCCTCTAAGAATTGAATCAAATGTGAAATTTGCATCCTAAACAGGTTTGTTGTTACGGATCAGTTGAATTCTTGGGGGGGGGGGGGGAAGCATAACATCGGTTGCTTTATTTAAATGGCTTTTCCCCCCTAAATGAGATTATTTAGACAGGCTTGTGTGTAAGGCACGCGTGTGCACATATATGTCTGTGCCGTTTCTCTAAATCGACGATTCACAAGGACCCTCCATTGTGTTTAAATAAAAGCACGAAATCGGCATTCTGATTTATCGTAAAGAAGCGTCCCAAATTGTCTTTAAGATAACATGTTTGAGTTTTTTGTGTTCATTCATAAATTATTTTGATGTCAGCATAGATGAAATGGCGATTGGTTATCTCTTCCTCTTGCCAGCCCCTTAAGGATCCGAGGTGAAATTAGTAGCAAGAAAGCATGTAATTGACAAAGTCACGTGTGCTCAGGGGGCCAGAAACTGGAGAGAGAAGAGAAAAAAAATCAAAAGAGGGAAAGCACATTAGACCATGCGAGCTAAATTTGTGATCGCACAAAATCAAGATGTTAGATTGATGCAGAAGACCACTCCGTTCCAAAGGGAAAGTTTTCATCTCACGAGTTTGGAGCAGAGGGCCCGTGGGGCAACATGGCCGAAGGTTAATTTTCTTTTCTATTGTTTTACTGTGATTTTCTCTCTTCCTTCTCCCCCTCCCCCTCTCCCACCCTTCTTTGCCCGTCCCCCCCTTCCCCTTTTTACCCCAATACTGAGCAATACCCCCACCCCCCCGTCGCGCAGTGGGGCTTTCTGCAACCTATTGTTATAGATCTCCAAAAATGTTTTGTACCGCCCACACTGATTCACAACTTGAAAAGCTTTCAGGGGGCTATTGTTTGAATTGTTTGAGTGTGATTAAGCGCAGTTTCAGTTAGTGAGCCCGAGAAAACTTTTATACACCTGCCCCCTCCCCCATTCCACCCCAACTTTAATTGAAAGTTATTGGGGGGGAGGGGAATGCACATTGCAAATAACCCTGGATTCAGTGCTGCCGCATGTGCATTAACTAGTTCTAATCATCTTCATGATTTCTTTCCTCCTCGTGCATGCCGGAAAGAGTTTCGCTGAAAATTTCTTTTTATAAATGGGATCAGTGTTAAATCAGCAATATGCAAGTAAAGTATCGCATGCTGAAAAACGGAGTTAAATGAAAAAGTACACGTATGTACAGAAACGTGGAAGTTGTGATCGATAGAACATTGTGGCTTCCTCCCTCCTCCGCTTCCCCCTTTAACCCTTTAATTTATTTTCTGCAGAAAAAAGGAATCAACCATTTAGTAACCCCCCCCCCCCCATTTCCGCTCCCCGATCCCCACTCCTAGGCAGGGTTTCCCCCACCCCCACCCCCCCCTTTGAATGAACTGTTTGGGACTACTGACTAACTGACTTTTTTGTCCTGTTCTACTCAGGCGGGGCAGGCAAAGGTGGTGGAGAAGAGCCCGGGAAGCTGCCAGAGCAGGCAGAGGACGAATCCCAGGTTTTGCACGGAACTGGCCACTGCAAGTGGTTCAACGTGCGAATGGGATTTGGATTCATCTCCATGATAAGCCGAGAGGGAAGCCCCTTGGATATTCCAGTCGATGTATTTGTACACCAAGTAAGCCAGACTGTGGTTTTTTTGTTTTTGTTTTTGTTTTGTTTTTTGCTTCCCGTCTTTACCTTTTTCTCTGTGGAGGAGCTGACAGGTAGTTTTGTCAACTGACTTACAATAATGTGTCCTTCAAAATCTTCTTTAAAATCACGAGTGATTGCAGTTTTTAGGGTATGTGCATGGGCTCTTTCCTGCGTGTCTTTTCCTAAACAGAAAATGAAATCTTTGAAATTTCAGTTCTGAGTGCTGGTTGACTAATTTTCCCTCTTCTTTGCACAGCGAAATTGTCGTAGTGTAGCTTCCGGTGTTACTGGTTACAATACATTATGTGGCTTGTGTCTGGGAAATGAGTGGGAAATGAATTAAGAAACGATGATCATACTAAGGTTAAAAAAAAAAACAACAACTGCCAATTTGTTACTATAAGAATCTCTAGGTACCCTTATTTTAGATGCCTCTAATCACCGTAGCTTCCCCAATTATTTTGTATTTGCCTGTAGTCATTTGTAGATCAAGTTAAAATAATTTGGTTTCACAGTAAAATAAATTCGGACATTGTTGATCTAGTATGGATATGAAGAAATGCAGGAGAGGATTTTTGGTAATCAAACATTTTAGAAATGTGCTCCGTGTAGGGCATAGGTCCAAGGATACTGTCTCTTTAAGAGACTGAACTCAAAAAAACATGTGGCCAGTGGCGGCTCGAGTTTGTGTGTTTAAAATGTACTAGTCGCCTACTTGGGGCATATTTCCCCCGTTACTTATATTGTGTTGTAATTTTAAAAGATGCTTAAATACCAAATATGATGTCTTTTCTTCTCATTTTTGAAGTTTTATCCGGAAACAAGAAAATGAATGCATCTTCCCCTTTCCCTCTTCTCTTCATAGTAAAAAAGGTATCTACAAGTTTGCAAGCTTGATTCTTTCATCCAAAGAAGTTGGAGAAATATAAATGATCTGTAATGACTTCTTCCAAGTAAAGGAATTTAAGACTAAAGAGGTTTATTTTAGCTTGACATCTTAAGTTAAAATGAATTGAATGCATGGATATCAGTCCTACAGGTTGACTAACATAGATACATGCAGGAAATACTTAGTGTATTTGCAAAAACATTGTGTTTTGATTGATAGTACGTTGCATGTTCCTGGTAATAATTTACAACCTCCTTTCCTCCCTAAGGAATATCATCTTCAAATTAAGTATATAAACAATAGAAACACATGAAACCATTTTGTTTTGATCTGTTGTCCTGTGCCTGGTCGCTTCCTGACCTTGCTGGGTGGTGTGTTTTCCTTTCCTAAAGGCCTGGCTATCATTATTGGCTGTTTACATGTGGAAGGATCAGCATAATCTGTGAATTGAAACAGGGTTTAAATACATAAATAGAAGTCCACAGACAGGCTACTGGATTTTATGCCTCCTATTTTATATGGCAGAATGAAGCCACATTTTCTGCTTTTTCTCCTCCGTACAGAGAATGACTGAAATCACTGACAAATCCATCTTCTCGCAGACTCTGGCTTTCCCCCCTTTGAACCTTCTTTAGGTTGTTAAATTGTTCTTTACAGTCTCATAAATTTGTTTTATAGATGAATTAAAAGAAATAGCCCTTTTCTTCTTTGTCTTATCACACCTTGTTATAATTTGGTTTTCTGTGTTTACCTTTTAATATATTCAAATATTAGACATTTTATTAACTGATATTAATGTTTAGAACAATGAGTCATCCAGTTGTAAGCTATTTTATGGTTATATGTTCATAAGCATTCCTATATCTACCAAATTAAGAAATGCTGTATTGCTGGAAAAGTTTTTTTTTACATAAATAGTGAACAGTTTCTAGAGTACAACATAGATTATTCATATTAGATTTACTTTAATCTTCTGTTACACATCATGTATTTACTAAAGAATAGTATTAAAATGATGTATATTATTAAAAAAAGGTCTCAAATTATGTGTATTTTTCATAAAAACAGTCTGGATATATTCTTAGGAAAAAGTATGTAAAAGTCAGTAAAACTCAAGTATTAGTATTTTTGTGATGTGAGAAAAAACAGGGCAGTAATAATCTTTCAATTTAAGATTTAAAAGTGATATTTAAGACCCTTTTTTAATGGTTAGAGTATTTGTGTTTTAAAATGTATTTATTTTTCTCCAGGGAAAATTATTTTGAATCAGTTTCTTTGTTACTGTTTCTGGTTTTGTTTCTTCTTGACTTTGATGCCTAGGTGAAGGGGTTTCTGTCTTATATTTATAACATATAATTGCATATAACTCATGAATAATTATTTTGAGGAAGACAGGATTCCACTGATTTCAGCCAAGCAACTGCAAGTAACAATTTGATGGCAATAATGATGTGTGCAGGTATCATGTGAGCATCACTTCACAAAATCAGGTTGTGTTTCATGATCATTTCATAAAAGTTCTTAAGACATTTAAAAAATTATTTCTTAGCTGCCATTTTTACTGTATGAGCATTTTTGAAAGCATACTAGATTTTATGTATAATTATAAATTAGATTTTCCCCATTATATACATATTATTTTGTAATGAAAAGGCATCATAGATAATTAAGAATTTTAAATGTTTAACTGCAGTGTCATCTAATTATTATTTTAAATATATGAAATAATGGAGTTTTTGGACTGTTTAGAAGTACATGTGTTACTAGAGTTTTAGAAAAGTATTCTGAAACATGTTTTCAAGAGTACATATTCGGGCAAATTAAAAAAATGATTTTAGTTACTTTAAAATAATATTTAAAAATTTATTCATGCCAAAGCACCCAGGATATTTTTTTCTCCTTTACAAATATTGACTGCAAAGAACTGCACATCAAAAGCATTAAGTTGCTGTAAAAATTAAGAGAATATATGAATGTGTTCTTAAAATAGAGCTGGACATTTTTGGTTACATAATTCTGTTTAAAATTTATTGTCAAGAAACAGTCAAACTTTGATTTAGTTTCGATAATGTCACCAAGTCCTGAAAAATAAACCCAAGACTTAGGTACTGTCCTTTCTCTATCTTCAGACCTGTTGATAAACATAATGAGACTGTTGTTTGAACATGGTGTGTGACCATTGGTTTAAAATGACTGTCTTCATTGGACTTCCTGATGTTAACTGGTGATTTAAATAATCGTATTTTTATGGATTTGTAATGAATAGATGTATTTTGACACATGTTAATAGTGAAACATTGATAGCATTCAGTATTTTTTAAAACTTAACAAAAAGGTATAAATGTTATATTTGTGAATTTTGTCATAGCTCTCTGTTTTAAGATATTCCTTAAAATTTTTGATAATGATTTAGTTTGTAAATAGGATAAATTTGTAGGAATTTCTTACTTAAGCAAACAGTGCAAAACAGAATTTTGTCTCTCGACTGAAAGAAGAATACAGATGATTAATACAGATTTGTAATACAGAATATAGATGGTTAATACAGTAGGAAGTATAGCTTCCTACTCAGGTTATGTCAAATTATATAAGTGCTAATAATTAATACTCTTATCAGTTTATTATTATCAATAAGTTTTTTAAAATTTGCACCCACAGTTAGATTGTAGAATAACATGTTTAAATTACCTGGAAAAAGGTCTCTGACAACTTTCTGAAATATTGTAATCTTTTAATAGGACTTAATATGTGATGATATTTTTAAATGAATCACATGGTAATTAAATACTAGATCCTTTATGAAGGAGGGCAATATTACTCAATAACTACCTATTGATGTTATTATGTAACTTTTTTTTTCATTTATTTTTATTAGTTGGAGGCTAAATACTTCACAACATTGCAGTGGGTTTTGTCTTATATAACTTTTTCTTTTTTTTGTAACTTTTTCTTTATGTAGATTTTTACATTTATTTTTAAAGTCATTACCTCAACCAGTAAGATAAAATGATTATTTGAAATTTGTTTTGTCCAGAGGAAGGATAGAATCCATTCTCCTTATTACCCTCTCTACAGCTTATTTGCATAATAATATTTTCTTGCATAGTTATGTATTTGGGAGTGTTAGCCTTCAACTAGGATACAAAGAATTTTTAACAAATATTTCATTTGCTTAACAATTTATGTAAGAAGTTTTTTCAAAAATGACCATCATTTAGCTATTATCTCTTAGTTGTCTTCAATAGTATTTTAATTTGGTTTTGAATCTTTATTTACCTTTTAACTATTGGTGTTTTCTTCTTATGCTTTCTATTTCTGATTTATAGTTTGATGTTTTTGGAGAATACAAATGCCTGTATTACAAAGATTTTATATATTTATGTTCCTTTTATTACTTTCTCAAAAACATTTCAAAGAATAATGGAAATAGAATAAGAGTAATTATTACAATATAGGATATAAAAATATTTGGAGATGGCTAACATTTAAATATATAAAAATTGAAGTATTATACACAGCTCAGCTGACGTAGGACAGAGTTCATGTCTCAGTGTGTTTAACATTAATTAGCTACACAGTTATGAAAGTTAATTTACTACAATGTGCTCATGTTTAAGGGTTTTTCATGTTTAATTATTAATTTATTAGCCATATCACTTTTGTTATAGTTTAGTATGAAAACATTTTCCAAACTCAGAATACATATTTTTATCCTTGATGCTGTTGATAAATGTCACTGTAAAAAAATACATATATTTAGATCAAAATCTTGGAAATTTAAAATGTGATCATGTAACAGTTATAGCTAATTTGTTAGTGAGTTATGCATGTTAACATTTTGAAAATGGTTCCTAAAACTACTAAATTTTCAAGATGAATTACCCAGTTGACCAATTTGGAAGAATCCCAAGTGAAATGCTTTAAAGTCATTTAATCATAAAGTCACATTTAAAGGTATTTAAATAAAAATTTTATAAGGCTTTAATTATTTTAAAAGATACTGGGTACTTTCCTTCTGGTTTTCAAATGGTGATCCATTTTCAGGACCACTTATACTTCTAAAGTGATATTCTTATTTGGTTTAAACACGAAATGCGAATTGTGTACATAATTAAGACATTGTCTTTGCTCCTCATTTTAAGCAGTATTGCTGTAACTCTTAAATATTTCCCTCTTATTTTTGATTCTCCTTTTTTAAAAAGACCATTCACAGCAAATGAAGGTGATAAATTGAAGAACTGTTTTTTAAACAAATATGTAAGTTGCAAGCCACTTACAAGTGTAGCATAACATCTTTTAACCTATCTTTTAACTCAACTCAGAGTTCTTAGGTTTCTTAAGAAATTAAAAACTTGTTTTGTTACCTGCCCTCAACATGCTAGGTCCTTTGTTGTAAATTTTGTTGCTTTTGACACCAAGGAACCCTAATAAGGGTTTGAATTTGAATTATCTTCCTGTTCAGAAATTACATAACTATTGCAGATAGTTTTGTGTATCCTAACTGAGCACTTTTACTGGTATTGGGAATTAAATTTACTAGTTAAAAATATGATGTATATAGTTTTTATTTCTAAACCAAGTGTAACCTCAATAAGTAAAATAAGGATATTTCTAACTAATGAAACTGGAAAATTTTTACTTAAATATGATATTTTGTAGACTTGGTTTGAAACTTAATATTGAGAAATTTCTCCTTTGGAAGTTCAACTTGTTCAGTATGTAGCATGGCATTGTAACATACAGTCAATACGAAACAAATTATTTGTATTCTCTAAAATAATTTGATAACATTTTCTAATAATCAGAAAAATAGATAGCAGTAATATGTTAAAAAACAAATTGTAGATCAGTGGGAGTACATGTAAAAATGACTTTTTGAAGAGTATCAGTTGAGTAACAGAAGTGTTCATTATGTTGCATTTTGATACATCAGGATTAATTTTATCTTCTATCTGGCAATGAATTAGAAGATTATCTGATAATTGCCCCCCTTCCTATATCTAAATTTTGACAGTTTAGAAATGCTGTCTCAAATAAGTTTTATAGGTAATTGGTAGCTTTAGTCTTATATTTCTTTCTATAATCAACCGTAAATTGGAATAAAAATACCTAACTTTTGGTGGATTTTGAAGACTAGAGCTCTGCTGTATAAACTGCCTAGCAAGTATTTGTTGAGTAAATAAACTGTAAACTTGTCTTTGCCATGATAAAATCTTAAATTAGTTATATATATGATATATAACTCAGTAGTATATATTTGTGGTCAAAAATTGGTATCTTTTATGTGCTCTCTGTCAAATTAGACAAAATATATTGCATAATATTATAGCTTAATTTTAATGACAGTGAACTATAAGTCTTATTATTATAATTTTGTGGTATACAGTATGGTTTAATATTGTTTAACACATGAGTATATAAACTAAGACTTGGACGTAATTTTGTGATGTTTTTGTTTTACTGCTAATGGTTTGTTGTATCGTGAGGTTTTACCTGTGTATTCAGGTATACATATTCAGTTTGTATATTCTTCAGTGTAAGCTAAGGGGCAGATATGAAATACTGTCTTCAGTAGACCTACTGTGATAGTTTAATACCTATTGCTCTATTAATAATTATTTAATCCTCATGAGATACAGTGGTATAGAGTCTGGTCAAATAGATCAGTGTTCAAGTCCCAGTTTATTATGTTTGTAGGGCAAGTAAGTTACCTTGTCAGTGTTTCAGTATCTTACAAAAGAGGGGACAAGAACATACGGTCTTTGTATAGGGTTATTATGAGGATTAAATGTTATTACACATGTAAAGCATTAAACCCAGAGCTGGGCAGATCATAAGGACTCAGCAGTGTTTGTACATAGTTATTATGACAAAGGAGATGTCATGTGGTAGAATGAGGGAGAAAATACCAGAAAGGAAGGCTTGAGTTTGGCTGTGCCACTTGGGTGGAGTTCTTTCTTTTGGCTAGTTGCTTCCAAGGAGCTTCAGTATTCTCATGGGTAAAATGTGGCAATAATGACTTCAGTCTCTAGTTTTGAGGGGTGGGGTAAGGGTCAACTGAGGTAGCATACATGAAAATCGTTTAAGAATTCTAATGATCCGGGTTTAGTTTTCATCTTTATTTCAAGCACTGTATTTTTAGTAACACTTTCACCAAATAAATCCTTGTCAGAATTTTCAAAAGATACTAAGCTCATGTCAGTTTTTTTTGCCTTGTCAACTTAATTGCGGTATAATTTATATAGAATACAGTTCATCAAAGTATAAAATGAGATGAGTTTTTACACATTGTGCAACTACCACCACCGTCATGATACAGAACATTTCATCACCCCAAAAAGATCCCTTGTGCCCATTTGTAGTCATCCTTGGAGAAGAAAGGCTCAGTTGTCCTGAATGATATCGATGTCATATTTACTAGTTAACTGCCTTGTTTTCTTTTAACTTTGTGTCTTTAGCTATAAGCAACAATCCGGTATCCTTTATGAAATACATTCCACACTTATTTTATGTTCTTTGTTTGTTTTTGTTTATTTCCGCTTGCCAGTGACCTTTTCTCCACCAGTAGTTTCTGTGCTTGTGAAAGTAAGATTAATTAGTATACATTTCACTAATCTTCAATCTTAATTTCATTTATCCTAATGGTACTTTTTCACACACATAAACTGCTTGCCTAAAGGACATAGTTAAGCTTATTGATATTCATATTTCTTGTCAGAAATTTAATGGATTTCTTTCTCAACTGAGTTTTTGTATAGATACTCTTAGAGTTTTAAATCAGCAAGATGGCTGTATCCAAGTATTAACTTTTAAGAAAATGGTTACTCTAAGAAAAACTTATGGTTCAGTAATTTATCTATTCAACTATTTTTTTAACTGATCACATACTAAGTGTAAAGACTTAATAAGAGTTTTGCTCTCCAGATTGCTGTATGTTCTTCCTGTTTTCTTTCTTTTAGCAAACTTAATAAGATTTTTCCAATTAATTCATGTTCTTTTCATACATGGTATGGAGTAGAGACTCATTTTCCCATGTACTATTCACTTTCTTTTTACAAAGTTTAATTGTGCTCCTCTACCAGTAGTTTGGGGATAATTATGATGAAAAAAATAATGTTTGTTTTTAACCTTCTGAACTAAATGCAATGATTTCTCACAATCATTCTCATTCTCATAAGTCTTATATAGTTTTCAGATTTCATGTATAGAAACTAAACTATTTTTAGTATTGCTGAGAATCAGGTTATTGTATTGTGCTATTAATAATATGCTTAATTTTTACCAGTTTTTGTTATAAGACATTTAAAAATCAAACCCCACTGAAATTTATTACCTTTGTTAACCTTAAAGGCAGCTTCTATTTTAAAATCTTGTATGTTTGCTAATAGCTAAAATATTTATTGTTTTATTCTATATTATATAAATATTCCTTGTAAATTTCAAGTTAATTGTACTTTGGCCTTTATCTGTTCATGAACATTTCTAAAGCTTTGTAAGCAATTTCCTAAGTCATTATTGATAGAGACTGGGATGTTCCTAGCTACTATAATTTCTAAATTTTTTTTATCTTAGCATGTTTTCTTTCAAATGAATTATCTTTAATTCAGTCTGTAACAGAAGTCTGACAACACAGGTTATATCTATCACTTTAAATACTTAAATAGATTTAAATACTTAAATACATTGATGTGTTGTAAAGCTTGGAATGAATTCCATCAACTTTTCTCCGAAGCTCAGATTTTTATAACACATCATTTTGCTTACAATATGGCAACACTGGTGCTTGGAAACTAATTCCACTTTTCAGCAACTCCTTTAAATAGATTAAATGATACTAGAGACGTGTACGTAACACAGTTAAAAATAAGCCATACATTTAAAAAGATAAATGAATAAATCTTTTTCAATTTTAACAAAAAAAACCAAAAAGCTTCTCTTTTTAGGATTGGTTAAACTATGAGTCAGAAACATAATCACAGTCTTGACCTCAATTTTTATTATTATTTTTTAGCTCTCTAATTAAAAATTTTAGTTGAATACTAAATCTCAGGACAGTTGGATTTGCATGTTTGCCCCTTTCACTGTTTCCTCCCCCATGCCATTGAAGAATTTTGAATGGGGAGGAATTTGCGCCCTTTGGCTCAGATTGCAGACCCACTTGATCAAGCCAGAGAAGCCAGGGTCAGAACTATTCATTGCTTATCTTTTCCTTGGGCCACTTGTAAATCCTGCCTTTCTGCTCTGCAAAAAATCTCTTTATATTAGACTTATAATAAAGTCTGGAGAATGAAAATAAGCCTAATAGTTGATGCTTGATTGTGAATCCACATGGGTTAATTTCACTTTTTTTTGAAGTTTTTCATGGCATTACAGCTTATTTGATGTACATAATTTTGTTTAAATGCATGCTATTTCATTAGACACCAGTAAAGTATCCTCTTGGTAGTGAAAGTATGATATATAATTTTATACCTCAGGTTGAGATTTAACATCCTTGAAATGTAGTAATTACTGTTAAGTAAATTAAATTAGTTAATTTGAATTAGATCTGTAAAAAGCCCCAAAGTATTTTGATTTGAAGTGCTTAATTTCTAGCATGTATGCTGACACTTAAAATTTGCCTGAATCAATTATAGCACAAGTTTATGAACTGTATCAATAATGGTGTAAAGACTTTAAATATAGACCCAGGTTTAAACAAACACAAAACACTTTGTTCTTATCTCAGCATCCCTTAAAAGTATACAGCTCTGGTTCAAGCCCTCAGGACCACCCATCACCCTGGACACTGGATACTCCTATTTATTCAAGAAGCTTGTGAAGTATCTGTGTGTCAGTGGGGGGATGGTGTGTATATCTGTGTAGGGAATCATAGTTAGGTGATTTTAGCCCAACAAAACAGCACCGTTGTTTATAAACTGAATTACTTTTCAATATCTGTAGAATTTTCTAGTTGTAAAAACCTAATTTACATTAAATATGTGTTATTTTACGCACGTGCTGGTTGCAGTCTTCACATTTTTGATGCTTTCAGAAGGTTAGAGTGGGCGTCCATTAAGATTAACCTCAATCCATTCCAGCTTTTTGGCTGGCAAGCCCCACCCATTGGCCTTGGATAGCTAATACCGCGCTTTTGTTTCTTCCTGTAGAAAGGAAAGGAAAGAAAACTGTTCTTTCTTTCTCATTGTGTAAGTCATGTGACTTCCCTATGTTAGTTACAGAGTTGAAATGAATCTCAAAATACATAAGATATCAAAGGTTATGTGAAGTATTTATTGAAATGTGCCCCTTATTTAATTCCTGTGTTTTATGCATTAAAATATTTGTTTTGAATAACTATACCTTATTTTACATCCATGCAGTTTTTTAGGAAGCCAAAAAGATAACTAAAGAGATTTAAAAAATAATACCGATCTTTTTATCTATATCATGGTAATTGCTTAGTTTACTCATTTTTCTCTCAGTTATCTTGCAGCATCATTTGAGGTTTCTAAACTGTAGCTTATTTCTCAGAACTCACAGTGTAAAAAAAAGGAGTGGTATTTGAGATGATTTTAGCAAGGAAAATTTGCTGATAGCAAAAAAGAAGTGTGTTACAGGGCTGCATGTAAATACAAGAAGGAACTAATTGGGTATATTTCTTTTTGCTCCTCTTTTCTCTCACCTCTCTATAATAGTAAGCAGCAGTATAGCTAGCTGTTGGAAAATGCTATCCAGCTCTTAGAATATTTACACTGATGGTTAGTCTCAATTTGGTGATTTAGTCATGATGTTACAATTTACTATTAAATTTTTAATCTTTAAAATTATTTTAATCTGTTTTTAAGCTGTTTTCCCAAACCTTTAAAATCTATTTTAGTAAATAGTACACCTTTCCTCAAATAATAAATAAAATATTTTTAAAAACAGTAGTTCTAAAAGAAGTATCCTGTCGATTTTTAAAATATAATGTTCTTTGAGAGTGATATTTCCCTGCAAATAAGTATTTTTAAGGCTTCTAAGAAGAATGCTTCTGTGTTTTAAAATCCTGTATGCATTTTTATTTAAAATGTGTTTCAATGAAATACATTCTTACATAAAAGCATTTTTTCTTACATCTTGTCATAGTCTAATAGATTAAAAAAAGGCAATGATATTTAATGCTATGATTTTGCTATTATCCAAAGTTATTTGGTTAGTTAAGATTTTTTAATATGAAAATATTGTGAAGTTATGTAGAAAAGCTACTTAAGTTTAATAATACTGGGTTATCAATTTGTAAATAACCAGAATCTGGTTTGAAGTCAGTAATGTGCTAGTCCATGTTTTCATTGGCATTAAAATTCATAGTGAGTGATTTATTTTGCATGTGCTTTACAATTGAATATTTGAACTTCCAATTATTTCATTAATATTACTTTTAAATATTTATTGATATTTAATGTTTATAAATTGCCACTAAAATTTTCCTTTGAGAAAAGATTTAAGATACTAAATATTTCAAATTTGTGATACTCCTTTATTTACCGTTTGGATAACAAAGTATTCTTAAAACACCAACAATCTATTTTTAAGTATTTGAATTAGTACAGGCATTTTTTGGTTGAAATAACCCATTTAGTATCTTAGTGTCCCTCTGAATTTAACATAACAGATTAAGAAATAAAGACTAGTTAAAAAAGATTACTACCAGGTTTTTCTGTGTAACATGCTTTTTTTAAACTTGGATATCAGAAAGTGAAAAGTTGGTTGCTCTTCCCTTTATCATTTATTTTCCTCCTGCTAAAGTTTTCTTTAACTTGTGTGGAAAAATGTCATTTTTAAATGAATTTAGATGACTCTAAGTCTCTTCATGTTCAGTCAGAAGTATTAATACAAGGTTTATTTGTGGGGAGTAATACCACCTGGGATATTGCTACTTGTTTTCATGAGGGTAATTGTAAATATATGATTGATGAATCACTTGATTTCTGGACTTCTTTCTCCTAAAATAAACTTTATAGTAAATGGGAAATGATTTTTCAAATTGTTGACATATCTGAAGGTCTAAGTACAAAGGGACATTTGTTTCAGTACACTTTCTTTATGGTATTTTCTTTTAAAGGTATTCTAAAAAAAAAAAAAGATATTCTAATATAAAAAAGTCTTAATATGTAACCTTTGGAAAGTTGTCTTATTAGTTATTGACCACTTTTCCTGATTTTCTGCCTATATTTTTAAAGTATCTGGTCACTATTAAGTCATTAATATTCCTAAAGGTAATCTATAATGCCCTATGAGATTCAGTGTTGAACATGTATTTAATTATTCAAATTCACAAAATTCAAACGATTTTTTTGAATATCTCCTAAGGCATAGGATAATGTCTTCAGTAAGATTTTGACAGAACAGAATTCATTATTTTGATATACATGTTTAGATTTCCATTTTTAGCTGTAAATTGAAAAAAGAAATTACCCCAATTATTAAAGCATTATGTTGTCCCAAAATGATTCCCTGCCCTAACATTATCATTTGATCTGCCACCAGGAATTATTACTGCCTTAAGTGGTGTCTCTTTAGTGTCCGCCTCCCCCTTTTCCCCTCCCCCACTCCCCTTCGGGAAGGAAGCCTGGGGCCCTGGCTCTAGAGATACCAGGAAAAGCAATCACTCAGCAGAAAGTGTCTGTCTTTAGCAGAAGTATCATCCCTTGGAGAAGCGTGTAGTTGAGGAGGTTAACAATAGATTAATTAGAGTTTATCAAATTTACTTTACATTCATTTAGAATACATTTTTGGTACAGCTGGATATTGTGGTGTTACGAAAAAAGAAGTCAACTTTGTCTGTTTTAGGCATTAGCAAAGTCAATTTAGTCCTTCACCACTTTTCTTTCTTAGCTTCGATTAAATATTTTATACTGTTCCTAAAGGGTGTTGCCAGTGGCTTTCCTAACTTTGAAGAGGAGAGTGAGTTCTGAATGAAAATCATGAGTGGTTAGGTAATTTTAGCATTTCTCAACATTTACTTATTATTTGAGGTATTTTCCTAGATTTCCAAAAGAAAGTATATATGAACTGTTTCACTCAATGTCAGTTGTCATCTAAAGATAATGTTTGTATGTCTAGCACATTTTTGCCTAGAAGGCTTTTTAAACCACAAACTGACTCATAAGGTAGGCTAACAGAGAAAATAAACCGATACTGATAGATCTAGAAACATTTTAATTATTTACTTCCTTAGATTGTTCATAAAGTGCTTTTTTTGTTGGTTTCAGGATGAGTAAGGAAATGCAGATTTAGTAGGGTAAACACTAAATTTTGGCACAAGCTTGCTGAAAGGCCCAAGTTTCTTTGTGCTATAGATGTTTGGGCCCCCATTTCTTCATCTTAAAGGGCAATCCCTTTTCTTAGCTCCACTTGTGTTTAAGTCTCTCATACTTTTGATCCTTTGGAAAAATTAAGCAGCATGGCCATGGAATCTCACAATGAACCTAAAGAGGATTTCAGAAGTTATAGTTCATGTCTGAAAGATAAATATAAATAATATAATAAATAATATTGTGTAATACTTATGTTTTATAGAGTAAATCAAAGATGTTTTGAAATTTTTGAATGTTGTTTACTGAAAGGGCAAATATAAAATAAAATTTCATGCATATTTCAAATAATGTAAAAATGATGAGTATAAGTAAAATTTTGGTAGAATAACTTGAAAAAGAATATAATCATATATTCCTTTCTGTTAGTCTAGCCCCTCTCCAGATCAACAGACATGTGTGTTTGGTTTGTTACAGCCACTGCTGATGCTAAGTTCCCACTACTACCATTCCCTGGGGACAGACCCCAGTTTACCATCATTTGATCCTGTCTTCCCATCATCCAGACTCCCCTGTATCAAGGTTTCTATTCGGCCAACCAAGAGACCGTTCAGCTACAGCCAATCAATATTGTAGCAATGACAGTGATTATGACATCAGTAACAACAGAATGATAATAGTGTCCTGTAATTTTATAGTGTTTGCATGTGCAAGGTACCATGCTAAGCATATTACATCCATTAAGTTTTCGCAAGTCTGAAAGATAGTTACTATTATTGTCTCATATTTACAGATGGAAAAAATGATCTTAGAATTAGAATTGCCTAATTGACCCAATTGAGCCAGCAGTATGACTCCAGAGCAGTGCTCTTGACTCTCTGGGTTCCAGCTACATTTTTAGCTGTTTTAATTTTATATTGATGTGCTTATCTTATGCTGAGTGCTTCAGTTTCAACTGTGAGCCACAAGCAGACAGGGATTCTGATTCTGACTTCACAAATTTAAAGAACAATAGGGGAGACAGACAATCAGACCACATAAATGAAAATAAAAACCACAATGAGCGCCTTGAAGAAAAGGTACATGGTCCTGTGAGTATATAATTGTGAGGGCTCTAACCTAGTTTCAGGATCAGGATGACTACTTTGGGGTAGTAAATTTGTGATGAGAGTAGAAAAATTAGTAGATAATGAATAAGGAAAAGAATATTCCAACAGAGGAAGGGAGAATGTTGAGAGGCAGGAGGGAAAATGAACGTTAGCTTTACAATGTGTTAGGATTAAAAGATCAGTAATATCCTGTCCCTGTCTTTAAGAAGCTTGCAGTTAGTGGCGTGTGTGTGTATGTGTGTGTGACCAGTGGTTACCACAGAGTGATAAGTGCTAGGATAAGAGCATTAAGGCATTGCCTGTGCTTTTAGTAGGGAGAAAAGCTTGATGAAAGGAGAGGCCATTTGAGATTTGCTGTGGAAATACCTAGGAACTTGGTAGCCTGGGAGGGCATTTCGCATCACGCTTGTGCAGAGATGAGAAGTGAAAAGACCCTCTACGAACCAGTGTGTAGGTAGAGTGCCAGATGCTTGCTGGGTGGAAGGAATAGGCAAAGGGCACGTTGGAACTGTGCTGGAGGATGAAACTCTCAGGCCTGGGTGGGCCAGCTAGAGATTAGGCAGGTTTATCCATTGGTCCCCACCTTAAACATTGCTATTTATGAATTTCTTTAAAGTACTCCTGCCCCCAAAAGCTTCATTTGCTATTTGTTTTTAAATAGAATTTAGATTTTTTAGCCGGGCATTCCAGCTCTTCATGACCTGATTGAATCTACTTTACAGTCTTTCGTGTCATACTTATTTAAATTGTTATCTTTGTCAAGTCACAATGTAGCCTATATGTCTTTGCCTCTTCCTCTTGGCACAGACAATACTGTCTTTCCCCTAAATTCCTTTCTACATTTGCCTCTGGAAATTCTTGCCATCTTTGAAAATCCAGCCCCAAATTCAGATCCTTTTGCTGAAGTCTTTCCTCATCATTCTAGCTAGAATTGCTTGCTTACTTCTTATAAACTTCAAAACTCTGTCACAGATTGTCTTCTGTTAAATTTTGTTGTGTCTCCAACTAAATTGTAAACTCGAGTGGAATTGTCTTACCAAATTTTGTATTTTGTGCAGTATAATGCTTTTCATAATTCATACACAAAAATATTTCTTGAACATTAAAAAAGTATAATACATTAGGAACATTTCCCCTATCTTCCATTGAATAAAAGATATGGATGTTATTCAAGAGAGCATATGTAAACTCTTTTTTAAGAAAACCTAGTGTTCAACTTATATTTGCTTCCCTTTTAATATCACTCTTATATGTTCATTATGCATCAATTTATACATAGTAAACTCTGCTTTTGTGGGCCCAGAACACTTTTGGGCTTCTGCCTCCCTCTTTTTTTTTTTTTTTTTTAGCAGAAAAGATGGTGGCTTCTGTGCTGCATTTATTGCCACAGTTTATTGCTAAGTCTAAAATGTCTGCAGTATATTGGAGGGGAAGGACCTATGTGTCTCATTCTCTATTTAAGTCCAAAGAGCTTGAACTTTATTCTTTTTCCTTGGATAAAACTTCCACCGGTGACAATTCCTTTCATATATACTGATTTCCAGTCTGGAGGACATGCCTTTCTCACTTCTCCCTATCTCAAACATTCACCAAAGTGCTCTAGTTGGCTAAGAAAAGTTAGTGTCATTTCTGACTCATGTCTCTTCTTTATCCTTCATGTCCAACCAGTAATTGTTGTTGCTGTTTTTATAATCTCAAAATGTCACACAACTTCCTATCATCTGTACTTGAGATCTTAATGATCAGAACCCAGTCTTGATTCCATACCTAAAAGAGCAAAGACCTGAAAGTTAGGCAAATCAGAGAAAGAAGTTTTGGAATTAGGCAGGCGTAAGATATAATGTTGAGGTCTTTCTTCCATTGGAGAGCTTCTGCAAGTAGATCACTTTCCAGAGGAGACTTGGTGGTAGGGAGTCTTCATCAGGACTTAACTCCATCAGTTCATTCAATAGATTGAACACCTAGTATGTGAGATATAGCAATGAGCAGAAGATGAACAAAAATACCTTTTTCATGCACTAACTCTTATTCCCCTACCTCTTCTTTATCTTCTGTTTTCACTGTAAAAGATAGCGACATAGACTAACGATACTCAGTACAAAATATGGTATCTCTAAGAAATTCCATAGTGATATTTGAACTCTGGAAAACATTCTCAGGAGAATTGGCACATGTGCATTAAAAAAGGTTTTATTTTAGGAGAAAAGAAAAAAATAAAAACACAGATGATGGCTGTAAGTCTGAATTAATTATACTTTGAGGTACATATTGTATTATTCTTAATAAAGAGAAGTAGAGGTTAATGATTCACAGCAGGATTTCTCAATCTTAGCACTTTGGGCCAAGTTGGAGCTTTTGGGCCAGATAATTCTTCGTTGTGAGAGGTTATCCTTTGCTTTATAGAGTATGTAGCAATATCTCTGACCTCTATCCACTAGATACCAGGAACACACCTCCCCAGTTGCGTTAACCAAAAACATGTCTCATCATTGCCAAATGTCCCCTGGAGGACAAAATTGCCCCTATTTGAGAACCTCTGATTAAATGACTTTGTTAAGTGCTTTACTAAATATCTAATGTTTCATAATTATTATCTGTAATCTTTTGTTTATACAAAATTAGTCTAAATGATTTTAGAGGGCCTGAACATTTGGGATAAGACCAATAAATTCATATTTAAATAACTGTGTGAACTGAAAGCTAAGTGTGAAACATTCTAACATTTTATTTTCAGAATGTTATATTGTATCATTCTGATGATAAATGTCCTATATGTTGACTATGGGAAATTTAGACAAAAGAAAGTATAATAAGAATCACCCATTATCCCACCATCCAGAACTAACCACTGCTTACCTTTCATTTACTTTTTTATGCTATTTACCAAAAAAAAAAAATTATTTTTTGCAAATGGGGAAAATAACTTTCAATTGTTAAATTACTGCCAATTTAAATTAGAGAAATTTTAAACTAATTAAACTATAATAGGAAAATAAATTTATAAACTAATACAGAAAATTTTGTCATCTGGGAAAATTCAATAAAAAATCAAGGGCATTATATTAATATGTGTTAATTTTTGCATGCTAAATATAGAAAGTATTGGTATGTTCTATTTATTTTGTATAAAAATTTAGAAGGTCTTTACTAAATTGTTGACTAGTTTTCAGTTTTGTAGGTAAGTTAGTATTTTTTTCTCCTGGCTGATATGGAATTCAGTTCTGCTAATTATATTTAGAGATGACCTTCATTTTAAAATATACTATTTAAAATTCTATAATTTAGTATCTTAAATTTTTAAGTAAAATTCCATGAAAGAATTGTTATTAAAATTTATCAGTTTGTATGAGCTTTGATGAATCTATATATATAACGAAAGCGTATTAAGTACCTTGTTAGTGTTATATGCAGTTGAGAGAAGGTGAGTTTTTATTTCTTTTAGAAAGGAAGATGTTTGGCCACAGAGCAGAGAGTAAAAAAACATTCTTGGCAGGAAAATTAATGCAGATAGTCAAAGGTAAAAACTGTCCTTATTTTGAGTTTGAAAATTTTTATATATGACATAGGGAATTCCCTGGAGCCCCTCTCAACTTGAAATTCCCAAATTGGTTTCAAAGATGCACAAAAGCATATATCCCTTTTTTATGCTCAGAAGATTACATGTTGACCTAGTTTTCAGTGGCAAATATACTTTAGGTCTCTCTGGCACTATAGGAAATTAAAAACCTATATGAAAGGAACCTATGTTAATTTTCACTTAATATGAAAGGAGATAGCCTTTATTGTACCCTCTTTGAATGTTTGTTTCTCAACAGGGATTGATTCATTATCTGCTCATCCACATATTTTGTTAGTTGTCACCCATGTATCTTTAATCATTGAGATTCCCCTTCTACACTCAGACTGTATTAACATTTTCATATTGTGTGCACTTAAATTATTGGCTAGGCTACTCATTTTCTCAACACAACCACAAGGAACAGTTATGCTGAGAAATCTAATGTCCATCCTTAGTCTAATGTCAGTAATTTTGTTCCTACCATATATTCAAAGGTACGCCTGTTGCTATCAGTTTCTGCTATGGATTTCATGCTAGAAATTTTCTCTTGTCTCCTGGATATTTGGCCTATTCTCAAGATAAATGCTAATCAGAATGGAGGTTGGACTTCACAGTAGGTTCAGGAACATCATATTTTAGCTAGTAAAAAGAAAGCACCACAAAGGATCCTGAATATATTCGTTCTCATTTTAAAATTCCCCTTAGCCTTTGCTTTCTTTGTGCTATTATTTCCCCCATCTCTTCTAAAATACTGCTGTTTTGAAATCTTTCACTCATTTTGCTCCTCTCACTGTGTTGTGTGTGTGTGTGTTTCTCCTCTTGCTCAATTTCCACCCCCACTCTCTTCCTGGTGTAAAGAGCTTCTGTAGGAAATTGATAATCGGTGTCTTTCTGCTTCAAAGTCTTTAACACATGGAGCTGGCTGCTAAGAGAAATTGACCAGGTTCCTGTGATCCTTGTCAGTTTCTCTGATTAATCAATTTTTCTTTACTGGAGAAGCTGCTTTTAACAAAAGAAAACTAGCTTGAAATTTCAATCATTTGCCCATTGCTGCCAAGCTTGTATCTGCTCTTCTGTTCCTATCTATCACTTTAGCTTTTTGTTATAAACTTTTAAATCTTGGCTTTCAGTTACCTCATTTATACTGGAGGATGAACAGCCAATTTCATTTAATTCATACATCCTTGACAATTACAGCTAATTTTAATACTTGCACAATTTAATTTGTAATGTGCTTCCTATTCAGAAGGGAATGATTGCAAATCAAAATGCGTGCATTTCTTTCTTAACTCTTGTTGACTTTCCTACAAAACCAAGGCAAAGCACTTCCAGCGCACTTAAAAGAAAATCATGCTGTCTTAGAAACTAACAGTGGTGAGATCTAGAAAAACCAGGGAGAGTTACTATATTGCTTTTTCTTTAATAGAGGTATTTCTTTAAACATGTTAAGTACTATTATACTTAGATACAGAGTTAAAAGAATTTGTCTTTAGGTCATGGGCAAGTTTGAGCTGCCAGTTAGCTTGATAATAAGGTTTATAAGATCTGATGAGAAAATTTACAAAATGACCAAAATGTATTTGGACTATTCCTTAGGTATTATATAAAGGTGTTTACACATAGTGATATTAGATATAGACAAGACTATTCCTAGGAAGGAGTTAATTTGAATGACTTCAGGCCCAGTGGTGAGATTGAATGATGGCTAATGCTTCAAAGCATGTTTTGTAAATGAGTATTCTATAGTGTTTTAGTAAGTGTTCCCCGAAAGGGAAAAAAAGTCTTTATTCATTAAGTTCGGGAAATTCTTGGTTACACAAAGTTCAGCTAGTTTATTCACTTAATATATGACTTTTCAGTGCCATATTATAAGTATGCTATCGGCTTCTAAGATAAAGATGCAGATTATGATATTTTTCATACTTGAACATTGGCACCTTGGTGGTACCTCTTTTTTTTTTTAAAGAATCATCTCATGGGGCATGGTTCCATGAGAAACTGAGAAATTCTTGGATGACGGTCACGAATTTCAGTTCAGTCGCTCAGTCATGTCTGACTCTTTGCGACCCCATGGACTGCAGCACGGTCACGAATTAATCAATAGTAATTAATTTGTTGTTTAGTTGCTAAGTCGTGTCTGACTCTTTGCGACCCCCATAGACTGTGACCCCCCAGGCTCCTATGCCCATGTGATTTTCCAGGCAAGAATACTGGAGTGGGTTGCCATTTCCTTTTACAATTACCATATAATTATTATTGTGTAATAATACTGTGTATCAATAAATGTTAACATCTTTAGCTTATAATTTATCCTTAAATTGAAAGAAATTAAAGGTCTTCTAAACATCTAAACATTTTAATGCTATATTTTTATTTTATAAAACCAGAGATATAAATAATATTTAGGACATTCATTAAAGCTGGGAGAAGGGGGTGGTTCATCATATAAAAATAGCCTAACAGATGAATCAGGTAAGCATTTAGAAAACCATTAGCCATGCATTTGGGCATTTAAAGGAGAGTGAAGATAGCTCAAGATTGGTGAATGGTATTGGTGGTGATTATAAGAAAGTTGTAATTTGGCTGAAGGTTCTGTGTTAAGTGGAATAAAAAGAAAAATGGTACACATTTGTCTTTCACTAGCAGCTTGTGGGCCTCTGGCCTGTGGCACCTGGCTTCCTACATCTTTTTCTTTTTTTTTTTTGCTTTTAAAAAATTGAGCAGTAGTTATGGTACAATATTATACATTTCAGATGTATAACATAGTGATTCACAATTTTTAAAGGTTATACTGCATTTATAGTTATTATAAAATGTTGGCTATATTCCTTACGTTGTATAAAATATCCTGGTAGCTTACTTACTTTAAGCATAAGTTCATACCTCTTAATTCCCTACCCCTATCTTGCCCCTCCTCTGTTCCCTCTCCCCACTGGCTTGTTCTCTGTATCTATGAGTCTGTTTCCTTTTTTGTTGTATGCCTTAGTTTGTTGTATTTTTTTCAATTCCACATATGTGTGTGTTTGAGTTGCTCAGTCGTGTCTGACTCTTTCTGACCCCATGGACTGTAACTCACCAGGCTTCTCTGTCCATGGAATTCTCCAGGCAAGAATACTGGAGTGGGTTGCCATTCCCTTCTTCAGGGGATCTTCCTGACCCGGGAATGGAACCCAGATCACCTACATTGCGGGCAGATTCTTTACTGTCTGAGCACCAGGGAATCCCAATTCACATATAAGTGCTATCGTGCAGTATTTGTCTTTCTCTGTACAACTTATTTCACTTAGCATAGCACCTTCCAAGTCCATACATGTTGCAATAGCAAAATTTCATTCTTTTTTACGGCTGTCTCCCTCTTTTTGAGTAGTAGCAGAGTCTGCTTGAAGGCGGCCTCCTCCGTTACTCACCAGGATTATATCAGGTATGCTCTCCTGGCAAACTCTAGGTGTCCTAGAGTAGTGATTCTGAGCTTTTTTTTTTTCAGTGTTAATAATTTCTGATCTCTTGCAGATGATACACCTTGGTGCAAATCCTTTCTCAGTTTGTATGCTTGTCATGGTCCGGTAATGAACCGCTTACTTAGCAGCAGTTATCCTCAGACTGCACCAGCACTATTACTAGATTATCACCACTTCCGCCCTGCTCTCAGCTGGTAAATATCTTACCACTTACAACTGCCAGAAATTCTTCCTATTATGAACTAAACCTTCTATTCTACAACCAGAGAAAAAAATGGTTTAGAAACTTAGGTGCTGTTTCAGAGATTGTAATTTTGTTACTTTAGTGGACCAGTAAACACTAAAAAAAAAAAAAAGAAAAAAGGGTGACGTGGTACTGTTTAATAATTGGCTTTCTAAAAAAAATTGTGTCTTATAAGTTTTACTGATACAAGTTCTAATGGAGAATACAATTTACAAATAATAACATGTAATACTTCTTATTATAAATTCTATGTGGCCAATTGATTCTCACAGAATATCTTCCTTTTTTTCTGAACTGTTTTTTATATATAGCCAAACTGTGCTTGCAATTGATGAACAAATACAGTTCATACATGAATGTTAAGTGATATTTTTACACTAATGAGTTAGCCCATAAGTCAAACAACAAAGACAAAGATGTATGTTCGAATTTTATTGTGACTTTTTTGCTGAACTGGATAACAGATTTTGAATATTTTGGAATATTTCCTCAGTTTTGTGCTATTTACAGTGTAACAGCTATAGAAATGAATCACTGTTATATTTAATCTGTATTATTAACATTTTCTCCATCACTTTCCTAAGTGTGTAGACAATCAGTAAAACAATACATGTGCCATGATTTGTACTGCTTGCCAGTTTTCATGGTATCAGTACTTCCACCATAGCCAATCGGAAGCTATCAGTGTAATGTCAGTGAGGTGGAACTGGGGAGAAATGCACAGTGACATACAATTATGTACTGGTTCCACTGTACATACTCAGAAGATGTAAGTAACCTCACAATGTAGGTAATAGTAAAGGCAGTAAAATAATTAGGGAGTAATAACTTTTGAGTATTTTTTTAACCAATTTTTTCATATAATTTATTTACTTTTATCTTTATGTTAACTTTTAATACTGGCCATGTTTAACAGCTATCTCATGAAATTCTTACAAATTTAACAATGAGCTGTCTTTAGCTGGTATGAGTCAGCTCTGACATGCCACTGCAGAGCCTGTTTCTTATTTTGCAACGTAAGGGCATGTATTTGTAATTACTGTCAGTTCATAAGAGGGATATCATCTCTGAGTAAAGGAAAAAGTCCAAAAAAGACAACTTGCAAGCTCTGACATTGTCCCTATGTTTTACATTTCTGCAGTGCAGTGTTTAAAATGTCATATGAGTTTCTGCACAGCTATAAGGAAAGTACTGTCCTGGATAGTGTAAGTAGCATCCGAATGAAGCTAATTTTTATTAGCTAGTGAATACATACCAGGGATCACTCAAATATTTTTCTGGTTTGGTTGAGATAGTGAGTTACTGTTAGTCTTAAGAATTTTGTAATCTTCAGTGGATGAGGAAAGGCACTTACAGATAAGAAAGAATGTAGAAAACAAACTCCAAAGACTTAAAATTTTGTGTAGTCTTTTTTTTTTTTTTAACCTTCCACACTGCACTGGCAGGTAGCTGCTGTGTAAGAGCTATTATTTCTCTAGGGCTGTTATCTTTGAGCTGTAAGACAGGCCTTGAGCACTGCGTTGTACACTGCTTCCTGCTCTTGATGAGGTCTACGTTTTTTTATATTTCTCTTCTTCCTTTTTTCCTTCCTCCCACTTCGATACTGAATTAGCTTTCTATTACCACAAACTTAGTGGCTTAAACCGTACCCATTTATTAGCTCACAGTCTATAGGTTGGAAGTCTCCTCAGTGTGGCCATGTTCTCTAGTGCTGGGTGCTCAGATTATCACAAGGCTAAAATCAAGGTTTCAATCAACTTGTTCTCATCTCTAGCTCAGTGCTGTCTAGCTCATTCCTGTTGCTAGTACAAAATGCTTCTTTGTGACTATAGAGCTGAAGAATCCATTTTCTCATCAGCTATGAGCCAGGTACCACTCTCGAGTCCTAGAGGCATCATGGACCCAAGATCTCCATGTCAGCAGTGGTGGGTCATATTCTTTGCCTGCTTCAAATCTCTCTGCCTTCCCCTTCTGTCACGAGCCAGAAAAAAATTCTGTTTTTGAAAAAACTCATGTGGTTAAATAGAACCCAAGACACACCCCATAATCTCTCTTTTGATTAACTCAGGGTCAACTGTTAGTAACTGTAATTACAACTGTTTAACATAATGACAGGAGTGATATTCCATCACCTTCACCAAGGAGGGAATTATTAAAGGGTTAGGGATGATTGTTTGTGAGTGACAGAATTCTGTCTACCGCAAATACTAAATGCATCATGTCTCACTTAAATATAATGATGGCGATGTTAACACTTTCCATGTGATAAAACTCTAAAAATTATATCTGAACCCAATAGCTGTTTGCTTCAGATTAGATATTAATTTTTAGTATACATAACAATTTAATCTCTTGAATGAGCAACTTAAAATAATGGAGTGAAGATATTAACATTTATAAAATAGTGAAGACAAGATTGTATTGTATTTAATTCTTAAGTCTAACTAGTAATTAATTACTTAAAATGTATTAATTAAAAAGGCAACTTATTTTTGACATGTAAATGTCGGTTCATAAAATCAGTTAAAGGTACTTACCTAAATGTGGGTGGCTAATACACTTGTATAAAATATAGATTCTTGTCCCTGAACAGGTAGCACAGCAAATACACTTTCTCAAGAAAAGGGAGTGTCACCAAGGTAGAGGGAAAAATAGATAAAAAATAGATAAAAAATTATTCTTCATCAAAGTGGCAGGCTTATAAGGAAATAGTTACGCAATAGCTTATGGCAGAATTTATTTCATTATTGATAATAGTACAAATATTGACATTAAGAAAATCTGTAAGAATCAGCATATGTTTAAATTATGATATATCCATGCAGTGGAAAAACTTAACCTATTCATTGATCCAGTATTTGTTGAATACCTACTACATGTATGTGTTCATTTTGCTCAGCTTTGGATAAAATATGTTAGCTATTAAAAAATAATTTGAAGAATAACTAATGACTCAGAATATGTTCTTTATGAGCTGTTAAGTGTTATAAAGCTAAATTTATTAAGTACAATTTTAGTACTTTTACTGATACGCATAGAAAAATTGAAAATAAATACATTTTTAATGCATTTGGCTACACTGTGTGACTTGCAGGATCTTAGGTCCTTGACCAGGGATTGAACCTGTGCCCTTGGCAGTGAAAGCATAGGCTCTTAACCTGTGGAACTGCCAGGGAATTCCCCCAAAAAATTTTGATTGGTCCTTCCTTTATGTTTTCTTAATCATATTTGTAAAGAGTTTGTACACCTTTCTTTCTTAACCCCAACATTTACACTCTGGTGATCTATAAAACATTGCTGAGTTCACGTAACTGCTGTATTACATGTCTCTTGTGACTTTCCGATAAATTATTTTCGGAATTGTTTTAGTATCATAAACTGCTGTATATTAAAACAATGTAATCTGTAACAAGGAATACTTTTCTGATGCCATAGAGTTTAATATCATATTTTTTCCTAAGTTATTCAGCAAACAAATGTCTCAATAGAAAAAAAAATGAAGATAAAAGAAAGAAGTCTTTTTACTCAGAAGGGAGAGAAAAAATAGCATGGTTTACTTATTTTGGAGAGAGCAAAAACGCTCTACTCAGGGGGAAGGAGTAGGAAGAGCAAATCACAATTAGGAAGTTTCTAAGAATTGATGCTTTTGATCTGTGGTGTTGGAGAAGACTCTTGAGAGTCCCTTGGAGTGCCAGGAGATCCAACCAGTCCATCCTAGAGGAGATCAGTCCTGGGTGTTCATTGGAGGGACTGATGTTGAAGCTGAAATTCCAATACTTTGGCCACCTGATGCGAAGAGCTGACTCATTGGAAAAGACCGTGATGCTGGGAAAGATTGAGGGCAGGAGGAGAAGGGGATGACAGAGGATGAGATGGTTGGATGTCATCACTGACTCAATGGACATGGGTTTGGGTGGACTCCGGGAGTTGGCGATAGACAGGGAGGCCTGGCGTGCTGCAATTTTTGAGGTCACAAAGAGTTGGACACAACTAAGTGACTGAACTGAACTGAACTGCATAATGTATAATGTAAATATATTATTTCATTTCATCTTGGTATTCATTTGGATTAGAGATTATTTCATTTTAAAATGAGAAGATTAAAGCTCAGAAGGTTAAATAAACTTGACTGACGTCATAGAGTAGTAAGTGCCTTAACTAGTATTCTCATCTGTGACAATAGAGACTTTCCTATTATATTTTTGGTGGGAGAATGGAAATTTAATTTAGTTGTGTGCTTTCAGTAGCTATACAGTTTTGCTGGAGATTTTGAGATGTGGAAGGACCTAGAGAAAAACATGTAAAATGTCTTTTTTTCTAATGAAACATCTTACTATCCAACATCTGATGTTTGATTTAATGGTGAAAGTTGAAGAGCAAAGAATGTTGTAAATTTATATAGACTTACTATTAAAGAAAATTAACAACTTATTAAGATGCCAAAACTATATATTTTATGCGTTGAGTAGTTATTATTCTAGGCTATGTTTCTATGAAGGAAATATTTAAGTCTATGCTGTTCATGTGATAATCACTTATAAAGAAAGTCACTTATAAAAAAATCACTCTTGAAATGGATTAAAATTAAAAATTTAGTTTCTCTGTTGCAGTAGCCACATTTCAAGTGCTCAGAAGCTAATATTATTAGTAGCTATTGTCTTGCACAGTACAAATATACAACATTTCCATCATCACAGAAAGCTCTGTTGGAGAGTGCTGACTTAGATTATTCATTTTTATTTTATAGGAAATAATTTGTTTAGTGGTTGTCAGCTTAACTTTTAATTTTAAGAATTTTTTTAATTTGCTAGTTACACCATAGTTCTCCCACTTATATTTCTTTGGGATTAGAAGGAGACTAGAAATTGATTAAGACATTGTTTATTTTGGCTTTTTAAAAACTATTTTAAAATTTATTTTTGTGCTTAATATTTAAAGGCATCATATATAGTTGTAGTTAATCCATATTCTTATATGGATTTTCACATATCTATAATTGGTATTGTATATCATTCTCTTCTATGAATATACCATATTATCATCATTATTATCAATTGATGTTTAAATATTTTGTGCCATTATTAATGATGCTGTACTGAACATTGTCCTATAAGTCTTCCAGTACACATGTGTAAGAATTTTTCTAGACTGTTATCTCAAAATAGAACTTTTGAATCATATGGTATGTGTGTTTTCAACTTGATTCAGAAATGCTAAATTGTTTTCTTCAGTTCAGTTCATTTCAGTTCAGTTCAGTCACTCAGTCGTGTCCGACTCCCTGTGACCCCATGAACCGCAGCACACCAGGCCTCCCTGTCCAACACCAACTCCTGGAGTCCACCCAAACCCATGTCCATCAAGTTGGTGATGCCATCCAACCATCTCATCCTCTGTCATCCCCTTCTCCTCCTGCCCTCAATCTTTCCCAGCATCAGGGTCTTTTCAGATGAGTGAGCTTTCCGCATCAGGTAGCCAAAGTATTGGAATTTCAGCTTTACCATCAATCCTTCCAATGAATATTCAGGACTGATCTCCTTCAGGATGGACTGGTTGGATCTCCTTGCAGTCCAAGGGACTCTCAAGAGTCTTCTCCAACACCACAGTTCAAAAGCATCAATTCTTCCACGCTCAGTTTTCTTTATAGTCCAACTCTCACATCCATATGTCACCACTGGAAAAACCATAGCTTTGATTAGATGGACCTTTGTTGGTAAAGTAATGTCTCTGCTTTTTAATATGCTGTCTAGGTTGGTCATAACTTTCCTTCCAAGGAGCAAGTGCCTTTTAATTTCATGGCTGCAGTCACCATCTGCAGTGATTTTGGAGCTCAAAAAGATAAAATCTGTCACTGTTTCCACTGTTTCCCCTTCTATTTGCCATGAAGTGATGGGACCAGATGCCTTGATCTTAGTTTTCTGAATGTTGAGTTTTAAGCCAACTTTTTCACTCTCCTCTTTCACTTTCATCAAGAAGCTCTTTAGTTCTTCTTCGCTTTCTGCCGTAAGTGTGGTGTCATCTGCACATCTGAGGTTATTGATATTTCTCCCATCAGTCTTGATTCCAGCTTGTACTCCATGCAGCCCAGCATTTCTCATGATGTACTCTGCATACAAGTTAAATAAGCAACTCTACAGTGTTGACGTACTCCTTTCCTGATTTGGAACCAGTCTGTTGTTCCATGTCCAGTTCTAAGTGTTGCTTCTTGACCTGCATACAGTTTTCTCAGAAGGCAGGTCAGGTGGTCTGATATCCCCATCTCTTTAAGAATTTTCCACAGTTTGTTGTGATCCACACACAGGTAGAAAAGATAGAGAGTCATGGAAGAAAATATAAATGTTGGATGTCGTTAGGAACTACTCTAATAAGTTTGTAGTTGGAGTACAATAAAGATAGTAAATTAGGAGGGTTGGAAGGGTAAGGAGAGACCATTGGTGAAATGTTTTAAATGATCAGCTTAGAATATAGTTCAGGTAGATTCCTAAATCAGGTCATGGTGTGATGAAAATGAATGTTTGTGGACAGTACAATTGCTTTTGAAATTATTGAATGTCTAAAAATGATTTTAATGAACATTTCACCTTGCCTGTAACTTTAAGTCTATTTTTATTAAAAATACTTGTCCCTGTACTTTCTTACACTTTTATAGTTATAATTTTGTATTTTGAACTTTAAAAGGTTTTTGCTCAGTGCACCATGATACACTTTATTCTGCATCTTTACCTTTTTTCATGGCATCCGGTCCCATCACTTCATGGCCAATAGATGGGGAAACAGTGGTTGACTTTATTTTTCTGGGCTCCAGAATTACTGCAGATGGTGATTGCAGCCATGAAATTAAAAGACGCTTACTCCTTGGAAGAAAAGTTATAACCAATCTAGACAGCATATTAAAAAGCAAAAACATTACTTTGCCAACAAAGGTCCGTCTCATCAAGGCTATGGTTTTTCCAGTGGTCACATATGGATGTGAGAGTTGGACTGTAAAGAAAGCTGAGTGCATAAGAATTGATGCTTTTGAACTGTGGTGTTGGAGAACACTCTTGAGAGTCCCTTGGACTGCAAGGAGAACCAACCAGGCCATCCTAAAGGAGATCAGTCCTGGGTGTTCATTGGAAGGACTGATGCTGAAGCTGAAACTCTAGTACTTTGGCCACCTGATGTGAAGAGCTGACTCATCTGAAAAGACCCTGATGCTGGGAAAGATTGAGGGCAGGAGGAGAAGGGGATGACAGAGGATGAGATGGTTGGATGGCATCACTGACTCAATGGACATGGGTATGGGTGGACTCTGGGAGTTGGTGATGGACAGGGAGGCCTGGCATGCTGTGGTTCATGGGGTCACAAAGAGTCAGACATGACGTGAGTGACTGGATTGATTGATTGGTTGATTACCTTTTTTGAAGAAGATCATTCCAGTAGTTTTATGTGAGGGTGTCAGTTTTCTCAGAAAGGGAGAGACAGTAAAAACAGTGATATAAATGAAATGGCAAACATTTTAGAGGAAAAATTAACAAGTCTGTATTACAGATAAATGGAGTAAAGGAAGAGAAGAATAAAAAATTTTGACAAAACAATGACAAACTTGAAGTATAGCTTCACAGGTGGCGCTATTGGTGAAGAATCCACCTGCCAATGCAGGAGCCTCAAGAGATGCAGGTTCAATCCCTGGGTTGGGAAGATCTGGAGGCGGGCATGGCAACCACTCCAGTATTCTCACCTATAAAATCCCATGAACAGAGGAGCCTGGTGGGCTGTAGTCCATGGAGTCACAAAGAGTCAGACGTGACTGAGCAACTGAGCACACTATATACATAGCTTCTTTGTTAAAGAATACAGTATTAACAAAAGCAAGTAATACCCACCAAAGGTATTTCTGTTAAGATACCTTGAAAATTTCAAGCTATGCCTGATTATCAAAATGTGTTTTTTGTTGAAAGATTTGACATTTGGTGACAATGAGAAGATTTTGATGGTGGTAGAATTTGCTAGTGCTACGAAATTCATACTTACACTGAACTCAGAATTTGTAATCTGTGTGTGGCTGGGTTCACATCCCATAAAAATTAGTCTCAGAGCTTTAGTGAAGGCTGACACTTAACGGGTTTGATGCGTAGCATCCCCATTAGTGTTAGTATTTATCGGAAGGAACACTAGCCTTTCATCCTTAATTTATTCCCTGGTGCCTATTTGATAAGGTGGTTTCTTTAGATGCCTTGGAAAAACTGTCTTCTTTAAACACACTAATAAACTGAGGAAAAAGTTTCCTGTATTGGAGAAGTCTGATTGTTTAAAGAATTATTTTAAATGTTTTTATACTGTAAAATGTGAGTAGTTTTTTATCCACCTGATTTGTTTTAATTACATATAGAATAGTTTTAGATATAGTAATGTTACACAAATCAATCCATAGTATAACAGAATATTGAAGTTCATATGTCTAATTGCTGGATCATAATTTTAAGAAGTGTTTCATGTTGTAAAAATTAATAAGTAAAGAAGTTGGAAATGATTGAAGTTCACTGCAGTACAATTTATTGTATAATTCAAGTCCTGAGACTACATTCATAAAGTTCAGAAGAGGAAGGATATGAAATTAACATTTTGTCATTTTATTTAGATTATTCGATGTTAAACTTTAGTTCAAAAGGTACTTAACAATGAACATACCTTAAAATAGTTTAGGATTAGATGATTTACTTTATCTAATTTTACTCTTAGTATAATAGTTTAATTTATATTTAAAATATAGATAGTAATAATAACCAAGTAATTATTTGTGACTTAAGACTTTTTTGACTGTCACCACTTATATTTAATGCCTGTTTTTCTCCAAATGTGCCAGGTGTGTCATGTTACAGCTGCATGTATAAAAAATTAATTTCTTCTTGCTCATTCATTTCCTCTTAGAATCCAATATTATTAATCATTCACTGACAGGGACACTTAAAGTCAGTTTTTAGTTTAGATGACATATTGTTTATAAAAGTAGTGAGAGATATTTAATGAGTGCAATCTTTTATTCCAAATATATTTTAATTCCATATACTACAGTGTAGTTACACATTGGAGTCATATACATTTAAGTAAAGTGCATAAATCAATATAGAATAGGATAAACCATGAATCTTTTTCATATTAAGTCTATTTCAACTTTTACTTAGATTTTAAAAGCTTATAGAAACTTGTTAGGAAATTAAAAGGAAAGTTGCAAAATAAGAAAACTTGGCAACGCAGAGGCAAAAGTTTACTGTCTTTGCAGTATAAAGAAGTCTTCTGACTTAGTAAGAAAAAACAAGCATCCTTGTAAAAATGGGCAAAGGACAGGAACATAGAAATTCATAAAAGTATATATAGAAATTAAGTTTAAAGCAGCATTTAATGCATTAAAGTTTGGCAAATTTTTATTATTATTTTAATGATCATACCTGATGTTAGTAAAGTTGCAGGGAAATGATCAGTATCATTTATCTCTGGCAGAGATACATACTGATACAATTTCTAGGGTATAATTTGACAATACCTGTCAAAAATCTGTAAAGATGGATGTACACAAATGTTTTTATCATAGGATCTTTTAAAATTTTATTTTATTTATTTATTCCACCAGGCATGCGGAATCTTATTTCTCCCACTAGGGACTGAAGTTCCCCCACCAGGGATGCTTACCCTCTACTGGAAGCATCTTTTGGGTCTTTTTATTTTTGGCTATGCAGTGTTTCTCAGGGGATTTTAGTTCCTTGACCAGGGATTGAACCCCTGCCCCTGGTTTGGAAGTGCAGAGTCTTAACCACTGGGCCACTGGGGACGACCCTCTAACACTTTTTATAACAAAACATTAGAAGCAATTAAATGTTCATTAGGTAATTAAATTATGAACACCCACATAATGTAACACTGTGTGGCCAGTTTTATAAAATGATGTTTTCAAACTTAGATGGTTCAACTGTGTAAGTGCCCTTGATTTCTTTGGAGGAAGTTTGAGGACCCTCGAAGAAGAGGAGGCAGAACACGACTTCGTTCTGCTTCAACCACATCAGCTTTGTCTTACTTGTTTTTGGTTTTGTTTTTGTTAAAGTATAATTGACTTATGATACTATATTTATTTCAGATGTACAACATAGTGATTCAGTATGATATACTACAAGATAATCACCACAGTACATCTAGTCACCACCTGTCCTTAAAGTCATTACAGTATTGTTGACTATATTCCCTTTGCTATACTTTCTTCCCTCTGGCTTATTTATGTTATAACTGGAAGTTTATACCTCTGAATCACTCATCTGTTTTGCTCATCCTTCTCTCCTCTGTGGCAGCCATCACTTTGTTCTCTGTGAGACTGTTCCTGTTTTGTTATCTTTGTTTTGTTTTGTTTTTTTGATTCCACATGTAAGGGAAATGGTACCGAATTCATCTTTTCAGTGTCTGGGCTTATATCACTTAGCATAATACTATCTAGGTCCATGTATGTTGTCTCAAATGGCAAGGTACTATACTTTATTAGGGTGTGTGTGTGTGTGTGTGTGTGTGTGTGTGTACACATCACATTTTTTTTATCCATTTATCTGATGATGGACACTTAGGTTGCTTCCATATCTTAGCTGTTATCAGTAAGGCTGCAGTGTATATAGGGGCACATATATCTTTATCAATTGGTGTTTTTGTTTTCTTTAGAAATACTCTGAATTACATTTCAGTGTTTTTATACAAAAGTTTCAAATAAGAGTCTGAAGAAAGAGTAGTGCCATGTGCAACTTTAAAAGGTTCAATGCAATGAAAAGTTCCACATGTTACTGCTAAATGAAAAATAGTTGTGTGAAACATTGGGTTATAGTAACATTCAGTGTTTGAAAAAAGTCAAATCTCTTACCTGTCTATGCCTATGAAAAAATGGGACCTTAATGATGATGAGTAACAAAATGATTTTTAAAATGGTAGCAGTGGTATGATGGAATTTCAGGTGATTTTTACTCTGTTTTTTGTATTTATAGATTTTATATTTTTATAAAATTAATGTTCTAATTAAGTTTTTATTTTATTAACTATAAAATTTACAGGTACTACTTGTGATAAGAGAAAAGGCAATAGCGATTACTTATACTTTTAAAATGTTATTAAATTTACATAGAAATTTCCCTTTAAATGTGTTTGTGGTCAGAAGTAGCTTTGGCCTCGTTGGCTAGCTGTTCATGAGAACTTTATTTATATAATAGATGGTATGTTGTAACTGAGTTTCTCTTTCATTACTATTTTTAATTGATAAAATGGTTTAAGTTTAAAGAATATGTAAAGGAAATAAGCAGAACTTGTATAAAAATATGTATTAAACTAAAAAAATAGAAAATGTTTCTTTACCCAAGAATAATAGCAACTGATTATAAGATCTACTATATGCCATGTAGTGTTCTAAGCGGTTGACATATATTAACTCATAGAATTCTTATAATAACTCAATTTAGGTACTCTTATTATATACTGAGAGCTTAATATGACCCAGGTCATATTCAGACTACATGGGTATATCTTCTCTTATTTTCAAAGAATTCCTGTTCCTTGAATTCCAGTTTATAATGCTAATTGCCTTAAATTTCAGGAGTAGTTCTCAGATGGTAGATGTCAAAATATATAAACGTACTGACATGTGTGTATATATTTTATATTTTGTTCGGATTTTCGGTTTGTTTTTTAATATTTATTTAGCTGTGCCAGGTCTTAGTTGTGGCATGTAGGATTCAGCTCCCCAACCAGGGTTGGAATCCAGCCCACTGCATTGGGAGTGCAGAGTCCTAGCCACTGGACCTTCAGAGAAGTCTAAAGATTTTCAGTTTTTTTATCTCATCCTGTTAGAAACATTTAAAACCTGCTGCTGCTGTTGCTTCACTCATTGCTGCTATCTTATGCAGAAAGGAAATTAAGAGGATTTTCTAAGTCAATTCAATGCCCAATCTCATTAAAACATTTTTGAAACCTGTCTTTGGTAGGCGTGGCCCTGAGTTACTGTGTTTGCGTTAAAGTAAGTTGAGCACCACACTTAAATAGAAATGTGTAGTGTCTATGTACTGTGCCTCTGGAACATGTGTAAGTCATTTGTCCTTGGAACATACACAAATCAGTTTTTTATATTTGAAGATGGCATTTCTTTTAGTATTATTTCCTGGTCCAGACTTCCCACTGTCAGTAAGATTTATGCCTGACTTATTTATGGTAGTAACTGATTGTCTTGAGCATTCACATACTCTCTTATCTGTGATCCTGTGGGCCTTCACAAAGCTAGGTAAAAAAAAGTTGGGAGAGATCCAGGTGCATTTAGACACCAGTCATTTCTATGGATGTGCTTTTTCTCAAGAAGAGATAATTCATTTCCAAAATTGTAAAAATTACGAAGATTCTAAGGGAAAATGGGACATGCGTAAGAGAAAGGAAGAATTATTAAGTAGGGCAATGAAGTGTTCAGAACAATTGGATAGGGAAGACAGGAGAATATAAATTTTGGGTTAAGCATGCTAGTGAAAATATCATGGAAACTGAAACTATTACTGAAAGATGATAAGCTAATTGTAGCAATATTATATCCCTATGAATAAAAGGGATATATGAGCCCTTCTCTAAGATTTTCTTGATAATTAAAAAAAGAACATATTCCTAGCTGGAAGTTGATTTTTTAAGCAAGTATTTAAACAATAGAGGAAAAGGGGAGGAAAGATAAAATACATAGCACATCATAAATTAATCTTAAAATTACATCTTTTTCTGTCTTGATTATTTGGAACAATTTGTAGCAATGTAGAGATTGTATTGTGGCATACCTGGGGCATTGCCGTACATATATCCAGTGATTTATCCAGTGAAAGAATTAGAGCAGAGTTGTGGAACTTGTTTCATGCCTGGGAAGATGCCCTGGGGCTTTGTGACCCTTCTGTGATCATTGGAGCAGGCTGGACACTTGAAGAGATCCTCTGATTTTTTTAGAGGAGGAGGGTTTGTTCATTTTTTTGCCCAACCTTGCGCCAGCCATAAAGATTTTCTCCCACGATACTTAATACCCCACAATCTGATAGATTGCTTGGAAAATGAAAGTGGTCATGCAGTTTATAAAAAAATTTCAAAATGATCTATCTTATGGTCATACCTATGTTCATTCTTTTAGATTAATAGAACTGATCTGTATAGTTATCCAGGGAATTCTCAGTGCTGAAAGCCTGGGTACAGTCCTTGGTCAGGGAACTAAGAACCCGCAAGCTGCACTGTGCGGCCGGAAGCAACAGAAACCTCAATCAAACAGTAGAGTGGTCAATTTTCAAACCTCCTTTGTAAAGTACCTATCAGATTTCTGACATAATTCTAAAACTGCACTGTTAAAGATGGCAGTCACTAACCTGAGTGGCTATTTAAATTGAAAGTAGTACAGATTATAAAATACTCGGTTCCCCAGTTACACTGACAGTATTTTAAGTGCTCAGTAGCCACATGTGGCTCGTTAGCAGCTACCATCTTGGATGGCTGAAATATAGAGAATTTTTATCATTGCATAAAATTCTATTGGTCAACATTCCTCTAGAGGATATATGTTTTGAGGCAGTCATTGATTTTGCTTAATCTGTAGCTTTTAAAGTGTAAGTTTATTGATGAGAAACCATTGTGTTTTTTTGAGTTGGGCAGATGTTGTTCTTGTAACTTTGATGGTGTATTACAATGGAAGTGGGTTTGTGAGTTAGCTAACTCTACTATAGGGGAGTTTCATTCAAGTTAATCAGTAACGGAGATTTACAGTATTAAGCTGTAAAACAAAAAGTTGGGCTTGTGGGAAAAAGCATTATGTAGGTAGGAAAGAAGAACACTAACTTTGAACACAGGAAATGTAATCTTGTCTTAGCTTTGCCACTAACTAGTTATAACGACTTTAGGCATTTAATTTTCCGAAGTTAATTTGCAATTTAATTTCTTTATCTCTGTATTATAGGTTTGAATAAAATATTTTTAACATCTCTTTTTGGTATAATATTAAATTTTGGGCCCTAGGTTCCATCAGATGGAAGAGGTAGTGCAAAGAGAAGGAGGTATTGATGAAGCTGCTAAGAGGACCTGCCCTTGTTCACAATCATCTTAGGAGAGAGCAGTTAGAAACCACTAAACCATCGCCCAGGAATATGAGAAGGGCTCTGTTGGTCTTAAGTTTTAGCAGTTTACCCTAAAATATTGTTTTCATTATGTTCACTCCTTCTGCCTAAAATCTTTCTTTTTTAAAAAACCTTCTTTTTAAAAAACTTTTTAATTTGTATTGGTGTACAGCCAATTAACAATGCCATGATAGTTTCAGGCGGACAGCAAAGGGAGTCAGCCATACATATATACATGTATCCATTCTCCCCCAAACTCCCCATCCACCCAGGGTACCACATAACATTGAGCAGGGTTCCCTGCACTATACAGTAGGTCCTCATTGGTTATCTATTTTCAGTATAGCAGTGTGTACATGTTCATCACAAACTTCCTAAAAACCTTCTCATGCAGATCTGGATTTAGATAGCATTTCCCCTGATCAACAACTGTGTGGTTGTGAGCAAGTTACATAACCTACCTGTCTCCATTTCCAGTTGGATGGGTGAAATGAAGTGATATCTCTTGGAACTTGCAGTCAATTCAGAGGGAAAGACACGTTATTATAGTAACAGATGGGAAAGTCTCTTATACATATGTGCCAGGTACTATAAAACAGAAAGGAAGGTTATCACCTGAGGCCTGGCCAAGGTAGGGAAGAGAGCAGTGGAAGGGTATTCCGGGTGGAGGAGAGTGCTCGTGGACGCTGGGATGCGAAAGTAGGTGAGGCATTGAAGAGGGTTAGAAGAGTGTGGTACGACTTAAGCCTGGGAATACAAGCAGAGGCTAGAAGTTTAAAGGACCAAGAAGTTTAAACTTCATGCCGAACCCTGCAGGGGTACACTGAAAGTTTCAAGACTGGATGTGTGAGCATCGTTGTGAAGTATGAAGAGAGAAGGAACAAACCCCCAAGATGTTCATTCTTGAAGCAATGTGGAGAATGGCTTAAAAGCAAAGAGACCAAGTAGGAAGCTGTTATTCCAGTTAAAGTGAGATGTGAGGAAAACTCATATTAAGAAATGGGGGGAAAGGAACTGATGCTTACAAGTGTTAAAGAAAATCAGTATGAGCTGGTGACTGGTTGATGTGGGGTTGAGGGAGATGGATGTCTCTGCGTAAAGCAACTACATGGATGATGGTCAATATTCACTGGATAAGGAAAACAGTGATGTGACTGGTGAGGTAATACAGTGTGTGACTCGGAGGCTATATCTCAGAACCAGACTGCCTGGTCTGAAATCGTAGCTTTGCCATTGATTAGCTTTGTGGTGCAGGACTGGTTACTTTGTCTGTTTCTTTCATTAGATTCCTTTACACATGCGTAATTATGTGTAAAATGCTTAGAATAATGCCTGGCAAGTAATCATTGTATGTATTTGCTGTTATTATTCATGGAGGATAGGAATTAGTTAAGTTTTAGACACAGTAGGGAGTTGTTCAGTCACTCAGTCATGTCTGACTCTCTGTGACCCCATTGAATGCAGCATGCCAGGCTTCAGAGTCCTTCTCTATCTTCCCAAATTTACTCAAACTCATGTCCGTTGAGTCAGTGATACCATCCATCTCATCTTCTGTTGTCCCCTTCTCCTCCTGCCTTCAGTCTTTCCCAGCATCAGGGTCTTTTCCAATGAGTCGACTCTTCACATCAGGTGGCCAAAAGATTAGAGCTTCAGCTTCAGCATCAGTCCTTCCAATGTATATTCACGGTTGATTTCCTTTAGGATTGACTGGTTTGATCTCCTTGCTGTCTAAGTGACTCTCCAGAGTCTCCTCCAGCACTGCAATTCAAAAACATCAGTTCTTCAGCACTCAGCCTTCTATATGGTCCAACTATCACATCTGTACATGACTGCTGGAAAAACCATAGCTTTGACTCTGTAGACTTTTGTTGGCAAAGCGATATCTGATTTTGATACTCTCTAGGTTTGTCATAGCCTTTCTTCCAAGGAGCAAGTGTATTTTAATTTCCTGGCTGCAGTCACCTTATGCATTGATTTTGAAACCCAAGAAGAGAAAGTCTGTCATTGTTCCTACTTTTTTCCCATCTGTATGCCATGAAGTGATGGGACCCGATGCCATGATCTTAATTTTTTTGAATGTTGGGTTTTATTTTTTGTATTTTTTTTCTCCCAATTATTTTTACTAGTTGGAGGCTAATTACAATATTGTAGTGGTTTTTGCCATACATTGACATGAATCAGCCATGGATTGACATGTGTTCCCCATCCTGAACCCCCCTCCCACCTCCCTCCTCATCCCATCCCTCTGGGTCATCCCAGTACACCAGCCCCGAGCACTTGTCTCATGAATCCAGCCTAGACTGGTGATCTGTTTCACACTTGATAATATACATGTTTTGATGCTGTTCTCTCAGATCATCCCATCCTCACCTTCTCCCATAGAGTCCAAAAGTCTGTTCTATACATCTGTGTCTCTTTTTCTGTCCTGCATATAGGGTTATCATTGCCATCTTTCTAAATTTCATATATATGCGTTAGTATACTGTATTGGTGTTTTTCTTTCTGGCTTACTGAATGTTGGGTTTTAAGTCAGCCTTTTCACTCTGTTCTTTCACCTTTATCAAGAGGCTGTTTAGTTCTTCACTTTCTGCCATTGGAATGGTGTCATCTGCATATCTGAGGTTGTTGATATTTCTCCCAGCAAACTTGATTCCAAGTTTGTGATTCATCCAGCTTGACATTTTGCTTGGTGTACTCTGCATATAAGTTAAATAAGCAGGGTGACAATATGCAGCCTTGGCGTACTCCTTTCCCAATTTTGAACTAGTCCGTTTTTCCATGTCCACTTCTAACTTGCTTCTGGACCTGCATACAGCTTTCTCAGGAGACAAGTAAGGTGTTCTAGTATTCTCATCTCTTTTTAAGAATTTTTCATAGTTTGTTGTGATCCACACAGTAAAAAGCTTCAGCCTAGCCTGTAAAGCAGAAGTGGATGTTTTTCTGGAATTCCCTTTTTTTTTTTTGTAAATGAGAGTTGTTATATAAGTAGTAGTTGAAATTAGTGGAATATAGAAACTCTTCCAGGGGAAGCAGATATAGTGAGTAGAAGGCCACAGTATGGTTCCAGGGAACTATGATAATTTACAAGTCAAGGAAGATGGGCTTATCGGTGTCACTAAAGGGGAGTGACCGGAGGCATAAAGAAGAAAATTAGGCCTTCAGATCCTGGATACTAAGGGTGAGGGAATGATTGATGTCAAATGCTGTAAAGCTGACAAAATACGATAAAGACTGAAGATTGAAGAGTCCACTGGATTCACCGTGAGAGCAGTTTTGTAGAGTTTAGGGCAAAGGTCACTTTACCAAGACCTGAGGAATAAATGGATGAAGATGTAATGGAGGTGGTGAGTTTTCATCTTTCTCCCCCTCTCTTTCACTGATTTTAAAAAAATTAATTTTATCAAAATAATAGTTAAAAAACCAAATGGTTAAAAAATGAAGTTGGTCTGTTAGGCTTAGTAGGTAAACAGGAAAAGCAGTCCTGTGTTCTATTGGTCCTCATCCCACTTCCTTTTTCTAGAGGAAATGAAACAAAATTGTCCAACTGTTTCTTCTGGAATTGACTGCCGTGTTTCATACTATTTCTTTTTCCTCTTAGATATTATCTATAGACTTTCTACTGCAGAAAATTACCTTTTCCTCCTCAGTCTTCAAAAAAAAGTTTAGTACAATGTTTGATTAAAGAAGTATTTAGTATTATTTTATTGTAGTGCATGAAAGTTAAGATAGGAATCACAGTGTACTGTGATTCCCCCCCCCCTTTTTTAAAGCAATTTTTAGAGTTAATAATTGCTTTTTCCTTTTTCTTATTTTTTTATGTATACATCATTACTGTGTCTCCAAAATAGTCAACAGAACTGGAAAGCTGCTCTGTAGCTTCAGACATCTCAGATCATTTGCCAATTTCATTTCATTTTTCTTGTAGCATCCCTCCTGGAGTTTGCCACACTCTTGCTCCAGAACTCTTGCTGTTGTTCTATGAAGACCTACTGGATAGCTCTTGGCCCTATGCTTTTTTAAAAAAAACAACTCATTTTGTGAAATTTTTTGCCTCTTTTCTATTTCTAGAACTCATGTCATCATCTTTCTTGGTTTTATCCCATGCCTGGATGGAGCACATCCTTAAACTGCTTCCTAAGAAAGAGTAAAAAGGAGGTAAATGTTTTAAGACTCCACGTGTCTGTTAGTTTGGCTAGGCATAGAATTCATACGGGAATAGTTTCTCCTCATATTTGCAGATATTTTCCTGTCATATTCTAGGGTCTGTTGTTGCTGTTGAAAAGTCAGATATCATTCTGATACTTACCCCTTTTTATGAGACTCCACCTTTCTTTTCTTTCTCCCTAGAAACTTTTAGGCCACTCCCCTCTCACCAACCTGGGTTGTTTTGAGGTTTCAGAGTGGTGTGCCAGGTTTTTAAATTAATTTTTACATGATTTGATTATTTCCATATGGAAACATGTCCTTCTGTTATTGAAACTATCCTCAAAATCCTTGCCTCCTTTCTTATTTCTCTCTTTCTGTAATTCCTGCAGGTGGATGCTGAATTTAAATTTTTTCACTATTATTGCCCATCATTTTTTGTCTTTATGCACTTTTGGAGTATTTAATCAGATTTCTAACACTTCTGTTGAATTTTCAGTGTCTCTAATCATATATTCAATTTCTAAGAGCTCTTGTTTTCAGGAGAACCCTAACTTGTTTTATGAATGCAATATAATCTTTCGTGTATCTAAGGATGCTAATTGCAAATTTTTAAAGCTTTCTTCTCCCTATTTGCCATGTTTCCTTCAGAACTTTTTTGTCTGTTTGCCTACGTTGACTTCTTTCTCCCATGTTGAAAGCACAGTGATTCTTGGCTGTCCATTCTTAAGAATGACCAAGATGTTTTGTTATGCGACAGTTTCACCGAATGCCTTGACACCACATGGCATGGTTTGCCTTCTGGTATAATTTTGTTTCTCCCCCTTGCCAGCCTGAGATAATGGCAGATACATTTAGGTTTGGGGTATAGTTACAGCTTAGCTCTAGATTCCTTTTTCTGTACCACATAGGAGAATCTATGTTTTGATAACAGACAACCTCAAATATTTAGTGACATATACAATTAAAGTTTTTTTCTCTTACATGTACAGTGTGGTCTGCAGGACCTTGTACTCATGATCCTCACTTTAGGACTCAGGCTAATGGAGGCTGTATCATGCAACTTCCTTCTCTAATTGATGAGGCAGGAGTAGGTAATACAGCAGATTGTACACTAGCCCTTAAGAGTTCTACCCGAAGTTATGGAAGTCATTTCTACTCAGATTTCATTGGCCAAAGCTAGTCATGTGGCCATGCCTAATTTAAAAGACAGTGGTGAAGTGCAAGCCTACGATTTGTTCTGAGGGAGAGAACAACCAGAATGTTTGAAATAGCTATAATGGCTATCACAATGGTATTCCACTTGCGTATGTTGTTTAATTTCTTTATGCTCTTGCCTTTTCGTGGGTTGCACAATAGATGTATCTTTCAAGAATGGGATGCCTAGCGTTCCCTGGTGGCTCAGTCATAAAGTATCCTCCTGCCAGTGCTGGAGATGTGGGTTCAATCCCTGATCTGGGAAGATCCCATATGTCTCAAAACAGCTAAGCCCATGCGCCACAACTACTGATGAATATATGCCCTAGAGCCTGGCAAGCTGTGATTTCCGAGTGCACAGGCTGCAACTGCTGAAGCCTGAGTGACCTAGAGCCTGTGCTCCACAATAAGAAAAGCCACGGCAATGAGAAGCCCACACACTGCAACTAGAGAATAGACTGCAACCAGTCACCACAATTAGAGAAAGAACCATGCAGCAGGGAGGACCTAGCACAGCCAAAAATAAATGAATAAATAAAATAATCTTTAAAAAAGAGAATTGTTCGGTCGCTCAGTCATGTCCAGCTATTTGCGACCCCATGGACTGCAGCACTCCAGGCTTTCTTGTCCTTCACTATCTCCTGGAGTTTGTTCAAACTCATGTCCATTGCATCAATGATGCCATCCAACCATCTCATCTTCTGTCATCCCCTTCTCCTCTTGCCTTCAATCTTTCCCAGCATCAGGGTCTTTTCCAGTGAGTCTGCTGTTTGTCTCGGGTGGCCAAAGGATTATAGCTTCAGCTTCAGCATCAGTCCTTCCAGTGAATATTCAGGGTTGATCTCCTTTAGGATAGACTGGTTGGATCTCCTTGCAGTCCAAGGGACTCTAATGAGTCTTCTCCAACACCATGGTTCAAAATCATCAATTCTTCAGCGTTCAGCTTTCTTTGTAGTCCAACTCTCAGATCCATACATGACTACTGGAAAAACCATAGCTTTGACTACATGGACCTTTCTTGGCACAGTAATGTCTCTGCTTTTTAATATGCTGGCTAGGTTGGTCATAGCTTTTCTGCCACGGAGCAAGCGTCTTTTAATTTCGTGACCGCAGTCACTGTCTGCAGTGATTTTGGAGCTCAAGAAAATAAAGTCTGTCACTGTTGCCATTTTTCCCTCATGTTTGTCGTGCAGTGATGGGACCGGATGCCATTATCCTCATTTTTTGAGTGTTGAGTTTTAAGCCAGCTTATTTCACTCTCCTCTTTCACCTTCATCAAGGGGCTGTTTAGTTCCCTTTTGCTTTCTGTCATTAGGGTGGTGTCATCTGCATATCTGAGGTTATTGATATTTCTCCCACCAATCTGATTCCAGCTTGTGCATCATTCAACCTGGCATTTCACATGATGTGCTCTGTATATAAGTTAAATAAGCAGGGTGACAATATACAACCTTGATGTACTCCCATTCCCAATTTTGAACCAGTCCGTTGTTCCATGTCCGGTTCTAAGTTTTACTTCTTGGCCTGCATACAGGTTTCTTAGGAGGTAGGTAAGGTGGTCTGGTATTCCCATCTCTTTACAAATTTTGCAGTCTGTTGTGATCCACACGATCAAAAGCTTTAACCTAGTCAATAAAGCAGAAATAGATGTTTTTCTGGAATTTCCTTGCTTTTTCTATGATCCATGGATTTTGACAATTTGATCTCTGGTTCCTCTGCCTTTTCTAAATCCAACTTTACATCTGGAAGTTTTTGATTCCCGTACCGTTGAAGCCTAGCTTGAAGGGTTTTGAGTATTACCTTGCTAACATGTGAAATGAGTACAATTGTGCGGTAGTTTGAACATTCTTTGGCATTGCCGTTCTTTGGGATTAGAATGAAAATTGACCTTTTCTAGTCCTGTGGCCACTGCTGAGTTTTCCAAATTTGCTGGGATGTTGAGTGCAGCACTTTAATAGCACCATCTTTTAGAATTTGAAATAGCTCAGTATGAAAAGACACACAAAAAAGAATAATATGTCTTAAGTTCCCTTATAGCTTCACAGTCTATGGGTATATGACTTGCAAACTGCCACTCACCCCTGACAACTTGTTGAAAATTACTGTGTTCAAAAAATATTGTAAAAATAAACCCACTAATATTCTGTCGAAGATAGGAATTATTTTCCTCAAAAGCAGTTTATTTTTTTCAAGAAAGATTCAGACTCTTAAGAGAATGGTAGGACATTTTTGTTTTTGTGAAGAATGACTGGCAGTATTTAACAGCTGCCTTGATTCTTGAATAATAAACATCCAGTTGGGGGTTTTAAACAACCAGATACCTTGGTTAACTTAAATGGTCCTGGTTGAAAATAAACATGTATTTTAAAAAAATATATCTTGTTAAAAATTATATTATTCTTATTCTATCTTGTCATTAAAAAAAACACTTCAAATATTTTACTACCCTTTCAGTTAGATAAATTTTTTAAAATCTAACTTTCATTTACTTTGTGCTTTATGTTCACACTTTGTTGCAATTTTACTGCTGGTGTTATCTTTGTAAGCCCAGGGACATTGCAACACTGCATGCTAACCCAGTAAGGTTTTTCCTTGTCCATGACTGTTTTCCCAAAATACTCCATTTAGTACTTCTTAAAGAAATGATATAATTTTGTTTTCCAAACCACTAAGTTGTTTAATTTCCCTTAAAAATAAATTAACAGCTTTATTTTCATTCTGTTTTAGAAAATGATATTGTATCTTGACAGTGACCGTACAAACACTTTGTTCAGCCTCATTATTTGAAATATATGTATCTTTGAACAAATGTTATTTTCAAAAAGGAATATGGCAACATGAAATAATGTTATAATATTTTCTTGCCTTTACATGATGATTTTTATGTGAGAGATTTGGACACTGTTCACATAGTGGAAACGATTGACCAGTTTGTTATCAGTATAAGGGAAATGTGTTTTGCCCTAATTCTAAAGATGCAACGTATTTTTTAATTATCATTTTTTATTCTAGTATAGTTGATTTGCAATATTGTGTTAGTTTTAGGTGTACAGCAGAGTGATTCAGATACATTATTTATGTATATACTTTTTCGACACATTTATTTTTAAATGTCCTACTTTTAGGGAAGAAATAGAAAATTCTTTTTAGCTTTAAAAGTAGTTATTTTCAGCTCACATCGCATTGATATTCAGCTCAGAGGAACACTTAAGATATTACAACAAAGCTTGTTATGTGTTCACTTGCTAATGAACAGCTGACAATTTACATTATGTGGCTGGGTCTTGCCACACTTGTATATGCCACATGTGCTCTAGAAGTAATTGCTCTTATTTTTTTTGTGAGTAGCCTTGAACAAGTCAGAAGCTTTAATGAAAGAGCAATACAAGGCTGCACTATTTTAAATCAGAAGCCCAAGTTTTACTATATGCACTGAAAGATCCTAGTTGAAACTTCTGAAATCTGCACGCCCCTCCACCCAAATGTGTAAAGCTACTGGCACTGAGTAATATGTTAGACGTCCTACTGACTTAATTTAAGTGTATATTATGATTGTTGCAAGTTATAGATCTTTACAGACTTAAAAATGGTAACTAAAAATAGAAATTCAAATCAGTCATTGTAGAATCACTGAAGCATTTCTCTGAACTCCAGAGTTTTTTCAGTAACAAAGTTTAAGAGTTATTCTTTCAAAGGGCCTCAGATGGGGGTAAGTAAGGGGAGTTGTGGAGAGCCTGAGTTATTGATTTTTTTTCTGCATTGGATAAACCTAGAAAGATATGTTCGGGGTTTTTGTTATCGTCTGTGCAACTTGAGAATATCCTGATTTTTTCCTTAGCTCTAAAGGGAAAGTTGGATGCGCTTCTTGTTGATTCATCTTCTCTGCTACCCATCCCTGCCAATGATCATTGTACTAAAAGGTGAATAGCGTATTGTTCTCAAACTCAAATCAGCTCCATGCAGAAGCTGCCTTGGAGGAAAGGAGCAAGTGTCATTCCTCTCATAATATATGCAAAAATGGAGAGCAGTATTCCTCTCTCAGTTGTCCTCTTCAGGTTCAAGATCTTTGCTTTTCTGTGCTGTTGTCTAAATCACCTTCCTACTGCCTTTCAAATGCAGGCAGCAGCCCAGAATGTAGAGTCTGAAAATAATTCTGCTAATTCATTCCAAAGTTCTTATATTCATTTATTCTCAGTTCCAGTCATGTTTATATTCATTATTTCTTACTCATCTTTTCTTTCTCCCCACCATCCACCTCTCCCCTTCTCCAGTTTTACAAGTAATATAAAGTGGCAGGTTTTGGGGGGAGTTTTGGGGGGAACTGTGCTGGGTCTTCATTGCAGTGTGTGTGCTTTCTCTAGTGGCATGTGCGATCTTAATTCCCCAACCTGATCAAATCTGAGTCCCATGCAGATTGGAAGGTGGATTCTTAACCACTGGACCATCAGGGCAGTCCCTAAAAATGTCAGATGTTAAAAATCACTAGAATATTTAATTTTCTAAAATTAGAGGGTAATCACCAATATAGTGCCATATACAAACTGGTCTTATTAAATGACTTATAAATATAATAATGATAACTTTAATTTCAACTTAATCCTTTAAAACAGTTTTAAGAAGGGCAACATATCTCTCATTCAAAGTACCTATCAAAGATGTATTTATACAATATTTTTAAATGAAAAATTTTAAACATGTAAAAAAGTTGAAAGAATTTTAACAGTAAACCATGATATGCAACATCTAGATTGTATAGTTAGCATTTTCCTAATTTGTTTTTTCATTTAACTCTATATCTTTTAATATGGATCTATTAATCTGTCTTTTTAATGTGTTTTGAAAGAAGTTGCAAACATCAAGATACTACTCCCTAAATCCTTCAGCATGCAGATCGTTAACTAAAGTTCAGTGTCTTTTTGGAGTAAAAATTGATATACAATGAAATGCACGAACTGTAAGTGCACCTTTCAATAACTTTGACAGACGACCACACTTTTGTAACCGGAGCCGCTTTTAAGACATTAAACGTGATTATTGCCCCAGGAGGATCCCTTGTGTCCTTCCTGGTCAGTTCTCTACTCTTTGTATAGACCTGCTTTCACCCAGTGCTACTGGGAGACAATTTTCTCCTGGCTTCTTAGGTTGCTGCCTGTTTTATGTGTGAGGCACGGACACTCTTTTGTTCTCGGCTATATTTTCAAGGATACTTATATAGCAGACAGCCTTGGAACATGGAGATAGATGTTTCCTTCCAGTGGTAAAGGGCAATGCTTACTGCCTAATATAAAAGTTCGGGTTCCCTAAGGTCAGTGATTCTTATAATGCAACCCACAGTGTATATGTTTTATTTGACCTTTTTCACATCACCCTGTAGGAATAGGGACTTATTGAACCAGCATAAAGAGGCTGATAGTCCTTGGTTACTACTATTGATCTGAATAATAAGCTGTCCTTTGTGTGTGAATCTGTAGTACTATGCCTTCTGCCATAATCTGAAATTTTAGTGGGCTAATTTTTTAATTTGCATTTGAGGTAAAATCAAAGACCCTTTATAGTTCTTGACAAGTATTGTGCTGTGTACACCAGTGTTTCATTTCTTTTTATTTCTCAGTATTATTCTGTTTTATATGCATTGCACAATTTATTTGTTTGTTCTTTTATTGAAGGATATCGACACCATTCCTAGGTTTTAGCTATAAAACCTGTTATAAACATTGGCATACAAATCTTTGGGTGGACATGTTTACATTTCTCTTGGGTAAGTACGTAGGAGTGAAATACTGGGCCATATGACAGGCATATATTTAAGTCTATTAAAAATTGCAGAAGTTTTTTCCAAAGTAGACCTACCATTTTAAACTCCTACCAACAGTTTATGATAGTTTTAACTGTTCCATAAGATTCTGACTCCAATTTAGATTTCTGGATTTTTTGACCACACTACCAAGCAATTCTGTGATACCAACTGGGTGTACTACATTCAGCTCAATTCTGACACTGTCTTTCTGGAGATAGCATCACATCCCACAGGTTAAAGGCTTAGTCCTCTCTAACTGCAGCCCCCTTCAGATGACAGTTGCAAGCTCACCTTGTCACTTGTGCTCCTGACCTAATGACTGTTAGATTAGAAAATCCTATGACCCTCTCTCTGGTTTTGATTAATTTTCTAGAGCAGCTCACAGAGCTCAGAGAAACATTTTACCTATTAGATTTCTGTTTTATTATAAAAGAGTATCAGTAAGGAGCAACTCAATGGAAGAGATTCATAGGGCAAGGTGTGTGCGAAGAGGGACACATCTTCCCTGACCTCTTCAGGCACACCACTCTCCATCACCTCTTCGTGTTTATCAAACCAGAAGCTATCGGAACTCAGTATTTTGGTGTTTATAGAGGCTTCAATATAAAGGCATGATTGGTTAAACTATTGTCCACCAGCAAATGAACTCAATCTCTAGCCCTTCTCCCATCCCCAGAGGCTGATGAGAGGTTGGGAAGTGAAAATTCCAACCCTCTAATCACAGAGTTGGTTTCCTTGGTAACCAGCCTCCCCCCTAGGATGCTATCCCAAAGTTACCTTATTAACATAACAAAAGATACTTTAAATAAAATCAAAGGTTTTTAGGAGCTCTGTGTCTGAAATTGGGATGAAGACCAAATATATTTCTACCTCTCCCTCCCCCTTTCTTATTGAAGTAGCTAGGACCTCCAGCACTAACAGAAATGTTGAGAGTGAGCACCCTTGCTTAGCCCCAGTCTGAGAAGGAAAGTGTTCAATACTTATTCAGCTTGATTTTGCTATAGGTTTTTCATACATGTCATTTAATGGATTGGGATGTTTCCTTCTGTTCCAAGTTTGCTGACAGTTTTTGTTGAGTTTTATTTTATCTTCAGTTACTACTTTCTTTTTCAACTCTAAAGTCCTATTTTTCAAAGAACTGTCCTTTTTTCCTGGGTCTCCAATTTTATTGGCAATCTTTTATTCATGATATCCTTTATTATTCTTTCAGTGTAGGCTCTAGTTCTTTGGTTCCTTCTTTGAGTAATTTTGTTCTTATTTTTTCTTATTAGTCTACTTAAGGGTTTATCAGTTTATCAGTTTTGTTGAAAGCTCTGGCTTTTGAGTTTTTTAGTTTTCTCTATTTTTCCTATTACATTGATTTATGCTTTTAGTATTTTTTTCATTTACTAACTAATTTTCTTGTTTCCTTGATTCTTAGGTGAAACTCTGTGACACTGATTTGAGACCTCTCTTTTATTTCTGATATAAGCACTTAAATCTATAGGTTTTTCTTTATGGATGGTTTTAACCACATTCTACAAATTTTGCTATGTTGTATTTTTCATTATCATTCACATAAAACATTTTCCTAATTTGGGGGGATTTCTTCTTTACCAGTTTAATCAAAAGTATCTTGTTTACTTACCAAAATTTACATTTATTTACTTTTCTATTTCTTAATTAGTATTGTTTTCTATTTTAATTGTTTTGATGTGAGAATATACTCTGTAAGATCATCTGAAATGAATTGAGACTCTTTTTTGGTGAATGGGCCATATGGAATTGTAAAGAATTGTATCTTGTAGTCAATGGATGTAGTTTATGTATGTATGTGATCTATCTTTATCTATATAATATCTGTATATCCATATTTATGGGTTTCCCTGGTGGTTCAGATGGTAAAGAATCTGCCCAAAATGCAGAAGACCTGGGTTCGATCCCTGAATTGGGAAGATCCCCTGGAGAAGGGAATGGCTACCCATTCCCGTATTCTTGCCTGGAGAATTCCATGGACAAACGAGCCTGGCAGGCTACAGTTCATGTGGTTGCAAAGAGATGCACACGACTGAGTGACTCATACTTCACTTCATCCATATTTATATCTATGTCTATTAGGACAAAGTGATTAATTGTATTTTTTAAGATTTTCTCTTTGTCCTAAGTTATTTTTGTTCTAGTTCTGTCAATTGCTGTGAATAGCATATTAAAAAGCCTCCAACTATGATTGGGCTTTGTCTGTTTCTCTTTGTAATTCTGTCAATGTTTGATTTATACGTTCCAGAGCTCTATTATCAGATACCTATTTATGATCGTTACGATTTATTGCGTGCGTGTGTGTTAAGTCCCTTCAGTCCTGTCCAGCTCTTTGTGACCCTATGGACTGTAGACTGCTTGGCTCCTCTGTCCGTGGGGTTCTTCAGACAAGAATACAGGAGGGGATTGCCATGCCCTGCTCCAGAGGATCTTCCCAACATTGCAGGCATGTTCTCTACCACTAGCACCATCTTGGAAGCCCTGATTTCTTATTAAGTTGTGTGTTATTTCATTTTGAAATGTCCTTTTTTATTTCTGGTACTACTCTATCTTAAAGTCACATTTACTGTTATTAACATGGCTGTAGCCTTCTTACTGCTTATTGCTTTCATATCATGTCTTTTCCATCCTCTACAGTTTTTTGTGTGTTCTGTATCTTTTGTAAACAACCAATAGTCAGATCTTGCCTTTTTATCCATTCTATCAACCTTTGTGCTTTGGTTGGAGTGTTAAGTTCATGTATATATAATGTATTTTTTATGTACTTTGATTTAGATCTCTCACTATGCTATTTTTGTTTACCTTATCTTGTTTTTTTTGGTACCTATATTCTATTTCTGCCTTCTTTTGTCTTGGTATGATATTTTTAAAGTTCTGTTTTAATTCACCCATTGACTTTTGATTATACCTTTTGGCATTATTTTTAGTGGTTGCTCTAAGACTTGCATTCTCAAATAGGATGATCTTCTTGATTCTCAAGATTGTGTAAATTGGTTTTAGGGGTAGGAGCAAGAAAAAAATCCTGGATATTGTGTTAGTTTGTGGGCCTGCAAAGAGCCACAGTACATAAGTTAATATTCAGTATGTCTGTGTTATTAAAATTTCATAGGAGAGACAAAGAAGAAAAAAGGCTTCTATGAGGGGATGATGAACAGGTTGAGAAATACTTGTCTCAAAGTGTACATTCTTAAACTTTTCATGATATACATAGACTTAATATGTTGCCACACTTTGAGTAAAATCAGAGTTACATTTTTTAAATTAAAAAAGTTATTTTTATGACATCTTAAGTTATATCCAGATGTCCAGGCTGGTTTTAGAAAAGGCAAAGGAGCCAGAGATCAAATTGCCAACATCCGCTGGATCATCGAAAAACCAAGAGAGTTCCAGAAAAATGTCTATTTCTGCTTTATTGACTATGCCAGAGCCTTTGTGTGGATCACAGTGAACTGTGGAAAATTCTGAAAGAGATGGGAATATTAGACCATCTGACCTGCCTCTTGAAAAATCTGTATGCAGGTCAGGAAGCAACAGTTAGAACTGGACGTGGAACAACAGACTGGTTCCAGATAGGAAAAGGAGCAAGGCTGTATATTGTCACCCTGCTTATTTAACTTATATGCAGAGTACACCATGAGAAACGCTGGGCTGGAGGAAGCACAAGCTGGAATCAGGATTGTTGGGAGAAATATCAATAACCTCAGATATGCAGAAGACCCCACCCTTATGGCAGAAAGTGAAGAAGAACTAAAGAGCCTCTTGATGAAAGTGAAAGAGGAGGGTGAAAACGTTGGCTTAAAGCTCAACATTCAGAAAACTAAGATCATGGCATCCAGTCCCATTACTTCATGGCAAAGAGATGGGGAAACAGTGGCTGACTTTATTTTTCTGGGCTCCAAAATCACTGCAGATGGTGATTGCAGCCATGAAATTCAAAGACACTTACTCCTTGGAAGGAAAGGTATGACCAATCTAGACAGCACATTAAAAAGCAGAGACATTACTTTGCCAACAAAGGTTCATCTAGTCAAGGCTATGGTTTTTCCAGTGGTCATGTATGGATGTGAGAGTTGGACTGTAAAGAAAGCTGAGCACTGAAGAATTGATACTTTTGAACTGTGGTATTGGAGAGGACTCTTGAGAGTCCCTTGGACTGCAAGGAGATCCAACCAGTCCATCCTAAAGGAGATCAGTCCTGGGTGTTCATTGGAAGGACTGATGCTGAAACTGAAACTCCAGTACTTTGGCCACCTGATGTGAAGAGCTGACTCATTTGAGAAGACCCTGATGCTGGGAAAGATTGAGGGCAGGAGGAGAAGGGGACGATAGAGGATAAGATGGTTGGATGGCATCACTGACTCAATGGACATGGGTTTGGGTGAACTCCCGGCATTGGTGATGGACAGGGAGGCTTGGCATGATGCGGTTCATGGGGTCACAAAGAGTCGGACACGACTGAGCAACTGAACTGAACTGAAGTTATATCCTTTATGACTTTGTTTTTTTAAGGTAGCTTTAGATTCATAGCCAAACTGAGATAAAACTATAGAGATTTTCTGTATACCCTCTGCTCCTACACATGCTTAGCCTCCCCCATTATCAACATTTCCTGCTTGAGTTGCACATTTGTTACAGCTGTGTGTTAGCGTGACACATTATAATAGCACAAAGTCCATAATCTACCTTAGGATTCACTCTTGGCTGTTTTATATTCTGTGGGTTTGGTCAAATGTATAATGATATATACCATTGTTATAGTATCATACAGAGTGTTTGCACTGTCCTAAAAGTCTTCTGTGTTCTAGCTGTTCAATCGGCCATGCTTCCACAGACCCCTGGAAAATAATGATCTTTTTACTATTCCCACAAAATTATGTAATTGGAATCAGCCAATATACAGCCTTTTTAGATTGGCTTCTTTTACTTAATAATATGCATTTAAGGTTCTGCCATGTCTTTTCATGGCTTGATAGCTGATTTCTTTTCAATGGTGAATAGTATTTGGTTGTCTAGATGTTCCATTGTCTGTATTTATCCATTCACTTACTGAAGGACATCTTGGTTGCTTCCAGGTTTTGACAGTTATGAGTAAAGCTGCATTAAACGTCTGTGTGAAGGTTCTTGTGTAGACTTAAATTTTCAGCTTCTTTGAGTAGACACCAAGGAGTGTCATGCAGTTGCTGGATTTGGTGGTAAGAGTATGTTTAGTTGTTTTTAAATAATTGCCAAATTGTCTTCCCACCAGCAATGAATAAAAGTTCCTAATATCCTTGACAGCATTTGGCATTGTCAGTGTTCCAGATTTGGGGCATTCTAATAGATATATAATGATATTTCATTTTAATTTACATTTCCCTGATGATATATAATATGGAGTGTCTTCTCATGTGTTCATTTGCTATCTGTATATCTTTTAGTGAGATATTTGTTAAGATCTTTGGCCCATTTTAAAATCAGAGTGTTTATTTTCTTACTGATCAGTCTTCAGAGTTCTTTTTATATTTGAATAACAGTCCTTTATCAGATGTGTCTTTTGCACATAATTTTCTCTGTCTGTGGCATATCTTATTTTCTTGACGTTGTCTTCTGCAGAACAGAAATTTTAAATTTTAATGAAGTCCAGGAGCTACAGGAGACACAGATTTGATCCCTGGGTGGGGAAGATCCCATGCAGGAGGGCATGGCAACCCACTCCAGTATTCATGTCTGAAGAATCCCATGGACAGAGGAGCCTGGAAGGCTACAGTTCATAGGTTCACAAAGAGTCAGATATGACTGGAGTGACTTAGCATACATGCATGCAATAAATCATAACAATCATAAATATGTATCTGGTAATAGAGCTCTGAAAGGTATAAATCAAACATTGACAGAATTATAAAGAGAAACAGACAAAGCCCAATCATAGTTGGAGGTTTTTAAATATGTTATTCACAGCAATTGATAGAACTGGAACAAAAATCACTTAGGACCAAAAGAACATCTTAAAAAATACAATTAATCACTTTGTCCTAATAGACATAGATTATATATGGATGAAGTGAAGTGTGACTTGTTCAGTCATGTCCAACTCTTTGCGACCTCTTGAACTGTAGCCTGCCAGGCTTCTTTGTCCATAGAATTCTCCAGGCAAGAATACTGGAGTAGGTTGCCATGCCCTCCTCCAGGGGATGTCTTATAATTCAATGTATCAGCTAGGAAGTTTTTCAGAAAATTTTTGCAAATATTTAACCAAATAATTAAGGAATAGAAGAAGAGCAGGAGTTGAGTAGGGAGGCCTGCCAGCGCCTGCAGCATCAAGGTTCTAAGCCTAAAGTTTTGACCTTCATATTGAAGGACAGTTGAAATATTCTGGAGAATGTTACATTAGGCATTGTGGCATACAGGGCTTGTGGTGTCAAAAGATCTGACTTTGAGTCATGGCTCTACCATTATTCAGATTTTACCTCTCCGTGTCCTCATCTAAAAGAGACAAAGTCACAGATACTTTGTCCTTCCTCCCTCCCTCTTTCCTCTGCTCCCTACCAGCCTGATTGTCCTCCTCTGCCTTGAATATATATCAAACACCTGCTGTGTTTCAGAAATGGTTTTGGGGTGGGGATATAAATGAAAATTTGTGGTATTTCTTCTGGGGAAGTTTGTAGCCTTCTAAGAAAACACATGATAATACAAAATGGTAGGTGTTCAAATGGTGATATATGCCATATATGATTAAAAAGTACCTGTATTTGCTCAACAATGTCATGAAAAAATTTAAAGATGAGATAATGTTTAAACTGAAACTTGGAAATGTACAGACATTTGCCAAGTGGGGGTCAGAGGTAAGGGTAGGTTGGATCAAATGAAAGCATTCAGAAAGTACTTGTGTTTTTGTTTTTGTTTTCCGTTATGATTTATGACAGAGTATTGAATATAGTTTCATGTGCTATACAGTGGGACCTTATTTATCTATTTTGTATATGGCAGTTTGTATCTGCTAATTCCAGACTCCTAATTTATCCCTCCCCCACCCTCTTTCCTCTTTGGTAACCTTTAGTTTGTTTTCTATGTCTGTGAGTTTCTATTTCATGAATAAATTCATTTCTGTCATATTTTACATTCCACATATAAGTGACATACGATACCTGTCTTCGTCTGTTTTCAGTTAATGAAGAATCTGAAGAGATCTGTCTTCAGTTAATTTCTAGTTCCATCCATGTTGCTGCAAATGACATTATTGTATTCTTTTTTATGCCCGATTAGTATTCTATATATATATATATATATATATATATATATATATATACCACGTCTTCTTTATCCACCTGTTGACCAACATTTAGGGTTGTTCCAATGTCTTGGCTGTTACAAGTAGTGCTGCTTTGAATAAAGGGGTGCATGTATCTTTTTGAATTAGAGTTTTTCTGGAGTGGGATTGCTGGATTGCATGGCAGCTCTATTCTTAGCTTTTTTAAGGAACTGCCGTACTGTTTTCCACTGTGGCTGTACCAGTTTACATTCCCACCAACACGGTAGTATGCTTTCCTTTTCTCCACACCCTTTCTAGCCTTTATTATTTGTAGGCTTCTTAATGATGACCATTTGACTGGTATGAGGCAATACATCATTGTACGTTTGGTTTACATTTCTCTAATCATTAGTAATGTTGAGTGTCTTAATTGGTCATCTACACGTCTTTTTTGGGGAACTGTCTATTTAAGTCTTCTGCCTATTTTTTCATTGACTTGTTTGTATTTTTGTTTTTGAGTTGTATGAGCTAATGTATATTTTGGAAATTAAGCCCTTGTCAATTGCATTGCTTGCAAATATTTTCTCCCACTTTGTAAGTTGTCTTCATTTTTTTTATGGTTTCCTTGGCTGTGCAAAAGTTAATAAATTTGTTTAGATCCCATTTGTTAATTTTTGCTTTTATTTTTATTGTCTCAGACTAAGAAAATATTGGTATGACTAATGTCAGAGACTATTTTGTCTGTATTCTCTTCTAGGAGTTCTGTGATGTCATTTCTTATATTTAAGTCTTTAAGGCATTGACTTTATCTTTGTGTATCGTGTGAGGGTGTGTTCTGACTTCATTGATTTGCACTGACTGTCCATCTCTTTCAATACCGCCTGCTGAACAAACTGTCTTTTCTCCATTGTATATTCTTTCCTCCTTTGTCAAGATTAACTGACCATGGGTGTGTAGGTTTATTTCTGGATTCTCTATTCTGTTCCATTGATCCATATATCTGTTTTTGTGCCAGTACCATGCTGCTTTACTGTAGTGGAGACAGTGCTTGTTTTTGAATAGATTCTTGAACCTGTTTGTTTTCTCTTACCTCTCTCCCATATGCAGAGTGAATGCTTACAGAAATAGTATAAACCATTTATTGAGCTGCTATTCAGCCTGCTAAGCACTGTGCTAGGCATTTTATTACATTAATTACCTAGAATCTAATAATAACTGGTGTTGTTCACTCTGTCCTGTCTGACTCTTTCTGCTGCCGTGGACTATATAGCATGCCAGGCTTCCCTGTCCTTCACTATCTCCCAGGGTTTGCTCAAAATCATGTCCACTGAGTAGTAGATGTTTTTTATTTCTTGATAATATTATCCCCAGTTGGTAGATAAAGAAACTTAGGCATAGGAGTTTTTAACATGTCTCTGGTCATGCAATGTGAGGTTGTAAGTAGTAGAATTAGGATTTAAACCAGTATTCAAATCCAACTTTAACCTCTGCCTGCTTTCCATTATGTCTCTTTTTAAAAAACTTAAAATATATATATATTTATTTTATATTTTTACTTATTTATTGTCTGTGCTATTTGTTGTTGCATGTGGGCTTTCTTTAGTTACAGCCAGCAGGGGCAATTCTTCATTGCAGTGCTTGGGTTTCTCATTGCAGTGGCTGCTCTTGATTGCGAGCATGGCCTCTAGGGCGTGTGGTCTTCAGTAACTGCAGTGCATGGACCTAGCTGCCCTGTGGCATGTGGAATCTTCCCAGACCAGAGACTGAACCCATGTTCCTTGCACTGGAAGGTGGATTCTTAACCACTGGACTAGCAATGTCGTCAGTTTTAGTGTAACCTTCTCAGTTTTGAAGTACAGATCAGGTGAAGGAACTTAGTTAAGATTCACTTTAATATCAAGAAAAGTATAAAACTCATTATTTTTAATCCTATTTATGTGAAATTGAATGATCTGACTCGGGCTAAGCTGAATTTTATCTGTTTAGATAAAGCTCAGTAAACATTCACTTCTGCAGCGCCACCATACTTCTTTTAGCTTCTCTTTTGTTAAGGGATTTGACTTAAGTTTAAGAGCTAAAGTCTTGTTCCTCTTTAGTAAATTGGGAAATAATAAGAAAGCATAAAGGGAAATCTGTGCATTGACTAAAAAATATATACTCATTCATTTTAATTTATGTCCACATAGACAGAGTGAAGTTATAGAATTTAAAAAATATATTTTAACAAAGGATAGAGACCTGTGTCCTATAACAGAAAGAAAAGAAAGAGATCCACTCAGTCGTAAGCAATTTGTCCATTGTGCAAGATTGTGCTAAGGCTAGATACCAGATCTCCTAATACTTAGTCTGATGATATTTTCGTTGCGTTATTGTTCAGACTTCAGACTTAATGATTCTTGGAGTATCTTGGCTGCAGATCAAAAGCATATAGTCTTTAAGAATTAAGTTAAGAATCAAGTTAAGAATCTTGACTATTACTCATGCATATTGTGTAGTATCTCTACTGTATATTTGCCCTTCATTGTTTAGTTTTCCACTGATACCTTAGAAAAAATAGTCTTTGCCTTTAAAAATATATAAAAATATTGAAAGAAACAATATATTGGACTTCTCAGCACTTTTACCTCCTAATATTATCAGATATTCAAGAATTTTTTTTCTAACAAACCTGTTATCACCCAGCTTTATTGAACTGAAATTTTTCTACAACTTGATTTTTAATTGTATTCTTATTATACTATCTAACAATGAAGTGAATCACTTAAGTCTGTTGTTATTAGGGTAAGCCAACTATCAAGAAGGTATTAATTGGCCTGTTCAGGGAGTGGTGGTTTTAAAAAATGCCAAATTTTGATTTTTAGAGTTATTGTCTTCCAGTGGACAGTGTTATCAACAGATAACACTGTGTTTCCTGTGATGAAACACTTGGAGCAGTCTTGCAAAGATGTTTGTGTTACTCCTATAACATAACTATCCATTTACCAATTATTTGTTTATGGGGCAAGTGATAATTTATACCAGGTGATATGTATGACTCAGAATGTGTTTTGCAAAACCAGTTCCTCTTTTAATTTTTCAGTTTAGTTGTAACCCTCTCTTGCTAAGACTGTGACTGTTACCTTATAACAGGTATCCACCTGTAACTGGCATACATTGCTCATGTCTCCATGCATCCATGGTATTGCCGAAAAATTTACATATTTTTTAAAACACAGATTTGACCTTGCAACTTGTGAAAGCAAAAAAGTATCGTTGTTTATGTTACACAGAGTAAAATGCTTAGGATATCAGTCAAAGTTTTCCATTTTCTAGCTTTAACTTGCATTTTCCAGCCTCATTTTGGTCACCCTTTTCACACTAATATACTTAAAGTAAGCTTCTTGCCTTCCCCAGATATCTATTAATTATTCTTGCTGTACATGCACGTGGTTAAACCATTAGCTCACTTTGGATTACTGTCTTCACTCCCCATTGAAATCTTACTCTCCATGCATGCAAAAATGTAGCTGACATGTAAAAGCTTCCATGATATATATTCCATAAAATATGCTTTACCCACTATAAGCTTCTCCTTGGCATTCCCCTTAGCACTGGGAAATTTTCTCATACTATTCATTTCATAGTTTATCTTCCTCCATCTTTTGTATTCTTTTTCCTGGACCCCCTAGTCCAAGATTTGGATATTTGCCCTTTTGGATTCATCCTTTGTTTCTTCTTTCTTTTATATATTTTGGGGATCTATTTATGTTTATTCTATGTGCTGAGAGATTTTCTTAAATGTTTATTTCCAACTCATAATTTCAACAGTCATTTTTAACTATCTGAGTATTTTTAAATTTCTCTGATTGTGTTTGTTCTTGTTTTATTGATAGTATATTGTCTCAAATATCTGGAGATATTAATTAGATGGTGGATAAATTTTCTTTTGTTTCTTCATTTATCTTGACTTTTCTTCATTATGCTGCATGTTTGGTGGTTCTTGGTTGATCCTTCAGATGTATGAATGGGGGACATATAAGAATAAGGGATAGGAATGATTTAAAGTTGAGTGGGTAGGTAGGGAGACAACTCATTTACCAACAGCTTCCTAACTGTCAGAATGAATAGAGATTTGTGTGCAGTATCCAGTATTTCACAAGTTATCCAGATATTTCCTTTAGTTTCTTAAGAGTCTCACATTACTTGCACTGGGATATTGTTTGCCTGTTTCCACATGTGTAGGTGGGGAGAAGGGTGAGAGAATTAAATGGGCATCTAGTCTATATACAAACTTTCCATTAACCCTTCTGTTTTCATAGTACATGTAGTGTCTTAGCACAGTCTCTTTGAGTTCTGTTAGGAATGCTGGTTCCTACTTCTGCTGCAGGTCCTTTTATGAGTTTCCCTAGAGTATGGCTCCTTCAACTTGGTTGATCAGTCAGCAATCTTTCCTATTTCCAGAAATTTCTTTAAGTCTGCTATTTCTTGATGGCACTCCTCTTATTCTCTTCCTTATTGTGAATTTCTTTTTATTATTTTATTGTTAGTTTTCATGGCTTTTAAAGAGTAATATGAGACATGTTTATTCAGCCTGCCATCTTAAATTGGAAGTCAGCTTACGCTTCTCTAAGGAGAATCAAGTATAAAACTGTGGCAACACTTCATTGCCTTCCCAGTCTAGTTGGAGAGAAAATGCATATGCCAAAAGAGATAAGGAATCTCATTACTAACTAGAACCATAGGTAGAATACTTGGCAAAGTATAGTATTTGGACCACTCTGATTTGACTCCATGTTTCTATCATTTGAAAATCAATTAAAAACAATTGAGAGGAAGAAAAGGAACATAGCAAGACAATTGAGCATCAGTATTTTTATAATTCTGAAATAATTTTTTTTCCAAGATGAATTTTAAAATGTGGAATAAAGCGAAGTGGGAGAAAGGGGAGTCTTAGAGGTGTTAGATGGTTAACTTAATATGAGCACATTCAAAATCAGCCTATCCCCTTTATAAGTGCCTGATATCTTTAGCAGGCATGTCTGCAGCTTCTAAATGCTTCTATATTTTTGTGGTCATTCCTTTGTTCATTTATTTATTCAACAATTGTGATTCCTTCCTATAAAAAATAAATGCCTATTCTGTCCAAACAGATGTCACATATGACAGTGTAAGCCCAAACACCAAATGTTTCTCCTTAAGCAAGTCTTACATGTAGATTGAATAAAAATCTACATAAATCTGCATTTCTTGGTTCTTACAGGCAGAATATCATGTATTGTGAAGCATATCAATGAGAGTGATTAGAGGATATTCGAAGAAGGAAGAACAAGAAAAATAGATCCATATTAATCTCTGAATGCCTTCCCTGGTGGCTCAGATGGTAAAGAATCCACCTGCAATGCAGGACATCCAGGTTCGATCCCTGGGTTGGGAAGATCCCCTGGAGAAGGGAATGGCTACCCACTGTAGTATTCTTGCCTGGAGAGTCCCAGGGACAGAGGAGCCTGGCGGTCTCCAGTCCATGGGGTCCCAAAGAGTTGGACATGACTGAGCGACTAACACTTGCACTTTAAACCTCTGAAAGGAGTCAGAGAATAATGTATTACCATGAGTCATTGTAATCCTATCAGCATTTTATTCCAAAGGTACCATGTGTGGTGTAACCTTGACACTAAAAGTAGAAGTTATTTTAAATAGCAGAAATAGCAGCTGAGAAATTTGACTTGGCATGAGCAATTCACTTAACTCTTTATAATTCAGTCCACCTTTTTTTCAAGTGAGGTTTGGACTAAATAATCATTAATGATCTTATTGATACTAAATCTGGGATTCTTTAAGTACTTACTGAATGATAGTTGTTTGCAGGTATTAGGCTAAGTCCTTTGGGAAATACTAAGATATATATGTCACAACCCCTGGCTTTCAGGAGAAGATAAATCCAAAAGTGCAAATAAAGGCGTACACAAATACCACGTTATGTAGGTGTATATTGTAAAAACTAGATAAAAGAATCAATTAGGTGAAAGAGAAGAGAATTTATGACCTGGGCAATTGAGAATGAATGCATAAAGGATCATATGAGTTATGATACTTCACTCTTGAGTAAGATTTTGATAGACAGCAGCAATGAAGAGAATAATATACCCCCATCAGCCTAAGTTGTGATATAGAGATGAGAAAACATGAAGTGTGTTTAAGAAAGTGCAAGTTGCACATGTGTGCTCAGTTGCTCAGTCATGTCTGACTCTTTGCAACCTCATGGACTGTAGCTCACCAGGCTCCTCTGTCCATGGAATTTTCTAGGCAATAATACTGCAGTGAGTTGCCATTTCCTCTTACAGGGGATCTTTCTGACCCAGGGATCAAACCTGCTTCTCCTGCATGGGCAGGTGGATTCTTTACCACTTAGCCACCAGGGAAGCTAAGTCAGCCAGCTTTCTTAGAGTAATGGGAAAGGAAGTAGAAAATATACCTAGAGGTAACATTGTGAGTAGTCTCACCTACAATTTAAGACAAGTATTGTAAATTTTTGAGACAGGGAGACCAACCGGTTACAGTTGATTCAGAGAACATACACAGGTGTTGAAGTAGCTAAGGATAAGAGAGGAGACCTGATGCTGAAATCCCAATAAGGAAGCTATTATACTCAGCCAGGTAGAAGGTAGTTAGGACCAGAAGTAGGGCACTGGCAATCCAGAGAAATGGTTGGGGCAGGTGAATGAAAGGATGCACGCAATTCAATAAATGACTGGATAAATGTAAGATTGGAACCAGTGTGACTGGAAAAATGGAGGCACCTTTAATAAAAATTGCTGAGACAAGAAGTTGATTTTTTTGAAGAAATAAAATGAGCTAATTCCCCATCTTCCAACAAATCCTTCCCACTTATGTAGCAGCAATTTTGGTATAATAGCAAAGATAGAATATTCTTTGTGAATTCTCATCCTTCTCTTGCAAAGCCATTCTAGTTTCTTAGGGATTTTTTTTTGGTCACTTATTGTGAATCCAAATTGCCTTCTGTGCTCATTTGGGGAAGGATGGGAGTATAGGATAGAATGGAAAAAAGTTTTCTTTCAGAATATCATGAAGAATAGAAGTAAGAGCAGGATTTTAGTTTAGATTTGGAAAAGCAGTTCAATTACAAATGATCCGTATCAAGAATTGTAATAGTAGAAAATGAAATCAAATTAAGTGCACCCATATACTAGGAACTATGAGGAAATAAGTGACAGAATTTTGATTACACAAACAAAGCATGAACATATGATAGCTCTAATTAAAATTGCTATTTCTTCCTTCTCAATTGTAGTAGTTGACCTATGCTCCACTTCATCTGAGTTGATAATCTGCACTTTATGGGGGGGGCGGGGAAGGGAATGAAAGTAAAGGACTATTTATAATTAGTGAGGAGGGAGCTTAGGAGAAAAAAATAGAAGATTTGGAAATACTATATAAAGCTCTAAAAACAATTTTTAAACAGTTGTATAGTGTATAGGCAGTGGTGATTTTTTTTTTCTTCTGATTGCTACATAGCATCAGAGAGCAGAAAAAGTGATGCCAAATTATACTTCCACATGAAGGACTTCTCAGTGTCAGATTACCTGCATGAGAAACTTGTTTAAAAAAAAAACAACCTGTTTTGGGGGCTCTATGACAACCTAAAAGGGTGGGATGGGGAGGGAGGAGACATGGGTGTTGTTGTGACTGATTCTTGTTGATGTATAACAGAAAATCACAAATTTCTGTAGAGCAAATATCCTTCAATTAAAAAAATTAAGTGGCAATAAAAAACCCTGTTTTGTGTGTTGTATTACCTTCACAATGAGTATTCTCCTTTTGCATTGGAGTTTGAAGTATTGGTTTTATCTTTTCCATGTAATTATTTAGCTGCCTTTAGATTCATAACTTGGGAAAGTTAAGAAAGTTCTCTAATTCAGCATTTCTCTAAGTATGTTAGTCATCTGTAGTTACATCTAAGAAAGGTCTCTAGGAACAATTAGGTTGAGAATTTGCTGGGTTAAACATCGTTAAACAAGATTTTTAAGTGGAGGTGGGGGAGGGTATGAAATATCAGAGACTTAAATAGGCTAATAGCAGTAAAGAATCTGCCTACAGTGCTGGAGATTCAGGCGACCTGGGTTCAGTCCCTGGGTTGGGAAGTTCTCCTGGCGGAGGAAATGGCAACCTACTCCAATATTCTTGCCTGGAGAATCCCATGGACAGAGGAGCCTGGTGGGCTACAGTCCACGGGGTTGAGAAGAGTTGGACGTGACTGAGCAACTGAGCACACACATGCACACATACATGATCCAGCCAAGAGGAAACTACATTTCGCAGCAATTCACAAACGTATTTTACCACCATCCTTTTCTCATGAAATCTTTTTCCGAACCATTGTTCCTCAGAACACTGTTCCTTAAATTTACAGATAAATTCGATAAAGAGATCATTGACTCATTCAAAGCTGCATAATGTTGACTTAAATAATTGGACTTGAATCACGGTCTCCTACTTACCATATTCAGATTGACTTCCTTCCCCCCCCCCCAATTCAAAAAATTCTTTAAGAACTGCTGCATGGTACTTGAAACTAGATCTGTTAAATGCACACAAGGGAATTCGAAAAAATAAATAAAATTAGAATGATTTAATTACTTTAGTATTGTTTGAATTGGCACATCGGGTCAAAGAGCTGATTATTATTTGTAACCTAAGTTACATTTTTCCAATCAGGAAATTTAAAAAAAAATCAAGTTATCTTTCAAATTAAAAAAAAGAAAGGCTATAACAGTCCAATAATGTGTGTATCCAAGAGTTTCCCCACTTTCCCCCCAAAAAAGATTGGAGAAAATGACTTTATAATTTGCTATCAGTTATTCCAGACCCCATAACTATATAAGTAAACGTGAACCTTTTAAAAACTTCTCTGTATAGACAATATTATGGTAGATACACTGTTTTTCCCCTTAATGTTTTTACTCAGCAGTATTACATATTTATCTTGCCCACATTAATACATGTAGATCTTTTAATTACTCAGTGGTATTATATTATATAGCTTTATTATAATGTATTTAATCAGTTTCCCATTGGTAGACTTTAGGGTGATTGTTGTTTAGTCTCTGTGTCCCTTTTAGACTCTTTGCGACCCCATGGACTGTAGCCCTCCAGGCTCCTCTGACCATGGGATTTCCCAGGCAAGAATACTGGAGTGGGTTGCCATTTCCTCCTCCAAGGGATCTCCCCAACCCACTGATTCAACCCTTGTCTCTTACATCTCCTGCATTAGCAGAAGCAGGCAGATTCTTTATGAAATGGTATGAGTTTATTCTTTTCACTGCCAGCATTATTACAACAGGAAACTTTTAAATGGTATGCCTTTCACTGAACTTGGAAAAAAAATGATTTTATATTTAATAATGAATAACTGGAGATGTCTTGCTATGTTGATCTTAAAATCACGAGATAATTTATAAAGCATTAATAATAATCATAATCTGTTTTTCTCTCTTCCTCTTCTGCTCTTCTCAGAGCAAATTATTCATGGAAGGATTTAGAAGCCTAAAAGAAGGAGAACCAGTGGAATTCACATTTAAAAAATCTTCCAAAGGCCTTGAATCAATACGGGTAACAGGACCTGGTGGGAGTCCCTGTTTAGGAAGCGAAAGAAGACCCAAAGGGAAGACACTACAGAAAAGAAAACCAAAGGGAGACAGGTAACCATTCTACTTTGTTAGCCTGTGAGTTTATTTTATTTGGAAAAGATTTCTAAAATCTCAATTTATATTTTTATCATGCTATTGAATCTAGCCACAATAAAATAAAATGCCACCACTGAGTGTTTGAATAGAATTTATCAGAAATATAGGCTATCTTGCAATTTGCAAGATTTGAACTCTCTGCAGAATATATTTAACTGCGCCTGCCGCATTAGGCACTGGGCAGTCCCTTAACCACTGTTTCCACCAGACTGTTCAGAGAGGTGAAGTTCCCAATAGACGGAGGTAGGTGCCCTTCAGTACATCCTAACACTTCACCTGTTTTTTTCAAATGAGAGTACATTTATTGTTTTGACTGTTTTGAAAGATAATTCACTACTGAAAATTCAAATATAAAAAAATCACCAAATATCTTAACTACAGGTGGGTGGGAATCATATATGTGCAATATTTTTGATTTTGCAATTTTTTCACTTAACAGTGTATTGTGGAACATTTCATGTCAGTCTTTATCATCTACATAAATTCCCACTGTGTGAATGTAACAAAATTTAAACAAGGCTCTGATAAATTAATGTAATTGTTAAATTTAGGCTATTTCCAATATTTTTTAATTTACCAATAGCACCGTAGTAAGAATGTTTATATGTACATTTAAAAAATTGTCTGATTCTGTCATTAAGGGATACATCTCTAATACTGAAAAATCTGGATCAGAGACTATGCCCTTAAAAATTCTGATATCTATTTCCAAACTGTTCTTTAGAAATAAGGTCAATGGATAACCCCTTTTAGACTGTTCATTGAACAATGTCATCTTTTAAATTTTTTCCAATTACATAGGTTAAGAAATGCAGGTCATTTTTTTCCTTTGCATGCTTTGACTAAGGTTACATATATTTTCATATGTTAATTTTCATTTTTATTTTTTTCTTCTATGAATTGCATGTTCTTTGTCCTTTGCTTATTTCTTCTGAGATGCTCATTTGTTATTGTTGATTTATAAGTTCTCTCTTTAGAAAAAAAAAAATCTCAGTTTTCCTCTTTCCTCTGCTGAAAAAACTCAGTTCTTCCATGTTGTGCTTCCCTCCTTCCTGTCTCCGTTACTTTTACACAGAACATTTAACTTCTGATCACCAAATATGCGGCGGTTTTTCCCCACACCAAGCAATTCTTGACAATCCAGCTGGATATTCTACAGTTGAACTCAGTTCTGACAACATCTACCTAGAGATAGTGTCAGGTCCCACAGGTTAAGGGCTCTGTCCTACTGGACCATCCTACCATATTTCAGATGCTGATTGCCTTGCAACTTCTTTCTGAGTTGGCTATAAATCAGAGATTTCCAAGACCCCCTCTTCAGGTTTGATTGATTTGCTACCGCAGCTCACAGAACTTAGAGAAACCCTTACATTTACCAGTTTATTAAAGATTATGGTAGCAGCAGATAAAGGATACAGATAGAGATATTTTACACAGGGTGAGGTCGAGAAGGGTCCCAAGCATAGGAGATTCTGTTCCCAGGGGTTTGGGCGCTTCATCCTCCCAGTGTGGATGTGTATGCCAACCTGGGAGCTCTCTGGATCTTTACTTTTGGAATTTTATGGAGATTTCATCACATAGACTTGATTTTCAGCCCCTTTCACTTCTCTCAAGAAAATTGGGATAGGGCTAAAAATTCCAAGCTTCTGATCATAGCTTGGTCTTTCCAGTGACCAGCCTCACTCATGAGCCATCTAGGAGCCCACTCAGTGTCTGTCACCTCATTAAATAGAAGACCTTCCTATCATGTAGGAAATTACAAGAGTTTTAAGAGCCCTCTGTCAGGAACAGAGGTCAAAAACTGATACCAGAAAAAGAGGTACTCGTAGTGTTCTTATCACTTATGAAATTACAAGGGTTTTAGGAGCTCTGTGCCAGGAACTAGGGGCAGAGACCAATATTTTTCTTGTTATCTCACATTCTCTTTGTATATTTACCATATTAATCTTTTTTCTCAAATAGATAGGAAATATCTGTTTCAACTTGTGAAATATACATATGTATGTGTGTTTGTGTGTATTTTTTACATAATATACATATAAGTAAAATACCATATGATCAAATAGTATATGATCAAATATGATATGATTTACCTTGCAAATACTATATAATCTCCCTTATGTACAGAATCTAAAAACAAAAACCAAGGTTTTGTAAACAGAAAACAGATTGGTGGTTGCCAGGGGAGACTTGGGGACCTTTCATATGAATTTATATTAGAGTTCTATTAAAAAATTGTTTATTTTGATGGGAATGATAAGGTGTGATTTTTTGATTACTGATACAGTCTGTTTTGATTACTGACTCTTACTAGTAACATATGCTTAGATTTTCTTTCTTCATGATCCAGGCTTGGTAGGTTGCAAGTTTCTTGGAATTTATCTATTTATTTTAGTTTCTCCAATTTGTTGTTGTTAGTTAGTCACTAACTTGTGTCCAGTTCTTTTGCGACCTCATGGACTATAGCCCGTCAGGCTCCTTTCTTCATGGGATTTCCCAGGCAAGAATACTGGAGTGGGTTGCCCTTTCCTTCTCCAGAGGATCTTCCCAACGCATGGATCGAACCCATGTCTCTTGCCTTCGCAGGAGGATTCTTTACCATCTCAGCCACCAGGGAAGCCAATTTGTTTGTTTGTGTATAATTGCTCATAGTAGTCTTTTATAATCTTTGTATTTCTGTTGTATCACTTGTAATGTCTTTTCTTTCGTTTCCAATTTTATTTGAGTTCTCTTAAGTTTGGCTCAAGCTTTGTCTGTTTTGTTTATCTTTTTGAAATATCAGTTTCATTTATCTTTTCTATTGTCTATTTAGTGGTCTTTATTTTCTTCTTTCTACTAATTTGGACTTAGTTCATTTGCAACCTTTTGAAACTGACTTATTTTACTCAACATAATGGTTTTGAAATTTATCCAAGTTTTTGAATATATCAATTCAGTATTTCCCTCTTACCTGCAGTTTTGCTTTCTGGGGCTTCATGAAACCCCAAGTTATCCATGGTCAACAACTGTCAAAAACATTAAATGGAAAATTCCAGAAATAAACAATTCATGAGTTTTAAACGCACTCTTCTGAGTAGTGTGATGAAATCTGGCCACATTTTCTTTGTCCTACCAGGGATCTGTATCATCCCTTTGTCCAGCATATACTGTCGCTGGTCACTTGGTGGCCATCTTGTATACTAGGTTGACTGTCATGATATTGCAGTGCTTGTGTTCACATAACCCTTTTTTTAACTTATTAATGGCTCTGAAGCAGAGGAGTAGCGATGCAGGCAATTTGGATTTGACAAAGAACATGCACGAAGTGCTTCTTTTAAGTGAACAGGAGAAAGTTCTTGACTTAATGAAAAAAAAATCATATGCTAATATATGATGTGAAGAAGTGTTCTGTGTGTGAAATTGTGAGAAGGAAAAGGAAGTTTGTGATAATTCTGCTGTTGCACACCAAACTGCAAAAGTCTTGGTCACAGTGCATGATAAGTCCATGGTTAAGATGAGAAAGGCATTAAATTTATACAGTAAGATGTTTTGAGTGAGAGAGACTTTCATATAGCTTTTATTATACTATATTGTTATACTGTTTCTCTTATTAGTTGTTGTTAATATCCTGGTGGCTCAGAAGGTAAAGAATCTGCCTGCAATGTGGGAGATCTGGGTTTGATTCTTGAGTTGGGAAGATGACCTGGAGAAGGACATGGCAACCACTCCAGTATTCTTGCCTGGAGAATATCCATGGAGAGAGGAGCCTGGTAGGCTGCAGTCCATGGGGTTGCAGGGTCAGACAGGACTGAGTGACTAAGCACACCTGCCTAATTTATAAATTAAACTTTATCATAGGTGTGTATACAGAAAAACATCTTATGTATAGGTTTTGGTGGTGTTCATGGTTTCAGGCATTTACTCAGGATCCTGCAATGTGTTAATATCCCCCACAGACAATGGGGGCTAATGAAGGAATGAGGAAATGTTATTGTTTAGTAGTATTCCATTGTAGGAACATAGCACTGTTTTACCACTTATCTACTGAAAGGCATTTAGGTAGTTTCAGTTTGACAATTATGAATAGAGCTGCTGGCAAACATTTGTGTACAGATTTCTGTGTGAACATAAGTTTTCATTTATCTAAGAGTGAGACTGCTGGATAATCTGGTTGTAAGTTTATGTTTAACTTTATAAGAACCTGCCAGATTTTTCTCCAGACTGATTGTACCATTTTGAATTCCCTCCCAACAACATATGAGCATTCCAGTTGCTCTGCATCTTGACCAGGATTAGGTTTTGTCAGTACTTCTTACAGAATTTTAAGCATTCTAATCTATGGTGATATTTAATCATGGAATATCCATTTCCCAAGTAGCTACTGATATTTACTGATATTTAGCTCCTTTTATGTTTCTGTGTCATCCTTATATCCTCATTAGTGAAGTGTCTGTTCATACTTTTTGCCCATTTCATACTGGATTCTTTTCTTATTGTTGCATTTTGAGAGTTCTTTATATAAAATGTGGATACAAGTCCTTAGATACATGATTTGCAGATATTTTTACCTCTGAGTTTATAGTTTATCTTTCTCATCTCTTACAGAGCAAAAGTAAGATGTTTTAAATTTTGATAAAGATACTTATCAATCTTTTACTCTATGTCATGTTTAAAAAAAATCTTTGATTAACCCCAGATTTGATTAATTACAAAGTTTTTTCCCCTGTGTGAGGTGTGAGGTTGAAGTCTAGGTTTATTTTTCACCTTTGAATAAAATGAGTTGTTGAAACACCATCTGTTGAAAACTATATCTTTTCTCTTGAAATGTTTTTAAATTAATAAGTTTAATTTCTATCATTTCAGGTTAAAAGATTAAACTTTGAAGTTTTATTATATAGTATTAATATGTTTAACACATTCAAATTTGGTTTCATCACTCAGAACTTATTTGTTCTATATATGTATATACATATAATAGAATTATATTTTGTGAAGATCTATTTTCTGTGGCAAGAAATAAAAATAATTTTAAAGATTCTGTCAATTTTAAGTAAACTATTAACAGAAGAAAATGGGTTTACTTTTTAATTCTGTCTTAATTCTGCTGAATGCCATTTAGTATGCTGATAGTCGTGTCCAGCTATGTAACAGCAGTACATGTTAACTTGTTTTATTTTAAATCCTCCTTGTTTAAAATATTCTCTTGAAATTTTAAATGGAATAATTTTTTATTTATATTTGCTGTTTACTTTTTTCTTATGTTCATTGTCAGAGAGTAAAGAGATTTAATGATCTTATAAAAGCTCTTTATACTACGGATAAAACAAAAATTGTTTTTAATTAAAGATTTAAAAACTTATTCTCAAAAACTGACCTATATTTGGTATCTTTTTATTCTTTGAAGAGCTGCAGTTTACTCTGAGGAAAGAAAAGTGACCTCTAACAGAATAAAATTGTGGGAGAAGATAGGAGAATGATTTTTTTGTCACCATCTTTCCTATTTATATGAAATAATCATGTAGAAACCTATCATATAGAATTAAATATTTTATATAATAAAATTTTAGTTCCTATTAATGAATGTGTTACATTAGTTAAAAGGATGTGAACTGAAACAAATGGTATGATAATGTTTCTATATGTAGGTTAAATGATTTTAATCCTTAAAGAACAAAAATATGTGTAATTTTAAAAATACTTGAAATGCATATATATATGATAGGTATATATACATTGAGTGTATACACAAAACTGTGTTTTTTTAATTTATGTTTTTTTTTTAAACCTCCTCTTTTATTCCGATTTTTTTCTAGCAGCGTGACTATCTTCTTTGTTCTCCTGAACCTTCCACATCTTTTGACCCAACCACACAGTCCAAGAAGTGCTATTCATAATAATAATGCAAGTTCCTTTTCAACAATGTTGACTTGAGATTTACAAAATAACTTAGAAAATAATGTCAACATTGTGTTGCTTTTATTCTATTTCAGGCAGTAATGCGTTTGCATCACTGCATTGGCACATGAGTAAGCTTCCTGATTTTCTACATGAGTTGAAGTTTAAATGTTTTTTGTTTAGAAAGAAGGCTAATTGTTATGATGTTCAGTATTACTGCTTTTGACATGGAAGTGCAGGAAATTCCTGTCATTTGTTCATGTTAGAAATACTTATTAATTTATCATTTTTAAGATTTTTTCATTTAGACTTAAAAATTGATTATGAAATTTGAAAATCCTTATAGTTCAGTATTAAAATGGTGTTAGAATGGTACATTATGTTTTATTTACCATTTATGGCCAGAACAAGGTGGATGTAAATAGAAACTCATTATATATGTCTGAATTATTCTCTGTTCAGAAGAGCTTACTTGGCTTTTAAAAAAAATTAAAGTGGTATGATAGAACAGTTATTTTTACAGAGTCCTAGTTTTGTGGTTTCAAATTCTTTAAATTTGCAAGGTTTTGAAGTCTTAATGATTTTTTTTTTGATTTTGTTTTTAATCTATTTACTTTGTCCTCATTGAAGGACTGTATATTTTCACTTGTCTATTAAAAAGAAAAATATATTTATTTAATGCCCTCATTCACCTTTAGAGCAAGGAGGATCAAAACTGACTGGTGGTATCCCTCCACACCTCTCCCCACAAGCCTCTATGGCAAAATAATCTCGTCCTGTTATCTCTGTGGTATAATTTGAAAATTTCCAGGTACTTTATAGTTAGGAATTCTAGTGCTATATTTTTGAAATCCACATAGCATTTCCAGAAATAATGAAGCTATACCTGGGTTTATGGTGCTATTTTATTAAGGATATCTGTTTTATATTAGAAGTTCTTTCAGTGATTTTTTTTTTCATATTTATTATGTCCCAGAACCTGCTCCCAAAAGAAAAATAAAGATGCTGAAGATGTTTGAAAAATGTAAATCAACAAATTCCAATAAATAACTGTTTCACCCTGATCCTTGTGTGATTAGATTTAGGAATTTGCTGTTTAGTAGGTTCCTATTGTGGAAGAGAAATCTCTCAGGCATGAATTGATAGTCCAGATCCTTTGAGGTCTGTCTAGTCTGACCTATGACCCCTATTCTTACAGGGTCAACATCTGAGGGCAGGAGATTAAGGCAGTTTAAAGACTGGAATGGTAAATGGAATGGAAAAATTAGCCAGCACATTTTGGGTGCAAAACATCAAAGTCATCACATAGTTTGCTTATTTTAAACCTGGCTTGTGGTTGTAACAAGCTAATTTTACTGTTTTTTGGAATCAGATATATTAATAATCATAATTCTCAAGATTCTATTTATGTATTATTAACTGTATAATACAAATTAATAAAGCTTAATCTTTGGAATATCAGGAAATGTGGAAATGTCACAATTTCAATACATTTTAGTTTTTCATTCAGCTTAGATGCTTAATTTAAATTAAAATTGGGAACATATATACCTTAGCTTTGAATGTGAAATAATTTTATCAGCATGTTGAATAGAATATATGTTCAGTTGTATATAATTTAAAGTGACCAAGGCTTTAGTTGTAATTATATGCTATTGACTTTTAAGAAAAATCGCTTTTTAAAAAGTAGAGATAGAAAATAGAAGAAAGTAAACTGGTCAAACAGAGACAGTTTCCCTTTTTTTCTCCCTTGTTCCTAGACTTTGCTCTTTTATATTTTATATTTACCTCTTTCCTGCTTATGTCTTTAATTGTATGCTTTTCATTGTAATTTCAAAATAGACTTTAAATCTTAATTCCTAAGTTTTGGTCTGTAGTAAGCGATTCCCACCACCCTTTGACATTTGTTTGTAGCCTGGACAGCTGTGAATTTGCATCTCGGGCTTCCCCACTAATAACTGGCAAGGACTAGAGTTGAATAACTGAACTGTTGAGTCCACATTTCCATTCATTCATACAGTGACTAAGGAAATTAGTAACACCAATGGAATACCCACGTCTCCTTAATTCTCCTGCATTTTTTATTCTCCCCCAAATTTTCCTTATTACATACTTAATTTTAGGGTGTTTCCTTTCTTCTTGTGATTACTTGGCTAGAGATCTCTTAATGAGGCAATTATGGTTGTTTCCTTCATTCACAGTATCTTAGCAGATGCTCTCCCTGCTGTGACCTCTGTTCAGACCAGGCAGACAATGTGCCGTTCTCATCACCCTCCACAAGACATTGTGTGGGCTGAGTTTCATTTGGCGCTGCATAGGTCTCCCAAGACGACTGATAAAAATGGTCAGAAGCCAAGTGACAAATAATCACAATTTTAGGTCGATTTTCTGATTGCTGTTTTATTCTAATCAAAATAAATAGTAAAGTAATGCCTATTGGGGAAAAAAAAGGTCCAGAAGCAACTCATAACAAGTAGAAATGATGTGTTTAAACTCTGATATTTAAGGATCTAAAAGTGTAAAGCCAAACTTACAGCTCTTAGATTTGGGAAAGATTTTAATTTTCTTAAACAAGACCCAGAACACACAAACTGTAAGGGATAAGGTTAAATTGACTACTTCAGAATTCAAAACTTCTACCTGGCAAAGATTTCAGTCAGGGAGGTTGTATCACTTTAAGGGTTATGAAAACCGAAGATTTAGAACTTAGACAAATGTGGGAGAGTTGGTGGGGAAGGGAAGAGTCAGCACATTAGAGAACTATTCACTAACCAGTCTTCAGAAGCCCTGAACTAGATAGACAAATCAGCTTGCAGGGAAATCTGAAAAGCCAAGCGTATGTGGTATCGCAGAGGAACTGGGGAGAGCTGTGGAATCTGCTCCCTCTGTGTTGCCACCACCTCTCTGGGTTTGCAAAGAGCTCATGGGATCTGAGTCGGCCATGATTTAAGCCGCTGAGCATGCACATGCTCTGGGTTTGCAAGCAAGTGATGGTGTCAGGCTGATGGTCAGCAGGACCAAATTTGGGAAGACAAGCTAGGTACAGAGGACACACTTGGACCTGCCGGGCGGACCTGTGTGGGCTACTGTGTCTCACCACGATACCCTTCCAAGAACTGTGGCTTCTGCTTTAGTTTTGCTTTCTTGGAGGATACCAGTTTCTCTTTTGGCTGACTCCAGCTACCTTTATCAATCTGGATTGCTTTTAAAAATCTCACTATAATGTTGAATAATAAAGCAAGTTGCAGAGTGATCCATGCAATATTGTTCAACCTGGAATCATCCAGGAAAAAGACTCTGGGAAGTATAGTTACCACACAACCAAATTGACATAAAATAGTCCAGCACCAACAGTGTAAACCAAGTCAGAAATACAATATAGGGTGGGAAAAGATAACTTGCAATGCATGTAGTGTGAAAGAACTAATATCCTTAATGTATAAAGGACTACAAATCAAAAAGAAGTAAAAGCCCAACAGAAAATGAGCAAATAAACAGCTACCTTTATCAATCTGGATTACTTTTAAAATATTGATAATTCAAATTTAATTTAAAAATTAAAATTTAATTTTATTAAATTTCAGATATAATCTGTTAATTTTTTCAGTTAATCATCATTTTAATTGCTTCCGTTTATTGTGAATAGCATTGGATTATATCAAAAGACTTCATCTGTTAACATAATTCTGTAATTTTTTACTTTAAGTTATTGATAAAATGAATTACATCTACAAAATCTGTGAAGTTGAATAATTCCTATATTCCTGGTGGCAGAGAAACCCATCTTAGTCATGACATGCTAACGTATTCAGTTTCATAATGTTTATTTGTCTTCATGAACTTGGGCTTTAAAATATGTTTTCCTCATCATATTTTATTATTAAGATTACTTTGTTTCATGTTTTAGGGAGGTTTCTGTCTATTTCTATGTTGTGAGGGATTTTAATATACATAAGAACTAAAGTTGTTACTGTTTAATCACTAAGTTGTGTCCAACTCTTTTGTGACCCTGTGGACTATAGCCTGCCAGTCTTCTGTCCATGGGATTTCCCAGTCAAGCGTACTGGAGTGGGTTGCCATTTTCTTCTTCAGGGGAACTTCCCTACCCAGGGATCAAACCCAGGCCTCCTATATTGGCAGGTGGATTCTTTACCACTGAGCTGTCAGGGAAGCCCCAAGAACTAAAGTACTGGTCTCCAAATTGGAAAATCTACACTCTAATAGATAGACAAGATAATAGTTTCATTTTCTTCAGACATGGAATGACTATGTCTTGATACTGTTTTATTTACTTTATTTTTTGTTTTATTATGTATAGTAGCATGCATCTACTTTGGGCTTCCCTTGTGGCTCAGCTGGTAAAGAATCCGCCTGCAATGCAGGAGACCTGGGTTCGATCCCTGGGTTGGGAAGATCCCCTGGAGAAGGGAAAGGCTACCCACTACAGTATTCTGGCCAGTAGAGTTCCATGGATTATATAGTCCATGGGGTTGCAAAGAGTTGGACACAACTGAGCAACTTTGATATGCATCTACTTTATGAATACAAATATATGTATATTGGGATGGAAATTCAAAAATATTTTACTGATAAGTGTGTGTGATCAAAATGACTTGGAACCTGCAGCTTAGAAGGTTATAGAACGGAGCTACAAAACATCTAAGCCCCTTCTTTGCCTTTTATCGTTTAAAAAATTTAATTTTCAGAGTCTTTTGTATTAGGTGTTTGTGCTTCCTATTGGTCAAATTTGGTATATCTTGCTGGGGAATTATTTACTTCCTTCATGTTTTCTCATGTGCTCAGTCCCGTCTGACTTTTGGTGCCCCCATAGAGTATAGCTTACCAGGCTCCCCTGCCCATGGAGTTTTCCAGGCAAGAATAAGTGAGTGATGTGCCCTTTCCTCCTACAGGGGGTCTTTCTGACCAGTGATTGAACTCGACTTTTGCATCTCCTGCATTGGCAGATGGATTTTTTACCACTAGTGCCACCAGTATATATAGCCATGAAGTTGCAATAAGAGTCTCTTAATTATTTGAGTCTCTTCCATTTTGCATTATTTAATAATCTCTAGGATTTTACATTTTTATTTTCTCTCTTCCTGTTCAGGCTTCTTGAGAATTTACCTTTTCAAGGAATTAGCTTTTATCTTGTTTATAGTTTCTGCTGCTTTTGTTGGTTTTCTCTACTTCTTTACTTTCAGATCTTACAGTAAAAAGTCTTCAGCTTTTGTTAATTTTATTGTATTTTTCTATTTTCTGAAGTTGAGTATTTAACTTATTTTTAGTCATTATTTTTCTTAACAATAAAGATTTCACTTAAGTATTCCTTTAAGAGAACCTTCACTGTGTTGCATAGTTTTTGGTATGAATTTCTAATTATTTTCTAGATAACTTAAAATTTTCATTTTAGTGTTCATTTTGCTTTCTGGTGGTTTAGAGGGTAAAGAATCTTCCTGCAATGCTAGAGACTGTGGCTTGATCCCTGGATCAAGAAGATCCCCTAGGGACGGGAATGGCTACTCAACTCCAGTATTCTTGCCTAGAGAATTCCATGGAGAGAGAAACCTGGTGAGCTACAATCCATGGGGTCGCAAAGCATGGGACTCGCCTGAGTGACTAACACTTTCATTTTTGCTTCAAGGATTATTTCATTGTTTTTCATCTGGCTGAAGATATGTTGGTTACTAACCTTTCTGGTGTAAGTAATACGAACTAACTCATAAAGGCAGTGTTCGCTGTACCAGCATTACATGGAAATGTTGTTAGAAATGCAGATTCTCAGCCCTCATCAAGATTTACCTCAGGATGTGGATCTCAGGAATCTGTCTTTTGTTTTTTAACAAACCCTCCAGGTAATTTTGATGTGCTCTGAAGTTTGCAAACCACTGTTTCCTCCTTAAGGAGGAAAAGAGGAAAGGTATTAACTTAATTTTATAATTCCAAGACTTAGAATAGCTTTAGACACATCTGAATTGAAGTGCTCAATCCACATGCCAGGAGGGACAGAATTAACAGCAGTTCTAGCAGAAGCCCAGGATTGAGTCTATGGCCAACCTGTAATATGGGACTCCAATTTGTTAGACAGAAGTCATTTGCCTACCTTTGAGTTGAGGAGTGAGGTGAGCCCCATCTGAACCATAAGGATTTAAAGTAGAGGAAAGAGAAGTCTCCGAAAGAAAATCAAAGTGCTATTACGAAAAGAAATGTTGGATGAGTTAGGCAAAAACAAGTGATATCCATAAAACAGTGCTATCCAGAGAAGCAGGTCTGCAAAGTGTTTGCTTCTGTTCTTCAACAACACTAGGGACTTGTGCCATAATGTAAAACATGCTACTTCCTTCACTGATAAAGTCATAGTGCCAAAACAAGGTTGCCTGTGCTAAATATCCTTTTCTTTATGTGTTTAGAAATTTACTACTGTAATTTGTTCACATATTTCTTTTCTTGTTTCCTTTTTCTCTTTTTAGAGCCCTTTTATTCAACCATTAGTTCCAAAATCGGCCTTTAAAGTTTCTTATCTTCTTTCCTTACCATTTCCATCTCCTGTCTTTTTGTTGTAAGATTGTCCCTCTTGAACTTCCAGAATATTGAGTTCTGAGGTGTTACTTGCTCCCTTCACGGTACTTTCTATTTAAATTTAAAATTTAAAATCATGCTTTTAGTTCCAGACAGACTTTTCCCCTCTGTTCTAAACTAACAGGTTTAGGTTAAAATTTTCTTCAGAGAAATTTCAGGGGGCGCGTTTTCTAAAGGTATGTGTTTCTTCTACAGATTACATTGTCCGTTTGTTTTTCTCCCTATTATTTATTTCTCAGGTTTTTCTTCTCTCAACAAGAATCCAGAGCTGCCTTTTAGCATTTCTTGTGTAGAGGCAAATCTCTGAGCTGTGAAAGGTGTAGTTTCTGCTCTTCTGAGCTGTCAGTAGACTGAAAACATGGCCCTTCTGCTAAGGGAGATAGGGAGATGAGGGGATGGAGGGCAGAGGAGAGAAGCTGTATCTTCCTCTGCTTACTGAAGAATATATTTAATTTACCAAAGGAACAAAACACGAAAACACTTAGCAACAAATTTTAATGAGAAATATGCAGGACCTAAATAGAGAAAATGAATACTTTGTTAGCATAAAAGAAAAGTAAACATGTCTAAAATCTATCCTGGATTATATTATCATTGTATACGTGTTTGGGTACTATTAAAAGTGATAGTTTTTCCTTCTTTTATTTTTATCATTTTTTTTCTAAATAGAATTGATTTTAATAATTTTTCAAAGTATTTATGGTTTCCCATGTATGAAATGTTTTCACCTACAAATAATAATTCTACTTCATCTTGTAATTTTTGGCGTATCTAATTTTATTGCTCTTTCATTTGTTGAGTTCCTACATTTTGTTTCTGCCTTTGTTTCCTATATATCAGATAAATGCTGATCTACATATATCAGATAAATACTGATCTACATTTTTTTTTCTGGTTTATTTCTTTTAACTCTTAAATCCATCTAAAATTTGATTTGGAAATTTACCTAAAATAAAGCTTCATTCTAAATTTCCCCATACTCAGCATCTCTTGTTTGAACTCTTTCCATTAATTTATGAAGTCTCTTTTGTTACATAATGATTTCTTCTATTATTATTTCTGGTGTGTATGTTTTAGGACTCTAGTTTTGTATTGTTTGTCTTGATTTTTCTTCAACCAGTTGTCTTTATTTCTCTGTATTTTTAATACCTTTTAATACCTAGAAAGCAAATCTCCTTTATTACTGTTCTAAAATATTCTTGTAGCTCTTGGATGAACTTTAAATCTCTTTGTCAGGTCTTCCTGTCACTACCAAGAGAATGCCACTGGTATTTTGATAGGAATTCAAGTCATTTTATTCATTCCTGAGGTACAGGAATCCCAGCTTTACAATTGATAAATCTGAGGAACAATACTATAAATAGAAATTTAAATTTTCATAATAGACTCATAAGTCTGATCATAGCTGTAAACTATTGCTTTATATACCGTGATCTGTTTTTTTCACACTAAGAATTGTATTAATACAGTTATTGGATATTACTTTAATAGCAACAGTTTAATCTTTCTATTTGTTAAAAATAATGTACCTCTATGTAATAAGTGAATTTGGATCTCTGGTGTATTAGAAAGATGTTAAAGACGGAAGGGAAGGGACTTCCTTGTGGTCCCATGGCTAAGACTCCCTACTTCCAATGCAGAGGGCCTGGCTTTGATTCCTAATCAAGGAACTAGATCCCACATATGCTGCAACCAAGAAGCTCCCGTGCTGCAACGAAGATATAAAATCCCATGTGCCACAACACAGCCAAATAAATAAACAGACTTTTTTAAATAAAGGGAACAATAATTCTATAAGTACATGTTTATGTATAGCAGTTAAACTGTTAAAAGTAGAAACAGGAAAAGCGGATAAATAATCCCATCAAAGACTGAAAATTATGGGAGTAACTGAAGGCTTCGTTTGTTTGTCTATTCTAGGTATATTTTATATAGGTAGATCTGTTTAATTAAATACTGAGTGATCCTTTACCCGCTCATTTTAAATTGTATTTTCTTAAAAAATTAAAAAGTTATCACGTCTGCAAACACTTGTATGCTCAGTCATGTCCAATTGTTTGTGGCCCCATGGACTGTAGCCTGCCAGGCTCCTCTGCCCGTGGAATTTTCTGGGCAAGCATACTGGAGTGGGTTGCCATTTCCTTCTCCAGGGGATCTTCCCGAGCCAGGGGCAAACACTTGAGCCATGCTTTTTAAAAATCACTCATTTTTTGGCTCAGGAAGGAAGTCTGAAGTCTTGTGCATGGCCAGGCTCCTTTTCAAAGTCCAGTTGGTTGGATGCTAAGCAAAACCTGGCCAGAACTCAGATCTGTAAACTTTACCACATGCCTCCAAATGGTCAGTATACAATGTCCTTGCTATCTAATACTGCTGTTTAAAAAATCTGAAGCTTCTATATTCTTTCATTCATGAACTGTTTTCCTTCTATTTGGCATTTTTTTATAGTTATAATTTTGATCAATACTAAGTGGATTCTAATGTTTTAAAATCACTGTTTTTATATTATCAGGTCAATTATATAGGCCTCATTAATTTTTTAAAAATTTGTTTCTTAAGTCAGATATAGATCACCAAAATATCTGAGAAATGTTGATTAACCACTTTGTTTTATTAGGAAATTCAATACATGGTATAAAATGTAAGGCTGTGTTTTACAAATAATGTAAAAGGTATGTAGGACTCATCTAGGGTAAGTAGGTATATCTAAATGAAAAAAAAATGCACTTATAATAGGAAGTTGTTACAAGAGTAAATCTTAAAATTCTCACCACAGGAAAAATATTTTGTAACTCTGTAATAGATATTAACTAGCCTTTTGTGGTTGTCATTTCACAATATATAAAATGTTGTATCATTATGTTATATACCTGAAACTACTGTAATGTTGTATGTAAATTATAACTCAATTTTTAAGAAATAGATAATCAGGGGACACCTAATTATAATTGAATTCTTAAAGAATATTTTGTTCTAGCTTTGTGTTTAGTTTTCTCAAAGGACTTTTTTAAAAGTTTCAGAGAAGCGTGTGTCATGGAAAGATCAGAAGGCCATGAGACCTACAATCTGAGTTACTTTGATGTATAAAATCCATGAGAATAGGATCTGATATTCCTTATTTCTTATTGTATATCTAGTGTGGTGTATAGCTAGTAGTTGGTAAATATTTCCAATGTCTGTGTGTGGGTGTTCGTCTACATATGTATGTATCCATATTTGCCTAAATATATGGTTCTTTCATAACCTGATAATTTTTAGTCATTAACCTATTTTCCATTGTTACACATTTTCATCTTAAGTGAAACCCATACCATATTCAAATTTCCTCTAAATAATTGCAAAATGTCCTCTTCAGATGGTTTACATAATTAGTATCAAAGTGGTAAATTTGTGAATTTTTCCCTCTATATTTGTCCATTTTTGTATGTATGTATAGAAGCATTTATAAATTGAACTATTTTTCATTATGTAGCATCCTCCTCTATTCCTAAGAATATATTTTACTGTTCAGTTCAGTTCAGTTGCTCAGTCATGTCCGACTCTTTGCGACCCCTTGAACCGCAGCACGCCAGGGGCCTCCCTGTCCATCACCAACTCCTGAAGTCCACCCAAACCCATGTCCATCGAGTTGGTGATGCCATCCAGCCATCTCATCCTCTGTCGTCCCCTTCTCCTCCTGCCCTCAATCTTTCTCGGCATCAGGGTCTTTTCCAATGAGTCAGCTCTTCGCATCAGGTGGCTGAATTATTGGAGTTTCAGCTTCAACATCAGTCCTTCCAATGAACACCCATGACTGATCTCCTCTAGAACAGACTGGTTGGATCTCCTTGCAGTCCAAGGGACTCTCAAGAGTCTTCTCCAACACCACAGTTCAAAAGCATCAATTCTTTTGTGCTCGGCTTTCTTTCTAGTCCAACTCTCACATCCATACATGACCACTGGAAAAACCATAGCCTTGACTAGACAGACCTTTGTTGACAAAGTAATGTCTCTGCTTTTTAATATGCTGTCTAGGTTGGTCATAACTTTCCTTCCAAGGAGTAAGCTATTCCAAGCTTATTCCAAGGAGTAAGATATTTTTACTGTAAATGTCAATAAACTCAACATTCTTTGGTTAATATTTGTCTGATGTTCTAGTCTGCTAAAACTGCCATAACCAGATACAGAGATGGGCGGTTCAAATAGCAAGTTATTTCTCACAGTTCTAGAGGCTGAAAGTCTTAAGGTCAAGGTGTAAAGATCAGGGCAGGTTTGGTTTCTCCTGAGGCCTCTGTCCTTGACTTGCAGATGGTGCCTTTCTTCACTATGTCCTCACATTCTGGTGTTTCTTCCTCTTCTTATAAGGGTACTAGTTATTTTGGATTACAGTATCACCCTTAAGACTTTATTTAACCTTGACTATGGTGGCTCAGATGTTAGAGCGTCTGCCTGCAATGCGGGAGACCTGGGTTCGATCCCTGGATCGGAAGATCCCCTGGAGAAGGAAATGACAACCCACTCCAGTATTCTTGCCTGGAGAATCCCATGGATGGAGGAGCCTGGTGGGCTACAGTCCATGGGGTCTCAAAGAGTCGGACACCACTGAGTGACTTCACTTTCATTTTCACTATATGTGTGTGTGTGTGTGTGTGTGTAATTTTATTTATTTATTATTTTTATTTTTGACTCTGCTGGGCCGTCAATGCTGCATGCTCTTTTCTCTAGTTGCAACAAGCAGGGGTTACTTTCTAAAGTTGAGTTGCATGGGCACCTCATTGTGGTGGCTTCTCTTGTTGGAGAGCGTGGGTTCCTGGAAGCACAGGTTTCAGTAGTTGTGGCACGTGGGCTTAGTAGTTGGCCCTCACAGGCTCTAGAGCACAGGTGCATGGGCTTAGTTGCCCTGTGGCATGTGGGGATCCTCCCAGACCAGGCATGGAACCCATGTCTCCTTCATTGGCAGGTGAATTCTTTACCACTGAGCCATCGGGGAAGCCCCTTGGAGGGGATCAGTTCAGTTCGGTTCAGTTGCTAAGTTGTGTCCCCGACTCTTTGCAACTCCATGGACTGCAGCACGTCAGGCCTCCCTGTCCATCACCAACTCCTGGAGTTTACTCAAACTCATGTCCAGTGAGTCGGTGATGCCATCCAACCATCTCATCCTCTATTGTCCCCTTCTCCTCCTGCCTTCAATCTTTCCCAGCATCAGAGTCTTTTCAGATGAGTCAGTTCTTCACATCAGGTGGCCAAAATATTGGAGTTTCAACTTCAGCATCAGTCCTTCCGATGAATATTCAGAACTGATTTCCTTTAGTAGGGATTGGTTAGATCTCCTTGCAGTCCAAGGGACTCTCAAGAGTCTTCTCCAACACCACAGTTCAAAAGCATCAGTTCTTTGGCGCTCACCTTTCTTTCTAGTCCAACTCTCACATCCATACATGATTACTGGAAAAACCATAGCTTTGATTAAACGGACCTTTGTTGGCAAAGTAATGTCTCTGCTTTTTAATATGCTCTCTAGGTTGGTCATAACTTTTCTTCCAAGGAGCAGGTGTCTTTTAATTTCATTGCTGCAGTCACTATCTGCAGTTGGAGGGGATACAGAAGATCTAATATAATTTCTTCCATCTCTTTATTTTCAATCTATTTATATTATTTTGTTTTATATGTTCCTTATAAACATATCTGATTTTTATATTTTTAAATCTAGTCTAACAATCAGTATTTAAACTTGCACATGTAGTCTGTACACATTTAATGCTGTTATTGATATATTTTTACTATAGGTTTTGTGCTGTCTGTTCACTCTGAATTTTTTTTTTTTATGTTGTTTTCCTTTCTCCTTTCATTGATTGAAGTTTCAATCATTTACTTTTTGTTTCTTTCACCTTTCCCTCTCAGTTGTATAGAAGTTATACAATGTATTTCTAGTCTTTTATGATTCCCTTGAAATTCTACCATGCTTAACATGGTTATCAAAGTCTAAAGTTAGTCCACAGCTTAACTAAGGCTGATGTTCATCAGTAATGCACTGGTGTAGTCATCATACTGTTTATTTTATTGATCATTCTGATTGACTAGTATCCATGATGTAATAGTTGTTAAATATTTTTAGTATTATTTCTGCTTTTGATTCCTTTCCATCAAACAATAATACTAGAGTAAAGCCTCGGAATTGGCTGCAAACCTTTAGGTTATGTTTCAATTTTTACTTTTTAACTTTATAAATAATTGTTATCATTATTATAATTTTTTATATTTTATCAGTCATTGTTACATACATGCTTAATGAATTGTATACTCGTTTTTTTTTTTTTACATCTCTGACTTTCCTTCTGGGATAATTTTTCTCAATATATATCTTTCAGAATTTTTCATAAGTACACCTGTTTGTAGTAAACTCTATTTTTATCTCAGTATATCCTTATTTTACTCTGATTCCTAAAAACTAGTTTCACAGGGTATGCATTTCTCACTAATGGATATTTTCTGTCAGCATTATAAAATATTATGATACTGATTCTTGGTTTCCATTAATGTAGTTAAGATATCTGCCATCATTGTAGTTGCTGTTTCTTTGCAGATGATTTTTCTGTCTAGCTGTTTGTGAAATCTTTTTGTCCGAGGTTTTTACAGTTTCAGTGTATTATGTATAGATGTAGATTTATTTCTCTTTGTCTTGGTTAGTATAAGTAATAGTCCCTTAACCTGTATATTCCAAGTTTTTCATCCCTTCTGGAAAATTTTCAACCATTATTTCTTCAAATATTGCTTTCTTTTATTTTCTCTATGCTCTCTTTCTCTTCCTTACACATGTTTATGATGGACTTTAGACATTCTTACTCTTTTCTCAATATCTCTTAAACTCTCTTTTAAATTTTTAATCTTACCTGTCTATGGTATATTCCATGCAATTTCTTCATATTTATTTTCCAGTTTACTAATCTAACCTTAAGCTGTGTCTAAGTGCTGTTTTTTAACTCCACTAAGGTTGAATTGTCAGTAGTATTGGTTTGCTATCTTAACAGTTCTATTGAACTTTGTATTTTCAAATATACCTGGTTATTTTTGCTAGTCTCTTGTTGATTATTCTTTTTTATACCTTCATCTTTTATTTCTTTATAAACTTTGTCTCTAGCTATTTTATAAGCTGTTCTTTACAATTTAAGTATTTTAGAAATCTAACTTGGTGGTTTGTTGTTTCTACTGACCCTTACCTCATGGTGATTTATTTCCTTGTGTCTCATCATCTTTGATTATAAGGGCATATGTGTTTGATTATAATCTATGGAAATAGTACAGGCTTAAAGTGAGAAAACTTTCTTCTAGAAGGAATTGTGTTTGCTTCTGCCTGGAACTATGGCTTTCCATAGCCTTGATCAGTAACAGCTAATTTCAAAAATCTTTGCCTTGGTATAGAAGACAGTTAGGTGCTGCAGGGCCTATGACTCAGTCTAGTCACCAATTGCTATTATTATTCATCCTTAGGGAAGCACTGCGTTTCCAGCTTTCTTACAGCTCACTGCTCCTTGCTCTAACGTTACCTTTTTATTTGCAGAGGCTGTTACCTTTATTTTCTGCAAGCCCAGTATATATGTTTTTTTAAATCTGTGCATTGTTTAGAAAACCTGGTTGGTCATGTTGCTGGAAGCAGAAGTCCTTAATGTTCTCTTCAGCTGTTTCTGATCTACTTTTTAAAACATCCATTAATTTTTAGTTCCAATTACATATTCAAAAATTTCTAGGTATTCTGTTTATTTTTTGAATCTGTTTGCGTTTTGCTCATGATCATGTTTTCAGTCCTTTGTTATTTCTGTAGATCAGAGGTTCTTTCTGAGCACAGTTCTATCACACAGAAGATGTTTGGAAATTTGTGGGGGAGATTTGGTTATTTTCTCTACAAATTGTAGTCAGTGATGGGAAAGGGTTTTTTTATTATCTCCTCCACTTTGGACAGTAACGGGAAGAGGTAGTTAGCTATTGTGTAGGAATGTTAGATGATTTCAGTGTGTGTGGCAGTCTCAGGGGACCCACACATTGTCTTACCTACATTTTAGTATTGTCTTCTTGATAAAGAGTTTCTTTGTTTCATTGATTTACCTTCAATTTTTGTTGAAAATCAACTGGTTGCACAAAAGTAGCATGTTTATGGATTCTTTTCTTTTATACTAAGCTAGTTGTCCATCCTAGTGCCAGTATCACCCTGTCTTGTTTATTGTAGGAGAGTTGGGATTGATTTTGCCCTGGCAGGGACATTTGGCAATGCCTGGAGACATGTTTGGTTGTTACAATTGAGGAGGCGAGTTGCTCCTGGCATCTAGTGCTTAGAGGCTAGGGACACTGGTAAAAATCTTAGGGTACATAGGACAGCCCCCACAATAAGAATTTTCTGGCTTATTGTTACAGTGCTGAGATTGATCAACCCTACTGTATATTTGGGCTTCCCAGGTGGCTCAGTGGGTGAAAAATCTGCCTACAATGCAGGAGACCCAGGTGATGCGGATTTAGTCCTTGGGTTGGGAAAACTGTATCTTTACAGTAACTCTTGAAATCAAGTGGTATCAGTCCTTCAACCTTGTTTATCTTTTTGAAAATTGCCTTGGATATTTAAGGTCCTCTGCATTTTATAGAAATTACAAATAAACTTATAAACTGAAAATTTGGTTGGGATTACATTTAATCTATAGATGAATTCAGTGAGAATTTATATCTTAACCATTATGAGTTTTTGGAATCATTCATCTGTATAACCATTTAAGCTTTCTTTTATGTCTCTTAGGAATGTTTTACAGTTTTTAGTATTAAAAGCCTTCCATATCTTTTGTTAAATTTTTTCTTGAGTATTTTATGTATTTGGGTGCCATTATATATGCTTTCCTTAAATTTTGTTTACAGTTTGCTGCTAGTATATAACAACATAATTGATTTCTTAAGTACTGTATTTATCTATTAATTCTGTCATCTTTTGTAGATTTCCTTAGGATTTTATGTGTTAACAGTCATATTGTCTACAATGAAGATAACCATTTTCCCATCTTTATGCCTTTTATTTCTTTCCTTTTTCTTGGTTTGATTTTTGATTTTTTTTTTTCTCCTTAGGAGTGATGGACATCATTATTACCTTCTCATTCTTTGGAGGAAAGTGTTCAGTTAATTATTTTGTGATAATCCTTTGCTAGCTTGAGGAAGTTTGCTTCTCTTTCTAATTTCTGAAAATCTTTAATTGGGAATGAATGTTGGATTTTCTCAAGTGCTTTTCTGTGCATGTACTGAAATGATCAGCTGTTTTTATCTCCTTTATTAACATGACTTTTAAGTCAATTAATTGACTTTTCAATGATAATACCAACAGATAATGTATTTCTGGGATAAACCTCAGTTGGTCATGATACATAGTCTTTTTTATATTACTGGATTCTTTTTGCTAATATTTTGTTAATAATTTGTGTATTCATGAAGGACATGGGTATATAATTTTATTTTCTTATAATGTATTTGTAAGGCTTTGGTATTAGGATTATATAGATTTTATAAACAATTTCCCTCCTTATAATGAAAAAGATTTTGTAACATTGTATAATTTAAGATTTTTTTCTTTAAATGTTTGATAGAATTCACCAGTAAAACTATCAGACTTGTTAAAAATTTTTTTACTACTAATTCAACTTCTTTAATAGAGAGAAGGTATAATAGAGAGCTCCAAGGACACAGACAGATTTTTTAAAATAAAAGCTGATTTTAAAAACTTTTTTTTTTTTTATCAAACCTGACAATCTGCTTTTTATTTGGAGAACTGAGACTGTTTGTATTTAATTATTGATATAGTTAGATGTAAGTCTACAACTTCGCTATTTGTTTGCTGTTTTCCTCTTTATTCTTTCCCTGTCCTTTTTTTTTTTTTTTTTGCTTTATATTGTTTAATGTGCTGTAAAATGTAAGCACTTAGAAAAGGGTAATTTCATTCACTCCTATGTCACCCTTTGTGCTATTAGGTCATTCTTTGTCCTATTATGTCATATATTTACTTTAATATAACTTGTAAATTCCACAATTTAGTGTTATTACATTTGCTTTAAATTGATATTTATGTTAGAAATAAGTGAGACTAGAAAATAGCATTTTATGTTTATGTACACACTGCCCATTTCCATTTCCCTTCATTTCTTTGTATAGATCGAAATTTTCATGTGGTAGCATTTCCCTTGAGCCTGAAGAAATTTTTTTCCTTTTTTTTTTAGCATTTCTTCTTATGGAGGTCTGCTGGCCACAAGTTCTCTCAGGTATCTTTATTTTATCCTCAATTGTGAAGGATATTTTTAATAGATTCAAAATATTCAATTGAAAGTGTATATTTTTTATCTTACTACTTTGAAGATGTTTGTTATCTGGCCTCCGTTAGTTCTGAAAAGGCATTAAATGTCATTCATGTCTTTGTTCCATGGTGTGAAATATGTCCTTTTGTTCCCCTTGCCTCTACATTTGGATTTTTAGTAGTAAGTATCATGTGGAAAGGTATGTTTTCTTTGCATTTATCATGTTTGGGGTTCTCTTGAGCATTTTTAATCTGTTGATCCAAGGTGTTTTTCATAAAATTTAGGAAATGTTTAGCCATTATTTCTTCAAGTATTTTTTTTTCCTGCTCCAGTCTCTCCTTTTTATCCGGGACAGCTTACATATATAACATACTATTTCATATTATCTCACATGTCACAGAGGCTCTGTTCATATTTTTCGGTCCTTTATTTTATCTGAAATCCAGTTCATGTTATTTTGCAGTCTGTTTTTCAAGTCACTGATTCTTTTTCTGAAATTTCCAGTCAGTGCAATTTTTGTTCTAGCTACAGTTTTCAGCTCTAGAATTTCCAGTCAGTTTATTTTGTTTATCTTCTTGCCAAGATCCCCCATTTTTTTAAAATTCAGCATGTCTTTCTTTCCCTTTATGTTGTTGAACATATTTCTCATAGTTGTGTTGAACTCTTTTATTTCCAACATTTAGGTCTTTTCAGTGTCTTTTGTCTGCCTTTTTTCCCCCTGCTTCTTTATATGTGTAGTAATTTTTTTTTTTTTTTTAATGCAGAATGTTGCTGCTGATAGTTGTAGGGAGTCTGGGTTTTTAACCTGCTTCAGGAGATGTTGAGTTTTCTTCTGGGCAATTGAATTACTGTTAGTTTTTTTTTTTATTCTGCCAGCCTTGTTTTTATTCTAACTTAGTGTAGGTCTATTTTGGTTTTGTGTTTAGTCCTAGGATGCAGCCCTTCCTCTGGGGTATGCTCCTTATTCCTAATGTGTTAGTTACTGGGATCTCAATTGAATGCCCAAGGTACTGGATTAAGAATCCAGTGTGGCCTTACTGCTTTGTCTATGTGGAACTCCTGTCTTAAAGCACCTTGGGTATCTGCTTATATTTCCACCAAATAACAGCCTCTTTCTGCTGTGCTTAGTAGACTCACTCTGTATATGGGGGTAGGGGATGCTCTTTCGCATAGATTTCTTCTATCCAGTGGTCTGTTCCACAATTTCAACTGCTCTGTAAACCTTTAACTCAAATCCTTAATTCTTCTGCTCATTGACATTACTATGCTATGCCTGGGTTCTGTCTGACTCTTAGTCCCAAGTCCACTTGAGAAGCCGGATCACACATGATGCTTACACTGAATGTTACCTTTCCATAAAGCATCAGGTTTTCACTGCCTATTGTCCCATCCAGTGCCTGTAAACAGGTACTTCATACATCTTTTTCACTTGTTTAGTTTTTTACTGAAGAAGAGCAAGTCTAGTGAGTCTGTCATGGTCAGAAGCCTACTGAATCTGTATAATCTTAGTTTTTCTGTAACACAGAGATTTAAAAATTGCACATAGAAATTATTTATTTGGGAGTTGCAGGTTGTTATCAGACCTACTGTGATACTGTCTCCAGAAACAATTTTTCTATAAACTCTTGTATTATCATCTTATTTTCCAGTTTATCACCTGTTTCTTGTCACCTGTTAAAAGGCATGGTTTCCAAGGTCTTTTTATATACTTGACACTGAATTTATGTCTTGAATTTATGAGGTAGAGTTGAAAGATGTATGTTTTCTGCTGTACTTCAGCACAATTGTCTACCATGTTACAGTATGGGGAATGGGATACTGCAATTATAAGTAAGGTGTAGCTCATTTAAAGAGTGTTATTTTCTCATATTTTATATGTTGATTTTTTTCACACTTGCCTTGATATGTTACGTTACTTCAATTACTGTCATTCCCTTTCTCATTGTGTATAGTATATTTACACTAATTTTTTTCTAGTATTCCTCTGTACCTCTTTTTTCTCATTTTTCTTTGCTTGTACAGAATGACTTCTCTTAAGTTCAGATTTATTTCTCATAAACAAGTATCATCCACTGACAATTTTACTATGTCATCTAGTGTGGTTTTGTTACTGCATTTTTTATTGAAATACATATTACTTTACTATTAATTTCTTTTTCTCCTATATTTTATACTTTGCATATATGTATTTATAAATATATGGTACATAATGTATATGTAGATTATATTACATTTCTTTCATGAAAAGAATAGGGGCATTACAAAAATATTTATTATAAAAAGTAGATATGGGCCTGATAAAAACCATTGCTTTAAACATATCAGAATGTATTTATTTTACAGTTTGAATCTAACCAATGCAATATCTGAGCTGTCTGGGTCTGATTCTACTGGCTGGTTCATGGTACCCCATTTCCCTTTTGTTTTTCATTATTTTTTTAACCAATCATATTTCTTGGACTTTTACCTATAGGAATTCTTTGGCTCTTGGCTTGAAAAATGCATTTTTTCCCGGGAATTTTTTGTGTTTGCCTGGAGACGTTTGTACCAACTGGGAACCATTTTATAAGACATGCTCAGCTCATGCCACATCTCCACATGAGCTGCAGTCTGGGTTGTGGTTATCACTTCTCAAGGGAGATGTATTTCTCTTCCTCCCAGCATCATGTAGGGGGGTAGGAAAAGTTTCCATGCCATCCCCTTCTTCAGGGCAAATTTACTTTTCCTATATCTTTTCGTTGTGGGTTTAGTTTTGAGGGGGTTCCGGCTCTTGGGACAGGGTCTCCTCTGACAGCCCCAACTTCCGGGCAGATCCTGGAGTTTGTTTCCTGGCCCTCTGCTTCATCATCCCCCGTACAAGGTCAAAGCTTAAGGTTGGCAGGGTTCTGTGGATGCCTCCAGGGTGAGAGTGTTTCAATGCTCCACTTACTGCCCTGGTTTCCTGTTTTCACTTCCTTTTTGACTTCTAAGCATTCCTTATTTTCTTGCCTGATCAGTAATGCATCTCAAAAGATGTTTTAAAAATATTTTGTCCAGTATTTTTAGTCATTTTTGGTGGCATGGTCAGAGTATTTTTATATGCTTTACTTTGAGGGGAATATAATTCGTTATGGGGTTTTTGGTATGGTTGATTCAACAAATTTTATTATTACTAATGTATTTAAAAAATTTTATGTCATTTTTCTTTCTCTTTTTGTGAATTTCCTGTTTGTGTGTGATTGTGTTTTCTTTCTTTTTTTTCCCCCTGCTTTTCTATTAGATTCTGGTGATTTTCCAAAAAAGTGTGTACAGCTTTGGAAAGGGCTTTTTCTCCACTCTCTGACAGACTTCTACTTCCTAAGATATATACATGTTTGACTCTCAGGAAGTTAAGTTTGATACTGGCACTGCAGTTCAATTTTAGATCCTTAATTCTTTTATTTTTATTGTGTATTCTATCTGAGGCTTCTCACTATTGCCTGATTGCTAAATCCATCAACCTATTATTTTAATACCTCATTTTATTAGCCACTTTCTCCACTGCAAAACTATTTTCATTTTTAACTGGGGAAACCCTTCTTTTCTTGCCTTCCTGCTATCAACAGAAAAAAAATTGCACATAACTCTGAAGTTTTAGGTGGGCAATTTTTTTCAGTCAACACTGCTACCCCTTTAACAGTTTCTTCTTAGACACTTCACTGGTTCTTCCACCTGAAAATTATAAATAGAAGTATCTCTGAAAACTTTGTCTGCAGATCTATTCTCACTCTTCACATTTTGCTGGTTGACCTCTGTCCTATAGTTTAAACTACCATCTGTCCTTTCGATGGTGTCTGCCAAATCGATGACTTCAACCTTAGCACCTCCTCAAGTTTCAGAATAGCAGTACCTCCAGAATGCATGTCAGCTGACAGATAACTTTTAGTTCTTCCATTACAACTTCTTTGGAAACTCCTTTTTAAAAATTACTGATTTATTTTGCTGCATTGGGTCTTAGTTGCAGCACATGGGATCTTTCATTCTGGCACACATGCTTAGTTACCCCCCAGCATGTAGGATCTTAGTTCCCCAACCAGGGATCAAACCTGAATCCCCTGCATTGGAAGGTGGATTCTTAACCACTGGACCACCAGGGAAGTCTCTGCAAACTCCTTATGTAGTTTTTACTGAAGCTTAGTCAGAAGTCCTAAAGACTTGTCAAAAGATGAGGAAATTGAGCTGAGTTGGTAGTTTTTGCCCAGGAGATGAGGCTGCTGCCTCCGGTTATCTGACAGCCTAGTAGGTGCCTCTTCCTCTGCAGTATTGTGATACTCTGCAGACTACATGTAACGACAGTACAGAAAGTAAAGTAGGTGGGAATGCATGCCTTTATTTCTTTCTTTTTTTTTGACATTAGTTACTCTATACCTCACTCACTTTCATAATGATGCCGTTTTGGTACTAATTTCTCTCTTCCCACCTTCAGGTTCCAGCAGCTCATAGTAATTTTCCTTTTCACTGTTAGTTTTTTATCATGCTATTAAAAATAATACAGGGTGACTAACTTAAAAAGTTTTTATTTCACTTATAATATTTAAGATAATACTAACATGGTCATTGCTGGTTGGTAATTGAGTGGACCAGGTGGGTTGATAGATGTACCTGGAATATCACTTAGAATAACCAGTCTTTGGTATGACATCAAGATGGAAGACCAGAAATCTATCCCCAAATGGGCAAGGTACTTGAGAAGACTGTTTATAAGTTTAGGAAAGTTGACCCCAGAGTAAGCTTTATGTTTCCATTGTGCTTCTAAAGGACAAAAAGTTAGTGTAGATTTTAATAATAACTTTTCCTTCTTTGAGGCAACCAACTAATATGACCCTAGACACTATGAAATGCAGTGATAAATGAAGGAACTAACAGGAAAATTAATCAATATTGGAAGACATCTGGAAACAAGGGGTCAAATGGCCTTGAAGAGATGAATTGAGTTTGAGATTACAGAAAGACATCAAAGTGGAAATAATTTGTGAGTGATCAGCATAAATAAAATTGCTTAAGGAAATGGATCAGTTGTTCAAAGGAGAGATGATAATAGATAAGCATACATTTAGATCTTGGTGAATCCAAGAAGATACTGAGAATAAGTTAGGAAAATAATGTCAGAATGGTAGAAAGAAAGCCTTTATGACAGTATCCTAAGAGCTAGATGAAAAAAATAGTTTCTAGAATATGCAAATAGTAAGCCAATTTGCCTTTACATAAAACTGCAGTATACACAGATTAATGTCTTTATAATTTTCTTCATCTATCTATATACAAGAAAAAATGTTTGGCATCTGCAACAAACCAAATAAATTTGCCAGTAGCTCATCAAAGTTCAGAGTAAGAGATAGTAAAGAAAATCCCAGGGGACAAGGAATGGTAAATGCAAATTAAATATAGAGCATTATAAGATAAGCAAAATATTATTATTAGGCTATTTAGTTTGTTTTCTTCACTATTCTTGAAAAGGGAAAGATATTTTAAGCTTCTCTTGTTATTCATTTTTGCATTCTCTTACCCTAACTCATAAGAACTTCAGTTCTACCATTATCTCACCACCAGTAAAGTGGAAGTGCTTCAGGAATATAATATCCAAGATAAGGGAGAGAAATTGTACCTACCATTTATATAGAGCTTTGTAGTTTGCAAAACATTTTAAAATATTTATCTCACTTGAGACCAACAGTGACCATGAAAAGTAAGTGGGAATCATTATCGTCTTTATAAAAGGATTCCTAAATGCTGAAACTTATTTTAGATGAGGAAACCCAGAGATATTAAGTGATTTATCATGCATCACTAGAGTTGTAGAGGGAAATCCTAGACTGTCCATTATTAAGTTTGTGGTCATGAGCAATGCATGTATCAGCTTTGAAACTCGAGTTTTTTCCCAACTCTTAAGATGAAAGATTTAAAAATACTAAATTATAAAATATATTTAATATTCTGCTCAGTAATCTTGGTTTCCATTTGCTTTTGCAAGCTAACCAGTTGCCTTCCTAGATACATCCTCCAGTTTTCCACTTCCATTTTCTAATTCAAGCCATAGATTCACCTGGCGTGTTTTCTCTTCCATCTATATAAATCTTACTTATTTTAAGTAGCTTTTGACTAACTTGTTGTAGCCAGGTCAGCTCCCTTACAAAACCATTCTTATTGCTACTAATAATTGTGACCATGTCTAATCTTGAAAAGATACAACATTTTCTATCTCTTACGCCATTTATCAAACTCTACATTTTATTGGCCACCAGCATACCAGGAAGAATAGTCATCGCCAGTTACTCTCTGAGTTCAGTGGCCTCTTGTAAAACATATTTTAAAAATCATTTTATAAATAATTTACAGATACAAAAATGAAGGGATGTTGTGAAAAACAACTGGATTGGAAATTAATAAGAATTTAAATGTAACAAACTCAAATTTTATTCCATCTTTTTCTGGTGTAAAGATATACACACCCAAAGTGGGCAGTATCCTTTGAATGAAAGTAACTGGCTCATGGATGAGCTTGGAACATAGCCATCTTACAAATAGTGATCCAGATTTCAAATATATTTCTAAGAACTCGAGCTTTTTATTACCTCTGGTTCTTCTTGTACTTGTATCGTCAAAATACAGTGCTTTAAAAACTTTTACGGTTCATAGTTTTGTGGAAGAGAGTGGTAATTTTCCTCGGCCAATAGCAACAAAATATTCTCATTTCAGGTGCTGATTAGAATGATCAGTTCAATGAGATTTTTCATTTCTGTGCTGTTTATTTCCTTACAGTCAGTGCCTTCATCATTCGTCCACTTATGGACCATATCAAGTAAATTCCCTAGCACAAACTTGATAAAAGGTGAAAGAATGCTGTTGCATGTCCTTGTAGCAAATATCTTTTCAAAAAATATTACCTGATGACATCTTCCCTGAAAGACTGAGTAACAAATTTCCTTTCTGTCTATAGAAGTGTATTTTTCACTCATTGATTCATAAGTTTGCTGAAATATATTTCTAGGATCTATTATGCGAGTACTCATGATCTGAGCTTTATCTTTTTTTTTTTTTTTTTTGAGCTTTATCTTATATGATTAATTTCATCATCATCATTACCGTCTGGAGTGTTACTGTCTGTCTTTTTGTATTTGTGTTCTTTTTTATCTAACAACTGCAAAATATCTTCTGTCAGTTTTCTTCCCTTTGCCATTATGCAAAAGGTGAAAATTTTTGAATTCTCAACTGTGTTCAGTGAAGAGTTAAAAAGACAACAAAAGTCCTGTCTTCTGGTGTCTTTTATAGCTTCTGGAAAGATCGGACAATACTTTGGACAATGCAATAACAAGGATGAGGAAATAGCAATTATTTCATTATTTTATCATCCCTCTAGATGATCACATCATTTTTAAATTTTCTCCTTTATTTTCTGTGAAAATTTTAAGTTCAATATGGTTATTTGCCAGTTATCAGAAAGTTATTTAATTGTATAACTAATAGACTATTCTGGAGGCAGATCACAATAATATTAAACAGATGCTCTGCCAACAGTTTTGGATGCCAGGGTTGTGCAAGGCAGTTGAGTGATAATTTAGTACAATTGATATTAGGGTTATGAAATTAGGGAAGATTGAGACTCTTTGAGTCTAGGTATTTAAAATCCTCCCTCCCACCCCCACCCCCACCTCCTTTTTTCATCCTCTGAGTTGCTTCTGGTCTCAGGTGCCTCTCCTCCCAGCTCGGATGGACTCATTTCAATAATGCTTTTTTGAGCAAACTAGTCCCCCTTATCCTTTGGTCCCCTCCCAACCGCAACTTGAGATAAATTTGAGTCTCTTCTACCAACCATTGCCCACTATGGGTCTGGCAGATATTTCTCAGTATCAGACTGAGTTGTGCATTATGAGAGTAGAGACATACACACAGCTTAAGTTGGGAAAGAATCACGAGAAGTCAAGTCCTAGCTCGGGAGATGTGTGTGCGTGCTAAGGGGCTTCAGCTGTATCCAACTCTTTGCAACCCTTTGGACCAAATCCCACCAGGCTTCTCTGCCCGTGGGATTCTCCAGGCAAATATACTGGAGTGGGCTGCCATGCCCTCCTCCAGGGGATGTGCTGACCTAGGGACCGAACCTGCGTCTCTTATGTCTCCTGTATTGGCAGGCAGGTTCTTTTCCACTTGCCCCCCTGGGAAGCCCAGCAAGTGCATGGAGAGTAATAGAGAGTTAGTTAATAGTAGAGCTAAAAACAAAAGTGGAAGTCTCCTGATATTTGTCTCAGTGAGTTTCCAACACAGTGAATTGCGAATAGGAAAGTTATATAAATTAAGAGAGAAGAGAAAAAGCATTAAGTGGCATGAAGTCCTGAAAAGGAAACATTCTAAGTCCTCTCCCCACTCTAGCTTTATTGAAGTGTAGTTAACAAGTAAAATTGTGAGGTTTTAAAAATGTACATTGTGATCATTTGATACATGTATACATTACTAAAGAATTCTTCCCATCTAGTTAATTAACACGTCCATCATCTCACATATTTATCTTTTTTTTTTTTTTTTCCTTCTAAGAACATTTAAGTTCTACTCTCTTGGCATTTTTCAGTTATACAATACAGCATTATCATGTGTGGTCACCATGTTATACATTACATCTTCGGAACTTATAGCTGAGAGTTTGTATCCTTTTACCAATCTCTCCCTATTTCTCCCACCCTCCCAACACCTGGCAACCACTTTTCTGTTTTCTTTCTATGCTGCTGCTGCCAGGTCGCTTCAGTTGTGTCCAACTCTGTGCGACCCCATAGATGGCAGCCCACCAGGCTCCTCCGTCCCTGGGATTCTCCAGGCAAGAACACTGGAGTGGGTTGCCATTTCCTTCTCCGTTCTTTCTATGAGTTTGACCATTTTTTTTTTAGGTTCCACGTGTAAGTGCTTGTCTTTCAATGTCCGACTTACATTTAGTGTAATCCCTTTGGGGTTCATTCATGTTTTTGCAAACGGCAGGATCTGTCTTTCTTATGGCTAAATAATATTCCATTGTGTGTATAAAAATACCACATTTTCTTTATCCATTCATCCATCAGTGAATGCTTAGGTTGTCTCTATGTCTTAGCTATTGTAAGTAATGTTAGAGTGGATATCTTTTCAAGGTAAGGATTTCGTTTCCCTTAGGTCTGTACCCAAAGTGGAATTGCTGGATCCTATGGTAGTTCTGTTCTTCATTTTTTTTTTTAAGCATCTCTGTGCTGTTTTCCATAATAGCTGTACCAATGTACATTCTCACCAGCAGTGCACAAGCTTTCTCTATTTTTCACATCTTCATCTACATTTGTTATCTCTTGTCTTTTTGATGACAGCCGTTCTAACAGGTTAAGATGATACTCTCATTGTGGTTTTAATTTGCTTTCCCTGATTAATGATGTTGAGCACCTTTTCTTGTACCTATTGGCTGTTTGTATGTCTTCTGTGGAAAAATTTAAATTTTCTTATTTTTTTCAACTCCTTAAAATAGTTGGATATACTTCTCAGGATTATGAAAGAGCAAAATGTTTCAAGGTATAGGAAAAATAACATACTGAAGAGAAACACAAAAACTTAAATGGGGTCCATTAACCCTGAGGGTTAGGACTTCCCTGCTGGTGCAGTGGATAAGAATCTGCCTACCAGTGCAGGGGACACAGGTTCAGTCCCTGGTCCAGGCAGATTTCACATGTTGTGGAGCAACTATTGCCCGTGTGCTGCAACAAAGAATAGCCCCCACTCGCTGCAAGTAGAGAAAGCCCTTGCACAGCAATGAAGATTTAGCACAACCAAAACAGTAACAACAGCACACAAAACCTGAGGGTTAAAGTTAGTTGTGCATTTATGTATCTGATATCTTTTCTAGATTCTGTGTGCTTAAAGAACAAGGTCATCATGATGTCATAATGATCTTTGCATCTCATGCAGTGGCTTCTATATAGATTTACTGTGTGAGAATTACAGGATAGTTTTCAAAAAGGGTGACATCATGATTTTCATAAAGATATAAAATAAACAAGTGTTAAAGATTTTTTTTTAAGTCAAACGAAGGAAGCAAGCAGATGTTACAAACTTTTCAAAGGAGAAGCCAAAGAACAGACACATGTGTAGATGAGAAATATTGAGACTAGCATGCAAATAGAGGCAACACTAGCTTTTTCCACATGGGAAAGGAAAGTTAATTGAACCTGACAGGGCAGAATTTGCCGCTGTGTGGGCAAGAATAACTTTGCAGTTATCGGCAATTTAAAGAGCTGTAAGATAACTCCCATAGAATCAGAATCAGATAATCCATAATTGTAAGTGCTGGGTCTAGACAATGCAGTTTTCCACTGAAGCACTGCTTTTTCCTTACACATATGTTGTATTCAGGCTTCCCAGGTAGCTCAACGGGTAAAGAAAGAATCTGCCTGCAATGCAGGAGATGCAGGCAGATGGGGGTTCGATCCCTGGGTTGGGAAGATCCCCTGGAAGAGGGCATGACAACCCGCTCCAGTATTCTTGCCTGGAAAATCCCATGGACAAGGAGCCTGGTGGGCTACAGTCCGTGGGGTTGCAAAGAGTCAAACATGACTGAAGCGATTGAGCACACAGGAACACGTGTATTCAATTAATTATAAAAATAAAACATAATAAAGAGAACTTCACACTCAGTGTGTTAAATAGCACTTTGCCACTTGCAGCTGTTGTATTTTTCAGTGTTTGTTTGTTCTCTGAAATACATACATTTTTATAGTGAAAAGATCAAGGATTATCCAAAGAAGGTCACCCACCTCCTTTTACCACTTCCACCAGGATATTTTTCAAGAAGTTTTTTGTTAGGGAATTCCCTGGTGTCCTTGTGGTTAGGATCCTGGACTTCTACTGCTGTGACCCAGTTTCAGTCCCAAGTTGGGGAGCTGAAATCCTGCAAGCTGTGTGGCACAGCGGGGAAAAAAAGGAGTTTTTTGCTAGAGAAAAATAGAAAAATTCTTCAGTGGCTTTTATTTCTTTTGTCCCACTGAGAAGATAAACGAGATTCTTCATGTAAACTTTATCAGCCAAATTTAAAGGATGACCAAAGGAGATGAAAACTCTATCACTCAAATGTTAAAGGAATTGTTTCCAAGGCAAGCCATAGTTTGGCTTATAGAATTTGCAAGCATAAATTTGTTAATGGTCAGAGTCTAGTCCTAATGGTTTATACTTATTAAGAGTATTGGGGGATGTTCCTGGTCATCCAGTGACTTAAGTCTCCGTGTTCCCAATGCAGGGGACCTGGGTGCAATCCTTGGTCTTGGAACTAAATCCCACATGCTGCAACCAAGAGTTCACATGGTGCAACTAAAGACCCCACATGCCACGCCTAAGACCCAGTGCAGCCAAATAAATAAATACTTTTTTAAAAAGTATCTGGATGTGGGTAAGCAGTCCTGGCTTAGCTGTGTCCATGGATCGACCTGCCCTTCTCATACTTCATATTTTACCTCCATCCTTGGCTCCTCAGTTGTCTATCTTTGTAATAGTGGCTGTGTATTCACAGAATCACAGCCTTAAAATGCTCAAATAGGGAATCGCTATTTCTTAAGGGATCAGTGAAGGTCTGTAAGAATACCTTAGCAGCTTGGCCATCAATCTTTAGTCATACAAAAAGGTGGGATGTCTTGAAGGGCAGCAGCAACCAGTAAGGAGGAAAACAAGAAGCAGCCAAGTCGCTCAGTTGTGTCCGACTCTTGGCAACCCCATGGACTACTCCAGGCCAGAATACTGGAGTGGGTAGCCTATCCCTTCTCCAGCAGATGTCTCCAACCCAGGAATCAAACTGGGATCTCTTGCATTGCAGGCGGACTCTTTACCAGCTGAGCTACCAGAGAAGCCCTACATGACTTTAAGCTTTAATTTTCAGAATGAGACCTACAGAGAGGAGACAGTATCACAATTTATGAAGGTTGTCTGAACATAGTAGTGGTTTTCTTTGTTCAGCTTGCACTTACCTACATACCGACATGGTAAATGATATAAGAACTGCTGATTCTTGACAAAGCGCAATATTATATAACCAGTCACAGGAAGACCGATTGGGCTGGAGGGAGAAATGGACAGAGGTCATTTACATCTCATCTGTACTTCATTATTTTCCTCAGCAGTAGCTGGTGCTGGAACAGGAGGAGATCAAACTTATTGATCAGTAGAAGCCTTTCTTTGGTGATTTCAGCAGAATAGTTTTTAACTCCTTCTGATTCTTGAGTAGCTGTAGTGATGGAAGATGGTTTGGCACAATCTTCTTTTGCATCTTTCACATGAATTAATCCTGAGAATACATTTTAGGTAGATCACAGCAAGCAACATGCTCTAGGGCAATAGGTCCTTTAAAAATATTTTTTAATATGACTCATATAAATATTGTCAATGTGGAAAGCTTACAAGTAGTTCTTATTAATTCAGGAATATAGCAACAATTCAGTGTTAATATGAAAGACATTGGTTCAGTAATGATAGGGAGTTGTTTTAACACTATCTTCATAGAAACTCAAACACTACCAACATTATTATTGGCATCAAAGGTAATTAAGCCGTGGTAACTTAAAAGCTTTAAATAGTCAATTTGGCTAAATAAAACAAGAACAGTACCTCAGTTGGCTAAAAGTAGGATTGCATCTTAATCGAGCCCTCTTTTTTGCTTCCAGCTTGCAGATAACCAGCATAAATCTGGAACTGTTATTTAACCTTATTCTGTGCAGTTCATCAGTCATGCCACTAAAATTGATTCTTGACCTCTATACATCATTCTTTCCTTTGAAATTTCTCATGCTGTCTCTTCCTTTTATGCTTTAACTGAAGAGGTGTGTGTGACAAAACAGAAGCTAGTCACTTTTTAATTTTCAGTCCTTATTTGAATACCTAAGGTGTTTTAATCTTTAAGTATTTTTATCATGTGTTTAAATTATCTCATAAATTGTTTTGATATTTATATCTACTTCTCTAGATACCAAATTATTGTTTCACCTATCAAGTAATCATAATGAAATCCCTCTTAAATTTCTTGTGCTTTGGGTCAAATTTTTAATAAAAAATTCAATGTACACCTAAAGAGAAAGATACCACTTTAGAATGATTTGTGAAATATGGCAACCATAAAAATAAAGCTGGTTTTCTGAGACAATGCCTAAAAGAAATCATGTGATGAGCAAAAAAAGAAAAAAATTTATAAAAGTTGATATAAAAGCAGTGGTGGAATTGTCTTTCCTCGGGGCAAACCAGTGTTTATTTACAGCAGGTGTCATACCTCTGACACTGGTGAATGTGAAATGGTCTGGTGGAAAGCAAGCAGCACTGGGGCTTTAAGTTTTCAGCAGGATTGCTATAATAGATAAATGAACCAACATTTTCACATTGCTGTAATCAGATTACTATAATCTGATTTCTTTCATCAAAGTAAATACCTAATTTTAACCACTCAAGATAAATATTGAATGTCTTTCTTTCACTTTAATACCTGCACTAACCTTCTAAAAACATGTTATACCTAAAGTTCGGTGTGACCAAAAATGGTAGATAAATTGACCTTGGTTCCAACTAGAACGAATTTAAACCAGCAGTTTGGATAGTTGCAACGCTGCCACTTCAAAAATACAGGGACTTTTGTGTGTGTGTTTGTGTGTGTGTGTCTGCGTGTTGTCCTGACCTGGACACTGCTGTGATGGGATCATGCAAGCTGTGCTGTCAGAGTGCCCGCTGCATGGGAGATTGGGTCCTATTTTATAACGGACTGTTTTGACTTCCCCAGAAATTGGAAAGCATTAGGTTATCTATGTTTGAGTCTATCTTTCTCCTTGTTTTTTCAGCTTTTCCATTAGCCAGAAGAGATTACCTGGGCAGCATGTTGTTTGCCACCTAAAAGAGAGATAACATTTCTATTCCAAATACAGATTTAACTTATGACCTAGAATTCATTATAATGCTCCCTCTCAAGTTATGGTACAAAGTAGCCAGTTCTCAACAAACAATTATTGTTCCGTGGAATTGCCGCATGACTTCCAAGTATTTTTAAGCATAATGGAATGAAATACAAAAATGCCTGGCTTATACTTAAAGTGATGGAAGGGCCCTTACATGAAAAAGGCTCCCTTTGCCCCAATTTTTCCAGTGATTTTTCTCTCCCCTTTTCATGTCCTCACCTCTTTAGAATCTGCTGTCTGTTCCGTCCCTACTTCTCTTGACCCTGCACGATCATTCATCACATGTCTGTCCCACACATTTTCCGTCTTATCTTCTTGTTTTTATAAGATGATGAAAGGTTTGCGAATAGAGCTATTACTATATTTTAGCTGGTTGTCAAGATACTATGGTACATTTTTAGCTGGTGTTATGATACAGATGACAGACCATGGCATTAATCAGAGAGAGTGTCCAAAAACTAATAAACATAAGCAATCCAAAAAGCAGTCAGGCAAAGACATCAAACAAGATTTTACACACACACACACACACACACGTATGTATATATTACCATCTAGCTAACTATTCACATACATTTCATTAGTATCTAGTATGAAGTCATACTCATCGTAGATATTCTTAGGTGTTTGTTTTTTTCTATTTTTCATATGTATTTATGAAAGTTATTGCTTGGGTATTGTAAGCAGTTGAATCCACTGACAGGAAAGGTATCTAGATAATTGCACTTTGTAGAATTAGGTGGTAAAAAGAGGTTAGCAGTTGGTAAGTAAAAAGTACCCTTGGAACTCAGCTTTAGTAAATGGTCTGGATACTGAGGTTTGGAAGAGGCATATTCATTTCCTCTGCCAGTAGTTTTAAAGTTTAGAGTTCACGTTAGTTTTGTCTTCATAAGATTGACCCATGCTAACACTAAGCAATACAGAGCCATCCAAACATCTAGCATTTATTCACCAGAAAGTATTGAATGGCGGTTAGACTCAGTTATGCTTTTTAAAAATAGCATTGAAAACCAATCCTTAGGGTAGTCTAACCTGTATGCAGGTCAAGAAGCAACAGTTAGAACCGGACATGGAATGATGGACTGGTTCAAAATCAGGAAAGGAGTATGACAAGGTTGTATGTTGTCCCCTGTTTATTTAACTTACATGCAGAGTACATCATGTGAAATGCCAGGCTGGTTGAATCACAAGCTGGAATCAGGATTGCCGGGAGAAATATCAATAACCTCAGATATGCAAATGATACCACTCTATGGCAGAAGGTGAAGAGGAACTAAAAAGCCTCTTGATGAAGGTGAAAGAGGAGAGTGAAAAAGCTGGCTTAAAACTCAGCATTTAAAACACTTAAGATCATGGCATCTGGTCCCATCACTTCATGGCAAATAGATGGGAAAACAATGGAAACAGTGACAGACCATATTTTCTTGGGCTCCAAAATCACTGCGGACAGAGACTGCAGCCATGAAATTAAAAGATGCTTGCTCCTTCGAAGGAAAGCTATGACAAACCTAGACAGCATATTAAAAAGCAGAGACATCACTTTGCTGACAAAGGTCCATCTAGTCAAAGCTATGATTTTTCCAGTAGTCATGTACGGATGTGAGAGTTGGATCGTAAAGAAGGCTGAGCAATGAAGAATTGATACTTTCTAATTGTGGTGCTGGAAAATACTCTTTAGAGTCCCTTGGACTACAAGGAGATCAAACCAGTCAATCCTAAAGGAAATCAATCCTGAATATTCATTGGAAGGGCTGATACTGAAGTTGAAGCCTCAATACTTTGGCCACCTGATGCAAAGAGCCGACTCATTGGAAAAGACCCTAATGCTAGGAAAGATTGACATCAAAAGAAGAGGGCAGCAGAGAATGAGATGATTAGACAGCATCACCAATTCAATGGACATGAGTTTGAGCAAACTCTGGGAGATAGTGAAGGACAGTGAAGGCTAGTGTGCTGCAGTCCGTGGGGTCACAAAGAGTCAGACACAAGTTAGCGACTAACAACAATACCATCTATTATACATTTTATTTATCTCTAAGTTAAAAAAAAAAACAGTAGGCAGGAGTAATTTTATCAGTGGCAGTCTCTTAGGTGAAATGTAGTTTAAATTTTAGAGGTTTTAAAAATTCCATGGCTAACATATTTTATAAAAAGCAGAGATCTTTTTATTATGTTTATATTAATTTTATATGTAATAGCCAACAGAATTTGGCCATTAGACATATTTGCAGGAATATCTCTACAGGAAACAAGTTTATATGGTTTTGAGAATTATTATAGATGGAGGCAACAGAAATGGAGAATTAAAGTAATTATTATGAGAAGTCAATAAATATTATTTGGTGATAATAGTGAAATTTAGAGAAAGGAGCAGTTGATTCAGTGGCTGTAAATTATCACCTGTTTTGATGATATGGGTGCATACACATTGAACCCATAAGGATGAACTAAGAATTGAGTAAAGGCCTCAGAAACAGGAAAACTACTTTGGAACCTAGACTCCATAGATTTTTGCAGTCTTTTCCTCCCGAAATAAGCAGGAGACTTCCCTGGTGGTTCAGATGATAAAGAATCTGCCTGCAATGCAGAAGACCCAGGTTTGATCCCTGGATTGGAAAGATCCTCTGGAGAAGGAAACGGCCACCCACTCCAGTATTCTTCCCTGGAGAATTCCATGGACAGCAGGGAGCCTGGTGGGCTACAGTCCGTGGGGTTGCAAAGAGTTGGATATGACTGAGTGACTGACACACATAGTGATGATAAAAAAGATGGAGGTTTTTGTGCTGTTAGAATCAGAAGGTCCAGGGAATCATTTTTAGTTCATAGTAAAGAAACAAGATCCATACATAACCTTTTTCCTCTCTACCCTCCTGCTTTCTGCCTTCTTCCTTTCCAGGAATTAGTGAACTGTTGAAACAGTGTTTGGGGAATATTCAGTATTCAGTTTTGAACCACATTTCTTGTGTTTGGGATTACGAGGTGATCTCTTGGTTAAAGCTGTCAGTGGTAAACTCAGGTTTGTATATAGCCATGGTTCTCAAGTAGCTGCTCACTATCAACAGGGAAGTTTTTTAAAAAGTATTGATGCCTGGGGTGTGCCCTCAAAGATTCTAATTTATTGGTCTGGAATAGGACCCAGCCATAGGTATTTTTTAAAAAGCGTCCAAGGTGGTCCTAGAATTTTAATTTGCTCATGTGCAAGTTAACTGTTAGATGACTGATAATAATAATGGTCAAATTATAAAATGGAAATGCAGCTTTATAATTGCTTTTTCCTTTTTCAATTGTATAAATAATTATAAATTTTCTGGTTATTTTAAGCTATAAAGAACTTATGGAGTTCTTATATGAAAGTTCCCCTTCACCTTACATCTGCTCTCTCCAGATGTAACCACTTCCAGTGGTTTTCTATGCATCTAAAAATGCATACATTTACTTGTATATAGTGTTTTTGAAACATAAAGGAGATCATACCTTCTTTTATTATGTGTTTTGCTTTTTTCACTTAATTTATCTTGGAGATCTTTCCATGTCGATACATAGAGATCTACCTTTTTAAAAAAAATAATCTTTTACTTCATTCCTTTTAATATCTGTAGAGTGTTTCTCAGTATATGGCTTTAATTTCTTTCTCATTTTCACATATCTAGCTCACTGTTACAGAACAAAGATTCTGTAATCAGACTACCTGGTTTTGACTATAAATATTTATTCTTCTTGGTGACATTATTATCATTTAATTTTTTTCAATTTTTTACCAGTATGGACAACACTATAGTTAATATTTTAGTACCTAGATCATTGTGCTTATCTGTGAATATTCCTGTAGGGCAAATTCCTAGAGTTAGAGTTGCTGGCTCAGAGAGGATACATATTAATATTTTGAATTATGCTATCACGTTTTCCTCCAAGAGCAATTTATATTTGCTTCAGCCAATAGAATCTCATTGCAGTTTGTATTTCAAGGCCTGAATACACTGTTCATATCACAGTGCGATCGTATGCACACTACAATGGGCATTACCGCATGGGAACTGCAGTTCCATCTACAGTGATTGGAATTCATTTTCTTTATTTTGGCTGGAATTTCTTTGAGTTACTTTAATAGCTCTGATTATAGCTTATTAACCTGAAGTTCCAACTTACAGTCTTAAACATATGATTAAGAAGAATAGAAAAATTATTTACTGATTTTTTTTTTTAGACAAAAACTTTAGACAGTAGAAGATGAGTAGAAAATACAAGAGGAGTAGGAAAAAAACTGGGTGTTGGCAGTCAAAAGTCTGGCCTGGATTAGTTGCTGCTTTTCATTTTATAGATGGAAAGAAAAGCTCACTTCCCACAGCACACTGACAGAACAATAACCAAGTCTCAAGAAAAATCAACTTCAAATCTGTGTGTTTGTTGGTGTTTTAAATTCAGGACCCTGTACTTTTTAGATTACATGTGATAACATTTACATCAATATTGTTGGGTATAATGTTTTTATATAATGAAAATACAAGTGAAATGTATTATTTTCAGTTAAAATTTCCTTCTCTGTATACTCTCTGAGACTTAGTTTTCTCATCAGCACACTTTTGCTTTTTAAATAAAGAGCAGGAAGCTGTGAGTTTTTAAAGTCACTTTCATTTGTCTACGTATTTCTGGCCGTGCTGGGTCTTCACTGCCACACTGGCTTCTCTCTAGTTGTGCTCAGGCTCCTCATTGCAATGGCTTCTTTGGTTGTGGAGCGAGGGCTCTAGAGCGCACAGACTTCGCTTGTGGCGTGTGGGCTCAGTCGTGGCAGCTCCCAGGCTCCAGAGCACGGGCTCAGGAGGTGTGGCGCGTGGGTCCGGCTGCTCTGCGTCACGTGGGATCCTCCCAGACCGGGGATCACACCCGTGTCCTCCGTATCGGTAGGCCAGTTCATACCACCGAACCATCAGGTCAGCCCTCATGCAATGTTGATATTGTAGTACCTACTTCACAGGGTTCAGGGGAGAAATCAGTTTTATTTTACTTATTAAAAACCTTTTGCACAGTGTCTGGAATGTAGTAAGCTCTTAATCAATCGAACTTCAGTATTCCTGTAATTATCATTTTAACTCTCTTTTAACAGTGTGTTCAGCCTTGCTGTGACAGATGCAATCTGCCCGCCCCGGTACCTTCTGAGGGAAAGAGAGGCAGACTCCTAGGCCAACGTTCCAGAAGGCCCCATTTTGTCTGAAAGTTTCCCCAAAACCTAAATTCACAACTGGGTATAGCTTATTCACTCCATAGGACTCCCCAAAATACCAAGGGGAGAGTTAGAACACGTTCATGAACCACATTTCCTGACTTTTCTTTACCCCTCTGGACTTCTGTTTTGAAACTTGGTTGACCTTTTCTTTCATCTCTCTTTCCCAGGGATTTTTCTGTACTCCTTTCCTGTATTTATCCCTCCTTCCTGCCCTGTGGCCTGCACTTTTCCCACTTTGTTCTCTTTCACTGAGACTGCCTTACTTACATTCTCTCAACATTTCCTTCCTCTTTAGAAGCCCACAGATCACTGTGTCTTTATCATTTTTTTCTCTTAATATTCATTTATTTGGCTGCACCTGGTCTTAGTTGTAGCACGTGGGATCTTCAGTTGCTGCATGTGAACTTTTAGTTGCAGCATGTGGGATCTAGTTCCCTGACCAGGTATCAAACCCAGACCCCCGGAACTTGGGAACGTGGAATCTTAGCCACTGGATCACCAGGGAAGTGCCTGTATCATTATCCTTAATGCTTCCCTCTTAGCTCTCAGAATATAAGTTTCTATATATCTTCTTATTAAGACTTTCAAATATTTAGAAGCACCTACATTGTATTTTTTGTTGTTGTTGTTACATTTTTAGACAAACAAAACTGGATTTCTGTCTATGGAATGTCACTCCTCATTTTTTAAAATCACTTTTGGGACTTGTTTTAATGCTCACATCATAACATAAAATTCATTCAAATTAAACTGATTTGGAGGGGTTGCCAGAGTGAACAAAGGAGGCTAGTACCATGCAGAGCTTTGTATGGAGAATGTGATGTGATATTATTTGTGAGCTGTTCCATTTTGGTGTCAGTCCCTAGAGAAGGAAGCGGTTTCCTAATGGGTGTGATCTGCACTCTTAAGAAGAGTGATTGGCGTTGAATGATTAAATAGAAGAGGAGAATACATACCACTCCTCCCTTTAAAGCTAAGCACATATATACTGAATGCAAGTCTTTTCATCATGGAAGGCAGTCTGGCCTAATCATAGGACCAATCTGAAAAGCTAAGGGATTGAATTAACTATGCAGATCAAAATGCAAGGAAACCAAAATGATGCAGTGTCCTTAAAAGTAACTTTCAGAACCCAAATAAATGTAGTGGTAAATGTACATATGGAATATAATGGAAGACCCCATTTGAAAAAAAATGAGATCCAGACATGAGGCCCTTGGTAGATGAGCGGGCAAGTGGCTCCCTGAATTGGATAACAGTGTGTATTCCACAGTGACTGATGAAATTGATGTGTCCGTGGGAGAGCGGCTCTATTACTCAGCCTTAACCTATTTTCTCTCTCTTCAGAAATGAGCGCCTAAGTGGGTGTTATCCTCAAGGAAGTGAGTTTAATTCAAAAGGAGGTATTTCATAGATGGGCAAATTTAAGAATTCACTTTGCTCTTATAGGGGAGAACTATGTGGAAAAGCATTATTATAAGTAATAGGCTTATACATCTCAAAGATACCATTTTGAGACTATATTTGGGGATCCTGAATTTGAAGCATTAGTGAGTAATTTTTATTGTTTAATTTTGCATTATCTCTGAGAACATACCACCAAAACAATATTGAATCTGCTTTGTAATGTTTCATTAATTTATTAAAGTATATAATAAATCATTTAATCCTAAAAAGTGACTTCTTATTTTTTCCCTTTAATTTTTGAAGATATGAACTGTTTTTTCCTGACATAAGTATTTGTTAATTACTGGGAAAAAAAAAAAAAGCCCCCCGCCAAAAAAAAAACCCATCTTGTGATTCCATTATTCTAAAATTTACAAGGTAATATTGATAAATGGCGAAGCAGGGTGTTCGTTATCCTAGTGTGTGCTATGTAAAAAAAAAAAAAGAAAAACTCTATACCTTATTTTAGAAGATAAAATATGTATTCCTAAATATGACTAGAATGATCAGTTCAGTGAGATTTTTCATTTCTGTGCTACTTATCTCCTTTCAGTAAGTGCCTCAGCATTTTTCCATTTATGAACCATGTCAAGTAAATTCCCTAGCACAAACTTGATAAAAGGTGAAAGAATACTGTTGCATGTCCTTTTAGCAAACATGTATCATCAAAAAATATTGCTTGATGACATCCTCTCTGAAGAATTAACTAAGTAACAAATTTCCTTTTTGTCCATAGATATATATTATTCCGTCATTGATTCTTGAGTTTGATAAAGTATATTTCTAGGATATAGTATGTGAAGACTCATAATCTGAGATTTAGCTTACGTGATTAATTTCATCATCATCGTTAGAGTCTGTAGTATTACTGACTGTCTTTTTGTGTTTTTTTTCTATCTAACAATTGCAAAATGTCTTGTCAGTTTTTTTCTCTTTGCTATTATGCAGAAAACAAAAATTTTTGAATTTTTAACTGTGTTCAATAAAGAGCTAGAAAAAAAGACAACAAAATTCGTGTCTCCTGATGTCTTTTATACCTTCTGGAAAGATCAGACAGTAGTTTGGGCAATGCAATAACAAGGATGATGAAATAGCCATTATTTATTGCATTATTTTATCATCCCTCTAGATGATCAAATCATTTTTCAATTTTCTTATTTTTTTTCTATGAAAGCCTTAAATTCGATATGGTTATTTGCCAATTATCAGAAAATTGCTTAATTGTGTAATTAATATATTATTCAGGAGGTAGAACAAAATAATGTTAAACAGATTTTCTCTGCCAACAGCTTTGGATGTGCTAGGATTGCATGGGGCAATTGAGTGATAATTATTATATAATTTCATTATTAATAATTGATAATTATGATATAACCTCAATTCCAGAAATTCTGGAATTGAGATTATATAATTGATATGGTAATGAAATTAGAGAAGATCGAGACTATTGATGATTCTGGTCTCAGGAGTCTCTTCCCAGCTTGGACTGGCTCATTTAAAGAACGCTTTTATGAGCAAACTAGTCTCTGTCATACTTTTTTTGTTTCCCACCATCCACCTTCCCAATTCCAACTCTAGATAAATTTGGATCCTTTCTACCTCCCATTGTCCACTACAGGGCTGGCAGATATTTCTTGGAGAAAGTCATAAAATCAGACTGAGTTGCACATTATGAAGGTAGAGAGATACCAAGATCATAGATAAACTTGGAAGAGAATCAAGAGATGTCAAGTCCTAGCACTGTCTTGCAAGTGAGATGGAGAGTTAGTGAATAGTAGAGCTAAAAACGAGTTGAAGTTTCCTGACCTTTGTCTCAATGAGTTTCTGTCCCAGTGAATTAAGTAGCAATGTTAAATAATGAAGCCAGAAGAGAGAAAGTGTTAAGGTGGCATAAAGTCCTCTAAGGGAAACATTCTAAGGCCCATCCCCACCTCAGTTTATTGAAATGTAGTCAACAAGTAAAACTGTAAGATTTCTAAAGTGTACATTGTGATGGTTTGATATATATGTGTGTTTTGAAAGAATTCCTCCCATCTAGTTAATTAACAGGTGTCCCAGGTGGCTCAGCGCTAAAGAATCTGCCTGCCAATGCATGAGATGTGTGTTCAGTCCTTGGGTTGAGAAGATCCCCTGGGGAAGGAAATGGCATACCAGCTCCAGTATTCTTGCCTGGGAAATGGCATAGAGATAGGAGCCTGATGATATATATGTAGTCCATGGGGTCGTAAAGAGTCAGACATGACTTAGAGACTAAGCAGTAACAATAACAACAATCCTACATATACTTCCCAGTAGGTTAATAGTAGTAGCTTGTTTTGGGAATATTGGTAATATAAGTTACTAAGCTTGCTAGTCTCACACACACTAGCTGGCTAGTTAATTATAACTAACTCTTTTGTCATGATCTTAAGCTGATTCCCAGAGTTACCACTTGTTTTGTCTTCATTTTGTAAAATGACCTATTGTGTGTATTTCATGATGAGAATTAATGGAATCATAAATGTATTTGGAGAATAAATTTAGAAAAACCCTTAAAACATTTCATTTGTAGACAAACAAATTTTGTATTAAGTAAGTAGATTAAAAACCTTCACAAATATAAAAATTTATTTTCTCCACTTGATGTTTTATTGTTTTTAATATGAAATTTTTAAAGAAAGTCTGATTGAAATTTATCTTCCGAATAACTTCTCAGCTTTTAGAATCTTAGTCAAAATTTCAAACATAGTACTACAAGCTGTGCCCCCAGTGTGCATTCATTTATTAATTAAAGATGGATTTATATTTATCTCAATTTAGAATTTACCCTGAAGGAAAACTTAATTTCTTACAGAAAGAAAGTTTTTCCTTTTCCTGAACTAGCATCAACCTTTATTAATCTGATGTAGGTATCTAGAAGCTTTCTTTTATAGCACTCTTCTGAATCACTTTCTGTCTTGCTCTAATATTACTTGGTAATTTCCCAGATATTCACCATAGATGTCTGACTTTTTTATTTATCAAAAATAAATGAGTGCAGTGAGCATTCATTTGTGCAAAAGGAAAAAAAATTCCTCCAGTTCAACTAATTTCCATAGCCAAAATAATCAACACCCGAAGAACTGTTAAAGTCATAAAATTTAATTTGCTCTATAGTTTTTCCATTTGCTGATTGAATTGGTGTTGCATTTTAAGTCAACTGCTGGGTTTTTAAACTTCTTTTCAAGCTAGCTGGTTGTTTTTTGTTGAACGCGGCTGCCCTCTAATGGACTAACCTTCCTTTACAATAACCTGACTCAAATCTCAAAGGAGTCGTTTATCTGTGGAAGTGATTGGTCTTTCATGCTTTCAGATTCTGGTTTTTCATTGACTTTTGTGTTTAATACAAAACGTGTGTGTGTGTGTGTGTGTGAAGAAGACATACTGAAATCAGCTGATGTCTTTGACAGGCTTTATATTTTAGCACATTTTTGATTTCTGACATATTTTGTGATACACCTGCTCCTCCTTAAGATGTTTTCCATTGTTCTCGCTGCAGATGCTACAACTGTGGTGGCCTTGATCATCATGCTAAGGAATGTAGTCTACCTCCTCAGCCAAAGAAGTGCCATTGCTGCCAGAGCATCACGCACATGGTGGCGAACTGCCCCCACAAGACTGCGGGGCCGCCGCCCGCCGGTTCTCAGGGAAGACAGGAAGCGGAGCCCCAGGCGTGCGCGTCGGCGGCCCCTCGGGAGGCGGGCGGAGGGCCCGGCTGCGCATCCTTTCCGGAGGCGAGGGCCGAGCCGTCAGAGCGGCCCGGCAGGTCCCCTCCAGAAGCTTCCTCCACCAGGGCGTCCGCGGCAGCAGAAGAACAGAGCAAAAAGGGGCCTTCCGTTCAAAAAAGGAAAAAGACATAACCCTTCTCTAACGTTAGCGCGTTCTCTCCCCGGTGGGGAAGTCTACCTCATGCAAATTCAGGGGAACAGTATTTCACATACAGCAGCTGACCTGGGATTTTTAACTACTGTTGAGGAACTGTGAATTTTTTTAAACAGACAAATCACTCTAAGCAAATCACCTTGGAGCAGGGTGTCATGTGTTACGTGACTCAGAGGATGAGATGCTGTTATCTGTATGTACGCGTGTGAGAGGGAGCGAGCCTGAGTCTGTGTGTGTGTAGCAGGATTTTCTTTAGAATGTAGACATATATATAAAGAGGGCTTGTCTTTATATATGTGTGTATGGAGATAGAAGCACACACCCTCCCTCCCAGAATTGGACATCCCGCGAGAATCGAAAACTCAAGTGAAGCGTTTTTAGATGGTTTTGAAAATAACCCTTGGAGTTTTTCTTGAAATAACATTTCCTTTATATTACATTAGAGAAAAAAAAAAAAAGACTGTTACCTTTTATGTGAACCAAAGGATATACTTCAGATCTCAGAGCTGCCAGTCAAATGGTACTAAAGGTTTTTAAAAACATCAGTTCTCCCGAATTTGGGATTGCCTCTTTTTCTTGGTATCTGTACAGTGTATCCCCCCACCCCACCCCTTTTCAACTGAGCTATTCCGGCCCCCTTTTACAGTGTATCCCCCCACCCCACCCCTGTTCAAGGCAGTACCTTAACTCCATATGCCTCCGACTGCCGTTTAAGCTTTTTTGAATCTGGGATACAAACCAGAAAAGACAATGAATGTGTAATCTCTGTGCCGATATTTCAGTGTTTTCAGTTCCAATGTTTTGATTGTACATTAGATGCCTATTCAGAGAAATGAAGGGGGAGGGCAATGTATAAATGTAGTGATGTGATTGTTTTCAGTGGTATTTTGATACCAGCTCCTTGTAATCTCTTACCTGTTGTGAGGTTTTTGAGGGACTGTGGCCGACAGCAGCTCCCCTTGACTGAGTCAATCCTTCTAACCATCACTTTGAGCAGGGGCCTCCTTGTTTACTACTGAGACCTTGGAGGAAAACTCCAGTCATTGGGTGTATGTTTTTGGTGGCTGTTTTTATTCCCCCTGGAGAGTTACCTAACTTGTTTCTAAAACAAACACGCCAAACAGCATAGTAAAATGCCAGGGTTGAGAATGAATATTGAGTGGATGCTCACAATTGCCCATGATGTATGACCTTGAATAATATGAAAAAGCATCATGTTTGGTTGCAGGCGACTAGAGTGACGAGCCTGGGGAAAAAGGTTCCCAAACCTCCCCTACCAGAGAGCGGAGTGTTTCTTATACAATTTAGTGGATCTTACGAGAATTCCCTCATGACTGCTACTGAAGGGACGGATATGGGAGATTCGGGTTGAGCATTCAGTGATGGAGACAGAGACAGTAGTGTCAATGGCTAGGGGCCAACCACAGTATTGGTCCCTTCAGCTTCCAGTCATGAAAAACACTCATTTTGCTGTCATCCTGGTTCTAGATCTTACGGATGAATTTTGGGAACATTTCCAAGAAGGTACCAATTAGTAGTAAGGCTTAACATTGGCAGTAAATATAGAGTCTTGCATGAGCCTGTTGGTGTAAGCTCAGATAATCAGAAACAGAAAATAGCATGATTCAAATGAGACACGTTCTGCTGAACAGTTTCTGCTCCCTCCCGACTTGTCCTGCCGAGGGAGACTTGTTGTACGGTTTTGCCCCGGTTTCAGCAAGCAAGCCACGCGGAAGGAGAGCAAGCGAGCCTGGGGCTGGGCCACCAGCCCTTCCCAACTCAGCTTGAGTTGACAGTGTTTGTGAGAGTCTCCATGGGATGTACTGAAATCTCAGTATGCTGTGATGCAAAGCTGACCTTTGACGATATTGAATGTGATAAATAGCTATAGAGAAGTACTTCCTTGCCTTATGTGAGGAGTGTAAGCTTATTTAAATTATGTAGACAAATCAAAGTGGCATTGCTTAATTTTTAGCAGGTATAATAAGCAGGTTAACAGTAAAAATGCAAAATGTAATAAGTCACTTTGAATATTCAAACCAAAGTTCCTTGACCTTATTAGAAATAGGAAATTGTGGACTTGAGAATTGGACATTCCCTGTTTACATATAAAAAGTTCAGAGCTGAGATCACGATTTAAAAAAAGAAACATTTTATAACTGTGGACCTTATGGGTGCAATTTGAAATCATTTTTTCAGCATCTCACCAGACTGAACTAAGCACATACCAAACCTATCTTTGATGAAAAGTTGGGGTTTATTTTTTATATAAGAATATTATCACTATTACATAAACATACTCAGGACAAAGAACTTCGCTCAGGGAACATACCGTATAATAATTATTGTTTCTTTACAGAATAGTCTACAGTCCTGCTTACTCAAAACAAACCAAATAACTTAGACCTTTATGTAAGTATTATGTACTGGTGTTAGTAATAACTACCTCTGAATTTGACATAGATCGAAATGTCCAAATATCAATTATCAGCTCTCCTTTTTTAATTTCATGTGAAAATTACTCAAGGAGACTTCCTCCACTCCTTTCAGATGTGAATATCACTGACGTAAGCACAGTGTCCATTTACATGGGTGAAATATTCTGTTTACAGCAAAAGGCTACCTCATACTTGATGCATAGCACACCTTTATGCTGCTCCAGCCTTACAGTGGCTGACAATTCTCTGGTACAGAATCTTTTTATCTAGAGTATAGATAGCAATTCATAACTGCATGTTTCTGACAAACACTTGTGAATAATGAAGCATCTCATCTAGTTAGCAAAGTCTCGGAGCATTTCCTTCAAATGACCATGTATTTAAAGACATAGACTCTTCTGCTGAAGCAAAACAGAGCACAAGCCAATCTTCGAAATAGCTGCTTTGCCCAGAGGTCCGTAGTGGGAAGACGTCAGGAAGTGAGGTTGCTTGTATGAGTGTATGTGTGCTGGGCGAAAGTATCAAAGATGCCAATCTCCTTCGTTTATGTCTGTGCTGCCCTGAGGCCGAGTGATTGCAGCATTGTTGTCCAGGCACATAATTAACAGCACTGGCTGCCAAGGAGTGAACATACAGTGGACGTGCAATGCCCTTTCTGGCTACTGAGGGGTAGGATCTGTGTGAAGCATCAGTTTACTGGAGTTGCTAATGGGTTGGGCAGGAGGTCTGTGAAATAGTTCCCCTTTGACCTCTCCCCACCCACGTCAACACAAATGTAATTCCTAGGAAAAGATGCACCACCGGTCTCTAGCCCTGTGAGCTATTCATTGCTACGTGGCAGGTTATAGTAGAAACATTTTTATACTTGCATTTTTCGTCTTTACTCGAAGCCTTTGGATGTATTTTTACAGTTGAAAGATTTAGAAAGATTTTTACCTGCTTATAACTTGGAAAATTTGGCGTGCAATGTATGGGAAAAGATCAAGAAACATCATGTTATTAGCATTGGTCCATCTACAAATAAATATAAAGGTGTTTCTATTGCCGATGTATTTTTTTTGGCCCAGTTTTATTTTGCACCAATGTGGCCCCAAGTTACTGCTAGTTGTATGTAGTTTGTGAATAGGAGCCCATAAGTGTTAATAGACTTTGTAACTTTCACTGTAAGATGAGTTATACAGGACAAGGAAAATCTCATTAAGTCTTAAAGATAATTTAAATTAATTTATCTGTTTTCTCTAAGAAATGTTTATCATAAAATATATATGTGTATTTCCCCTTTGGTTATAAAATTTGGGAAAGTGTGTACACGTGTGGCTGCACGAATTTTAATTTTCTAGATGTCTTAATGAGATTTATTTGTTTTAGGGAAGAACAACTTGTTACAAGCATCAAATTCTGTCTTACATCGCTGTCAACAGCCTCTTTCAGATGTGGTGGTTGTGTGATCTGTGTCATAGTTCAGTTAGAGTGAGAGGTTGACCTCTGAATCATTGTTAAATTGTCTGTTTGGAGCAAAGCGGCAAAGTTATGGTCAAGTACTGTACACTGAGAATCTATTGCAACATTGAATATATCTGTGGCTTCACATGTGTGAGAGTTAACCAGCTTGAAAACGATGGTGTTGACTACCTCTTGAATTACTTACAGCTACCAACCACTGGCACCCACCACCAGCTGGCTTTAATTAGTATGTATTGCTTTTTTGGTATTAACCTTAACCACAATAGAGACCAAAGTGAACACTGATTTCTATATGACTTTAATATGGTGTTTTATCTAGTGTTTTACAATTATCCTGTGTAGTCTTTAGATGACCTCATTGTCCATTTTGGCTCATGTTGTTTACAAGTGAAAATAAAAAACACTTGAACTGTATGTTTTTAAAGGACAAAAAAGGAATAGATGGTCGGAATGGCGTTTACTTGGGTACAGTCATCTCGATGGACTACAAGTACTGTTTGCCTTTCTGCAGACCGTGGATTTTATATTATCATCTCATGCCTAGTGTCTTATTCTGTCAATTATGGATATTTTGAGGTTTAAAGAAATTACTTGATTAAAAATAAAACATATAACGTTGGCATTTATGATGAGTGTTGGAGAGTTTTCATGATTTGTGTGATGGCTAAATTTAATGAGTGGGTAAAAAGGCTACTTAGTATTTACACCAAAATGAGTATCAGTTACATAGTTTTAACATATCCTCTGGCAATGGCAACCCACTCCAGTATTCTTGCCTGGAAAATCCCATGGACGGAGGAGCCTGGTAGGCTGCAGTCCGTGGGGTCTCGAAGAGTCGGACACGACTGAGCAACTTCACTTTCACGTTTCACTTGCATGCATTGGAGAAAGAAATGGCAACCCACTCCAGTATTCTTGCCTGGAGAATTCCAGGGACGGGGGAGCCTGGTGGGCTGCCGTCTATGGGGTTGCATAGAGTCGGACACAACTGAACTGATGCAGCAGCAGCAGCAACATATCCTCAAGTCGCAGTGATTATAAATATAAAATTTAGCTGTGACGGTACAGATGGCGAATAAACTCCACCTGAATGAAGGAGAAAAGGTGGGTCCTGTCCTCATTAGGAATCATCCTGTGTCAACCAGCATGGACTGTGCAAGCTTGGTAATCAAGACATACTTTCTGGGGCCAGGAAAAGTAGGCTGGAGCAAAAGTGTTGAATTTTCCTGCAGTTTTTTCCCAAGGATTTAAGTATTTGAAAAGAACAGTCAAGGACATGTGACACTGGTACCAAATATCTAAGCTATGAGTGTAGATTTGATATACTCTACAACCAACTTGATAAAACTGCTGAGTTCTATAAATTGACCAGCCTCACTCTCACACAGATTTTCATTTCCAGTCTATACGTGGATGATTCACTTTTTCCCCTCTGTGGTCTTCTGGACTCTTTTTACCTTTTAATTATGGTAAAAGGCAAAAAACATAATATCATTTGCCATCTTAACCATTTTTAAGTGTACAGTTGAGCAGTGTGTTATATATTCACCTTCTTGTGCAACAGTGAGTGATGTGAAGGGCTTGATCATGAATGCTCATGAGACGCTTATTAAGTAAACATTTCAACATGTTTACTTTCATTGATTATTATTTAAAATAGTAGCTTCTTGTTATAAAACTAGTGCTGTACTTTACTGCAGAAAATATGGGGAACTTTGAAAGAAAATGGTATACAATCCCATCACCTGCATTGTATTCTAAATTTAAATTTTATTTATTTCAAATATGGACAACCTTTTAAACACATATAATCTTATCACCTATAAATAACCATTAACATTCTTCATTGTCTTTTTTTCAAAAATTGCATACAGGTATTTTAATATAAAATTAGATTGTGTATGGTTTGCAACTTTATACTTTTCCCTTAACATCTTATAATGTTTGTCATATCAGTAAAAATTGTTCAAAATCAACATTTTTGATAAGTGCAGGTGTGGTTTGAGGAGGTGAGATTCAGTGGGGCAGGAAGATGGGCTTGGTTTGGGAGGGTGAAGAAAGAATCCGGGACAGAAGAAATAGCATAAAGAAAAAGTCGGAATCCAGTCGAAGCAGTGCATGTTTAATCAACCAGTAAAGAGATGGATTTGGTGGAATGAAGTATTTTTTTAAGTATTTATTTATTGGGTCACTGAGTGTTAGATGCGGGATCTAGTTCCCTGACCAGAGATCAAACCCTGGCCCCCTGCATCGGGAGGGCAGAGTCTTAGCCTCTGAAACTCTGGGGAAGTTCCAAACAAAGCGTTTTAAAAAGCAACATTTTGAATGTAGGGGAGGGCCACTGATGGAACCGGGAACGTGAGGGGTGTCCAAGTTTGCAAAGGGAAAAGCAGGAGTGGTGAGCGCGTCTGCCCCAGGCTTTTCCCCCGTGGTCACTTCCCAGGTCTTGGAGGTGACACGTGGGGTGGCAGTCTCACTGAGCCGAGGAAACAAAGGCAGGGCTACCGGAGCAACGGAAAATGGAAGGCTAAATCCCAGAGGAGGGATCATGAAGAAGGGAGCCCCAAAATCTTCATACAGATTCCTTCCAAGTCATCAACAGTCTGCAGACCCAGCAGAAAACAGCAGTTGAGGGCAGAGTCACAACTAGGATGTGGCCAGAGAGATGTCTGGGGTGTAAAACTTCAGGAGGTGCTCACTCTCAGGCAGCTTCCTGGCCCGAGGCAGCATCCTCGTCCTGTCCTGGTGCAGCCACTGGCTGGGAGGCTGAGGGAATTACCGGATGTTTTCTCAGCCATCTTTGCTGGAGAGAGACAGAATCTGAAGTCTCAGAGAGTGAGATGGGCCTTGGTAAACACCTGAGCTTTTTGTCTGGATCCCAGCGGGGCGAACCCTAGGAATAAGGGTCATGGGACAAAGAAGAATTGATGCCTTTGAACTGTGGTGCTGTAGAAAACTTTTGAGAGTCTCTTGGGCTGCAAGGAGATCAAACCAATCAGTCCTAAAGGAAATCAGTCCAGAATATTCATTGGAAGGACTGATGCTAAAATTGAAGATCAAATACTTTGGCCACCTGATGTGAAAAGCTGACTCATTGGAAAAGACTCTGATGGTGGGAAAGATTGAAAGCAGGAGGAGAAGGGGATGATAGAGGATGAGATGGTTGGATGGCATCACCAACTCAGTGAACATGAGTTTGAGCAAACTCCGAGTGATGGTGAAGGATAGGGAAGCCTGGCGTGCTGCAGTCCACAGGGTCACAAAAGAGTCAGATAGGACTGAGCAACTGAACAGCAACCACCCTACGGAGTACAGGATTCAGGATAAGAGGAAGCCCCAGAATCCTAGGCTGTCCTCTGTGTCCACAGAGCACTGCATTTGAGCCACCTCTTGAATAAGCTTTTTGTAAGAGCCTTTATATGAAACTTTTGCTTGCCAGGCTACTAAATTAAAAAAAAAAAAAAAAAAGCTTGTTTGTCAGTCTACCATTTTGTGGCTAAATCCTGCTCCTGTTTTCTTGTTATTTTCATGAAATTGATTTCTTTCCCCTCAAAAACTCCTATGAATTCTTTGTTTTGCTTTCTAGAAACAATTGAAATTTAAAGGAAAAGGCTTTACTGTTATCCAAATGTCATTTCGGCCTTCTTCAGTATAGAAATCATCCTATGTTACTCTGTCTAATCCTCTCTTTGTCTCTCTCTCTCTCACACACACACATACACACTTTCTGAAGTGTCTTAGGTACCCTGAAAAATGATAAATGTTTCTGAGGCTGCATATCAGGCATGTTTCTTAGCACAGAATTTCCACTTTAAAAGCTCCCTGACTTTAGGATACATGCATGCGTACTTTGTTTCTAAAATTAATGAAGTTTCTTGAAGATATGAATTATTGTTTTCAAGGTCAAAGGCCTCAATTGTTAGTTAATTTCTGAGCCTCCTAATATCTAGAGCTGCCTGCTCCAGTTTGTAAAAATTTTTTAAAGTACCAATTCCAACCTTGGGTGTTTTGCTTACACCCCCATGGTTCATTCTGTTCTTTTGTCAGGAAAACTGAACTCACACCTAAGTATTATAGCAGTGGCAATATTGCAAAATTAAGGTATAGTGAAAGACAATTTCAAATTTAAGACGCAAACCATATTTGCATTTGACTTAGTTCAGATATGTGTATTATTGACATGTGATCCTTTCTTACTATTTTCCACATTTTCCTGTAGGAATGTGGCCTCAAGTATTTGTGGCAGATATTTCAAGTCCTATTTATAATCACGTCTTTCATTTAGATTGTCCTTTCATGTAGTCAAGCCACAACAGTAGTCTTCACATGGGCTCTTCAAATTCTTTCTTCAAGGAATTAATTCTGAACAAATAATTTTCATTAGCTAGTCCAGATATTAGTTTGCTGGTCCTGTGTTAAACTTGCTTCTGCCACTCATTCAAGGTAATCCATTTAAAACAAAAATAATGGAATCTCATTACAACCACAATAAACTTTCTCATGGTAAAAAATTGGAAAAAATACAGAAGAGGGGTTGAAGTATGAGCAGCCATTGCAGAACCATGCTGGAGACGTGGCCGAGCTCATTCTATTTCCTTAGGTTTGTATTTTCCTTCTACTTGGAAATACTGCTCAGCAATAACAGAAATGTATCAGATTGCCAAGGAAAGCTTAACATAGAACAAAATGGGTTGGAAGAGACCCGAGAATGTCATTTGGCCCAATATTCTGTCTTTGCCTAGATCACATGGATTATCCCAGATGGTATTCCCAATCCTGCCAGAAAAGATTCAACAAGTCCTGTTAAAAACCCTGGGACAATGTCTAAATGTTCCAACACAATTCCTAACCCAACCCCAAACCAAACTAAAATAAGCAATAGAAAAAAACTCTGGACCAGGGTCAGATTATTTAAGAGATTCCATTTGGAGGTGCCATATTAACAACCTACAGTGCTTCTTTTTAATTAAAAATTATTTCTTAATGGAACACTGTCTCAATTAGAATTTTCTTTAGGACTTCTGTAAAAGATAACCTAAATAACACAACAATTAAAAGGTGTGTTCTAATACAGTCCATTGTATAATGGGCCTTTGGAGGTGTAAAAATTCTCTCTGATTAAGATGAAATTCCGATTTTGGGTTTTCCCTGGTGGTTCAGTGCTAAAGAATCTGCCTGCCAATGCAGGAGACAGGGCTTCAATCCCTGGTCCAGGAAGCTCCCACATTCCACAGTGGGAAGCTCCCACATCCCACATGCACAGCAACTAAGCCTGTGCGCCCCAACTATTGAACCTGTGCTCTAGAGCCCCCGAGCCCCAGCTATTGAGCCCATGTGCCACAGCTATTGAAGCCTCCACCCCCCCACCCCCCCCCCCCGCCCTAGAGCCCATGCTCTGCAACAAGAGAAGCCACTGCAATGAGAAGCCCGTGCATCTCAAATAGAGTAGCTCCCGCCCCCTGCAACTAGGGAAAAGTCAGCGCAGCAACAAAGATCCAGCACAGCCAAAATAAAACTGTTCAAAGAAAAAAAGATGAAAGTGATTTTTAAGATACTGTAGAAAAGTAGTATGGTAATTCTTCAATTAAAGACCAAGTATGATCCTTGGGTCAGGAAGATCCACTGGGGAAAGAAAGGGCAACCCACTCCAGCATTCTTGCCTGAGAAATCCCTCCGACAGGAGAAGCCTGGCGTGCTACAGTCCATGGGGTCTTAAAGTCGGAGAGGATTTAGCGACTAAACAACCTTGATACAGTTCAGTTATGCATGACACCGCCAGAGGGCACTCTTCACTCACTTTGCATCACCTCAGCTACTACATATTTGAATTTCTGATCATGATTGATAAATGTATCTAGGAAAATTTCTGCCTAGAAAAATGTATACTTATAAGTAATGGCTTTATAGGCTCTTATGAATAAGAGAGAGACTGTCATTGTGGAGTTCATGATGCTGAAGGGATACTGATAATGCTAACTTGTTTCAAAGTATTTTATCTAAGTTTTCTTGTAATAAGAAACTTCAAAACGGTAAACACTAGAGAATTAAATACTCATGTTGCATTATTACCCCCAGAAAGTCTCCTCTATCTTTGAAGCTGTAAGAAATAAAAGACTTTTAAATTTTTTGTTTGGTATTTTATTACCTAACTCTTTGGTGGGTAGTTTTTTGTTTTTTTTTTTTTTTTAGACATCTTACTAAGTCTGTCTATGCTCCCAATATCTGAGAAGAAACCATATTTTGTTGAAGTGCTCACATTATCATACCCAGGTCTTCTTGATTTGGGGTTTGAATATTGGAGGCTAAGAGCAAGGACAAATTAGATACAAGCTCCAACAGAATTCCCAGGCATAGTTTAGTGAAGAGATATTTCTTTCACTTTAAACTTCCATTTGTGTGTCACTGGTTAATTTAATAATAGCTTTCACTTTTATAGTGTTTTATAGTTTATATGAGCTTTGAAATCTGGTTCTCACAAAACCTTTCTAAGGTAAAGATGGCAGATACAACTATTTCTGCATTACAAAGAAATGTACGATTGTACTTAGGGAGCTGACGTTAACTGCCCAGGTCACACAAACAGACTTGGAGCTAGAAAAGACACTTCAGGATTCTGCTTCTAATTAATTTTTTTTCTCCCAAACACCAAAACCAGGTAGAAAGCTTCTTTCTAACTCTGATACATAGGAAGCCACAGGGAGCCAAAGAAAGTAAGGGAGTTGGAAGGATCAAAATCACACACCAACAGTGGTCCAAAGGTACAAACTTCCAGCTACAAATGAGCCCTGGGGATGTAAAAAACAACGTGGTGTCTCTAGAAAAACAGTGTTTTTTTTAAGGGAGTAAATCGGAGAAGGCCATGGCACCCCACTCCAGTATTCTTACCTGGAATCCCATGGACGGAGGAGCCTGGTGGGCTACAGTCCATGGGGTCGCTAAGAGTCGGACACGACTGAGCGACTTCACTTTGACTTCACTTTCATGCATTGGAGAAGGAAATGGCAACCACTCCAGTGTTCTTGCCTGGAGAATCCCAGGGACGGAGGAGCCTGGTGGGCTGCCGTCTATGGGGTGGCACAGAGTCGGACACAACTGAAGCGACTCAGCAGCAGCAGCAGCAAGGGAATAAATCTTAAAAGTTCTCATCACAAGAAAAATAATTTGTAACTGTGTGGTGATGGATGTTAATCAGACATATTTTGATGATCATTTCACAATATATACAAATATCAAACCATTAGGTTGTACACTTGAAATTAATATACTGTTCTAGGTTAATTATGTCTTAATAAAAAGAGACTAAATGTTCCAAAAATAAATATTGTTTTATACATAGGAAAATAGACCCATCTATGCTTCTGGTATTCACTCTTCAAACCTCACATTAACACTTCAGTGTTTTTTTGTTTCCTAAAGCAGGAAGGAAGATCAGGAAAACCTTTGCCTGCGAAGTACAGACCAGCCTGCAGCTACAACCAAATTACCTGGGATGTCTGAACTAGTGAAGTTTTCTGACCTTCCTCCAGACCAAAACTTCTCAAATTTATTACCTCTTTTGAGTTATTTGGGGAGCTTTTAAGAATCCTGATGCTCACATAAATTACTTCAGAATTTCTGACTCCAATGTGCAGCCAAGGTTAAGACTAACTCTTCTGGATGTATTGAGTTACTGGAGCCAGATTTTAACTGACTCCCTAATCAACTCATTAAAAGTTTGGTAGCTATTGATCTAGAGCAAAAAAAAAAAAAAAAAGCTGCTTTTTTAACTGAAAGCCATCGGACTATGGACAAGGATACTTGGGTTCTAGTTTTTCTTGGGTTCAATTTTCTCAGCCACACCCTTCTCACCTGCTAATAAGGGGGTTGGACTAGTTAAGGGGACTTCAAAGAATGGTCCCCTTAATAGCAGCATCAACATTATCTGGGAACTTAGAACTGCAGTATTTGGCCTCTACCCTAGCTATACAGAATCAAATTCTGAGATGGGGTCTGGTGAGTTGTTACCCCCTCCCTTTGTTAAACTTTATTGTATAGACTAAAATTTTGGTTTCCTAGACTCATTAGTACTAAATTGCCCATTGGGTTTAGTGTCTTCTTGCATTAGCTCCTGCAACTTGCCAATCTGTTCACCACAAACGGCATTAAGTTTTTCTTCTGGTAGGGAGATTCTAAACATGCTTTTATACTTGCATTTTGTCTGCTTTCATTAGCTTGTTGTTATAGCACTCCTGCAAGAATTGCTTGGCCTCCTTATAACCAATGGTCCTGTGTTTCCTAAATTTGTCCTTCACGTGTGTGTGTGTGCTAAGTTGCTTCAGTCATGTCTAACTTTTTGTGACCCCATGGACTGTAGACCACCAGACTCCTCTGTCCGTGGGATTTTCCAGGCAAGAATACTAGAGTGAGTTGCCATCCCCTCCTCCAAGGGAACTTCCAGACCCAGGGATCCAACCAGAGCCTCCTGAGGCTCCTGCATTGCAGGCAGATTTTTTTAAACCACTAAGCCACCGGGGAAGCCCCATTGTGTGTGTGTATGTGTGTGTGTTTTAGTTACTTGGTCGTGTCCAACTCTGTGACCCCATGGACTGTAGCCTGCCAGGCTTCTCTGCCCCTGGCATTCTCCAGACAAGAATACTGGAGTGGGTTGCCATTTCCTTCTCCAGGCATCCTTCACATACTGGTCATCAAGGGCTTTGAGGTCTGGGGGCAGAACCTGGGACAGCATCAAAAGGTACCAATAAGAGGCCGGAACTTGCAAGACTTTCGGGCAGGCAGAACGCTGTGCCTGCGCCCGAGCTGGTTTTTAATAGGGGCCTCCAGGTGATTCTGGTGAAATGTACCTACCTACTCTAAAATTCTACAGTTCTGTCCCCTCCAAAGGAAAACCACAATCCACACCATTCTGGAAAGGTCTGGAAGGGATTTGTCAGCAAGCTGACTGTTTTGAAGACAACTTTTGAGAAAACTTTAAATGATACACCTGAAACACAGACTGCGTGGTGATCCAAGTCATTATTGTGGTAATACTATTCCAACGTCACACAGACGACACAGCATTTGTGAAGGACGGTCCAAGGATGGGGGAACTCTGGATAGAAAGACAACAGGTGAGACTTTACCTAACCCCCCAAATCAAATCCTCAAGCAAAAACAAAACAAAGAGTCATGAGTTGCTTGGACCACGAGTCACACGTGGAGCAAGAAGACATCACGGCAGCCCTTAAGAAGCCCACACGCCAGGAATTACCAGAACTGGCATATCCCTCATCTGGTTGCACCTCCTTTTACAGATAAAACTGGGGCTCCCCTTGGAGATGTGAGCTGCCCAGGGTCCTAGCATTCTTGAATAATCAAACTGCATTAGGAATGCACATCTCCTTAGTGTTTGAGAACTCCCCTTCCACCCTCACTCTCTGGGATCTAGAGGAACTTCTCTCCATCCACGCATATCCAGCACACCTGCTCCCGGCTCTCACGTGGCCCCCGTGGGGAGCTCAACACAAGGTATTCAAAACAACCACAGCTGAAGACGGTCATCTCTTCGCCTCCTGGAGAGCCTCATTTAACCTAATGCTGGCATTTTCTACTCACAGCAACCTCCCAGGAGAGGCACTTACAGCCTCCTTTTTCCCCGCCTCCAGCTTTCTGGGGCCATGTGTGGAAGTCAAGATGGGCTTCTGTCTCTGCCTCAGCCAAAGAGGTTGAGAGAGACCGCAGCCTGGGCACTGGGCCCCAGGCCTGCAGACATTTCTGCTGTGAGCAGGAGGGGCCTTGGTGCCTGTCCTTCAGGTCCTGCTGGTACCAACTCTCTGGCTCTTTACAAGAACTGTGGTTGCCAAGACTCCAGAATCATTAAGGATTCAATGCAGCAACCAAAGGGAAAAGGGGATGGGAACAAACTTGTACTTCGTGCCAACTATGCCTTTGGAAAGGCCCTAGAATTCAGGTAAGGACACGGCAGCTTTGAAAGGTGTAAGGACTTGGTGAGGATCACATGGTCAGAGCCCACGTTCAGAGCTGCATCTGTCTGACCTCGAAGTCATGTCCAAGGACAAAGACTCGGCCTCCTTTTTCAGGTTGGTGCTTTGAGCTAAGAGAGGTGGAGGTGGACAACAGAGATTAGAAACCAGTTTGGGACATCATGTATCTAGGACTCTATATTTTCATATTAGCTGATGGATTATGTTAAAGGTCAGTATCAAATCTTGGCTTTTCATTTTTATAAAAAAAAAAAGCCTCTCCCTAAAAAATACATTTTTTTTTTTTACAAAAAAATATGAAGTATTATAGTCTTTAATTTCAGCATGGAAACTCCTTTGATAACCTCAGGTGAGAAGCTGAGAATAAGATGGTATGGTGGCTGCAGGCTTCCTGTCTAAGAAGCCTGGAAAAAGTAGCAGGGTGAACAGGTCCGCAGGCTGAGAGATCTGGGATGGAACACGGCCCTTCTACTGGCTGGTTTGTCCTGGCAAAAATTAGCCTATTTGAACTTCAGTTCTGTTGTGTTAAGCACCTTCCAGGATTTTTGTGAAAATACTAAATTGTGTGTTGTAAATGCCTTTAACAGTCTCTGGTAAATAATATGCACTTAATAGACAGCTATTATTACTACGTTATATTTTAATTATCCTTATAGGAAAATGTATCCATACTAATAAAGAGAAGAGTTAAAGAGTTTAGATGAGAACAACAGAAATAGTGGGAAGCACACTGAAAAACATTTGGGAGGCCTCCAAGATAACAGAAACCCTTTAAAGAGAAATGGATTCAGAGCAGCTGACGGTTGTTGTTTCCTGTGCAGCGTGGCCCCCGTGGGAGGCCGGGGCCTGAAACTTGGCCCCTGTCCGAACTTTTTCAAGGGGACTCCAGGATTCACCTCCGTCCATCTCTACACAAATGACCTAATTATATGTAACCACCAAGGAACGAGAGCAGCTCTGAAGTTTCCACCATTCGCAGAGAAATATCAAGAGGTAAATGGCGCTAATCACTTTTCCCTGAAGGCTCCCTTCCTCTACCAGTCGGGTTTTGATTGTGAGGCTTCATTTACTCAGCTGTGAGGTAGTTTAGCTTCATTCGAGCCACATTTGCTTCTGCTGGTCTGTCGTGCAAGAAGGTGGAGGGTGAAATCCTGAGCCACGGTGCTTCTTCCCCAGGAGCAGGCCCGGGGTTGGTCCTGCAATGTGGGGTCCTGCCTGTTTTGAGCAGCTGGACCAGGCAGATGGGGCAGAAAAGTAGAAAGCTTAGCTGTAAGCTGGGAAGATGGGAATCATCTTGTGACAGGATAACAAAGGAGGTTGGGAGAACCTGAAGGTCAGTGGGGATATATCTGCCCTTAGTAAATAGCAAGGAAAAAATTTTTTTACAGTAGGACCTTGTTTTTTTGTTGTTGTTTTTTTAAAAATCTACCTTATGTATAGTAATTTGTATCTGCAAATCCCAGACTCCTAATTTATACTGTCCCCATCCCTTTTCCCACTTGGTGACTGTCAGTTTGTTTTCTATGTCTGTGAGTCTGTATATTTCACCTGTATATTTTAGACTGTACATATAAATATTATATATTTGTCTTCCTCATTCTGACTTGTTAGTATGATAATCTCTAGGTCCATCCACATTAAGGAAATATTGGTGTAGTGTATTCATTCATATTTATTCATCACAGACACACCCTTTAAGAGAAAATTTTTTACATATTGGGAAGCTGTCAAGCTCATGGTGCCATCTTCAGCTCAGAAATCTATATCCTTAGCCCCAAACCCTCCTCTGAGTTCCAGACTTTGACACCTCTCTGCTGTCCCAGAGGCCCCTCAAACTTGGCATGAAGAAAACAGTCTCTCCACTCAGGGAGTAACCAGCAGCAACTCCAGCTGGAGCTCTTTGACACTCTCCCCTCTCACCACCATCTCTGCTCCCACAAATCTGGAACCAAGTCCTGTCGATTTTAGCTCATGTTGGGTTGTACCCACACCCATCCACAGAAAACCCCTCGTGGGCATAATGGGAAACTCGTAAGTCTCACAGCACAGGCTAGGTGATGGGAAGCTGCCCCAAAGATGGGGCAGCTTGAAAGTCAGGGCTTAGAACCAGACATTAGGCCTGAATGACATGGCTTATCAGGCAAGAGAATTAATTCTTTAGTGGTGTAAGATGCCCGGTCCAGCTGGGTCTCGTCTTGGCGCTGATCAGGGCAAGTTAATTAGGTGTCAAGGACCTCCTACAAATGGCCAAGAGGTGGGCTTTCCAGTCCCTTTTTAACATCAAGCACAGGTGATGGAAGCAAATATGAATTTTTTTATGAACAGAAATACTGCCCACCACAGAGCAGACCCAGGGGACATGTTCCGTCCCCTTCATGTGATTCCTTGTATTTGTGAACCTTACGAAAACTAGAAGTGAAGTTTCAGATACAGTGGATTAAAAATTTGAAATAAATGTATCCTCACATTGAAACTCTGGAGGCTTCTCAGTCACTGCATCCAGGCAGGACTGTCCACTGCCTCGTGGCCCACCCTTTTCATGACCAAAGGCAGCAAGATAGCAGGCCCTCAAAACTAAGGGGAGCTAACCTAGGAGCATGCCTCCTGCGTGTCTGCTCGGATTGCCTAAACCAGAGCAATTCCCATGACCTCTGAACCTTTGGGCATGGCATTAGAGAAACCAGCCACATATAAGAGAAATGAAATTTTAAAAAGTGTACATATTCCAAGTAAGAAGTTTATTTGATCAAATGACAAAATATGAAGATATTTTAAACTACAAAGCTCTATTCAGACAAAATGTAAATTTACTATAAAGTAAAATGATATCCATGTAAATGGCACCTCAAAGCAGAAAGAATGCAATTCCTATAAATACTATGCCTGTACAAAGTATTCACAAAATTCTCAGATACTTTAAAACTAGGTTGTAAGTATATTGGTAAAATCTGTAAATAGTGCTTAAAGTGAGTTTCTTAAACTTGCCCTACAATATGTCATGGGGGTCCTGTAATGATCAGAGTGTCAGTGAGATGTGTCGTGAGTGTGAAACAACCTTGAGCTCCCGGCACAGTCCTATCCCGTCACATCCCAGGGAATTGGAATTGAGTGGGTGGGAATTTCTAATCACTCTAGTTGGGCATAATTAGAAAAAGGTTGTGAAACCAGCTTAGGAAAGAGGGAAGGGAGGGGAAACGTGGCAGAATCCACGGTTTCTGCAGAGCAGCTTTACAAATGACCAGGAAAATGGATTTTAAAAATAGTAACTGAATCCTTGGAGCTGCACCCCAGGGTCTGGACCAACCAGCAGGCCCAAGGGCTCGGCTGGATGCCACACACACTAGCATTATATCCTCACCAGAGGGCAAGGTCATCAGCTGGGTGCACCACGGACAGGGCTAAGAGTGTAGTTACGTAACTTTCTCTACTAAATATTTTTTCCAGCATTTAAGTGACTCTGCCTTTGAGGCCACATGATAGGACCTGGGGAGCAAGAATCGGCAGCTCCAAGTTACAAAATCGGAAAAGCTTCAGGCGTGTGGAAGGAGAACCAGATGCGCAGAAGGTGGTGTCTCCCAGTGGGCACAGCACACTGTTGGCAGAAAAGCACAAAGGTAGAAACAGAAAAGATCCCAGGGAGCCAAGGAGGTAACTGAAAAATAATTGTATAGCACCCATTATTACTAATTTAAATCTATAAACATCATAGGGTTTGTGCTGTTATTTTATAAACACAACATTTATGAGAGCTTGCAGAATATTATAAATGCCATATATTCTGGTATAAATGTTGACTCCAGCTTCATACAAGGAACTTGATGTTACATTTCAACAGTGGATTTGGGGTGATAAATAGAGTAATTTTTATAGGCCATTTTCTGGACCTTGCTCACACAGCTAAGTGAAGGCCAAAAAACACAGGAAGCATTTTATTGGTCGCTTTGGCAACAAATGTGTGTTTTTTTTTTTTTATCTACATGTTATACAAAGATACACTTGCGTCCATGAATCTATACAAATCATCTATAGGAGATCTTTTATGTTTTCTTATCTGCTTCTTTGCTATCAAGTCTAATGGGAGGACTACTCAATGGCTTTGGCTCCTTCACTGTCATCCTTAGAGGGATTATTTACAGATAGTTTTATGTTTCCTATTCAAGATAAGTGGCTCTTTGAAGATTCCTAATCTTGAGATTATAACCTTTATTATCGATGGCAGTGACGCACACAAACACATTAAAAAAGTAGATGACTTTATATCACCTAATTTTAGCAGTGTGCTTTTAAACAGTGTGCTTTTCCAGCACGACTGAGGCTCACCTCTAAACACATCCAGGTTGATCGTTAGAGATGCTCCCCTCTGCTGTCTAAGGGTGACTAAGTGAGACACGTCTGAAAATGGGTCAGGGTAAGAAAGTCTCAAGGTTCTGTGGACTCACAGAATGTTACAAACATGGCTTTTGTAGAATCTAGAATTGCTTTCTACTTAGACAAGGATGTAATATCTAATTACTCTGTTGAATGATTTTATAAATTAGTCCTAGGCATGTATAAACTCAAAGGCCTACATAGCGTCACTTCAATAGTTAAAGTGGCATTAACACCGTTACTTCATACACTTGATTCAGGCACTGAGAGAAAGTTCAACCTGCTATATCTTAAGTCTTAAAGTCAAGGTAAAGTCATTCACTCACCTTTGTTTCACTTCCCCAAAATAAAATCTTAATGTAGCAAACAGAAGAGACCACTACAGCAGAAAGTGAAATCAGCCTTTCTATGGTGAGGTTAACAAGCTATTCATTTGATGAATGTGTTAGGAGCTGGATACCCAGTCTGTGGAATTTTTCTCAGTGAGTGATCAAGCAAGTAAATTTGACTCAAGTGAAATTACTAAAATAGCTGGCTTTAAAAAATGAGTTTAGGAAAATGAAGTGACCCTGGGGTAGTTGAGTTTTATATCTTCTCTCATAGAAATCACCTCTTGGCAAAAGATGCTTTTGGCTCAGCTCACCTGAAAATAATTTCATATGTGACTTTTCTTGTTATTTAACATAATGGGTCTAACTCAGAGGTGGAGTACACAAGATGAAGTTAGTGGGGCATGATGGAGCACAGCCGTTCAGGGGGGCTTCCCTCAAATGGGTGGCCTGGTGAAGGGCCACAGTCACACCGACCCGCTTGATGATTTAAGCAAATTTCCCAAGTTACCACCGTGTCTGGAATCACAACTGGTGGAAAAGAGAGATCTAGAATCAAGGTCCTTGGAGCACTCTCTAGGTTGGGTGATCACGGGAGAGCTTGTGGCGGACCGTCTGCCTCACAGCTGTGTCTCCATTTGCAGCCCTGGCATCTGGTATCTGACACACACAGTAAGGAGCCATCTGTGCCCCTGGAGGAACCATCTGAACGTCAGAGCAGTAGCCAGAGGGTGCGGTGGCTCTGTCAGCCTCGTCACTCTGGGACGCTTCTTTGAGCACTTGACTCTGCAGTCCTCCTGTCCCCCAGTCATGTGCTTCCTGCAGCAGAGCATGGGGCGAGATGGCTCCACGTCACAGCTGGGCGGGTTTAGCCAAAGGGTGACCCTGAGCTCAGAACTGTTCCGCTGTCACCTTCCAGGGTGCATCCCAACTTCCAAACAGTGTAATATCAGGGTAATGTGAGTCAAGTCTGACAAGTTTTGTCCATTATCAACCTATCCATAGTGTCCACAAAGGTGAGACATTCTAGTAGAATGATGTATCTGGCCTGAGAGAAAAAATATACATGAGTCACATCACATCTTTCTTTAAAATTTTCCAGCCAGAAAATTCATTGAGCCAAGCCTGAGATTCCCTGCCTTTTTTTTTTTTTTTTTTAAAACATTCCCTCCACCTCAATCAAATGGACAACCCCATTGCCACAGCAGAGGATAAACTGATGAAAGCGAACAACAACTTGGAAGATAAGTGAAGGCATTTGAAATGACAAAGCACTAAGATTTTTTTTTTAATTTAAGTGATAATATATCTAGAAAACACTGTGAAAATATCTCTCTCAAAAATAGCACACGTTTTAGTCAGAAGGCTCAGTGAAACTAAAAGCTGACCAGTAAAAAGAGAAGGTAACCTTCCCATTTTTGAATCTCTCCCACTTTCCTACCCTCAGACTCTACCAAACTGGGTGTATGAAAGCAGAAAAAAATCTAAAAGCCGTGAAAAAGTGCTGGTATTTTTCAGGATCTCTCCAAGACCGTTTCCCTCTTGGTAACTTGAATCCTCTCTTGGGATCAAGGCCACTGACGAACTTTAAATGTATTTGAAGATGCAGGTTCAAAGACCTCGTCGTCATCTTCCACCCCTTCTTCTATTGGTTTCATCCTGGCCGAGGCTCGCTGGTGTGGGGATGGCACATCTGTCAAAGACACGGAAAAGAAAACCACTTAATGTACAGCCTGCCCCGATGCTGGCATGATGTATCAGTGAAAAGCTCCAACTGGAAAATAAAACTCTGGGAAGCTATAGCTGGCACCAGGAATGCAGTGTCCCTAATACTGCATCTTTTTTTTAAATTTAATTTTTTAAATTTTATTTATTTTTAATTGGGGAATAATTGTTCCACAGTGTTGTGTTGGTTTCTGCCATACATCAACACTAAATTGAATTTTTATTTTACATTGGAGTATAGTTGATTTACAATGCTATATTTCAGGTGTACAATGAAGTGATTCAGTTATACATACATCTACCCTATTTCAAATTCTTTTCCCATATAAGTTATTACAGAATATTGAGTAAAGTTCCCTGTGCTATACAGTAGTCCTTGTTGATTATTTTATATGTAGTAGTGTGTACACGTAGAGGTTTCTTTGATGGCTCAGCAAGTAAAAATCTGCCTGAAATGCAGGAGAGGCAGGTTTGATCCCTGAGTTGGGAAGATCCCCTGGAACAGGAAGTGGCAACCCACTCCAGTATTCTTACCTGAAACATCCCACAAACAGAGGAGGCTGGTGGGCTACAGTCCAAAGGGTTGCAAAGAGCCGGACATGACTGAAGCCACTGAACTCAAGTGTGTATGTGTTAATCCCAAATTACATTTATCCCTCCTCCCCCCACCTTTCCCCTTTGGTAATCATAAGTTTGTTTTCAAAGTCTGTGAGTCTGTTTCTGCTTTGTAAGTAAGTTTATTTATATCTTTTTTTTTTTTAGACTTCACACATGCTATGATATGATATTTGGTTTACTTCACTTAGTATGAAAATCTCTAGGTCCCTCCATGTTGCTGTGTGTGTGTGTGCTAAGTCGCGTCAGTCTTGTCTAACTCTTTGCAACCCTATGGGCTATAGCCCACCAGGCTTCTCTGTCCATGGGGATTCTCCAGGCGAGAACACTGGGATGGGTTGCCATGCCCTCTTCCAGACCCAGGGATTAAACCCGCGTCTCTTACATTTCCTGCATTGACAGGTGGGCTCTTTACCACTAGTGCCACCTGGGAAGCCCAGCAAATGGCATTCATTCATTCTTTTTTATGGCTGAGTAACATTCTGTTGTATATATGTGCCACATGTTCTTTATCCATTCCTCTGTTGATGGACATTTCATTGCTTCCTCATCTTGGCTATTGTGAATAGTGATGCAGTGAATACTGGGGTGTATGTATCTTTTTGAATTATGGTATTCTTTGGATAATATACCCAAAAGTGAAATTGCAGCATCATATAGTAGCTCTGTTTTCAGTTTAAGGAAACTATATACTGATTTCCATAGTGACTGCACCAATTTACATCCCCACCAACAGTGTATTAGGGTTCCCTGTTCTCCACACCCTTTCCGGCATTTATTATTTGTAGACTTTTTGATCATGGCCATTCTGACTGGTATGAGATGATACTTCATAGTTCTGATTTCATTTGTCTGATAACTAGTGATATTGAGCATCTTTTCATGTGGCTTTTGGCCGTCTGCATGTCTTCTTTGGAGAAGTGTCTGTTGAAATCTTCTGCCCATTTTTAAAGTTATTTGTTTAATAGTGAGCTGCATGAGCTGTTTATATGTTTTAGAGATTAATCCCTTGTTGGTTGCACCATTTGCAGATATTTTCTCCTATTCTCTAGTTTGTCTTTTCATTTTGTTTATAGCTTCCTTTGCTGTGCAAAAGCTTTTAAGTTTAATTAGGTCTCTGTTGTTTATTTTGTTCTCTGGAGCAGATGGATTAAAAAATATATTGCTGTGATTTGTTTCAAAGTGTGTCCTGTGATGTTTTCCTCTGGGAGTTTTATAGTATTCATTCTTAAATTTAGGTCTTTAATCCATTTTGAGTTTATTTTACATGTTATAGAATGTTCTAATTTCATTCTTTTACATGTAGCTGTCTAGTTTTCCCAGCACCACTTATTGAAGAAACGGTCTCTTTTCCATTGTATAGTTTTGCCTCCTTTGTCATAGATTAATGGGTTTATTTCTGGGTTTCCTACCCTCTTCTATTGATGTATATTTCTGTTTTTGTGTGTATGTGTGCAGCAGTACAACACTGTTTTAATTACTGTAGCTTTGTAACATAGTGTGAAGTCAGAGAGACTAATTCCTTCAGCTCCATTTTTAAGTTTGCTTTGCCTTCTTGGGTTCTTTTGTGTTTTCATAAAATTCTTTGTTCTAGTTCTGTGAAAAATGCCATTGGTATTTTGATGGGAATTGCATTGAATCCGTAGATTGCCTTGGGTAGTATAGTCATTTTAACAATATTGATTCTTCTAATCCAAGAACACAGTATATCTTTCTATCCGTTTATGTCATCTTCAATTTCTTTCATTAATGTCTTAATAGTTTTCAGAGTACAGGTCTTTCATCTTCTTGGGTAAGTTTATTCCTAGGTATTTCATTCTTTTTGATGTGATGATAAATGAGATTGTTTTCTTAATTTCTCATTCTGATCTTTATTTTTTAGTGTATAAAAATGCAACAGATTTCTGTGTATTAATTTTGTATCCTACAACTTTACCGAATTCATTGATGAGCTCTAGTATTGTTTTCTGGTAGCATCTTTAGGATTTTCTATGTATAGTATCATGTTATCAGCAGACAGTCACAGCTTTAGTTCTTCTTTTCCAATTTGGATCCCTTTTACTTCTTCTCTGATTTCTGTGCATGCCAAATCATTTTTGGCAAGACCAAATATCAGGGACCTTTTGACATGGACCAAATGTCTCCATGGATATTTCTGAAAGGACCAAATATGACCAAGTATCAAGGACCTTTTGGCATGGACCAAATGCCTTTTGGTCATTTTAGACAGCACTACATGGTCCTGTAAACGTCAAGGACCTTAGCATGGACCAGATGTCTTATAGACCAATGTTCTGCAAGGCAGCAAAGTCAAGAAGCCATTGTTAGTTCTTGAGAACAGATGTAGAGAGGATGTCACTGCAGGTGTGTGGATGGTATGAGCTTCTCAAACACATGCAGTTCCCAGTGATTTGCCCCAAAGTCTGCTTAGGACTCAGAATGCACATTCCTACATTAATATCATAGATGGTAATTTTAGTCCCTTGAAGGCAGAGTTAACTCCTACTTTCCCTAAGGAATGGTTCTACTCTGAAACTATAGCACCTCCACCATCTGGAACATCACCCAAAAGAATATCTCTTGCCACCAACTGTCCAGTCACTCCCTGGACTTACAGGGGAGAGGGAGAGAGAGAAGGAGGTGGCAAGGAGGAGAATCCAGGCATGCAGGAAGGAAGAGCTGGATGAAGCAAATATAACCCAGAAAAGCAGCAAAGGCCCTTATATCAAAGAAACCAAATAAACAACCCATTCATTCTGTCTGTCCATTCATTCATTCATGCATTCACCAAATGCTAATTGAGCATCTATTATAATGGACACCATGCTTGATGGAGGAAAAAACACTGTCTAAAAGTAAGAGTAGAAGTTATTATAAATGAGTGCCTAGGCTTCTCAAGGTGCCTACTATTATAGCACACACAAACTCCCTCCTGTATAGTTCCCGCGTTCTGTGTCAGGCTCATGAGGGTCTCCCTCGGCCCCACCCGGGCTTGTGCCATATTCTTGCTCTGCCCTCCAGCAGTGCGAGGTCAGTTAGCAATCAATATATCAGCAAATGCTGAACTCAGGCTAAGTGTAAGGTTGATGAAGGAGGAACAATGGGAGAAGTCTGACTCTTCAAATACTTGCTCTACAGCAAAGAACAGTAGTGGGCTCTTATGAAGACACAAAAAGTCAATAAGAAATTTATCAGGATCAGCTCTTAATCCCTAGCCAGAAGCAGCTGTGTACTCCACACACAGGGGTGGGGGTGCAGAGCACAGTGGCCAAGACCAGAGGCTCAGGAAACACTTCCAAGGTTCAGATCCCTGCCATGCTGCTTCCTAGCTGTGTGACCTGTCCTCCATTATCAAACCTCTCTAGGCCTGTTTCCATCTTTGTGGAAAGGAGACTTTCACAGGACCTGCCTCATGGGGTGGTTCAGGGGATTAAACAAAATAATCATGGAATGTGCTTGGCACAGTGCTGGGCACATAGAAAATGTTGCTGTCATTTTTTTTTCAAGATATATATATATATTTATTTATTTCAACTTTATTCACTTGGATAAAAAGTGTACATTGCTTATTTTAGATCGAATTTTGAGATCAGGATAAAGATACTTGGGAAAGTGACTTTTGGAGACCCTGTGTGTTCCTTCCATCAGCTTCAGAATCAGTCGCCATTGTTAGAACATCAATATCATCAAAGAAGGATTCATTTACATATAAATTATTTTCACTTAAGTCTCTTTGGCATATATAACATTTATCACTGTTTTCCAGTTAGAGATTCATATAACACCATTACATAAACATTAATATTTTTTTGTTAATTTTATTGAAGTATAGTTGATGTACAATACTATAAGTTACAAGTGTACAATAGAGTGATTTACAATTTTAAAGGTTATATTCCACTTATAGTTATTATAAAATATTAGCTATATTCCTGTGTTATACAATATATCTTTTTAATTTATTTATACATAGTAGTTTGTACCTCTTAATTCCCTATCTCTATATTGTCCCTCCCCCTTCCCTCGCCCCACTAGTAACCACTAGTTTGTTTTCTATAAGTCTGTTTCTTTTTTGTTATATTTACTAGTCCACTGTATTTTTTTAGATTCCATACAGAAGTGATATCATACAGTATTTGTCTTTCTCTGTGTGACTTACTTCACTTCAGCATAATACCTTTCAAGTCTACTCATGATGTTGCAAATAGCAACATTTCATTCTTTTTTATGGCTGAGTTTTTTTTCAGGGGGACAAGGGGAAGCAAAAAGTTATACACAGTAACTGTCATTTATTATTAACTATATAGTCATGGCCATCTTGGAAGATGCCATGATCCACAGCTACATCTTTCAACATAAAAGATCATAATTATACAGTGCGGAGCTGGACTTGGGCAGAGCTAGTGTGTTTGTCATATATAAATGGAAATTGTTCACTTTCAAACATTTGCAGTTAGTTAAAATACTGAGTTTACGGGGAGACAACTACTGATGTAACTGGTAGAAAATTAGCTTCTATTAAAATAGTCTAGGAACACAATTCTGCCTCTGAGCACAGCATGGGAAAATCTCTCAGACATATTCTTTTTATCCTTGTTCACACAGGTTACAGAAGACATACCAAACATAACCTGGAACTTGCATTTGAATTATTCAAATGGCAATGTAATCTATCTGTGTGACCTTGGGCAGGGTACTTCACTTCTCTGTGCCCCAATTTCTCTATCCGTAAAACAGAAGTCATAATAGTGGCATCTATTTCATATGGTTGTTAAGAGGATTACATGACTCAAACTTGTTAAATTCTTATATCTGTGCCTAGGATATCATAATCCCTTTGTAAATATAAGTCAGTAAAATGACTTAATAATATGGCCTTAGGAGAGCAATGGCCTAAATCATTAGAAAACTTGTTAAAATTCATCATCGCTCATAGGCATAGCAAATAAAAGAAATGAGACGTGCTCAAATAGCATTTTGTGTTGCTCAATGTAACAGTGCAGCAAAATTGTCTATTATTTTTTTAAGAAAAACAATAGCCATGACTTCCATCATATTTGTAGCCTCAAGTTATGATTGAATCTCATGAAATATTAACTTAGGCTGAGTATCTGCAATCAGATAAACCCTCAGAACAAGCAAAATGGCATGGCTAAGAGCATTATGCCAAATCAATTATGCAGAGCATCCAGACGTACGAAGACATATGATATATGTAACACGAACATGCCCAGTGCATTTTGGCTGGGGAAGCGGGGAGAATTGGTCTGTAGATTTTAAGCCCATCTATCAAACTAGAGAACTAAACGTATAGAACTATCAAACCAAAGGCATGGGACTACAGGTTCTATAGTAACCTGAAGTAGTTATCCACGTTGGGGCCAAAAATGTTATCTGCCCCTTTAGCTACCTCACCAATCACTGCCTTTTTCTGTTGAGAGAGAATGAAGAGAGGAACCAATACAAGTAGAAATGACCTAGAGAAACTCTGGGAGAACGTTTAGCTTCTCTATTGTCAATTGAAAAGAAATGCACAACTAAAAGTTGAGAACTGTTTTATCTGGCAGAGAAAACTGAGGACTTAAGCCCAGCACATACTCTCTCAGATATCTCTGAGAGACTGGTCCCAAGAGGGAAGGGAGGGGCTTGGATATATAGGATTTTTTGCAACAAAGACCAGGTATTCAGAATATCAAAAGATTACTGTTAAAGAAAACCAGACATCTCAAGTAATTTAGCACTTTTCTATGTATGAGAAGATGCGAGAGCTTGCACTTTGACGGGCACCTCAGCTGTCTGGGGCCAGCGTCCTCTGCTTTTTCATCCCGAGTCTCCTCAGGGTGTGTGATCAGGGTGGCTCCAGTGGTTGACTGCTACACAGCAGGCCTCCTGTTTGAATCTTGAGTCCCCTCAGGGCTCACCATCAGGGTGGCTGTAGTGAGATGACTTGAAGACTGCAATATCTTTTGTTTACTGATACGACAGGGAGCATTTTTTTTTTCATTGATGCGTGCTCAGTCAAGAATGCTGGAGAGGGTTACTATGCCCTACTCCAGGAGATCTTCCCGCCCCAGGGATTGAACCCACATCTCTCTTGTCTCCTGCATTGGCAGGCAGATTCTTTACCACCATCCTGTGAAAGACTTTATTCTGTGCCCAAGAAAGGAAGAGCTGTAATCTTAGGATGTAACATTAAACAGTAAAGCAAGAGTTACTTCCAGTCCTGGGGTGACACCCAGGGGCCCCCTTCCCTTCTGGCCAAGCTCTGGCAAACTCACAGTGCCCCAAGTCCAGTCCAGTGTTTTCCTCTTCTCCTCTTGCTTTTCCCTCCTCGTGAACTGGCTTCTCCACTCTCCGCTCTACCCACCAAATTCTTCTCCACTCCGCAAGGTGAGCCTCAAAGCCCTACCTCCTTCATTTGTAGTCTTCCCTAATTCCCTGTCTGGGGAGATTCTGTTTTCCGCTGAAAGACAAGTACTTGCATCCCCACCTTACTGGAAAACAGGCGTCTTGTGGGCTGTCATCACAGCCTTTTCTCTCCTGCAGCCTCTCTGAAGTACCACATGTAGCTAGGTCCTTGACAACTACTTAGTACATGAGAAAAATCCCTCTCCAAAACTCTGCATGGGGCCTTCCCCGAGGACATGGGGACCCCACACAACCACACCTGGAACTGATGGGTCAAGTCCAAGTCCTGCCAGCGGGGCACCACCAGTGGCCCTCAAATGCCTGCAGGTCTCAGTTCACAGCAACACCTCACTGCAAAAAGTGGCTGTTATCACTGCCTTCTCTACTACGTGCCTTGAGGGAAATCACTTTCACATCACTGATGACGACAGTCCTTACAGCCCAGGTGGGAGTACCGTCCCTCCAAGTCAGCATCAGCGAGGCGCATCAGTCCTGTCACCTGCTACAGAGTTTTCATCCAGTCGGCCTAGAGAATCCCCGAGGGGACCACACCGTGCAAGAGGCGAGGTTAAATGTTAGGGAAATAAAAGCAAAGCAAACCTGGTTTCTGCCTCTATCTTACTTCTCAGAAACTCCATTGTGTATCAGAGAAGCAATTCATGCCATATCAGTATTTCTATTTTATACTCTGAGGCTAAAGCAGAGACAGCCTGGACATCTAAGAAAGAAGAATAGCTGGGAGATGGTGCGGATGAACCCCGTTCCCACCAGAGAGGGAACCAGTGAGAAACAGAACTGGCCAGGGTAAAGCGGGAGACGCTGGCAGCCCAGCAAGACTGACAGCTAATGATTTTTTTTCCCCACACGGAGAAGAGTAAACTCAGGCTCCGCGGTGCATTGGACCCCACAAGTCCCCTCATCCCAGTTCCCACCACGGTGCCTGCTGCTGTTTTCTCCATCGAGCAGACCGATGCGCCGGAAGGTGACAGGAATGAAGTCTGACTTAGAGCCGCCAGAGCCAGCAGGCTATCTGACCCCCGAGGGCATCGGAGTCTCAGAGCCCACTCTGTCTCAACCTCAGGTGGCCCGGCTTCTGTACCACTCAGAGCCAAGGACGACATTCATCTGGCTCTACCTGGGAACTGGCCATGGTCACAGCCAGGAGCTTCCTGGAGGAGGAGCTCACCGACCCTGACCTGGGGTTCTGTGCCCTCTGCAGAACCACTGGTTCAGTGCAAAGACTCCGAGGCCATCACCATGCTGCCAGAAATCATTTTTGTCCACTAATCAAAACCCAATTTGGACTGTCAACAACAACAACGAAAGAATATCCTGCTTCAAGGGGACTAGTTATATTTCGAAAATGGAACATTAATAATAATTATTTCTACAAGCTTGCCCAGTTTTTTTTACTAAACTTGTGCACTGATGCATCATCAGAACTTTGCCCAGAAGGCCCAATACCTCCCTTAAGTGTGAGAGCATGAGGAGAGAACAGAGGGAGAAATTGAGCTTATCTTTAGCCAAGTGCATTTTCAAATTCCTTCTGCCTCTTGAGGACAGGACTATGAACTTCATGACCTCTGCATAATGCTTCACTTTTCACTTATTCCAAATTCTGGAGGGGCAAATAATTCCATCTCCATAAATTTTTTAGGAAACTGATTTTTATCCTTCTTTTAAAGCCACTTCTACAGTTGAGAGACAGAAGTGGTTAACTGTATCTTTGATATGTATTATAATCAAGAAGAGATAACTAGCATTATTTTTGGCTTTTAGCTATCAATATCATCCAACTGGCCCTGGCTGCCAATTAACATAATTTATACTAAAAGTAAATAAAACAAATATCTCAGACTAAACTTCAATCCAGACTTATCAGGTGTGAACTTGTTAAATAGCTACATCAAGAGTTACTTTTGCTTGGGGGATGTTTCATATTGTACCACATAGCAAAAAAAGAAAATTCTGCCAAGAAGGCATATACTTGCTTCCATAGATAGCAAGACCTGGAGAACACACAGTCAGCAGAGCAGAATGGACTCTGAGCTGTATGCCAGTTCGGTGTGTTAGGTGGGAAAGAGAATGGGAGCACCAGGTAGCCGTCCTATGGGTTAGAGAGTAAAACTAAAAAACACGGGCTCTGAGCAAATGCAGAAGACAGACTTAGAGGAATAGCTCTGAACCGAACAATGGACACCTCTACTCAGGCCAGACCCCAGGAAGACACCCACAGGCGGCTCTGGATCCAGGAAGCAGAGTCTCTTCTCAGCACACCTGTTAAGACAGCAGCTTGTGCTGGATCCTAGCTGAAAAGAAAAGGAGCTGGCAAGGAAGACACACTTTGTGTCCTTGAGGGTTGTTGCTGGCAGGGGCAAACCGGCCAGGCGCCTCCACCGAGGATGGGCCCAGGGTGCCCTGCCAGGCCTTGTACCTTGAAGTCCCGAATTAAACACAGGAAGCCTTTTTATACACAGACCCAGGGGATCTTACATAACCATCCGTCCAAACTCAGCTATAAGTGCTAAAAAATTAGGTAGGAGAAATGCCCTTTGACAGAACTCTATCCTTATTGAGCTTATTTCTATTTTGGTGTGCTTCTGATTACACGAGGGCCTGAGGGCTTCTCCTTGCAGGAGAAAGTAAACAGCCATAGTTGTTCTTATTAAATCCAGAGTGAAGGTCACACTTGTTCCAGAGAATGAGTAAGTGACCTCAAGTTTGATCTTTAAGTAAGCAAAGGACCATGGTATGAAGTTTGTCAAGCGACTTCTCTCTCTGCTTCAGAAATTTTAACAAGGAGTGACACTTTTATAAACTCTCCAGTTTAATTGTGGTAAGATGTTTTTCCCCTTTCCTTTGTTAACTTTGATGACATTTTCTTCATTCCTTTCAAAGTGTTCTTTTATTATGTTTAACCATCTGGCCAACTGCTTTAACAAGTAATTAAAAACCTTACAGGGGTTTAGAATTTTAATTAGATTATACATTTTTTGATGTATGAGAATGGGGAAAAATGTAATGGCTTTTTTGCTAGAAAAGGATTATCATCCCCTTTATGCCTTTGCCTTATGTATAAGACTTTGTTAAATTTGAAAAATGTGTTTTTCATTGAGGTCATAAGATTATTTCAGATTGTAGAAACTGAGTTTGGATGGAAGTTTTCTGAACAATAATGCTGAAGAGTAGGTATGCCTTTAGACCTAATTTCCTTAAAGGGACCACTGAGGGACTCAGCAAAGAATTATACAAATTATGGCAAATGGGGAGGATGAGGAGGTTAGTGGCTCTCATGAGGAGGTTCTCAGATCAGTTCCTGGCTTCTCAGATGGGTGGTCGGGGCCCTGAGATGCCCAGGCAGCAGGTGTGAGTAGCCAAGGAACAGCCTGAGTCCTCTCCTGCCCTAAAGAGAAAGCTTTAGGATTGCAGAGCTGGTGGGTAAGCTCAGGGGAACAGGGAAGGCAGTTCAAGGATGGCAGCTATGAAGCAGAGCCAGAGAATCACCAGTTTGGGGTAAGGCAGGAGGGTGGGAGGCTCCATGAGGAAGGCTGGAGACAAAAGGGACATGGAACTGATGGCCCCGGAGAATGAGGATGTGAGACCAAAAAGGTAAGGATAAGGAAAAAGAGGTCACTAGAGATACCCATGAAAACAAAAAGCACTAGGAAAAGGCATGACTCAAATGCCAAATAACTACTCAGACTTTAAGAAGAAATGAAATGATTCCCCCAAAACAAAAAGCAACTAGCAGATACTGGGTATCTGGTGAATAAGATGGTTCTGACAGCAAGGCATAAAAAAGAACTTTAGAGGAAAAAAGGACAGGCATGGCAGGAAGTAAACTACCATGGCATTATTTACATGTGTTTTTACAAAAGAAGAATCCATTTGAACTTACCAGGAACAGTCTCGTTTGAACAGAGCAGGAATCATGATGACAATGGAACCCAAAGAAAGCAATATAGTCATAGCCCACTATTAAATTCTGAATAAAGTGTAATGTCAATGTTATTTGTTTGCTTTAAATAAATAAAACAAGCCATGGATGAAGCAAGGAAGACCCAACTGCAATTGGCAGAATAATCATATTTAATACCTTTTAACTATACATTTAAAAAATGGATAAGATGGTTATTTGTGTGTTACATGTAATTTACCACATTAAAAAACAATCAGCAGAAACCAACACAAATTGTGAAGCAATTTTCCTCCAATTAAAAAAGCATAAAAGCTTCTGCACAGCAAAGGCAACTATAAACAAGATGAAAAGACAGCACTCAGAATGGGAGAAAATAATTTTTTGCAAAGGAAACAACTGACAACGGATTAATCTCCAAAACATGTAAGTAGCTCATGTAGCTCAACATCAGAAAAACAGCCCAATCAAAAAATGGGCAGAAGACCTAAACAGACATTTCTCCAGCGAAGACAACAGATGGACAATAAACACACACAAAAAGATGCTCAATATCGCTCATTATCAGAGAAATGCAAGTCAAAACTACAATGAGGTATCATCTCACACCAATTAGAATGGCCATAATCAAAAAGTCTACAACAACAAATGCTGGAGAGGGTGTGGAGAAAAGGGAACCCTCTTGCACTTTTGGTGGGAATGTAAATTGATACAGCCACTAGGGGGAACAGTATGGAGATTCCTTAAAAAACTAGGAATAAAACTATCACATGATGGAGCAATCCAGCTACTGGGCATATACCCTGAGAAACCACAATTCAAAAAGACACATGTACCCACCCCAATGTTTGCTGCAGCACTATTTACAATAGCCAGGACATAAAAGCAACCTAGATGTCCAATGACAGATGAATGGATAAAGGAGATGTGGTACATACATACAGTGGAATATAACTCAGCCATAAAAAGGAACGAACTTGAGTCAGTTGTAGTGAGTTGGATGAACCTGAGTGAGTTATACAGGGTGAAGTAAGAAAGAAAGAAATATTGTGTATTAATGCATATTCATATGGAATCTAGAAAAATGGTACTGATGAACCTATCTGCAGGGGAGGGATGGAGATGCAGACATGGAGAATGGACTTGTGGACCCAGCGCAGGAAAGAGGGGGTGGGATGAATTGAATAAGTAGCATCGACATATGGACACTACCATGTATAAGATAGCTGCTGAGAAATTTCTGTAGAACACAGGGAGCCCAGCCTGGTGCACCCCGATAACCTGGGGGGGGGGTGGGATGGGGTGAGAGGAGGCTCAAGAGGGAGGAGAGAGAGATATATATAATGTTGACTAATTTGCTTTGTTGTACGGTAGAAACCAACACAATGTAAAGCAGTTTTCCTCCAATTAAAAAATAAATAAGAAAAAAGAAGGAACAGAAATACGTTCTCAACCTTGATTGTTGAAAAGTTAAAGAAGAGACAGGAGTTTGAAGGTAGAAGGGGAAAGAATAAGTAACTATAGGGAAGCTAATGTCATCATCTTTAGAAGTGCTTCAGAGAGAAAAAGAAACGGAGGTTTATATGTATTATTTAATGTTACAAATGTAAACAATAAAGGGATAAGAACTAGTCATATTTTATACTGAACAGAAGTAGGAAGGGAAGTTAAAAGTGAGTTAAGTTAGGTTAGAAGATAAAGGTTAGGAGGATAAATCAATAAATAACAGCACACTACTTAGCATTTTGGACAAAAATTGTTCCAATATGATTGCTCTTAAAGAGTGGTTAGGTTGGAAGGGGTCAGTTCTTTTCATTGAAAAAAATTTTTTTATTATTTGATAACTATATTAACTTGATAATTTTATTAAAGACTGAAAGTACACAACCCAATAAAATCCTTTTACAGTCATTTTACAGATGAAAAAATGCTGGGTGAGGAGAGAGGCCATTTAAAGGACTGGTGAGGGCTGGGGTCCTGGAGATGGTCCCCCAACCAGAAGGAGCTTGTGCACTAAGGTCCCAGAGGAGATGAATGGCATATTCTTTGCCATGAGAAGGGGGAAATACAACACTTACCTTGTGAAGGTAAGTGAAGATGAAATGAGAACATGTATGACAGTGGTCAGGATGTGTCAGTGGCTGAAACAGGGGCTGAATATTCCCAAACAAGTTTACACTCATGCATGGGTATTTGTAAGGTTAAAGGCAAAGCAAGACCTTGGAACCAATTCAGTATTTCTTCGTTTCAGGGCTGGCGAGCGGTCCTGACCAGGTTATTTAACCTCCCTAAGCTGCACTCTACTCATCTTCAAAGTGGGGGCGCTGCTTTTCACTAGCCCTTCTGGTGGGTCTGAGAACAGTTCTTAGGCTCATCTCCGGGTCCCCGCTGCCTTTCCACCTCTCCCTATAATCCTGTTTGTAAGCCTACAGTTGTTCACAGGGGAAACAAAATACAAATTGGATTGAGAAGATTATTTCATGAAACTCAGAAGATGGAATTGGCTTTCTGTATATTTCCAGATAAAGAAATAAATAAGAGAGCTGAGGGAAACCCATCATGTCAGATAAGCTGCCTAGTCATAGCAGACGAGAATACTAACCAGATGCAAATGAACTCAGCTTAGCACAGATCTATACCCCTAGGTCGGGCTTCCATGGTGGCTCAGATGGTAAAGAATCCACCTGCAATGTGGGAGACCTAGGTTTGATCCCTGGGTTGGGAAGACCCCCTGGAGAAGGGAACGGCTATCTACTCCAGTATACCAGCCTGGAGAATTCCATGGACTGCAGTCCACGGGGTCCCAAAGAGGTGGACACAACTGAATGACTTTCATTTTCACTTTTCCCTAGGTCATATGAAATTAGTAGACTGTCCAGAGCTCCTCCTTGACATTAATAACAAAAAAAAATACTTTAAAAGGCTTTTTTGGTCAGGAAGAAATATCTCTTAACTATTCCATAGTCTGTTAAAGAAATCATAAATTTTAACTATAGTTTCTGAAAAACATGGTTTAAGTTAGCAAAATCTTTCAAAGATGAGTTCTAACAGACTGGATCACCTACACTGACTCAGGATTTTTAAGAAACAAACCAAACAATAGGTTATTTCACTCCAATTAACTAAAATAAAGTTCTCAACTTTCAAAGAAACATCATATGTCCACCTGTTGCCATGACAATGCCTGTGCTCAGCACCACTTATGATGGAACTGCCGAGGACAGGCAGTCTGCATGCGTGTTTTATATACTACACGTAGGGAGCTAAACCTGTAAGGAGGGGAAGACAGATGACAGGCACCTTGATGAGCTCCTTGGTCCAGGAGCAGAGACCAGAAAGCTTACATCCACATAAGGGCATTAAATCCTCACACATCCTGGACACCCTGTCTCACAATCACACTTCCAAACATGGGACTCAAGCAAATGAAGCAATGGGAAAGCAACAAAGAATTAAACAGCTTTAAGAGCCGTGTTGTGATTCTGCCATCACGGTCTTTCATCAGCTGCGAGTGGCAGTGACTCAAACACCAGCTGCTCCTTCAGTCTTCCCGAGTGAGGAGGAGCCAGCGGCACCCATGTGCGTGTGAGAAAGAAAGGAAGCAGCCTCTCTATCGTGGCCAGAGGTTGGGGGAGCCATCTGTTAGCACTGCGTCGTCTAGTGAGAGCTAAGATACCTCTCTCCCATGCAGACTGCAGTGAAGATTAAATGTGATTATGTTTAGAGAGTACCTGAAAAAATAATAACTGATATTGTCAATAAACATGTGTTCCCTTCTTTCCACTAGCATTCATGAAGTGGATACTTACTGTTGCTGAGTCCAGCTGCCCTGGCTGCCCCCATGTGTACATCAAAAATGCAGAAGAGTCAGAGCTTAGGCATTTGTTTTGGGGACCTCGCATGCTCCAAGTGTGCTGTAGTCCTAAGGGATTGGTTTTGTATTCTCTGTTTTACAAAGGAATGTAAACTGGATAAGTTGATGCCCTACTGATGGGCTGGGCAAAAGAAAAACGAAAACAGCCTTCCGTAGTTCTGGGACAAAACCTAAGTAAGAGAAAATAAGAACTAACCAATTTTTAATGAATCACATGATAGGATGAATAATTCATAATTAATATCAGTGTTGTGCCCAAATACTAATGTCTTCCATTAAGCTGCAGAGGTGAAGCTGAGAAGCTCAGAATGAGGACTGTTAGAAGGAAGCAGGGATGAACGTCCATTTGCTGTGCAGTTCACACACACACACGCACACACACGCACACACTCAAAACTATGCATATATGTGGCTCTGTGCATTTTACATCATAACGTGTAAGAGCTTGTATAATAAACCTGAGGATAAAACATATATTTAATAGTTAAATGAACAACATAAGCAGGCTGTACACATTTTCAGTGCAGCAAAGTGCACTGAACGAGGGGACTGAGAAGGAAAGCTACCACCCTGTCCTCCAGGGCTCCCTGCCTCTTCAGAGGCGGAAGTTTCAATTACCCATGCAAGAAACAGCCAGTTGGATTAAACTCACAATTCACTACAAGGAAGAGGGAAGGAAACAGACCAGGAATTGTGCCCTGACAATCTGATATGACGGCTCATGTCAGACTAGAAAGGTCATGCAATTTATTCCAAGTCATACAACTAGTAATTATTAGAGCAAGGACCCAGGTCTGAATGCACAAGATGTTTGATCTATCCACAAAATACCTAGAAATTTAGGCTTCTGGAGGCAAGTATAGTACAGATGTTAATCTTGAAAAAATGTTCTCATTCTGTTTAAACAACATACCCTAGAGAAGGTTTCCTTTTCTAAAATGTTAAAATGTCCAAAGGACTTCCCTGGTGGCTCAGATGGTAAAAAATTTGCCTGCAGTGCAGGAGAACCAGGTTTGATCCCTGGATTGGGAAGATCCCTTGGAGAAGGAAATGGCAACCCAATCCAGTATTCTGGCCTGGAGAATCCCCATGGACAGAGGAGCCTGGTGGGCTACAGTCCATAGGGTCACAAAGAGTCGGACATGAATGAGCAACTAACACTTTCAAAATGTCCAAAAGCTTTAGATTATACAATAAAACACTACAGAAAAACCAAGCTGATTTTAAGAAAATGAATGGCCATCCCATATACTGCTTGTTCTCAGGGCTTCCTCAGCAATACTGCAGAACTATAAAAACTACAAAAAAAAAAGCCATTCTATAGGAAGAATAATCACATACAATATTTCAGTGTAATTCCCCTTCTGCTGGCCTTTCTTAGAAATCACTGTACAAGTAATTAAGATGGGTCCATTGGAAAATGCTTATTAATGACCACCAAACTGTTTCAATAAGGCAGATAATACATCTGACATGCTAGTAGATTCAGAGTTTGGTCAACCTCAGTTGTACTTTCAAAAAGTTACTTTGGAATAAAATATAGCCATTTCCAGGTTCTCATTTGTATTATTTCTGAAATCTCCTTTAGGCCCATAATGCATTTCTGTGCCTAGTCTTTGCTTTGGCACTTACACCAATTACATGGCCTTGTCAATTCCAGCAATACTGTGCAATACTTAGAATCCTTAATCCATTTTCTCTAAAGCATCCAAAGTTACAAGATCATTTACATACATGTTTAGGATCGTTGAATGTGTATATGGATGTTCTTAAAAGTTACTTCGGTTTTACATATGATTGCAAAGATGAATAGTTTTTGGTTCATGCAGTGAGAGAATCTGCCTGTCTGCTAGTTCCCATGAATTGGTTCAACATTCTTACACCACCATTATTGGAATAATTCTTATTATAAAATAATTTTAAGTATTAACATTAAGCATCTCTTGAAATAATTGTTTCATCTTATTAACCTCAACATCTGTGTCATTAGTACTATTTAAAATGTTTTAAAGCAATCTAAGCTATAGCAGAATCTTGAAAAACTTGCCTTTTGGTGGGAGTGTGAATGAGGTGACTCACAGTGGAGCTGAGTGGCCTCCTTCATCTTAGGGAAAGTTCTGTTAACTGATCACCTGTTAACTCTGGGTGGTTACATTGAGATAACCAGCTGGCAGTATAACTAACCTCCAGCTGTTGCTTCCTACCATTTTAAACACTGGGTGTAGTTTCCACGAAAATCATGAAAACAAGAAGACCATGCCCAGAAAGCCGTATAGACTGTTTCATACTATTCCACTCAATAGTTTGAGAAAAGTATATGGCAAAACAAGTGGACAACTTCTGAAATGTAAATAAGAGTTCCAGAGTTAGATTTTAACTGATGGGCAATAGAAAAAAAAAGCTAGAAAAAGTGATTATTTTTATTGTTACCTTGAGGTTGTCAAATAATTTCAACTCCAAAAGTTACTTTTCTGATCAAAGTTGTCACTTGTCCTTTTCTAGCAACATCCATCAGAATCCCAGGGTGGGGATAACTTACGAAGAGAGGATACGCTGGAGGTGCCCCGAAGAAACTGGTGTAAGCCGTCTTCGTCTTCGCTGGAGCTGACTATGCTGTTCCTCATTTCCAGCATGGACAACTGAGTGCAAAGGCTGAGCTGGTGGTCCAATTTTTTGATCTTCTGTAAAGCAAAGTTTTAAGATTTCTGAGCGCTATGGGGCTTAGATCATAGCTTTCCTGTAAGTAGCATTTACTTTTCCTTGAAATAAGGAACTGTTGGTACATAGTGCCAAATAAAGAGGAGCTATAATTTTTTATTATAAGCTATTACTGCAAATACATTATAAAAATTTAATATACTCACTGGACTATTTATTAATCTGCAAAATGCTAAGCACCAACCTAATTTGATAACTGCCTAGACAAGATAACTTGAAGAGTGCCCACACCCATACTCATAGTCCCTGGGGGACAGTACTTATGGAAACAATGTTTTGCAAGTTCTCTTCTGTAATCACTTAAACTTCTTTCTCAGCAAATGTGGGGAAATGAAGATCAAATTGCAAATTGTTGAAGATCCATACAGCTCTGAAATGCCTAACTGAATGGCCACAGGCTTCCATTCCTATACCTCTCGTCGCTTATGGGCTTTCTGGAAAGGAACCTGATCAGTAGGATGTGCAAGACTGGAAGACATGGGGTTAAAATGCCAACCTCCTGCTTGCTGGGGTTGATCAGCATTTATCGGTCTGCCCTGCCTTTCCTGGCCTACACACATCACCCTTAGTCCTCTGGCTCACTTACCATTTTCTTTAGATTGCTTGAAAGACATTTTATGAAGAGGACAGCACATCTCACTACACATGTGTCTGACATGCGCAGACACCTCACTAGGTCATGGGAAATATAGTAATTACATGGTATTTCCTCATTCTTGAGAAATGATCCCCTGAAGTGTCTCTCAATTATAAGCATCCCCACTTCATTTAACATAGAACTAATTCATGATTAGTTAATGAAAATTCAGGAAACTATACACTGCATAAAGGAGGGATACCTCACTCTACATATGTATTTAACAAAGTAAAAGGACTCAGAAAAATACGTACTTTATCGTTTAAGGTGGGATCATTCAATGAGTAGAGCTTGTTTGTAATGTCTTTTCCTATAAGATACCTAAATATTTCATACAGAAAAGGCTCTGATTCCAGAAAGTAAGTTAATCTTTCTCTTGACCAGCATAAAAATCTGCAATTATCATCTGCAATAATGGTGACCTGCCAAAGAAACAGAAAGAAAAATGTATATGAATTATGATGTCAGTAACTTGGGGCAAGGGAAGAGTGGAATAATTTAGTGGATATTATTATAGCAATGTTTTATCATATTAGTTAAAATAAGACTCATAAACACAAGCTTCTATAAATATAACATTATGTTTAAAATCAAGCAGTCTGTACACTGGGCTTCCCAGTGTACAGTAAAGAACCTGCCTGCAATGCAGGAGACATAAGACACGCAGGTTCAATCCCTGGGTCGGGAAGATCCCCTGGAGGAGGGCATGGCAGCCCACTCCAGCATTCTTGCCTGGAGAATCCGCATGGACAGAGGAGTCTGGTGGGCTATGGTCCATAAGGTCGCAAGAAGTCAGACATGACCAGAGCAGCTGAGCACACAATCTGTAGACTAAGTGAAAATAAAGTCTTCAAGTTTTGTTGTTCTGTTTTGTGAGCTCTGGTGATAGAAGTCTGGCCTCCATGTCAATAGCACTGCTAGAGTGTACTAGACTGATGTCCCATTCAATATGGCTAAATATTTCTTTACACCTGGATTATTATACTGGAGAATGAAAAAAGGAACTCATGTGAGTTGATTTTACCCAGATGGTCATTGATGAATAAGGCTAGTAAGGGTCCTTTTTTTGTTCCTTCTGTCATAGGTATTTCTTGTGTGTGAACTACCAAGGGTAGCACAAAGGGGACACACACAGAGATGCTCCAGCTAGCTCAGAACTGGGAAACCACACTCTTTCCCTCAGTGTCATTACATAAGAAAGTGGGCGAGCATTTTAATTGCACCGTGCAGAGCTCAAGTGTTCCTTAAAGAAATCCCCTCTCCAGAACGAGGAGCTCAGTGTGAGGACGCCCTTCCTCACACGCAGGTCCTTCCATCAGCTTCACATGGCATGCCTGTCACTGGACTCCAGCTCATCCACGGTCCATTCTCTCTCCTGAGCACCCTGAGGGCAGGGCTGTGCATCTTCATACTGAGTGCCTGGCTTCCAACACAGCGTGGTGCTCGCTGCAGATTTACTGATGAAGGTGTTAAGAGATGAACACACATACTACTGAAGGCACAACGTGTTTTTATATCTTTTTTTTTTTTTAGCTTTTTTTTTAGTTATTTATTTATGTATTTTATCTTTAACATTAAACCCAATGACTTTCCAAGCGGGAGATTAATACAAGTTTTCAAAATTGACATGAAGTCATATCTGGGCTCAGGGCAAATGTTTCCAGAGGAGCTCTTTACCCTTTGTTAGTCAGAAAACTAAATGTATTTCAGATGACAAGATAGGTTTTCTCTCTACTAGGAGAGAAAACAGAAAACCCAGCTTCTCTCCTTGTGTCAGTGGCTGAAATCTGATCCTCAGTAAATCAGAGGGTTTGACTACAAAAGACGAGTAAGTTCTTTGACTACAAAAGAACAGTCAGTGTTCCCAGGAAAATAAAACTGTACTTATTTATTATGTTAAATAATATTAAAATACTATATTAAATAATAAATCTGCCAAACCAAACACATTGGCATTTAAGAAACGCATCAGCAGCTCTGTGGTTCCACAAAACACTAAATTTCATTTATTCTTTCAACATACATTGTTAGGCTGGTAGTTTACACCAGACCCAGTTCAAGGCACTGGGGTTATCATGGTGAACAAGAAAGACAAGATCCTTGCCCTGTGATGCTTACATTAATGGAGGAAGCTGATAATAAATGTGACAACCTCAGGTGGCAGTAAGTGTTTTGACAAACCACAGGACAGGGGAAAATGGAAGAGAATGACTAGGAAATTCCAGGTACACATAATGCCCTTCCTTTACGAATGTATTGTATTTTGAAACATTTAACATGCTTTTGTATCTATCATGTAAACAGATCCTTAAAACTGCTTTTGAGATAAGACAGATAACATTCTTCCTCATTTTCCAGATGCTAAATAAGCACCAAAAAATTTACATATGGACACATGTTAATGAACAGTGGAGTGAGTGCTTCTGACTTCCAGCCCAGACATGTTTTCCCACCAGGTGGGAAATCCTATATGTACTAGAGTTATCAAGACAATCACCGAGAAAGCCATTTGGTAAAGTGAGCACAAGGCTGACTCGCCATCAAGAATCCTCTGTGTAAAGAACAACTGAACATAGTGTCATAAATCCTACATTCTAATGGAGGAAGCTGGTAATAAGTAAGGATATGTGACCAAGGACAAAAAGATTTATAGGAAGAGAAGTATAAGATCAAGAGACATAGAAGCCTGTCCTTAGGAGTTCCCAGAAACAGTAGGAGATGGGTATGTTAACAAAAGATGACTGAATAATATTCTCGAGGAGTGAATATTTTTAGAGAAGGTGAGCACGGGGCACTCAGGATGACCCAGTCCTGCACCCAAGCATTGAAGAAAGGGTTAGGGGAGTTGAAGTCCCTTCATTCTGCAAAGACGTCATCCATGCCTTTGGAAGATACAGTTCATGCACGGTGGGGGAAGAAGTAAAGGAGAAGTTGGAAATCATGCAGGAAAAGAAGAAGCCATTGCACAGGTGATGTATTGCACATGCATTTAACTTTTTTCCAACAATTTTAATAACCTCAAGTTTTCCATGAGGCAAAAATACTTTTAATATGATATTATAGTTTGCTTAGAACCATTGCTTAGAACTATTTTCAAAAATTGAAGTTTAGTTGATTTGGTGTTTCAGGTATATAGCAAAAGGATTTGTTTATACATACATACATACATACATATATATATATATATCTCCTTTTTCAGGTTATTTTTCATTATAGGTTATTATAAGGTTGAATACAGTTCCTTGTGGCATCAGATCAGGAAAGGAGTATATCAAGGTTGTATATTGTCACCCTGCTTATTTAACTCAGAGTACATCAAGCAAATGTTGGACTGGATGAAGCACAACCTGGAATCAAGATTGCCTGGAGAAATGATATCAGATATGCAGATGACACCACCTTTATGGCAGAAAGTGAAGAACTAAAGAGCATCTTGATGAAAGTGAAAGAGAAAAGTGAAAAAGTTGGCTTAAAACTCAACATTCAGAAAACTAAAATCATGGCATCTGGTCCCATCACTCCATGGCATATAGATGGGGAAACAGTGAGACTTTATTTGGGGGGGGGCTCCAAAAGACACTTGGTCCTTTGAAGAAAAGTTATGACCAACCTAGACAGCATATTAAAAAGCACAGACATTACTTTGCAAACAAAGGTCCATCTAGTCAAGGCTATGGTTTTTCCAGTAGTCATGTATGGACGTGAGAGTTGGACTATAAAGAAAACTGAGCACCAAAGAATTGATGCTTTTGAACTGTGGTGTTGGAGAAGACTCTTGAGGGTCCCTTGGACAGCAAGGAGATCCAGCCGGTCCATCCTAAAGGAAATCAGTCCTGAATATTCATTGGAAGGACTGATGCTGAAGCTGAAAGTCCAATACTTTGGCCAGCTGATAGGAAGAACTGACTCATTTGAAAAGACCCTGATGCTGGAAAAGATTGAAGGCAGGAGGAGAAGGGGAGGACAGAGGATGAGATGGTTGGATGGCATCACCAACTCAATGGACCTGAGTCTGAGTAAACTCCAGGAGTTGGTGATGGACAGGGAGGCCTGGCGTGCTGCAGTCCATGGGGTCGCAAAGGGTCAGACGTGACTGAGCAGCTGAACTGAACTTCTGCTGTCAAGCAAAGTGATTCAGTTATACATATACACATTCTTTTTTAATATTCCTCTCCATTACTCTTTATCATAGGATACTGAATATAGTTCCCTGTGCGATACAGTAGGGCCTTGCTGTTTATCCATTCTATACTTAATACCTTACATCTGCTAACCTGAAACTCCCGCTTCACCCCTAACTCCCTCCTCCATGGCAACCATAAATCTGTTTTCTATGTCTGTGAGTCTGTTTGTTTTGTAGATAGGTTCATTTGTGTCATATTTTAGGTTCCACACATAAGTGACATTATATGGTATTTGTCTTTGTCTTTCTGACTTACTTTACTTAGTTCGATAATCACTGGTTCCATTTATGTTGCTATTTCATTCTTTTTTATGACTGAGTAATATTCCATTATATGTATGTACCACGTCTTGATCCATCCATCTGTTGATGGACATTTAGGTTTCTTTTATGTCTTAGCTATTGTAAATAGAGCTGCAATGAACAATGGGGTGCTTGTATCTTTTTGATTTATAGCTCTGTATGGACATATGCCCAGGAATGGGATTGCTGGATCATATGGTAATTCTATATTTAGTTTTCTGAGGAACCTCCATACGGTTTTCTATGGTGGCTGCACCAACTTACATTCCCACCAACAGTGTAGGAGGGTTCTTTTTTCTCCACATCCTCTCCAGGCCATTCTGATCAGTGTGAGATGGTACCTCATTGTAGTTTTGATTTGCATTTCTCTAATAATTAGCGATGTTGAGCATCTATTCTTATGCCTGTTTGCCATCTGTATTTCTTCTTTGCAGAGGTGTCTATTTAGGTCTTCTGCTCATTTTTTCATTGGGCTTTTTGTTGTTGTCAAGTTGTATGAGCTATTTGTATATTTTGGAAATTAAGCCCTTGTCAGCTACATCGTTTGCAAATATTTTCTCCCATTCTGTAGGTTGTCTTTTCATTTTGTTGATGGTTTCCTTTGCTGTGCAAAAGCTTGTAAATTTGATTAGGCCCCATTTCTTTGTTTTGTTCTAATTTCTATTGCCTTAGGAGACTGACCTAAGAAAACATTGGTATGATTTATATCGGATAATGTTTTGTCTATGTTCTCTTCTAAGAGTTTTATTACCATAAATGTTATGCCTTATGTTTAAGTACTTAAGCCATTTTGAGTTTAACTTTGTGTACATGAGAGCGTGTATTCTAACTTCATTGATTTACATGGGACTAGGCAATCATTTTTTATTAATGGTTGAAAACTACTTTAAACCTGTTTAAATTATTATTCAATTTAAGTGTAGTAACAGTATTCATATAATAAGCTATGCGTGCGTGCTAAGTCACTTCAGTCGTGTCCAACTCTTTGTGACCCTTCAGACCATAGCCCCCCTGGCACTTCTGTCCATGGGATTATCCAGGCAAGAATACTGGAGTGGATTGCCATGCCCTCCTCCAGGGGAGCTTCCCAATCCAGGGATGGAACCTGAGTCTTATGTCTCTTGCATTGATAGGAGGGTTCTTAACCACTAGCGACACCTGGGAAGTTGAGTCTATCAAGTCCACAAGAGCAAGCATTTAGTTGGAAGCAGGTAGTTAGCGTACTGACTGAGGTCATTTCACTCGATAGCTAATGCTTCATTTCTATCAAATAGACAGTTTACTTAATGATTTCCTGTTGACAGCAGCCAAGTGAAACATATCTTTAATGAGGAATTTTTTGAAGCACCTAGGAATTCTTAAAGCTTCCATAAAGTACATTTGCTTTTTAGATTATTAGGGTATCTCAGCAGTGCCATGCTTGAGTTCTTATGAATTTTACAGAAGAAATAAAAGCCTACACAGTAGTGGAAGACACAAAAGAATTTCTCTCAAGTAGAGAATTAGACAAAGCATTTGTAACCAGGTTTGCTGCAATTACTCAAGGTGCTGGATTAGTCCCAAACCAATCCTACACCCTCACTTAATGAAAAGACTTTATCAAGAACCAGGGTGTTGGAGGGAAATGCTGAATGTGCTAGCATGGGAAATGGCAGTCTGACATTATGACTGACTGACTGTCCTCAGGGGAGAATTTATTATTTTCTTTGCGTACTGTACAACATTTCACACATGAAAATGTCCCCGAAGTGGTCCATTCAACTAATTTTTATTGAGTTCTCATCCACACTGAAACACAACAGAGCCAAGGCTGGCAGATTAAATTGCTTTGCAACTTAACCCAAAGATTTACTTAACACTAAGAGAAGGTTTTATTTAAAAGCAGTTAAAACTCAGTGTTCCTTTATTTCACCAGAGCCTGGACATCTGCCTCCAAGACATTCTTTTTCTCTTAAAGTCAATAAAGGTTTGTTTTTCAAGCTTCACAGCACAGGATGTGCTATCGATTATGGGAAGGCAACAGCGGGAGGTAGAACCCAAAAGAAAAATGAAAATGGCAAAGCTCACTGGAGATGAAATGACTGTACAAAGAAGAAATGAGACACAAAACACTACTTCTGCCTTTTGTGATACTGATACTCAAGATTCTCCCAAGAGTTCTCAGAAGCAGCCTGGGTCTGGTAGTCCTAGCAGAGCACCAAGGGATGCTGGATGTTTAGAGTTGGTGTGTCAGCTCCGTCAATCTGCCCGTCATCATAATTACCGCATGTTCCTGAACAACACACTGTGTGATCTCAAGGGACAGTCGCCAATTCTACTGGCTTCCTTTCCTCCTTTCATCCTACTGTTGAATTCACTAGCACCCCTACCAAAGAATGAATTTAAAGATACAAAAATGCAAAGGAAGCAGCACCTTGTCAGAACACTTACAAGCATCCAGAGTTAGAGAAGAATGAAATTAGCAGGTAAAAGGGTGTGTGGGTGCAGAAGTCTGGCCACTGACAATTTCAAGTGTCCTCTGCCTTTGGCATAGAGAGTGAAAAGCTGATCCTAGGAGCACATGATGGTTTTCATCTGGGAACTCGCTTCAGGAAGAGGCAGTATACTCCTACACAGATGTGCACCAGCTATTTTTACTCTTGAGTATCCGCCAATAGGGACATTTGGTGAACAATCAAAACAGAATCTCTCCCGAGGGCTTACTCTGATGGGAGTCTTTTCCAACTGTACGGGACTTAGGCTTGATGGTGCCAGAGCAGTTTTTATCCATTGATCAATCAGCCACACCAGACTCTGTGCAGAGAAAAGCTGACTAGTGCTTGGGGAGGCTGAACTAATATCTTTCACCCCGTTAGGGTACCTTGAGTTTGGTCATGTTTTTAGAAACATGAGAAGCAAATCAATCATGAGGACTATTTCTCAATTGCCAAATCCCAATCCCCTGTCCTGAAGAAGCAGAAGAACTGTGATGAGTGGTAGAAAGTCCTTTGTTTGTTAATTACATATAATTTGTAGTCCGGTGTTAAAGACAGTACACGTTATGTCCCAGGGGCTACAGGCTGCTGGAAACACAGGAGGTTCAGTCCCCTACCTTTCCCCAAATGCTGGTCTCTTCAGGATCCTATGAAACAGTTATTGTGTAAAATCACTTGCTACTATAAACAGAAATAGATGCAGCAGATAAATGTTGGGCTTTGGAAGAAGAAATAGGAAGCAGGTCAGAGGAAAAGAGGCAGAGAGGAAAGAAGTGGCCCCGGCCAGTTTGTAGATGGTGGTGATTAAAGATACTGTAAGAATAAACCTCCGTGCAGAGCTGACCCCAGAAAAACCCAAGGGAGTGTGTAAGTTAGAGGAGGCAGGATGTAGGATCTGCTTTTTCCTCCTGTATCTTTAGCTCAGCAAGCCTGGGGACAGCATTGCAGCCAGGTAGTAAATTTATATGAGACCCTCTAGTAAATGCACATAACTTTAACACATTGTGTGGTTACTCAGGTAGGGTAGGAGTGGGGCAGGCCTGAAACCATTGTAAATCCACTTAACTAGTGTCTGTGAATGTCCCCTTGTATCTCCATGTGGCGTCCCCAAGAGTGTGGCATCTCAAAATGAGACTCAATGATAAGACTTTGTCATCAAGAAACACTGATTTTTCCTCCGACAGGTGGTAGCATCCCCTTCTACTCCATTTCCTACCTAAATGTTTACATTTACCCTCCTGCTCATAAAAAACCGTATTCTCAGGATACTTCCTTAATGCTGTTTAGCTAAAGGCTCAGACTAAAGGAAACTCTCCATTTTCTTGGTTACTTTCCTGACAATACTGAGGGGAATAAAATAGGACAGCTGGACATTTACAGGAAGAATCAGAACAAAGTATCACAAATGGAGCTTTTTTTTTTTAAAGATACTAAAAGAACCAGGCTGAGTACTTCAAATTATTCTAACTGTAAAGAACTTCATTCTTTGCTGTTAAACATATTCATTACATTTAAAAGAGTACAGTGATTAACTTTTTTTTCATGAGGATTAACAAAATAGGTTCTCTAGGGCAAAATCAGTTTCTTGCTTTTCCCCAGTAAAAGTAACCAATTACATGTTTTAAGTACACTGATTATCCATAACTGACCTTTTCCTTTTTTTTCATAACAAAAGCATTAGATGTTCTCTATGGAAAACGTAGAAAAATCAGAAAAATTCAACAAAACAAAAAGGAAGAAAACAAAACAATCAAACTTACAATTCAGAAATAAGTGTTAACATAATGACTAAATCAGGATATATATTTCTAGACCTCTTCTTGTGTACCTATACACACCACTTTCAGTTTTACAAGGAACTTCCCTGATGGTCCAGTAGTTAGGAATCTGCCTGCCAGTGCAGGGGACACAGGTTTGATCCCTGGTTCAGGAAGATCCCACATGCTACAAAGCAACTAAGCCCTTGCCACAAGAGAAGCCACCTCAACAAGAAGCCTACACACCACACTGAAGAGGAACTACCATTCTCTGCAACTAGACAAAAGCAGGACTGCCAAAAAAAATTTTTTTTAAATTTTTGCAAAAATGGGATCATACTATATACACCATATGGTAATCTCTTTTTTCAATAAATCATGGCCACTTTTCCATCCATATCCTTTGGATTTTGAATATGACATTAACTAGTTTCAATCTTCTTAAGAATCATGCCAAAACATACCTGGAATTTTTCACCTTTGTGCATCTGGGTTGATCTAAATTCAGGAGAATCTATAAAGGCACAGGGGTAAATGTTATGCAGAAAATGTCCTCGATAGGAAACCTTCATTCTGATAACAGAAATTAGTGTTAATAAATGCATAATAATTCACACATATCATGACAAGCTTTAAAATCTCCATAATCTTATGGGTTTTTTATTTTGTAAAAACTTAAAGACCCCACAGGAGACTGACATCATTAAAAAGTACTTCCCGAGGCACAAGTATTAGTTTCAAAATAAGTTTCACTAACAACAAGGGGAAAAAAGTGTCCATATTGAAGCAGACATGTCTAATTTCATCAGTGTCTAGCTGGAGTGACCATATAATTCATTATTCAAACTGGTACACTTCTGAGCAAGAACAGACACTGCAGGGGAGACCGATATTCCTAGAAGTTGCATGTTTGTGATATTCAAAAAAATAAGCAAGTTGCCTCTAAAACACGCATAAGCTTCTTAAATTTTAATATCCAATTTAAACCTATTCCAGTTCTGCCTCATTTAAACTTACTAAAAAGGTGAAAACTATTCACAAGTAAAAATCTTGATAGCAACATGATTCACGGAGATAAATCCTACATAACTTTACCACATTATTCTGTAACATTCTATAATGCAGTTGTCCAGATGAAAATTCACCTCCATGACCACTTACTCCATTAGTTGGCAACATTCCCTTTCATTCATTTCCTACCCAGAGGCCAGAAGATTCCAGGCAAACAAGGCATTTTGATTTCCATAGAGCACTTACTTTCCTTTCAGGAGAATACTCAGACGGTCGTCAACTGAGGTTAGATCCTCTACAGCATAGCTCTCGCCCTTTTTCAACGTTTGGATCATGCAAAACTGTCCAGTTAATCTTCTGAACAAATCTGGAGACACACGGAGGGGTTCAAACAATCGCCGGTAGATGCTTCTGAGTTCCTTTTCGATCTTTACCTGAAAGGAAGCAGTGACCGAATGCCACATCTCATGCAGCAACCCCGAAACATCAGCTACTGTGGTCTAAATAGAGTTTGGGGAATAAACGGATCTGCAATACATGCTATCGCCCTTCTATATTTTGGTCAGTGGAATCTGACACCGAGAGTAAGTGGTGATGTAAGTCTAGATGCTAAAAGGGCACTTTTGCAGTTAAGCCGAACTCTGAGAGCATATGGTGAAGATCTGCACTGTTGACTACATCTCTTTCTATGCACTACCAAGCAGCCGTGGCGGTTCTGATTGTTGTCACACTATTTACCTTGCCCATCTTAGCATTTTCTAGAAATAACATATTAATAAAAGCTTTTCATTTGAGAACATTTTTGTTTCACAGAAGGAAGTTACACTAACTTTGAAATATTACAGCAAGGAAATAAGTACATAAATTAGGAATCAACTTGGAAACAAATTTATTAAGATTGATGCATTAAATGTTTTACTTATGTGCAATTATTATCTAGTGGGTTAATACAGGAAATCAAATATCCTTAGCTGTAATTGCTACTTCTCATGTATTTATTCCAAAGCAAAGTGAAGAATGCAAAATTCAAATGGCTCAGTCGCCTATGTTGTCAGACTATCCAAGGCCCAAGTCAAGCCTATCCGTGTGCCCAGCATTAGTCTGGGAAAGCTGTACTGCATGCAAATGAACCTTGATGTTCAAGTGATCATCCATCTCAATGAAATCTGTGGCAGCTATGCCATGAAGCTACAGACCCAGGAGATCAGGGCTGCTCAGATGTCACCGTAGCCTTTCTGACACTCTTATTTCCTGCTGTTTCGTTTTAATGAAGAATTAGCATTTATATTTTTCAAAAAGATAGGCTTATAGCCCGAGAAGAAACAAAAGCACAGATACTGAGTGATTTACTTCCTCGGTGGCAACTCCTGAATCTTTCGTTCAGAATGTGGGATTCTAGGAAGTTCTGATATTGAGAAGCTGAAATCCTTATTATTACTATCATCTACCTCTCCACTCCAGAGCTTTTGTAATGAGTGTCTCATTAATTCACAGATCTGTCTCACTTTCAGCATGCACACTAGCCAGTGTGGCATAATGATCATATGAACTGAAAAACTGACTTAAATTCATAATCTGCTCATCCTGCCAGCCTTAGCTCAAGTCCCAGTTCTTCCATGAAGCCCTCTAAATTCCTCTCTTTGAAAGCATTTACTTATCAAAGGTTTTCTTGAGCACCAATTACGTGCCAGCCATGCTTGGCAGGAACAGGGAACACAACAATAAGTGTGGTAGATGATCCTATTGTTTGCAGCTCCTGGCTACTTCCACCCCTGAAAGAGGATCGCATATCCTCTTAACCCATCCTATTCCCACATCATCAGGCTTGGTCATGTCAGTTGCTCTGGCAAGCAGAATTGATATATGCTCCTCCTGAGCAGAAGTTTTAAGAAACAATAAGTGTTTCTTTTGTTCTCTTATATGCTTCTCTCTGCCATGACAATGCATGTCCAAATAGAACCTGCTGCTTCAGCAGAGATCCTGAAATGAGGACACGCGGAGAAATGAAGAATTGCAGCTGTACCCAGCTGCCACAGTCCACACATTAGGTGAGTGAAGAAAAAACTTGTTGCTGTTATATGGCACGAAGACTTTCAGACTGTTACACAGCATAAAGTAGTGAAAAGTGACTAACACAGTGAGTAAAACAGAGTGGGTTACAATGTTTGAGGAGGTTACAATCTAGTGGAATGTCTATGACACATGTCAATCTGTATCAGGGAAATTGTAATTTCCTATGAATTGTCGTTTCTAATAGTTTTCTATGTGTATGTCTGGCCTTGAACATAAGATTAGAGCAAGCATGTTATCTTTTGCTCTACTGAATATTTGTATGTGCTTTGGACAGTCAACAGTCAACAAACAGCTATGGAGTGATTGCTACAGGTCATGCTATTTTCCTTTTCTGTTAGCATCAATTTGTTCTTGGTATGACCAAGGAAACACAGCAAGATAAACTGGAGTGGAAAAGAAAAAGTTAAATATTACTGTTTTCATTACAATTCACTGAAAATGGTGATCTCCTTAAATGAGTATTTTGGACATAGGGAAAAAAAGCTATTACATTTAAAAACTAGCATAAAACATAACATGAGCTATTTGTAAATCATTAGTGTGTTGCTGAAAGTTGTCTATGAGCACTTAATTTTACAACTAGGCAAAGATATTACCAAATGATATTTGAATATCAATAGGCAGAAGAAATAATGAACTTAAATGACTAAAAAGAGAGAATACTGTCATGTTCTCTAATGTCTAAATTGCCCTAATGATTAAAAATGCTTTAAAAACTCATTTGTGGAACAAATTTCATGATATTCAAATATTTCATTTTCAGGCATATATACACAAAAAGTCTCATCTTCAGAAAAATGATATTAAAGGGCCTAAGGATATTAGAGGCTCATTCTCAAATATGAACAAGTACTTGATTAGCTTTAAAATCTCTTACTTATTAATTAATTATTAGTAATTACCGGTCTTTTCTTGTACAAAAGATATGAAAGATGCAAAATGTTGATCCCCAGGAACACCGAGTTCCAGATCATGATATCCAAGGCACATCGGTAGAGAGTGGCCCAGACGACATAAAGGGCACATCCTATAACGAAGTGGGCATGTTAGATGTCTTGTAGCTTAATAAGCTTGTCTTGTAGCTTCAGCATGTAGCTTAATACATTTGTCATCCTCTGTATATAAAATAAACCAAACACATCTTGGAAATACCTGTCAAATATCACTTTGTTACATTTTGGTTTTTGTTTGATTAACCAAACCAAACCAAACCAAACCACATGTTGTTGCAGAAAACTTGTAAAGTATAAAAATCATTTTTAAAAGGAGAACAGAACCTCATAATTCTACTACTTAAAAGATAGCTACTGTTGATAGTTAATACTGACTCACAGTTTTTCTGTGTTTTTAACTGATGGCAAACCTAATGAATCCACAATTTAAAACTTACTTTTTTACTTATTGCAGTGATTTTCTCATTTCATTAAAGCACTTCATATACATAGTTTTTATTGATTGTAACTGATAAACCATAATTTATTTAACTATCTCCCTGCTGGTGGACAGGTGAAACATTTTGCCTGTAGTTAAAAAAAATATATTTATTTTGGCTGCATCAGGTCTTAGTTGTGGCATGCAGGATCTATTTCCCTGACCAGGGATCAAACCCGAGCTCCTTGCATTGGGAGTGCAGAGTCGTAGTTACTGCACCACCAGGGAAGTCCCTGTAATTTTTTATAAAAGCAACTTTATATATAAAAATATATCTGTTCTTATGACTACTTGCTTAGGGTGGATGACCCAAGAGTGAGCTAAGGGAATAAGCTTTATAGACTCTGATGACATTAAAGGACTGTTTTCCAAATATTTCCAAAAGACTTGTGCAAATTTGCAGTTTCTTTTGGTTGGTTTTATGATGGGAGAATCAGTATATATTTTAAATTTAAAATTATCCATATCAGTTATCAATACAAATATATCAACAGCACATACACACAGAAAAACTAAATCTTCCACTTTTAAAAAGTTACTCACTTGCAATTTTAAAATTTCATTAAAATGATGTGGAGCACCTGAATAATAACCCAAAGTGTAAAAATTTTAATGTTCTTTCGATAATATTATGTAGCAAATACTGAAGACATGTAAAATTTGATTACTTAAAGGAGACAGGGTTACAAGATGGAAGGACTGACTGGGAAGCTGGAGGACCTGAATTATAGTCTTGGTTTGGCTAGTTTTCTCTGGTCTTAACCTTGGATGATGCATTTGATTTCTCCAAGGCCTCAGTTGCTTTGTTTCTATAGTGTTGCAGATCTCCCTTGGTCTGTTCCACCTCCAAAGCTCTGTCTTAAAAGTCATAATTAGCTTTGGTTTTTTATAGGGCGTGGTTTTATTTCTTGCCTCAATACTCTGTTTCTCCTGCTATAATTCCTACCTGACCCAGAAGTAACAGCCACAGAAGCCCTACCTTCCAGGCATCCTTCCAGCACTTTCTTTGACCCTTCCTTGTCGTTCTCGTATATTTCAGGCACAGTGAGCTACTTTTCATCCTCCCTCAACGTGCTGGATCTCCCCCTCCTCTCCTTTTACCTGGATGCCCCACACACGCACACTCAGAAGAATCCTGTTCATCATCTCTGCAGTGCACTCTGGTCTGCTCTCCTGCTGAGCCCGGCATCCTGTCCGTTTCTCCCTGGCACTGGAATGCCCACCTGCATCACAGCATCTGGTGTGTCCTGTGTGACTGCCCACCTGTTTCTCTCTGGCCCCTCAAAGAGTGTCTTTCTCAAGGATGCAGACTTCATTGTTCACTTTCTGTCTGACATTTTACAGGTGCTCAAAAATGCATCTGAATAAATGAATCACCAGGGACATAATCTCATAGAGAGTAACTTGTTCAGAATCACTGGCTAAAATGGTAAATTCATCTGTTTTAGTATTTTGATATGGATTAATTTAACTTGCTTCATCGGGGTTAACAGAGTATCTCCCTAAAATTTTATTTGAACTATTGTGTAAACACCTATTCAAATAATGATAGTTAAAACTATAGAGTATTTACTATATGCCAGGCACTATTGTAAGTCAAATATCACATACACACACACTCCTAAACACTCACCTAATTCTCAAACCCCAGGAGGTGGTATTATTTTTACCCTTCTTTGACACCTGGGGAAGCTGAGCTATAGAAACGTTATTGCCCCAACTATTGCCCAACTATTAATAACAGTTGGCAAGTGCTGGAACCAGGATTGTAATAACAGAGTCTGGCTCCAAAGTTTGCACTCTTACACACAAATGGATTTCTGATGTCTGGAAAATCTAAACAACATATGAACATGTTGTTAGTTTTATCTAAAGTACAAAAGGGTGAAGGCCTATGTTCTAACTTACTCAAGGTACTGCTAATTTGCTAATGAAGGCTCGTATTTTTGGTATGCTATAGACCCTCCCCAATACAAAGCCCATCGGATGCAAGTTATAGGAAAATTCTGTATAACATCAGTTAAGTATCTTACCTACAGCTAACATCCCCCTAAGAAGTATCATATGAAGGTGAAGTGTAGTTGGAATAACCAATCCAATTGCGAAAAAAATATTTGCTACATGAAAAACTAGATGATGTATCTCTCTCCAGTTTTCACAAGTGGTCTCATTGGAAGGCACAGGTAGGATTCTTTCTAACTCAGGTGTAAAACCTATTGTAGTTGCTTCTGCCAGTGGGCTGGACTTAGTATAATTCATCTTGAAAATTCCTGTAAAAATGAAAAAACGAAAGGACAGTCAAAAAATGACAGCTGTATCTTATCACCCACCCCTATGGGTATTATACTATACCAAAATTATTTCTGTGAACTAGATGTTGGTAAATAGACTTGTCTGGTGCTTATGAATTAGACAGACCCACTGTCTAATTCACTGTCTAATTCAAATTCCCACTCTGTCACATATTAAATGTATCCATTTTCTTATCTGTTAATGATGATAATACTTCACTGACTTTATGATGAAATATATAAAATACTTAGGATAGTGCATAACTATTCCCTGATGTATATACCTATACATATCTACATTTATCTATTAATATGTTTGTATCTAAACATACTTGGTGGGGTAGAGAGGAAGGCGGGATTTAACTAGCCTATAAACAATCACCAATATTCCTAAACCACAGCAATTAAAAAGTTATTTAATATAGTTTTCCACTATGCTGCCACTAGAGACACTGAATCCAAACACAGGAAAAATAACTAGAAAATGGGTTTTTTTAATACTTTGAAAAATTAACACCTTGTTATTTACTATTTGAAGGCTTAGGATGTTTTGTTGTTTAGTTGCTAAGTCGTGTCTGACTCTTTGTAACCCCATGGACTGCAGCCTGTCAGGCTCCTATGCCCATGTAATTTTCCAGGCAAGAAAATGGGAGTAGCATGACATTTCCTACTCCAGGGGATGTTCCCGACCTAGGGATCAAACCTGCATTTTTTGCATCTCCTGCATTGGCAGGTGGATTCTTTACCACTAATGCCGTTGTTAATCACTATAGCATACATACGTATGTGCTACATTATCTTGTTGTTCAGTCGCTAAGTCACATCTGACTCTTTGTGACCCCTTGCACTCTAGCACTCCAGTCTCCTCTGTCCTCCACTATCTCCTGGTTTTGCTCAAATTCACGTCCATTGAGTCAGTGATGCTGTCTAACCAGCTCATCCTCTACTGCCCCCTTCTCCTTTTGCCTTCAATCTTTCCCAGCATCAGGGTCTTTCCAGTGAGTCAGTGCTTCCAATCAGGTGGCCAAAGTATTGGAGCTTCAGCTTCAGTATCAGTCCTTTCAATGAATATTCAGGGTAGATTTCCTTGAAGATTGACCGCTTTGATCTCCTTGCAGACCAAAAGACTCTGAGGAGTCTTTTCCAGCACCACAATTCAAAACCATCAATTCTTTGGTGCTCAGTCTTCTTCATGGACCAACTCTCACATCCATGTGACTACTGGAAAAACCATAGCTTTGACTAGATGGACCTTTGTCTGCAATGTGATGTCTCTGCTTTTTACTGCACTGTCTAGGTTGGTCATAACTTTCCTTCCAAGGAGCAAGCGTCTTTTAATTTCATGGCTGCAGTCACCATCTGCAGTGATTTTGGAGCCCAGGAAAATAAGATCTGTCACTGCTTCCACTTTTCCCCCCTCTATTTGCCATGAAGTTATGGAACCAGATGCCATGATGTTCGTTTTTTGAATGCTGAATTTTAAGCCTGCTTTTTCACTCTTCTCTTTCACCCTCATCATGAGGCTCTTTAGTTCCTCTATATTTTCTGCCATTAAAGTCATACCATCTGCATATCTAAGGTTGTTGATATTTCTCCGTAGATCTTGATTCCAGCATGTGATTCATACAGCCTGGCATTTCATATGATGTACTTTGCATATAAGTTAAATAAGCAGGGTGACAATATACAGCTTTGTTGTATTCCTTTCCCAAATTTGAACCATGTCTGGTTCTAACTGTTGCTTCTTCAGCTGCATACAGGTTTCTCAGGAGACAGGGAAGATGGTTTGGTATTTCCATCTCTTGAAGAATTTTCCATAGTTTGTTGTCATCCATACAGTCAAAGGCTTTAGTGTAGTCAATGAAACAAAAGTAGATGTTTTTCTGGAACTCACTTGTTTTCTCCATGATTCCAGTGAATGTTGGCAATTTGATCTCTGGTTCCTTTGCCTCTTTGAAACCCAGCTTGTATATCTAGAAGTTCTTGGTACACATACTGCTGAAACCTAGCTTGAAGAATTTTGAGTATAACCTTGTAAACATGTGAAATGAATGCAACTGTACAACAGTCTGAACATTCTTTGCTGTGCTGTGCTTAGTCACTCAGCCGTGTCTGACTCTTTGCAACCCCATGGACTGTAGCCCACCAGGCTCCTCTGTGCATGGGGATTCTCCAGGCAAGAACACTGAAATAGGTTACCGTGCCCTCCTCCAGGGGGTATTCCCAACCCAGGGATCAAACCCAGGTTTCCTGCACTGCAGGTGGATTCTTTACTGTCTGAGCCACAAGGGAAGCCCAAACATTCTTTAGCAATGTCCTTCTTTGGGTTTGGAATGAAAATTGACCTTTACCTGTCCTGTGGCCATTGCTGAGTTTTCAAAAATTGCTGAAATATTGAGTAGAGCACTTAAACAGCACTATCTTTTAGGATCTTAAATAACTCAGCTGAAATTCTGTCACCTCCACTAGCTTTGTTTGTAGTAATGCTTTGTATAGACCCAGTTGACGTCACATTCCAGGATATCTGGCTTTAGGTGAGTGACCTAAATATTCAGGACTGATTTCCTTTAGGATGGACTGGTTGGATCTCCTTGCAGTCCAAGGGACTCTCAAGAGTCCTCTCCAACACCACAGTTCAAAAGCATCAGTTCTTCGGTGCTCAGCTTTCCTTATAGTCCAACTCTCACATCCATACATGACTACTAGAAAAACCACAGCCTTGACTAGACAGACCTTTGTTGACAAAGTAATGTTTCTGCTTTTCAATATGCTGTCTAGGTTGGTCATAACTTTCCTTCCAAGGAGTAAGCATCTTTTAATTTCATGGCTGCACTCACCATCTGCAGTGATTTTGGAGCCCAAAAAAATAAAGTCAGCCACTGTTTCCACTGTTTCCCCATCTATTTGCCATGGAGTGATGGGACCAGATGCCATGATCTTAGTTTTCTGAATGTTGAGCTTTAAGCCAACTTTTTCACTCTCCTCCTTCACTTTCATCAAGTGGCCCTTTAGTTCTTCTTCACTTTCTGCCATAAGGGTGGTGTCATCTGCATATCTGAGGTTATTGATATTTCTCCCGGCAATCTTGATTCCAGCTTGTGCTTCTTCCAGCCCAGTGTTTCTCATGATGTACTCTGCATATAAGTTAAATAAGCAGGGTGACAATACACAGTCTTGATGTACTCCTTTTCCTATTTGGAACCAGTCTGTTGTTCCATGTCCTGATTATTCATTGGAAGGACTGATGCAGAAGCTGAAGCTCCAACACTTTGGCCACCTGATGTGAAGAACTGACTCACTGGAAAAGACCCTAATGCTGGGAAAGATTGAAGGCAGAAGGAGAAGGAGACGACAGAGGATGAGATGGTTGGATGGCATAACTGACTCGATGGACATGAGTTTGAGCAAGCTCCAGGGGTTGGTGATGGACAGAGAAGCCTGGCAAGCTGCAGTCCATGGGGTCACAAAGAGTTGGACACAACTGGAGTGACTGAATTGAACTTGCATGAAATGTTCCCTTAATATCTCCAATTTTCTTGAAGAGATCTCTAATCTTTCTTATTCTGTTTTCCTCTATTTCTCTGCATTGTTCATTTAAGAAGGCTTTTTTTAATCTTGCTTTGCTATTCTCTGGAACTGTTCGTTCAGTTGGGTATATCTTTCCCTTTCTCCTTTCCCTTTTGCTCCTCTTCTTTCCTCAGCTGTTTGAAAAGCCTCCTCAGAATACCACTTTGCCATCCTGCATTTCTCTTTCTCTGGGACGGTTTTGGTCCCTGCCTCCTGGACAGTGGTATGAACCTCCATCCACAGTTCTTCAGGCACTCTGTCTACCAGACCTAATTCCTTGACTCTATTTGCCACTTCCACTGTATAATCATAAGGGATCTGATTTAGGTCATACCTGAATGGCCTAGTGGTTTTGCCTACTTTCTTCAACTTAAGCCTGAATTTTGCAATAGGGAGCTCATGATCTGAGCCACAGTCAGCTCCAGGTCTTGTTTTTGCTGAAATATACAGCATCTCCATCTTTGACTGCAAAGAACATAATCAGTCTGATTTTGGTATTGACCATCTGGTAATGTCCATGTGTAGAGTCCTCTCCTGGGTTGTTGGAAAAGGGTGTTGTTCTGACTAGCATGTCCTCTTGACAAAACCCTGTTAACTTTTGCCCTGCTTCATTTAGTATTCCAAGGCCAAACTTGCCTGTTATTCCAGATACCTCGACTTCCTACTTTTGCATTCCAATCCCCTATGATGAAAAGGACATCTTTGTTTGGTGTTAGTTCTAAGCGTTGTAGGTCTTCATAGAACTAGTCAACTTTAGTGGCCCTGCATGGCATGGCTAATAGCTTCATTGAGTTACACAGCCCCTTCGCCGTGATAAGGCTGTGCCCCGTGAGGAAGACATTAACATAGACACACAATAACTATATTACTATAGTCATTTATATATACAGAGAGTTAACGTTTACTCCTTTAACCATCTAATTTAAACATTTACTTTCTTTCCCATAAAAATTCTAGTTAGAAGCATCTCACAAATTGAAAAGTAGTAAACTTACAGGTTCTTTTTATGTAGGAGGGGTCATGAGTATGCATTTGACTATTTAATATTAGAATCAGTAGCAAATATATTTCAAAGAAAATACATTTTATACATGTTTACATAAACCTTAACACAAAATGGCACTACTTCACGACTATATGATCAGTCTTCTCTGGTACTTTAAAAATTCTATATTAATTACACAAATTGGTCCCTGACAAAAACTATGTAGATTTACAGAATAAGTGAATTTTTCAGGGTAAGAATTCCAAATGGAGACCCAAAATATGTTAAACATTTCATTTAAAAATATGAATTTCCTTCCAATAAGTTCACACAATAAGCCATATGTTTTCATTTCTTTCTTTTTCCTCATACTGAAGTAAAGGTTTCAGGTGGTAGAATCAATTGGTATCAGGTTGGCCATTTTTCAAGGATGTTATTAATACATTAACGTGAAAGAATTCCACATCTCTTAAGATAGAAAAACATGCATGTCTAAATTTACAAACAGTAAATGAACAAGTCAAAGATCTCATCTCGTAATTCTAAAACAGTTCATACATATGAGAAATAGTTGACTTAGATATTGATTTGCTGCAAAAAAGGAAAGAAATCATAAAAATTCAACTACATTTTAATTAAAGTATTGATGTACAATATTATATAAGTTACAAGTGTATGATACAGTGATTCACAATTTTTTTCACAATTTTTAAAGGTTATACTCCATTTATAGTTATCATAAAATATTGGCTATAGTTCTGTGTTGTTGGACAATATATACTTGTAGCTTATTTTATATACAATAGCTTGTACCTCTCAATCCTCTACTTTCCAACTGTTTGAATCAATAAAAATATAAGCCTATTAGGATGGTGGAATCATTATTTTACTAAGACAATTTATACAAAGTTTGTTTTCAAGAACCAAATCAGAACTAATCTCACAATTTTTTCAAGAGGGAGAATGATATTAAATGTCCTCTATCACTCATGATGACAACATCAGCCTATGCATTAGTATCATATAAGCTAAAATTAACTGCCATTTTTACTGCATTTTAGAATGCATTTTCATTTCCATTGTCCCATTTGTTCCTCAAAGTACCCTATGTTCCCTACAAGGCAGACTGTCATATTCATCTAGGTATATCCAAGCCTAGTCTCTGTAGAGAGTGCCAGAGGCAGAGGTGAAAGCCGTATGCAAGGTACACAAAAATGACAAACACTTTTAGAAATTACCTTTCAGTCTCCCCAAGCCTAGTAGTAAAGGCAGGACAGTGCCAAGCCTTCCCCAGGTTGAGAGTCAGGTTCTATACTGTAAGCTCCAGGAAAGCCAACCTGAGTAAGAGAAAGTCACTTCTGCTCTTGGGGTGGGCTTCTTCCTGGGAATTGAGACAACTGGACTAGATGGTCATTGAAACCTTTTCAAGTTTTAATAGCCTGTGGCTCTAATAGAGATTTACATAGTTAATTAATACATATTCTCCCTCACATCCACATGATTATACCTGCATTGCCAACTAATCTACTGTAATTCAATTTCAGGCTTTTAAAAGTTCTCCACGTGGAACTAAAAGTACCAATTTACGGTCAAGAAAAATGACAGGAAAACTATGATCTACTAGCCTAAGAACCAAGGACATAGTAACATGAATTTTTAAAAGGTGAGTTAATCTTATAACATATTTTGATGTAGTACACCTTATTAAAATACATAGTCTATACACTATATAGTTATTAACATATTATATAATTCATTTTATTTGTATGTTTATATGTCTACTATTTATCTATAGGTCTACTATTTATCTGTGTATACTTATCTATATGTCTATTTTGAAATGCCAGTGATCTACTGTCAACAAATATTGATAGGATCTAGCTGGTTTCAATTTCTTTTGACCACTACGTAATGGATTCATGTGGCTTACACTGAATTATCCTTATGCAGAGAATGCACGGGTCTAACGGAGAGAGGTTAGACTGGTAGAATGATAAGCATTCACATTAAGTCTGACTAAATCAAGAGAGATTTTCTTTCTTGTATTAGTTCCTTGGAATCTAATTTCTTACATTCCCTATTCTAGTAAAGTCCTGTTGATCTGTTGGTTTTCAAATAGGTGTGTGCAGGGCTCAGTAGCTAGATGGTGAAACTAACCTTAATCCTTTACCAAACTGCAGAAATGTAAAAGGTAACAACAATGAGCAAAAGTTGTGCTCCTAGACTGGCTCAATTCATTCCGTAATCCTAACTGAACCTTTGTTTATTTTCGGAATGGTAAAGGGCATTGTGTTACTAAGTCTTTTCGCACTTACTCCTGCTTCAAAAGCCAGCAGTTTCTGGGACTTGTCTGGCCGAAAATCGATTTCCCAAAGACTCCGAAACCAGGGAGAGAGGGCGCGGGTGGATCGTGGGTCCCCTATCCATCTGCACTCCCCAGGCGCCGGGCTCACCTCGCTCCTCAAAGAGGAACGGCCATATCAACTGTTCTTGGTCCAAAGCTCTCGGGCCCAAGGGGTGTGCAGTGAGCGCCCAGACTCACCTCGCATTCCCAGCGGCAGCCCAGGGCGGGCGACACGGTGCGCCCGGCAGCGCGCTGCCTACGCGTGGGACCCGGAGGCCCTACAAGGGGTGAGGAAGAGCGGTACTGGGTTCGCGGGTGGGGAGCCCTGGGAGCGTTGCGGGGAGTGGAGAGGCCGAGCTCACCCAGGGCTTACGGGCAGCAGAGCGCGGGAGCGGGCACCCGATGGGGCCGGGGCACCCGAGGACGCTGGCATGGCCAGACTCGAGTGGCAGCAGTTGACATCTGAAGGTTTGTGGCCGTGCTGTCCAGACCCCGGGTGAAGGGCGGCTTCCAAGGACAGCGATCCCCACGAGGGCGCAGCCAGCGAGGGGAGGGCGGGGTTCCCAGTGGTCCGGGGCACGGAGATCCCGCAGCCACCGCCCGGGAGGACAAAGTTGCTCCCTGCGGAGCCGGGATCCAACTTTCACTTCCCGATTTAGCCCAGAGAGCGCGAGCCTGCAAATAACCGGGCGCCCTGGGGGAGCCCGAGGCAGCTGTTCCTCCCGCTCCTTACCTGGCTCGTCCCTGGCGCGGAGCCCGGGCGGCGCTGGCCAAAGTTTGGGGCAGCAGCGGCGGCTGAGGGGGACACAGACTTGGCCACCCGACGGGCGCGCGACGCGAAAACCTCAGCCGATCCCGGGATGAGATGCTGCTCCGCCGGTGCCGGGTCCCGGCGCCCGCAGCGGCTTTGACTAAAATAGGCATCGCGGCAGCTGCGGCTGGGGTTGGGGCCGCACCGCGCACGCGCCCGGCGTCCCGGCGCCCCCCGGCGGGCGGAGTCCCCGGCCTCGGCCAGGGCTCCCCTCCCGGCTCTTCCAACTCCGCTGCCGCGTTGGCACAAGCGTGGTCCATTTGAAACACCCGCTTTTTCTTTCCTGGTTTCCTCTCTTCTTCTGGGTTCTGCCCTTGTTTGGGCACGAGTGAGGGGCGGGCAACATCTTGGGGCCAGCGGCGTAGGTGGTTCATCCTCATGGGGATAACTCGAGCGGTCGGGTCCCAGGAGGGAGAAAAATCAGGAGAAGAAATGAAAACTAGAATCATTTCCCCACAAAGTCGCATAACTCCTTTCTGGGATAGTCGCTCGCATCTGAGCACAAAGCGGAAGGACCGGGAGAGCGCGCAACTCTGGAGTCTGAGCCTGGCGGCGGAGCTGGCGGTTTGGTCCCCACCGTCGCGGACGCGGGATGGGGCCCTTGGGGAGCCGGCCCTGCTGCTGCTGGGGGGCCACGCGGGAGGCTTCGACACCAGCCACTGTTTTGCTTCCATCGGAAGAAGGTACTGATCTGAAATTTACATTTCCGTGGCAACGCCAGGCCTCCTCTGTAGGCGAAGCTCCACCCTAATTTGCCACGTGAATTTGGCAGATTTGGGACCCCTAATTTGAAAAGCCAGGTGATGAAAGTATGCCCCAATCAATCTTTACTAAAAATAGGTACAGGGGAGGAGTTGGAGGACAAAAGGGGAATATTACCTGGGCATTCAGAGTTTCCACCCCAACTGTTCCATTGACGGACAGAGTTTGTGCCGATTATTAAGAGTGTGAGGTCTTTCGCGTGTGCCAAGCATGCTCCAAAGACCACGGGTACATTAAAAGTGAGTACTTGGGTGTGCTCCCTTGCCAGGGGTCTCTAGTGGAGAAGCAGTGCCGCATCTTCTTCAAGAACATGGCTAGAGTGCTGCAGAGACCAGTTTTGAATCCTGCCTCTACCCATCAGGCAGCTGTGTGGCCTTGGGGAAGTTACTTAGCTTTTCTGTGCCTCAGTTTCCTCTTTTATACCTTGGGGATGATGACGATGATGATTGCACCTGTCTCAGGGCTGTTTGGAAGACTGATTTAATATGCATAAAAAAGCTTAATATGTAGTACAGAGCAAGTTCTATGTGTATGGCTACATATTCTCCTTATAGACCTCCTTCTTTAACATGTTTGAAATTTGCGGTATCTATCCAAAATTTATTTTCAGGGCTACTTCTTCAGAGTCTGTTTCTTTTTAGATGCACTGCTAGCAATTTTGGTAGCTACCACTACATGCAGTTTAAGATGTAGGTTTAATCATAAATGCGCACAAAGATTTTGCACGGATAATCATTGGAGAATGGCTTATAGTAATGAACACTGGAAATAACCTAAATTCTAATCATAGGGGACTAAGTAAATTTTAGGTTATCCAAACAATTACCTATAATTGTTCTAAGCAGCTATTAAAGATAATTCATAGAAAGATATAAGAGACATAATAATGTCTGCAAATCATACAAAACAGGGATCAGTAAACTTTGGCCCAGAGAACTGGCCAACTACCCATCTAAAATGGTTTTTACATTTTTAATGGTTGACATCATCAAAAGAAGAATATTTCATGATCTGAAAATTATATGAAATTCAAGCACAGTCTTCATAAAGGTTCATTGGAACCCAGCTCATTAATTTATGACTGCTTTTGGGCTATATTGAGGAGTTGTGATAGAAACTATACGATTCTGCAAGGCCTGAAGTTTTTACTATCTGGTTCTTTACTGAAAAAGTTTACTGCCCCTTGATATAGAGTATACTTTGTGCCAGGCACTTTTATAAGTGGATGTAAGTAGCTATATTAAGCAGCTGAATCCTCATGATGGACTCTATGAAGAAGTAGTTACTATTATTATCTCCATTTTGTGGATGGGGAACTGGGGTAACAGAGAGGTTGGGTAGGCTGCCCAGGTCACACAGCTGATGAGAAGCTGGGCCATGATGTCAATCAGGCATTCTAGTTCTGGAGTTTATGCTCCTGTCCACTACTGATGCAGTTTCTGCCAACTTCTGTCACTGCCTACACTGCCTCCCATAAAAAGATGTTAAATAGAAAAAGGCAAGTTACAAGAGTGTAGAGAACATTACAAATCACCCAGGATGTTAAAGTACTTATATTTCTTACCTCAAGGGACTAAGGTTGTACATGATTTTCCTTTTTTTCCTCTTCTTCTCCCTCCATCCCTCTTCATCTTCATTCATCTTCCAACCTCTTCTGCCCCTTCTCCTGCTGCTGCTTCTGTTAAATTTTCTATGATTATTTTATGTTAAAATTTAAACACATACTTACTAAAATAGAGCCCAGGTTCTGGCTTTTGCATACTGGAATGGCAGACTCCAGAGGTGTAGTTATGGAGTCACCTGTTACAGGACATTCTCACTCCTCACCTAACAGGATAAGATGTCTGCGAGGCAATCATGTCAAGATTGCATACTTTTATGAAAAGAGTACTGCATTTGATATCATCAAACTTGAGTCTTGGCCTTGGACAGAGCCTGTTTTCTTGGAGTCTGTTCCATAGAACGGTTTGACTGAATTTAACCCATCTCCCTCACTATACCCTGTCTAAGGATTCAAAGCATGATTTTATTTTTAAATTTCTTATTGTTGATATATGAATACCAGCTCTATAAAATTAGAAGTAAGAATTCTAGGCATGAAAACTCAGGTTTGGGAGTGCCCTAGTGTCCCTGGTCTCCTTCTGCTGGTCATGGAAAGATCAGATTGAAAGATTCTGAGCACTGTGTGAAAACTAATATGATTCAGAACGGTAGCTTGCACAGAAATGTAGAATGAAAAGATATGAGGCATAAATAGCCAAATGTAGGGAAACTTGTCTCCTCTGCATAAGCTCTGGCTAGTACAGGTTGGATCAATATAAATAATTATTTCTACCTTTATTTCTCTATGGGCATCATAATCTGCTTTTATCATTTGAACAAAACTTTGATGAAGTTTAGAAGTTCAGATAGAATAAGTTTCATGAAAATAAATCAAGACCTGAGGAAGTCACTGGTTTTAAAATTATGTAGCATTACCTTCCTTACCTCTATCTGCCCTCGGTTACATTGGTGTAGACTTTCTTTCAAATGTTACTCCTAACTGCATGAGGGTCATAGCTTCTGGTATGGTCTCACAGTAGACAATTCTGATCAACAATTAAACAGTAATTTGGTTAAAGTCTTTCTTTTTTAGTAAAGTAATTAAATAAAGTTTTTATTTTATTGAAATATAGTTGCTTTGCAGTGTGTTAATTTCTGGTGCACAGCTAAGTGATTCAGTTTTATACACTCACACAGATTCTTTTTCATATTTTTTCCATTATGGTTTATTACAAGTTGTTGAATATAGCTCCCTAGGTTATACAGTAAGGCCTTTCGGTTTATCCATTCTATATGTAATAGTTTGCATCTGCCAATCCCAAACTCCCAATCCATCCCTCCCCTGCAGCCACCGTGTCTGCAAGTCTGTTTCTATTGGATATGTAAGTTTATTTGTGTCATATTGCAGATTACACATATAAGTGATACAATATAGTATTTGTCTTTCTCTTTCTGACTTCATTTGTATGATAATCTCTAGGTCCATCCATGTTGCTGCAAATGGCATAATTTCACTCCTTTTATGGGCCAGTAGTATTCCATTGTGTGATCTTTGGCACATCTTCTTTATGTATTCATCTGTCAGTGGACATTTAGTTTTTTTCTAGGTTTTAGCTATTGTAAATAGTGCTATTGTGAACATAGGGATGCGTGGACCTCTTTGAATTACTTTTATCCAGATATGTGCCCAGGTGTGGGATTGCTGGATCATATGGCAACTCTATTTTTAGCTTCTTGCTGCTGCTGCTGCTGCTGCTAAGTCGCTTCAGTCGTGTCCGACTCTGTGCGACCCCATAGACGGCAGCCCACCAGGCTCCCCCATCCCTGGGATTCTCCAGGCAAGAACACTGGAGTGGGTTGCCATTTCCTTCTCCAATGCATGAAAGTCAAAAGTGAAAGTGAAGACACTCAGTCGTGTCCGACTCTTCGCGACCCCATGGACTGCAGCCTACCAGGTTCCTCAGTCCATGGGATTTTCCAGGCAAGAGTACTGGAGTGGGGTGCCATTGCCTTCTCCTTAGCTTCTTGAGGAACCTCCATACTGCTTTTTCCATAATGGCTGCACCAATTTACATTCCCACCAGCAGTGTAGGATGGTTCCCTTTTGATTAGATTCTTTCTGTATTTAAGCTCATTAAATGTTACATTAACTTTTTCATTGACCAGTTTGAAAACCAACCTCACTAACTGTTTTTTAAATTTATTTTCCTTTTTAAAAAAATAATAGACTTGGTTTTGTTACAGCAGTTTTAGGTTCACAGATGATCAAGCGGTAGTGTAGAAAGCTCTTATATACCCCTTTCTCCCTCGCTCAGTTTCCCCTGCTGTTAACATCTTGCATTGTTGTTGTTCAGTCGCTCAGTCGTGTCTGACTCTTTGCGACCTCATGGACTGCAGCATGCCAGGCTTCCCTGTCCTGCACTATCTCCCGGAGTTTGCTCAAACTCATGTCCATTGAATTGGTGATGCCATCCAACTGCCTCATCCTCTGTTGTCCCCTTCTCCTGTGTGCTATCTTTCCCAGCATCAGGGTCTTTTCCATTGAGTAGCCTCTTCTCATGAGTTGGCCAAAGTATTGGAGCTTCAGCTTCAGCCATAGTCCTTCCTGTAAATATTCAGGGCTGATTTCCTTTATGATTGATTGGTTGGGTCTCCTTGCAGTCCAAGGGACTCTCAAGAGTCTTCTCCACACCACAATTCAAAAGCATCAGTTCTTCAGCACTCAGCCTTCTTTATGGCCCAACTCTTATATGCATATAGGACTGCTGGAAAAAACCATAGCTTTGACTATATGGACCGTTGTCAGCAAAGTAATGTCTCTGCTTTTAATTATGCTGTCTAGGTTTGTCATAGCTTTTCTTCCAAGGACCAAGCGTCTTTTAATTTTACGGCTACAGTCACCATCTGCAGTGATTTTGGAGCCCAAGAAAATAAAGTCTGTCACTGTTTCCACTGTTTCCCCATCTGTATGCCACGAAGTGATGGGACCATATGCCATCACCTTTGTTTTTTGAATGTTGAGTTTTAAGCCAGCTTTTTCACTCTCGTCTTTCACCTTCATCAAGAGGCTCTTTAGTTCCTCTTTGCTTTCTGTGATTAGGGTGGTGTCATCTGCATATCTGAGGTTATTGATATTTCTCCCGGCAGTCTTGATTCCAGCTTGTGCTTCATCTAGCCCGGCATTTCTCATGATATGCTTGCTCTACATGTAAATTAAATAAGCAGGGTGACAGTATACAGCCTTGATGGACTCCTTTCCCAATTTGGAACCAGTCTGTTGTTCCATGTTCGGTTCTAACTATTGCTTCTTGACCTTATGTACAGGTTTCTCAGGAGGTAGGCAAGGTGGTCTGGTATTCCAGTCTCTTTCAGAATTTTCCACAGTTTGTTGTGATCCACACAGTCAAAGGCTTTAGCATAATCAGTGAAGCAGAATTAGATGTTTTTCTGGAACTCTCTTGCTTTTTCTATGATCCAACGGATGTTGGCAATTTCATCTCTGGTTCCTCTACCTTTTCTAAATCCAGCTTGTACATCCGGAAGTTCTTGGTTCATGTACTGTTGAAGCCTAGCTTGGAAGATTTTGAGCGTGACCTTGCTTAGCATGTGAAATGAGTGCAATTGTTCCGTAGTTTGAACATTCTTTGGCATTACTCTTCTTTCAGATTGGAATGAAAACTGACCTTTTCCAGTCCTCTGACCAGTGCTGAGTTTTCCAAATTTGTTGGCATATTAAGTGCAGTACGTTAACAGCATCGTCTTTGAGGATTTGAAATAACTCAGCTGGAACTCCATCACCTCCACTAGCGTTGTTCGTAGTGATGCTTCCTAAGGCCCACTTGACTTCACACTCCAGGATGTCTGCCTCTAGGTGAGTGATCACACCATCATGGTTATCTGGGTCATGAAGATCTTTTTCATATAGTTCTTCTGTGTATTCTTGCCACCTCTTCTTAATATCTTCTGCTTCTCTTAGGTCCATACCATTTCTGTCCTTTATTGAGCCCATCTTTGCTTGAAATATTCCCTTGGTATCTCTAATTTTCTTGAAGAGATCTCTAGTCTTTCCCATTCTGTTGTTTTCCTCTATTTTTTTGCACTGATCACTGAGGAAGGCTTTCTTATCTCTCCTTGCTATTCTTTGGAACTCTGCATTCAAATGGGTATATCTTTCCTCTTCTACTTTGCCTTTTGCTTCTCTTCTTTTTTTGGCAATTTGGCAGGCCTCCTCAGATAACCATTTTGCCTTTTTGCATATCTGTTTCTTGGAATGGTTTTGTTCAATGCCTCCCGTACAATGTTATGAACCTCCTTCCATAGTTTTCTGTCTATCAGATCCAATCCCTTGAATCTTATTTGTCACTTTCACTGTATAATTATAAGGGATTTGATTTAGGTCATACCCGAATGGCCTAGTGGTTTTTTCTACTTCTTCAGTTTAAGTCTGAATTTTGCAATAATGATTTTGGATTTTAGCCAGGTGTGTTTTCTGCTTTTTACATTGACTCACTTGGTTAATTTTTTTCAGGTTATACACTGAACAAGTGTTTTATATCTTGGCTAAATAAAAAACAGGAAATAACAAAGCAAAAGAGTATAATCTTTCATATCACTGTTGCATCCCAAAGGGCCAGAGTCTTAAAAATGGTTAAAACAGTGGCTAAATATTTCTAATACTCCATTCTGGGAGGAGCTCCCTAAGAAGTTGGATTATGCTTTGTTCATTGAACAATGAGCTTTTATCCGAAGGATTCAACCCTTAAAAGAAACAAAACCTAACTGAAACTCAAAAAAGTGACCCAGTACTTTAAGAGAACAGTGAATTATAAAAGAGTAGGGTATTTGGAATTAACAGCTGGATTTGAATCATGGTTTTACATTTAGTAAACTGGGTAAATTCAGATCATTTGTTAAACTTTTCTGAGCCTAAATTGCTTGTTTGTAAAACTTCAAAGGTAATTCTTAGTTGACAGAATTATTTGAAAATTCTAATCTTTAGAATTAAAGTTTTTAAAAATGCCTCAGACTTCCCTGGGGGTCCAGTGTTTAAGACTCTGCACTTCTAACACCAGGGAACTTGGGTTCCCCAGTCCCTGGCTGGGGAACTAAGATCCACGTGCCTGTCATGCAGCATGGCTAAAAATACAATAAGAGAAAATGAGTGTGGCATCCATCTTTTGGTAGCTTAATTGTACACCTTTTTACCCCACTTACAGTGCACTGCATATGGCACACAGTCAATAGAAAGGATTAGAATTCCCATCATCAAAATTCCCTGATGAAATGGTTGAACTATTCTGTGAACATATGAAATGAAGATGTAGTTTCATCTTCAGTGTCATTTGCCTGGTTTAATAGCTGAAACATAGCATATACAAGACCTAGAGATTTCAAACAAAATTTGTAGATTGCAAGATTTGCAAGACTCATGCTAAAATATCTGGTGGTTTGGGATTTCCTCAGAGTAGCCAGAAATGAGATATTGGCTTCAGAAGCAAATTCATAAAATATGTACTAGAACAGATTCTAGAAACCAGGCACTTAGAGAACTAAGTCACAGTAATTCACTGTGTGGGCATTGACAGAAATGTGCACACACCAACTCTAGGCAGAAACCAGAACCCCTGACACTCCCTCTGTCTGTTCTTCCTTACATAACTTTCCCTCTGAAACAGCAGAGTTGCATTTGTGAATTATTTGTTTCAAATATTAAAATAACTAAGGCCGTAGATGAAGCATTTAATAGGATTTCCTAATCTCTCAGAAAGTTATTTCCAAAAGAAGAATTTATTATAAGTAACTAAGCCTAACAGAATAGTGATTTTTTTTTAAAGTATGAAAAGAGGACCAGAGAAATATCAAAATCACAGTCAAATCCCAAAGAAGCCTCAAGGCCTGGCCCGTGTTGGATCCTTAGAACAGAAATGGATCCCTCCCAGACAGATCTCCCACAAGAGCAGGTTCAAAAGTCTGGCAACAGCCACTGCCAAGACCTCTCTTGTGTTTTGTCCTTTTGGGAATTTCTAGAAAATGACAGACCCTTGAAGCCTGTCTATGAATCCCATGGTAAGTACCTTTACTTCTAGAGAAGAGAAATGCTACAACCCCGAGGATGATACTTCTAACAATACTGTGTTTTTAGTGTGTAAGTAACTTCTTTATATGAATAATTAATTTGGTGATTAGAAAGGAAAAGTTGTTAATGATAGAAAAACAGCTTATAGCAATTCTTAATGTGTAATTTGAATGTATAGATAAGATTTTGATTGAAAGTAAAGCCAGGGAATGACTTTTGATCTATATCTAGTGGAAGCAAAGCTTTCAGTCATAGAATTTCTACTGAGCACTATCATTCTGTTATGTAATTAATCCTCAAAAAAGCCTGGTTTTGGAGGCCTGATAACAGCCAGCCCAGTAATTGACATTGGCTAGAAACAAAAACCCAAAGCAACATATTATAGAGATGGAATAATAAAATAAAGTTGGGAATAATGATGCTGTCATCTGGTGTTAATTGATGTGCAAAAGCACTCAGAGTTCCCAAGAGAAAAGAATTATTTAAATGCAAATTTTTATTATTATGACTACTTAAATTGTTGTAATAAATTCATGAAAATAAGACACCTCACTAGCTTATGCATATATAAAACCTAATACAATATTTATGAGCCACATACCAGTAGCTTTATCATTTGGCATAAAAAATGATATAATATTTTTTTAGTCCAAGAACAAACATATTTGGTAAAATTTAGGACCACAGAAAATGATGACAGTGATGTTTGGCTTGAAAACTACAGAAAACCTCACACACTTACATGGGGGGGAGAAAAGGTCATGATTTGAAGAGATTTTGCAGTCATTGAGTCTGCTTAGAGAAGGGGAGGAATGGAACTCCTTGGTTAGCACATTTTCTGACAGAACACCATTTTGGTTTACATGCCATATACAGAACTATTCTTGCAGTTTTACTGCATACTGCAACTTAGGGATTTCTTAATCATGTTTATATCAACTATACCACTTTAAATTATCTGAAGAGAAGTGTAATGAATATAAGCTCAGAAAATGGCACCTGAGAGCAACAGAACATTCTAACATGAGTCAGGAAATCTTGCAGATGATATCATATGACTGTTTAATGAACAAATAGAATTTCTAATACCTAGATAATTGATGTTGAGTAGGAAAATATCTAGTAGAAAATGTTAGTATTAATGACCATTATAAGATGCCATATGATGAAGTCATTAAAATACCTTGGCATTTAGTACTGAAATTATTAATGGCTTAACATGTTGGCATGTGTTACCATGTGTTTTAAGGTGATATTACAGAAGTGGATTCCCCAGAATAGTTTGTCTGTACCTCTATTGTGGCTTTTATTACTTGATCCATTTTATATGTTTATATACAAGCCTTGCTTTTCCTTCCATTTTATAAGTTTCTGGTGGGTAGAGGTGTGTCTGATTTATCTTTCATGTCTCCATGGTACCTATGTTAGCTGATAGAATACTTGCATTTGCTTTCAAGTATTATCTTCCAATAGAAGAACTATTGAATATTTTTAAAATGGTGTTTTACAACCTAAATTGCTATGAATGGTGGATATAGCAAAGTAAATAATCATGCTATCTAATAAAACATTAATAAATAACAAAATAACAATATTCTACTAGATTAAAAATGACTTTATTCGAATTATGATGACCTCTCCACTATAATAGTGACCCTTCTCTCCCCTGCCCACCCTCATACTCCCCATCACTACCTTCCTCCCCCCTGCCTACTTACCATCTAGATGATTTATGCTGGAACAGGAACATATATGCATATATAAAACATAATAAAATATTTATTAGGTGGAAAAGTTAGGTTTGGAAGGTAGAAAAGGTAGATTTGGAAAGTAAGAAAAAGTGATGTTAACCCTGAGATGCTCATTCCTTTAGAAACATTAAATGGTCTGAATGGTGGCAAATGCCTGGCGTAAGGAAGTAGCAGCAGTGGGGGAGCGCAGAGAGCTCAATGTCAAAGGCAACTGCGAGACACTGGGGGCCCCCCTCCCAGAGGCCAAGTTGCCAAGCAACATTGCCATCAATCCAAGGAGGACTCATAGACACAGAGAGAATGAAGCAGCCCTCCTGCTGTGCCCTGATATCTTATAAATTTGCCCCTGAACCTCCTGGAGCAAGAAGAGAAACTCAGAGAAACTAATGAGTTCATTTTAAATGGTAGTTTAAGATGGGAAGAAATTACTTTTTAAGTGGTTGGTGTTGTTCAGTTACCCAGTTGTATCCGACTCTTTGTGACCCCATGGACTATAGCATGCCAGGCCTCCCCGTCCCTCACCATCCCCCAGGATTTGCCCAAGTTCACATTCATTGCATCTGTGATGCTCTCCAGTCATCTCATCCTCTGACGCCCTCTTCTCCTTCTGCCCTTTCCCAGCATCAGGGACTTTTTCAATAAGTCGTCTATTCACCTCAGATGACCAGAATGCTGGAGCTTCAGCTTCAGCATCAGTCCTTCCAGTGAACATTCAGGGTTGATCTCCCTTAAGATTGACTGGTTTGATCTCCTTGCGGTCCAAGGCTTTTAATTGGTAGGGTCAAGTATATTTTGCTATCACTGGGAAGAGGAGGTGAAAGCAGGATGAAATCAACTGACAAGTTAAAGGAAAGGTGTGTTTCCCACATGTCTGATCAATGTCTCTTTAGTTTACACTTGCTATATATTTTATTCATTTTTTTCAAAAACAAATTAATGAGCACTTGCTATATACAAGACCAGGGTAACTTTTCACAGAAAAATATAATTATAGTAAAAGTATGGAGACTGGCTTTAGGTGAGGTCACATTTATACCTTTTTGAGAAAAATGAAGTACAGAGACCAGTTATATTGTTTATCATTTTAAATGGAATTCCTTACAGGGAACACAGTAGTCTGTTGCATGTTACCAGCACAGAAGTCTCTAAGCTAAATCTGCTTGCAGGTTTTCAGTCCAAAGAATGATCTTGGAACCTGAAAACCAATAACTGCATCCTGAACAAGTGCTATTCAACTCACTTCAATGATACTGGGAAGAAAAATGTGACTTTGAAAGCCATTTAGAGGAATACCAGTTCTGTCTCATACAGAAAAAATGACATACAGAAAAAATGACATTATTACAAATCTTACATTTTGTTTCATGACAAAATCATCGATAGCATTGCATTACTGAAGTCAAATTAAAAGGGGGATTAGCTGTCAAAATTCAGATATGGATTCAAGAACAGATGCAATTACTTTCCTTGTACTCAGCAAATATTTACAAATCAGCTGCCATATGCCAGGCACTGGTTCCCAAATGGTAAGCAAGATGTAGACTAGCAGGGGAGTTTAAAAACAGAATTCCTTTTCTCAGAAAAATAGACATTATGCTTGTGTATTTTGGCTAAACTTTTATCTCAGATGAACCGAGTTATATCTCACTTCAGATATATTCTGTGATCTTCAGAAACTTCAACTTACTTCACATCAAAAAATATCCTCTCTGTCTTGGAGACCTTGCTAGCTACTGTTTGAAAAAACTTCAGTTTACAGAGTTTCATTGTACATGAGATTTTATCCTATCTTAGAAAAGAGACAGAAATAGCACCACAAGGAACACTGAATTAGTTTACCTGGAATATAAATAGGGGAGGTGGCCTGAGATAAGAAACCCTTCTCAGTAAAATTTCAGGAGACCTGAAGATATCTGAAATGAAACTGGACAGATTCAGAGTTTAAAGAATTTATTTAAACTGCATCAGAGAAGCTTGGCCATGTTTTCTTATTATATAAAGTTATAGCCATTTTAACAGAGTTACGTTTAACTGCACTTTTTGCTTGTAAACCCCATTTGAGCTCAAGGTAATCGCTGATGATTTAGAAGGCTCGTGTTTGGATGATGTTCCCCATACTGTCGCTGACTAATTCAGCGGGTGTGTAACTTGCATTTTCGCTTTGAGCTTTCTTTCAGTTCCAACCGGGGGCATTTTACTTTTCTCCAGGTCGCTTAGCAGCACTGTGGCCAGTGTAACGTGGGAAACACAAGGACACTGATTTGGAGGAACTGGCTTGAGTTGAGTGTCACCAGTCACTGACTCAGCCTCTCTAACCCTTTTTTAGCCTGCTTTTAAAATCCTTCTCCACCATGGTTTATTACAGGATATTGAATATAGTTCCCTGTGCTGTACAGTAGGACCTTGTTTATTTACTTAATATATAATAGTTTGTATCTGCTAATCTTAGGCTCCCAGTTTATCCCTCCACCCCAGCCCTTCCCCTTTGGTAACTAAAAGGTTGTCTTCTATGTCTGTGAGTCTGTTTCTGTTTCAAAAGATAAGTTCATTGGTATCATATTTTAGATTCTACATATGAGTAATGTCATATGGTAATTGTCTGTCTTTCTAACTTACTCCACTTAGTATGATAATCTCTAAGCCCATCCATGTTGCTACAGATGGCATTAATCATTCTTTATGAATAATATTCCATTGTATATATGCATATACCGTATTTTCTTTATTCATCTGTTGATGGACATTTAGGTAGCTTCCATGTCTTGGCTATCATGAATAGCGCTACTGTGAGCATCGGGTTGCACATATTTTTTCAAATTGGAGTTTTCTCCAGATGTGTGCCCAGGAGTGGGATTGCAGGGTCATATGGTAGCGCTGTTTTTAGTTTTTTAAGGAGCCTCCATACTGTTCTCCGTAGTGACTGTACCAATTTACATTCCCACCAACAGTGTAGGAGGGTTCCCTTTTCTTTACATTCTCTCTCGCATTTCTTATTTGTAGATTTTTTGATGATGGTGATTCTGATGAGTGTGAGGTGTCACCTCATTTTAATTTTGATTTGCATTTCTCTAACAACTAAGAATGTTGAGTATCTTTGTATGTGGTTATTGGCCATCTGTATGTCTTCTTTGGAAAAATGTCTGTTTCTGCCCATCTTTCTGGATTGGGTTGTTTGTTTTTTTTGTTACTGAGTTATGTGAGCTGTTTGTATATTTTGGAAATTAAATCCTTGCTGGTCACATCATTTGAAAATATTCTCTAAGTTCTCTCTTCATTTTGTTTCTGGTTTCCTTTGCTGTGCAATAACTTATGAGTTTGATTGCAACCTCTCTAATCTTTATCATAAAATGGAATTCTTCAGCTGGCTGGAATAGCTCAGTTAGGAGAGCATTACACTGAAAATCTAAAATGGAATTCTTCAAAGGAACAAGCAAATGAAACCTTGCGTACATGCATGTATTGTGAACTATAAAGCATTAAATAGAGGTAAGATATTATTTTGTAAAATTAAATAATTTGTGAGACAAATTTATAAGAGAGGTAATCTCAAGTTAGATGACCTAAAATATCTGGTGTTAAGTCAAGTGAAGGTAAAAGTTCTACTATAAAATTATGTAGAAATAAATATTTTTGGAATTCTATAAATAAAATTACATTTATTAAGATCACCAAGGCTTAAATTGAAAGGGAGTAAAGGGAAAAATTATAGTTCAGAACACAAATTATCTGTTCTGAGGGGCACAAAAAGTTCCCTGTCAATCTTTAATAGCTAGGAGGTTTTAAAGCTAGTCAAATTTAACATAATAATAAGACTTCATTATGTTGAAACCATGCTGATATCATATGCAAATATACAATCCAGCATTAAAATGATGGAAATACTCATAGTGAGGTGACTAAGTGCTAAAATAACTATTTCATTTTTGCTACATCTTTTCATTCCTGTAAGATTTTTGAACTTGAAACTTGGTTATATCAAATTAAACCTGTATTTTACTATAAAAGGTCCATATGATGTTGGTATTAGCATTTTATTGATATTTATATTAACTTTTGATAAATTGAAGAAAAATAATGGAATTAGGTCCATTGATTTCTCAAATTTGTGTAAAAAGTGTCTTTCACTAAAAATAATATTAATTTGGGAACACCATTTCTGAAGATTAATTTCTTCGATAACCATAGGCAACATAATGGAACATGGAACCTAGTTTGAAAGTGCAATCCAATAGCACACATATTTAGCCTTTGGTCAATCCAGGGGACTCAAGTACATAGTACTGTATGTATATAGCTCTTATATTTAATACAGTGTCTAACTGGTCAGTTTTTTTATGGCTCTTGCCAGCTTAGTTGAGGGATTTCACTTTGTAACTACTTTGTCAAATCATTTCTGTCCTTCTGGTTCTGTGCAGTGTAACAGTATGACAACCAAAGCTTATTCAGATGAGCAGAGAGCAAATGAATTTCCTTCTGCTCCTCTGTTGAGGCAAAGAGAAAATTCTTCCACCTCTGAATGCTGAGCGCATCGTACTATTCTTTATGATAGATACGTCTCAGCATTGTGAGTTCCTGAGGGTGCAGAGCCAGGGCAAATCCCACTGGCCCGTTTTCATATTTGCACAAAGGTTAGATCAGGTTAGTAGGTCTAGCTCTGCCCCACATCCTGCCCCGAGAGGGTGGGAGGCTTCCAAACATCTAAGTGACATAAGCTGTGTAACTGGGGCCTGCAGCCTCTGGGATCTGGCCTTGGTGACGGGGGTGGGAGTGCTTATGGATGCATTTTAAGCCAGAGACCCACCCTTCAGGCTACTTCTCAGTTCTTCCTGACCACGAAATCTAGCACAGAAAAATAACAAAGCGATCACCCCATTTCCATCAAGAAGGAGGGCCCATTCTTGGCCTGTGCCAGCTTCATGGGCCTGCGTCCTATACAGTCACAGAGAGCCCCAGGCTATGAAAGCGCCACACTTGGTATAAATGCTCTACTGTCTTAATCTCAAAATTCTTTATTCTTTGTGGACAAGGTGCTCCATTAATTTTTGTATATATATATTTTGTATACAAAGCCACAAAGCATTTTTGTTTGTTTTTTGGAGTTTTTTAAATGTGAATTTTAAAAATTAATTTATTTTAATTGGAGGATACTTATTTTACAATATTGTGATGTTTCCTGCCATACATCAACATGAATCGACCATAGGTATACATGTGTCCCTCCATCCTGAACCGCCCTCCTACCTCCCTCCTCACCCTATCCCTCTGGGTTGTCCCAGAGCACCAACTTGGAGTGCCCTGCACAAAGCATTTTTAACACAAGAAAGCAGCTGTTTCCTTATCTTACTGCTCTATTACCAACAATAAATGAATCAAAGGAATTTAGGGCTGGAAACAATTAGGCTGAGATTAAATTGAGCCTAGTTTTTAATAGAGATTAAATTTAAATGCACTGTGATATTGCACTTCCAGGGTACACTTCCAGAATATCACTGCTTTCTTCTTTCCATCTGGATTGATTAGAATATTTAGAAATAGTAAAGTGCAGTTTGCTAGACACTTCAAAGCAAACATACAGAGTGGATCCATGGAGATCACTATGGGGTTTTTTATTTTTTTAAGTGAGAAAAGCTGGGTGCAACCAAGGTATTGAATAATAGCCGACCTGTTAATACTGAGGGATGGTGCCAGGCTTACACAAGTGTGAAGATGGAGAGGTTTGACAGCATCTCTTAGGTCCATCCTGTTACGTTTGTACTCCTTCTTCCTCATCTAAAATTGATTTGATTTCTGGAAAACGTAACTAGAAATTCTTTTCCTCCCTCTGCCCCTTGATTCGAGCCAGAAGGCTATATCCCATCTCTGCCTGGCTTTGTTCTCAGTTGACTTTCATGGTTAGACAGCTATCTGATAATTAACCCCTGTTGTACTCTTAGCTGGTAGTAACTTAAGGTGTGACTGCTCCTTGGGGTACTCTGTATTTTAATATTTAATACCACACAGCCTTATAGGCACAAAGAAATGAATTTCTCCCAGAGCCATTGTGAAGCCCGCTGACAAGCCAGTGGGTGCTTCCTGAAGGCCTTCAGTGGCACCAGGCAGATAGGTGCCATTGTGTCTGCTCATAAGCACTGCCCGTGTGTGGCCGGGAGATAGAGGAACCTCCCAACTATCCATTTAGTTCATGCCAAGCTCAGTGGCTCATCCAGACGCGTTCAGACCGTATCGTACTGTCCCATTTACGGCAGATGCACATACAAGAAAGTAATGTACTTTACACAACCCCACGGCTTCTTCCCTCTCCTCCCCGTGACTTTGCTTCCTTGCTCACTGAGAAAATAGAAGTAACTGTGAGAGAACTTCCATACGCTCCCATCACATCTCTCCCTTGCCAGCAACCACACTCCTACATGCTGTGCCTTCTCATCTTAACTAATGGTTGTCTGTGCTTAGTTGACCTTGACTCATCTGCTCAAGGTCATCACTCTCGCAGTTCACCCTTCTCTTCTGGATCATTCCCAGCCTCATACCTAATATGCTGTTATTTTTCTTTCTTCTTTTAAATGTGTTTATTTATTTATTTAGGTCATGCTCAGTCTTTGCTGCTGTGTGGGCTTTGTACGGTTGCTGGGAGCACAGGCCGCTCTGGAGAGATGCAGCGCGGACTTCTCATTGCAGTGCCTTCTCTTGTTGGGGAGCACAGGCTCTAGGGTGCTTGGGCTCAGTAGTTGTGGCACACAGGCTTAGTCGCTCCAAGGTGTGTGGACTCTTCCTGGACCAGGAATTGAACCCGTGTCCCCTACCTTGGCAGGCACATTCCTGTCCACTGTACCATCAGGGAAGTCCCGTTGTTTTTTTCTCAGTTAAAAAAATATACAATAAAAACATCCTCTTTTCTTGACCCCACTTCCAGCTCAGGCTACCAGCCATTTCTATTTCCCTTCACATCAAAACTTGGTAAACGTTATTATACTTGCTCTTCTGATTTCATGTCTCTCATTTTCTGTCAGCCTACTTCAGTCAAGATTTTGTCCCCAGTTTACTCCACTAAAACGGCTCCTGTCAGGTTCACCAGTGACCTTCATGCTGCTCAACCCAGCTGTTCATTCTCAGACTTCCTGTTACCTGACTGTCAGCCACATTTGAGGCAGTTCACCGCTCCCTTCTCCTTGAAACACTTTTCTTCTCTTGATATCCAGGACTGCACACTCATGGTTTCTTTCCTTCCTCACCAGCTGCTTCTTCTTGAATCCTTTGCCAACTCTTCCCCTGCTACCCCATTCTCTTAACAATGGAGAGTCCCAAGGAAAAGTCCCCAGACCTTTTCTTCTTCTGAACCTATGTTCACTCCCTTGACCATCTCATCTAGTCCCACGGTTTTAAATATCATCTACATGTGAAAAAAAACAACAACAAACAACTAATCCCTGGTAGCTGAGATGGTAAAAAATCTGCCTGCAGTGCAGGAGACTCTGGTTCGATCCCTGGGTCTGGAAGATCCCCTGGAGAAGGAAATGGCAACCCACCCTTGTATTCTTGCCTAGAGAATTCCATGGACAGACCATAAGGTCACAAAGAGTCAGACACGACTGAGTGATTAACACATACATGTGAACTACTCCCAAATCTTTATCTCCAGCCCAGACCTTTCTCTGGTACTCTAGACTCCTCCAGCTATCTATTCTACTTCAGTCTAATAAGCATCTCTCACTGAACCCTGATCTCCCCTTCCAAGACCAGTCCTGTCTCCTCCAGCCTTCTTAGCAGACTGACCGAGGTGATTCTATTAAAGTGTAGGGCAGATCACATCACTCTTCTATTTAAAGCTCTCCAGTGGCTTCTGGTCATTCTCAGAATAAAAGTCAAAATTCTTACCACGAGTTAATTAGGCCCCACAATTGACCTCTGGGCCCTCTCCCTTGCAGTCCTTCTGCTCCAGCCACACCAGTGTCCTAGCTCCTCCTGCTCTTGCCTAAAGACCTCATGTGCTCGCCTTCGGCCCAGACTGCTGTTTCCCCAAATAGCCGCATGCATCATTTGTTTGCCTCCGTCAGGTCTTTGCTCAAACATCACCTTTCTCTCTCGGGCCTTCCTTGACTCCTATTAAAATTGCAGTGCCCCTTCCCAGCCACCTTCTCCGGTTTATCTTTCTCTACAGTACTACCTCTTTTCTGTCTCTAGGTGCTTCTGATTTATCTTCTGCCTCCTTCACCTCCGGAATGTGAGCTCCGTGAGTGACAGGACCTCCGTTACCTGACATCTTCCCAGTGTCCAGGTCATCACCTGGAGCCACAGCGTCTTAGTCGCTCAGCCGTGTCCAGCTCTTTGCGATACCATGGACTGTAGCCCACCAGGCTCTTCTGTCCATTTTCCAGGCAAGAATACTGGAGTGGGTTGCCATTCCCTTCTCTGGGGATCTTCCCAACCCCAGGGATCAAACCTGGGTCTGCTGCACTGAAGGCAGATTCTCTACCATCTGAGCTACCAGGGAAGTCCACGGTAGGTACTCAATATACACTCGCTAGCTGTAGGATGCTCTATCTCTACCAAAGAACACGGCTTGCATGTGAGCTCCAGAAAACCAGTTTTCCAGATAGGGATCAGATCCGTCTCTTTACAGAGCTGAAGGAATGGCTAGAAGGTAGACCACCTGCCTGCCCCTCGTGGTGGGTAGAGCTTTCAGTAGGAGTCCCTCACCATCCAGTCAGACCACATCTCTTGCCCTTAGAACTGAACGTGTAAAATTGAGATGCTGTGCTACATTTTTACTATTGATTCACAAGTATTCTTTTTACTCAGTAATTAGTATGCAGCTTTTCATGAAATGCCTCTGTTTAAAATATGCTAGCCATGATTAAGCTGATAAATTATTTGTAGTAATAAAATAGTCTTTAAGATTGGCATACTATCATCTCGAGAGATGCAAACATTTATTCCACTTTCAACTCATGTTAAATAACTTCACATTTAAAATAAATAATTGCTGCCTACCCCATAGTAACACATGTTGCTTTCATCAGAGGTTGTAGCAAAATTCTGGCAGCACTGATGTGGAAGTAGCTACCCACTCTCCTGCTGAGAGTACTTACTGGCTGCTTCTCGAGAAGTGACACCTAACTCAGTAGGGCACAACAGCAGACTTCCATAAATCTGAGGACATACTTGAGGATGCAAAATTTCATTCTCCCGGTTGTGGTACAGAAAAAGACAAAATTGCCCACAGTTTTTTCACCCCCCTTCATATATTCCAATGAGAAATACAGAAAAAAAAATTGTAAAATTTATTCACAGTGTACAAGAAAAGATGAATAAAACAGCTGGCAATAGCATCTTGCCTCTGAGTTGGATTTATAAAAATATTAGTGAGCTCAATTTGCCATATTTTGCTATTTCATTTGGGGAATGATGAAGAGAGTCTTTTATAATTATAAAACTTGAGACTTCGATGTCAATTATCACAATATCGTCTGGAATTCTGCAAATGTTCTGTCAGGGATGACTTGGACGTTTCAGGACTTGACATTTGAAGGAAGTTGGGTAACCGAATATCATAATGGTATCTTTTTCCTATGTATACCCTGTCATTCAAGGCATAGAGTTTATCTGCAATGTCACTGCCAATTAAAACCGAAAACAGGCGGGAGATATACCGATGCTGAGCCAAGAGCAAGTATAATTTCTTTCTCCTCCAAGACACATATCGACAATCAGTTTCTGCTGTGAGGGTAACCTAAAAAAACATATAAGATCACACATAAACAGAAATTAGGCAACAAGAAATGTTCTGCCTTTTTTTTTTTGGCCCCAAATTTTAAATGAATTTCTCATGCTGATTTTAACGTTAAAACCCACAATATATTGTAAAACATAAAGTACAAAATTTATTACTATATATGTAATTCATAACATGAATAATCACAGTGTTGTGCCCATCTCCAGTTCAGTTTCTAAGTTTAGATATCTATATTTTGCATTTTATTGAAGTGAGAGCTACTTGATATTAAAAAATAATAAAGTTGGCTAATGTTGGGGAAATATTTCCATGTCAGTCTTAAAGACTGTGGATATTTAACCCTAATCCATTTTCTGTAGTACTGAATAGAATTAACCTGATCTACATATGTATATGATTCTATATATATAAAACACACATATATACACACATGTATGTTACATGTATTAACCAGAGGAAAATGAATGCCATAATAGAACCTACCGAAAGGTTATCTTTCAATACTACCCGATATGGCAGCATAGTAATGACAATTTGTTTAGCATTTTGTTGCTAGAAAACAACTGAAATTCATCACATTTTGAATTTTAAAAGTCACTTATTTTGTCATAAGGACAGATTTTCATTCTTGGTGTTTTTCTAAACTGTGACAGGTGGCAGTGTTTAGAGTCAAATATCGGTTGATTATATTTTAATTCCCATGTACTCAGTTAAGCAAAGGAAAATTTAAGAATTGATCACAGACTTCTTTCTGTCCTACGGGATACCCAATCTTCTCCTTGTTGCTGGACCTATAAAGTGACATTAATCAGTAAGACTCAAGTGGAATGGGGAAGCCATGCCTGCTACCAAGTACATTCCGAAGTTAAGTGTAAATGACCCCATGTCATCTGCTGCCCTGTTTGCTTGTCTGCCTGTTTTTAAACAAGCAGTGTTTATCTGTTTGAAAGAGGCAGCGTTCACGGTGTGGTCTAGTTATCCCTTACCTGAAAAGTGCCTTCCTCTGTGGGTTTCAGTGAGTCCCATTCAGGAGAATCCAGGAACTGGAAGGGGAAAATGTAATGCAGAAATTCGCCATCAACTGTCACTCTGATCCTACCCAGACACAAAGGACATCAGTCAGGAGAGAAGGAGAAAGAACTAAATTGGTGACAAGGGCAGGGAGCAGTATTTCTGATCTCTGATGATTCTTTTGGCTTTTAAAATCTTGAAGGGCAAAATATTAAATTCATACATTACAATAAGTGACAAAAATCTGTAAAATTTATGTACTGCTGCTCCTCCCATAGTTAGGATTCTGGAATGGTGGGTGAAATTCATCAGAAAATTCATCAAACTGCACATTGATATGTGCCCATTTAGGTGTGTATAATATATTACAATTACAAGTTTCAATGCACTCAGTCAGATTTTAAATTAAGTAGAACTCTGAAGAACATAAAGATGTACCACTGGAAATACCTCTGTAAACTAAATATTTACCCTTTTAAAAAATATGAATAATCACATTCCTATTTCTCCCCCAAACTTTTTTTCAAATTTTATATATAGTACACTTCCCCTTTGAGCAAGTGGGCATTTGCTAGAAATTACTGAAAAAAAAAAATCATTATAAAATTTAAATGTTCTCTATTACTTAAAAGAATGCCCTAATAGAATGTTTCAAATACTTTGTATGCTAAATAACTATAAGTATTCTATACCTTCAAACTGGCATCATCTTTTTCTTGACTCTAAGTGATTAGTTTGGAAACAAATAGCATATCCAGACAAACCAATTCATACCTTTGATTTCTATGAAGAAATATTAAGACTAAATTATATCCTGCTTCAAGTAAATGGTACCATGTATTCTAAATGCCTATGTAAATGATTCATGTTTAAAGGGTTTTCTCATGCCTCAGAATACTAAATGCTGCTGAGGATTATACTACGCTGAGATGGGAAAATGCAGTGAAAAGAAACAAAAGCTAGTAAGTAATAAAGTGGAAAGCCACACAAGTGCCAAGAGTACAAACCTTCCTGAGACAAGCAGGGAGAGTTTGTCAATGGAGGTTTTCCCCTGCATGGCATAGCAGTGCTCCTTCTCCAGAGTAACCACTTCTGAGCTCATAGCAATAGTTCTGAAGTCGGGCAAAGAGGTCCCCAGAGGCTGGAAGAGGGAGCTGTACAACAGCTGAAATTCTCGGGCAAAGGTTATGCTGTGGACTTGATAGGCGATGTGAACAAACCGTATGAAGCAGATGACAAACAGTATAAAATTCCAGGAAAATATGTCGGCTGCACAGACATCTACCCAAGCCCAGATAGCAGAACAGAGAAAACCCAACCCCAGCAGACTGAAGACATAAAGGAGCCCAAAGAATCCACTGCCACCCATGAAACCTACTACAAATAAAATACTGGCTAGATGATAGATGGCTCCTTCAGCCTCCTGCTTCCAGATGGTGCAGACAGGGTGTTCATCGATTAGGTTCTTCCATAAACTTGAATTTCCTTCCATGGCTGTAGTACTGTCTGGTTCACTGTTCAGTCAATATTAAATATTATCAAAGCAAATAATTAAGTCCTTTGCCTTTCCATCATCAGAGTTGAGTCTTCACAAAACCAGAGAAAGCCGGGACACTGGACCTGGGGTGATTACGGGTTTGGTGTATGTGGATCTTGAAAAACTAAGAATCCCATGCTAGCATCCTTAAGTTCATCTGGGCTTCTGATTTAGTTCTAGCTGACAAATATGTTGTTGTTGCCTATGTAAGAAATAAAAACAGGATTCTAATTAAACAGAATTGAGAAGTGTATTTAATGAATCACCAGTGTTTTACTTATTCAAGTTGACATCCTACTTTCTATGAAGTTAAAATATATTCAGCACAAATACTGAAAGTATTACATTTCTAGGATAGGAAAAAGATGCATATTTTCAAGTTAGGCTTAATTAAAAATAATTTACAGATATTTTAGTATTTGTTACAATTAGCTAACTATGTATTTTTCGAGAAAGCTAAGTGCTATAATCAGCTGGTTTCTATAACAGTAATTCAGTGCACCTCAGAATCTTTCATGATAGTGACTAAAAATGCAGATTTATAGACTGTTTCCAGATATACTGAGTCAGAAATCTCTAAGGGAGGGGCCTCAGTGTTGGTATTTTGAACAAGCTCCCTACATGATTCTGATGCATCAATTCATGTCTTCCATGGCCCACCCTTTTAGAGATGCTGTTTGACAACTTGTTATTCACTCTTTACAAATGAAGAATTTGAGGCTCAGACTGATTTATCCTAGGCCACACAGTGGTTGATGGCAGAGCAGAACTTCAGCACTTAAGCCTGCATGCTAGATCCAATCATGTGGTCTCTCTCATGAGAGAGATTTTAAAATAGTCACTGCAAGGAGCCCTAATCAATAAATGTAAGAAACACACCATTAGGAATCAGGTTTTAAGAGCACATGGTAGACTGTGAAAATGTTTAATTAGATCAAAATTATTTGAGAAATATAAATTCAGTTCTCCTTTACTGTATTAGAGGCTCTTTCAGGCTAAAGGTTGTATCTATATAACTAAATAAATAATATTAAAGTTCCTGCTACTTACACATTTATTTGCCAGATGGTCAAAAATGTTAGCGACTAGTTCCTCTGCACATATATTCTCTACCCTTTCAGCCATATGGTAAAAATGCTAATATGTGATCTCATTCAGGAGAGATTTAACCATGATGACAGAGCTGAAGGATATATATCATTTATCACCAAGTTTCTTAACGATAAATGGTTTCAAGATGAAGCATTCATTGGATTGATTTTTTTGAAACCAAAATAACATTCAAGAACCTTGAACTTGTGTACTATATTGTTTTTATTTTGAGATAGATTTTTTTTCCAGAACACTTGGTAATAAAATATCAAATAACATAGACCTAGTCTCATAGAAAAAAAGTACCTACAGAGGTGAAAATGACTTTAGCTGAAATAAAAAAAGGAACAGCATTTTACTACCAACAGAACTAGAGATGAAAATAAAGAAGCTGCTGCTGCTCAAATTCCTGGTTTTTCATCCTGGGCAGTGATTCTCTTCTCAGCAAGGAATGACTTTAAGAACATCACCAGGTGAATCATTAAAACAGGAAAAAACAACACAGACCTATAACTTACAACTGTATTATTTCTACTTATGCTGCTTTCAAATACAAACATCCTACATCCCTCTAATTATCACTCCATCCATCCCTCTGTGAGGGATGAGCCTCAAGGCCAGACTGGCCCTCTGAACATGTTTCCTTTCTCTTCTTTAAACAAAACCCAAAGTTATATTATCACTGCATATTCACAAGAAAGAAACATTTTTAAAAAATACAATGAGTAGTTAAGAAGTGTGATATGCAGACCGCAAATGTCAGCCTCCCTGCTGTTTTACTTTTAAAACTCAAGTATTTTAAGTTAATTCCTCAAGATGCCAAGCAAATAGCCACAAAAGCAATATTAAAAATTGCTTTTTTAAAAAATACCAGTGGAGCTCTGAACTTGGATTTGAACTCCCTGGAAATTTAAAATCCTCAACAAATTGCGAAAATGATGCTAATGTGAAACGTTTCTGGCAATTCAGAAGGGAGTTTATTGGAATCTTACCCCTTAAACTCTTGACTTGGGGAATAATATACTGGGCCACCTGCATTCCTGGAGTGTGACCCATTATAATTATATGAGGAACTGTGTTTCCAGCCCTTTCCAGCCAGCTTGTGTTTTAATAAGCTGCTACCAAACCACCCTCCTACCCTTGATCCTGTATCACTCAGCAAAGAGTGCTGACTTGCCCTGATTAGATTACTCCACACCCAGGCTTTCTCTGCTTGGTGTGTTTTTATTCAGTCACCAAAACAGATGTACTTTATTAGAAGAGGAAGAATTGACAGGGGCAGGTGACGAGCCCAAGTGTTCCTCGGCCATGTGCCAGCCGCACTGTGTGAATGCCGAACACGACTCATCAGCCAGCCGCTGATGTCAAAGGCCTGTAGGCCTTAAGTCATGTTTTGGGGTAAATAAATGCTGACATGCCAAAGGAGCACAATGGATTTCTTAAGTAGTTGATCTTCCCTGCAAAAGAAGTTAACACTTGGGGACACAAAGTGCAAATACACAAAATATTTCCAAGCTTTTCCCCTTTTTACTCTTTACACTGTCAGAGCCTGAGTTCAAAGGAATAAGGAAATGTAAAGGCAGACACAAGGATGCTCAGCTAAATGTGATATAAATTGGGTGGCACAGGGATGAAGATTAACTTGAAATGGCAGTTATGGGCTCAGAACATGTACATTTATTTTTTTTTTTTCATGTACATTTATTATCTCACAGCATCACACTTACTGCCATGAGCGAGGCAGTATCTAAACCATCATGTTCAGCTTACAGATGAGAAAGGTGGAGCCCAAGGCAGGTAAAATAACTTGCTTCAGGTAAAAGTCACAGTAAGTCATGAAGCTGGAAGTCCAAGTCTTCTTCCGCTCAGCTTCATGCTCTCCCCAGCAGGCAGTGTGTCTTTCAAGGCTGCAGATCTTATTTAATGTGTTGGGAGACCAGTTGAATATTCTGCCAGGACGGTTTGCCAGGAAAATAATAATCCTAACAGTGGATATTTGAGATAGGCTATATCCGCTTGTCCAGTTCAGTCCATAATGCTTAGAATACTACCAGGGACACAGACATAGAAAGCCACTCATGAAATAATCTGCTGTATTACTGTTCAACACTGACTCATTTCCTCTTCTTGATTCCAAAGTTATTAAGGGGCAAAGACAAATGTTTTTGTATTTCAGACCCTTGGCACTCAGGGAATGTGGATTGAACACGTTGATAGAGAGGAACAAGTCCTCTCTGCCTTTTCCATCCTCACTCTATCCAGGTCAACAGATGTTCTAACATCTTCTGTCGCCTAGGGGAACAGAAGTGGAGGCCTTCTTGACTGAGGGGTTAGGACATCACTTATTTAAGATGTCTGGCACAACTCCAAATTCATAGGAGAATCCTTCTGTCTTCTTACAATGTTCAGTTCCTTAAGAGCAGCTGAATTCCTGATTTCATTAAAACAGCTCTGGTAGCTTGTGGTATTATGTTAGTTGTGGTTGCTAGGCAACCTAGAAGATCAAAATTCTATCAATATTATCCTCATTAATTGGCATCATATCCCAACTGTGGTATGTGTTACATATGGAGAAGATAGTTTTCTCTACTTAAACCTTTAAGTATGTATACTTAGCAACTATGTGCCAGACATTTTAAAAATTATTTAATCTGCACAACAACCCCATGAGGAAGGTACTATTATCTCCATCGCACAGATGAGAAAATTGAAACTCAGAGAAGGCAAGTAAATTGTACAAAGTCACCACACTGTTCATATTGGAACTAAGATTCCATCCAGGTCTGTCTGACTCTGAAACTCACTGTCTCAACCATATCATTCTGCTTCCACAGTACCAGGATTTAGAAAATATAGACTTTAGTTTCCTCCTTGCTACTTAGATGAACTTAGACATATTTATTCATCCGTAAAGCAGAGGTAATGTCACCTATTGTGTCTACTTTAAAGGGTACTGGAACATTCAAATGAGAAAATCTATATTAAAAATTCTTAGCAGATTTTATTCTTTTAATTTTTTAGTCTTTTGGGAGCACTTATTATTTTTTTATTTTTATTGGAGTATAGCTGTTTTACAATGTCGTGTTACTTTCTTCTGTACAGCAAAGTGAATCAGCTATGTTGTTGTTCAGGCGCCCAGTCATATCCAACTCTTTGTGACCCCATGGACTGCAGCACACCAGGCCTTCCTGTCCCTGACCATCTCCTGAAGCTTGCCCAAGTTCATGTTCATTGCATTGGTGATGCCATCCAGCCATCTCATCCTCTGACGCCCTCTTCTCCTTCTGCCCTCAATCTTCCCCAGTATCAGGAAGAGGAATCAGCTCTGTGTATACATATAAGTCCCTCTTTTTCTGGGTTTCCTTCCCATTTAGACACCACAGAGCAGCGAGTAGAGTTCCCTGTGCTACGCAGTAGGTTCTTATTAGTAGTCTGTTTTATACACAGTCGTGTATACATGTCAATCCCAATCTCCCAATTCATTGCACCCCTCCCTCCCTTGGCATCTATCCATTTGTCTTCTGCATCTGTATCTCTATTTCTGCTTTGTAACTACAGATTCCACATATGTATTAATAGTTTTTTCTCATTCTGACTGACTTCACTCTGTATGACAGTCTCTAGGCCCATCCATGTATCTGCAAATGACCCAATTTCATTCCTTTTTATGGCTGAATAGTATTCCACTGTATATATGTACCACATCTTTATCTATTCCTCTGTTGATGGCCATTTAGGGTGTTTCCATATCCAGGCTATTGTAAATAGTGCTGCAGTGAACACTGGGGCACATGTGTCTCTGAATTACAGTTTTCTCTGGGTATCCAGCAGTAGAATTGTTGGATCACATGGAAGTTCTATTTTTAGTTTTTAAGTAACCTCCATACTGTTCTCCATAGTGGTTCCACCAGTTTATTAATACATTCTCATCAATAGTGCAAGAGCATTCCCTTTTCTCCATACCCTCTCCAGCATTTACTGTTTGTAGATTTTGTGATGTTGGCCATTTGGACAGGTGTGAATTGATATTTCATTGTAGTCTTGATCTGCATTTCTCTAATAATTAATGATATTGAGCATCTTTTTATGTGTTTGTTGGCCATCTGTATGGCCATCTCATCTTTGAAGAAATGTCTGTTTAGGTCTTCTGCCCATTTTTTATTCAGTTGTTTGTTTTTTTTAATATATTGAGCAGATTTTTAAATAACAGAGAAATGGCATTGCTGTACTTGTTGCTTGTTTGCTACAGAGCTGAGCCATTTGAAGATATAGATTTTAAAAGCTTTCTTCAGAGGATTTCAATAGAAGACAAACCATCCTTATGTCATAAATTCTAAACTTACTTATTCCTGCAGGAGTGATCTGTTTTATTCTTCCCTATCTTGTGTCCTGACCACCTAAGGCTGATAGGTATCGACCCAGAACTAACCTATCCTTGAGTAAAGAAACCAGTCTCTGGAAGCCAATAACAATCGGAACCACCCAGGGACTTGTTAAAATGCCCCTTCCCTGGCCCCACCCCAGAATAACTGAGCCAGGGACGGACCCAGACAGGTGGATTTCTAATAGGCTCTCAGTTGATTTTTTTTAAACTTTTTATTTTGTGTTGGGGTATAGCTGATTTAACAATGTTTTGATAGTTTCAGATGAACAGCAAAGGGAACTCAGCCTACATATACAGGTATCCATTCAGTTTGACAGCCATTATTTCATCTTGTTCCTGAAGGATTCCTGGATTATCCTTGGTTAAAGAGCCTCAGCTTTGTCCATTCCTGGCTGCCAGCTGGCTGTCCTTCCAGGCTGGTTACTCCATGTGATGTCCTCTGATCCTTCATTGTCTGTCCACAGCTGTAGTCCCAGTGTTGGGTCTACCATTCTTCTGTCTGGTCTGTCCAGTTGGTATTACTACTTAAGAGGAAGGTGTCAGTCTTAGCTATGTCCCTAAACAGCATGTGATTAAGTTATTTATTGTCTGTGCCGAGCTTTCTCTAGTTGTGGCCTGCGGGCTTCTTATTGCGGTGGCTTCTCTTGCTGTGGAGCATGGGCTCTAGGTGTGCGGTCTTAGTAGTTGTGGCATACAAACTTAGTTGTCCTGCGGCATGTGGGATCCTCCCAGACCAGGGATCGAACATGTGTCTCCTGCGTTGGCAGGTGGATTCTTAAACACCGTAACATCAAGGAAGTCCCACAGTGTGAGATTTTAATCTTCCCAGACCTGTTTCCTCATTGATAAAATGAAAGATTTGGACAAATAATGTGCAGCTCCTTTCAGCTCTACAATAACACCACTTTCTATGATATGGAATTCAAAGTTATTCCTAGCCCAGGTCAAAATATAGAGCAGAGGGGCAGAACTGAATTATGATTGCACATCTTCACGCCAGGTTTGTGACTGGGGCCCTGCTCTGGAAATTGTTTAATCATTTAAGGACTGTAGTGGGACCCAGGCACTGGCATTTTTTTCACAGACTTCCCATTGATTTTGTTGTGCAACCAGGGTTAAGAACTTTTAGGGGGTTGGGGTAAGAGACACTAGAACATTCTATAGAGTAAAGGATCTGGATTTTAATCCTTATTTTTCAGGGCTAGAAAGGCACATTTTTCTCTTGTGTTTCTCACTTCCATGCTTTGCTCAGGTCAGGAGGCATTTTCTTCCTCACACTCATCTCTGAGGGGGCTCAGGGTCTGCATGTTCTGCATCCGCCTTTCCTTAACATGGTGGGTGAAGTGCACTTTCTAGGCTCTGAACTTTTATGGTCTTTACTATCTGTCTACATGGCTTCCACTGTATATTGACCATAATATATATTTTCCGTTTAATTTTTTTTAAAGTATGTATTTATTTGGCTGTACCGGGTCTTAGTTGTGGCATGCAGGATCTTTTTTAGTTGAGGCATGTGAAATCTTTAGTTGCAGCATGTGGGTTCCAGTTCCCTGACCAGGGATCAAACCCGGGTCCCCTGCATCAGGAGCTCAGAATCTTAACCACTAGACCAGTAGGGAAGCCTCTGTTTTCCTTTTTAAAGCATCATTATTTGTTTATTCTTTCAGTTGTGGTACATATTTAAGTAATATTTTAAAGAATCTAATGTAGATAGTGTGTATATTTTTAAATATTGGCTTTATTAATTGGTCATTTATATATGTATATATATTATATAAATAGTGTTCAGGTAGAAAAACAATGTTTAGAATATAGTTTTGGAACAAGCAGGTTAATAGCCAGGAAGCCCAAGTGAGATATGATCGATACCCGAGTCAATGGGTTAGGTGTTGGACAAAGAAAGAAAGAAAAGCATGTATTATATTAACCATGAAGAAGAAATGAAAGGAAGACATGTCTCTGCTGAGACAGAAGAACAGAGAAGGGATGAAGATGCTTTGGAGTTATAAGAGATCCTGAAGCTTGGAAAGAAATCAGAGGAAGTTTGGGGTGGGCAGGGGACTCGCTTTGAGTCATGTTTAACCTGATGCACCTGGTCTAACAACAGAGTTCACAGCAGAAGATAAGGTGCAGGATGGAGGCATATTTAACAGTTGTCCTAAATGACACAGGATAGCACTGAATAAGGACTGGAGCTGATGAGATTATCTAGAAAGTGAGTACAAAGAGAAATGAGAGTTGAAGTTAAATGCCCATGACCAAAAGCCTTAGAATTCTAGCGTTGTGCTGGCCACTGCAGGAGCCGTCAGCCACACGTAACCACTGAGCCCCTGAAATGTGACTGGTCTGAAGCAAGATGCGTTGGTCTCAATGGATTTCAGACACAGTACAAAGATAAGGAATATGTCATTATGTCATTAATAATTTCTTTATTGGTTGCATGTTGAAATGATAATGTTTTGGAAATACTGGGTTAAATTAAACCTATTATTAAAGTTAATTTCACCCATTTCTTCTTATTTGTTAATGTTGCTACTGGAGAATTTTAAATTACGTATGTGGTTGCATTATATTTCTCTTGGATAGTGCTGGTCTAGAGCCTCTCAAGTAACAGGAAAGAAGAAATTCATTTCTTCGTCATGCTAAGACTTGGCATGATGCTGTGCAAACAGTGCATATGTATAGTATATAAATGTAATAAATATGGAAGAATTATCTCAGATTAAGAGCAGAGAGTTGATGTAAATGTAAATGATATTGGCTACAGTATTCATACGCTACAGTCAGTCAGATGTTATCCAAGGCATAGATGTGTCACCATCTGGCTTCTGCCTCTAGAGATGGCCAACCCCACTAAGCTCTTGGCTCCTTTATTCTACCAACGAAGGTGCTACTTTTTTCTTTTGCCTTAGGAGAATCCTACTTTCTTAAGCAATTATATTACATGGTCTCATTTTCTCATTTCATCTTCTGATGTTACCCCATGGAATACACTGGAAATCTCAGGTAGACAGTCTCATAAATTTTATGCTGGAGATTGGATTGTGGCCTTCTGGATTCCAGAAGATCCACACCAGCCTTGGGGGTTTTTCAGTTACTACCTAAGTCTCTTCATGCACCACTAGGCTCCCAGGCTGGAACATGCCTTTGACTTTTTATACCAATGAAAGCTTGGCTTCACTTGAGACTCGAGGAAATTGGAGAACCTGCCCACAAGCTATGCCAGGCTTCTCTGATTCTCTTGTCTCAGCTAAAGCCACATCTGATTATCTCTAGCCATGTTTGGTTTCTCACTTTATCACATATGGTGGGAGGGAGAATTCTAAGATTCCTACCCTGCTCATGCAAGGTCCTGTAACCCCCTTTCCTTAAGTCTTCCCATTGAATGGCATTCTCATGTGAATGGCATGGGATAGAGGGTGCCTACATTAGGTAACATGTTCTGGCCAATGGGGCTTGAATAGTGACATCTGTGATTATGTTAAGCTATGTAAGACTCCACTGTAGGACTGGAGAGGGGCTGGAAACTAGACAAACATATTCTTACTAGCCTAGAAAAAAGCAAACACCATGCTGTGAACTGCCTGTGGGGGCCACTAGGCAACGAACTGCAGGCAGTCTCTGTGAGCTGAAAGAAGTACCCAACCAAAGTTACCAGAATAATGGGGACCTCAGTCCTTCAATCACAAGGAGCTGAATTCTGCCAATCACTTGGAAATCTTGGGCGAGGACCCTAGACTCCAAATGAGGAGTGCAGTCTAGCTGATAACCTGAATTGCAAGCTTGTGAGACCCTGAGCTGAGGATCCATTCTAGCTGTGCCTAGACTTCTGACTCACAAAAACTGTGAGATAGTAAATTTGTATTGTTTTAAGCCACTAAGTTTGTGGTAATTTGTTACGAAGCAATAGAAAATGAATATACACACCTATGAATATTCACTATAAATGAGGCTTTTCATTAAAGTAATAACTACATTTTATGGTGGACCTGAAATACAGGTTTATGGAGAAGAAGACAGTCCTTGTGAGGTTTCTATTAGGAAAATCAAGTGATAACAGGTCTTTAATCATATCTGGAAAACAAGACAGGACAAGTGGCCCTGGGAATTATATTTAAATTAACTGTATCACTTTATAGGTTTTTCTTTCATGGAGTCCAGTGGCCCCAACACTATTAAGCATGTGGGCAACTTCTAGAATGCTTATGTCATTCATATGTTGTTGTTTGGGGTCCCTGGTGGCTGAGATGGTAAGGAATCTGCCTGCAATGCAAACAACCAGGGTTTGATCCCTGGGTCAGGAAGATCCCCTGGAAAGGAAATGGCAACCCACTCCAGTATTCTTGCCTGGGAAGTTCCATGGACAGAGGAGCCTGGCGAGCTGAAGTCATGTGCGACTCTTTTGCGACCCCATGGACTGTAGTCCACCAGGCTCCTCTGTCCATGGGATTTCCCAGGCAAGAATACTGGAGTGGATTGCCACTTCCTTCTCCAGGGGATCTTCCCAACTCAAGGATCAAACCTGCGTCTCCCGCATTAGCCGGCGAATTCTTTACCACTGAGCCACCGGGGAAGCCCACATGTCATTCATACACCAGTCTCCAAAATTCCTGGAATGCCATGTTTCCATGGTTGACTTTTAGCTGGATCAATTCTTTGCAAAATTGGGCCATACATGTATGGTGAATACTTGATGTTTCAAACACATTCAGAGAATAATACTAAAAAAAAAAAGCCCATAGAAACTCGAAACAAATAGCTATGTAATTCGAATTGTGACTCCACCAAATTTAGATGAGTTGAGCAATGGGAATTAATGAAGTAACTATGTGCCATCTTCTTAATCCTCATATACTAGTACTACTAGTAGTACTACCAACGCTGTTATCACCTAACGTTTACTGAACACTTACTGACTGTGTGCCAGGCACATGTCTAAGAGCCCTAAAATGCCATGTCACTTAATCCTCACAACTTCATGAAGGAGGCAAATTTATCTCCCCATTTTACAGATGAGATATCTAAAGCATAGGCTGCACAAGGATACAATATTGATAGAGCCCAGGAGCCCAGACTCACTCTCAGGCAGGCAGATGCCAAGGCTCTGCTGTCTTAACCTTCATGATTTAACTGCTTCACATACAGTTTGAATCTAAATATCTGGACTTACTGGAACAAATCAATAGCATTCTTGTTTTCTCACTTCAGTCCTAGATTCAGTGAATTTAAATGTTTTCTTAAGAAATTACAAATTTTCAGGTGGGAGATGAGAGAAATAGGTGAGTGAGGTTGAGAGGTACAAACTTCCAGTTACAAAATAAATGAGTCGTGTCTAAAATGTACACTCTGGGGAATATAGTTGACAATTATATAATACCTTTTTTTAAAATTGGAGGATAATTGCTTTATAATGTTGTGTTGGTTTCTGCTGTCCAACAATGTGAATTAGCCATAAGTATACAAATATCCCCTCCCTCCTGAGTCTCCCTCCTAACTCCTCCATCCCACCCCTCTAGGTGATCACAGAACACCGAGCTGAGCTCCCTGTGATACCCAGCAGCGCCTCACTAGCTATCTGTTTTACACATGGTAGTGTATATATATCAGTATTACTCTCTAAATTCATCCCCTCCCTCCTTCCCCAACTATGTCCAGCAAGTCTGTTCTCTATGTTTGCATCTCTATTTCTGGCCTGCAAATAGCTTCATCAGCACCATTTTTCTAGATGTGCTAATATATGGTATTGGTCTTTCTCTTTCTGACTTACTTCTAAACTCTAGGTTTGTCCACCTCACAAGAACTGACTCAAATGCATTTCTTTTTATGGCTAAGTAATATTCTATTGTATATATGTACCACTAACTTCTTTATCCATCCATCTGTTGATGGACATCTAGGTTGCTTCCATGTCCTGGCTATTGTAAATAGTGCTGCAGTGAACATTGGGATACATGTGTCTTTTCAAATTATGGTTTTCTCAGGGTATATGCCCAGTAGTTGGATTGCTGAGTCTTTTTTTTAAATTTTCATTTATTTTTATTAGTTGGAGGCTAATTACTTTACAATATTGTAGTGGTTTTTGCCATACATTGACATGAATCAGCCATGGATTTACATGTGTTCCCCATCCTCATCCCCTCTCCCGCACTGCTGAGTCTTATGGTAACTTTATTCCTGGTTTTCTTTTAAGGAATCGCCATACTGTTTTCCATAGTGGCTGTATTAACAACTTATTAATACATTCCCACCAAAAGTGCAAGAGGGTTCCCTTTCCTTCCCACCCTCTCCAACATTTATTGCTTATAAATTTTTTGATGATGGCAATTCTGACTGGTGTGAGGTGATATACTTCATTGTAGTTTTGATTTGCATTTGTCTAATAATGAGTGATGTTGAGCGTCTTTTCATGCTGTTTGTTGGCCATCTGTATGTCTTCTTTGGAGAAATGTCTGTTTAGATCTTCTGCCAATTTTTTTATTGGGTTATTTGTTTTTCTGATATTGAGCTGCATGAGCTGGTTGTGTATTTTGGGGATTAATCCTTTGCCTGTTGTTTCATTTGCTATTGTTTTCTCCCATTCTGAGGGTTGTCTTTTCATGTTGTTTATAGTTTCCTTTGCTGTGCAAAAACTTAAGTAGGTCCAATTTGTTTATTTTTGTTTTTATTTTCATTACTTTCAGAGGAAGGTCAAAGAGGACCTTTCTGTGAGATCTGTGCCAAAGAGTGTTCCGCCTATGTTTCCCTCTAAGAACTTTATAGTTTCTGGCCTTACATTTAGGTCTTTAATCCATTTTGAATTTATTTTTGTATATGGTGTTAGGAAGTATTCTAATTTTATTCTTTTACATGCAGCTGTCCAGTTTTCCCAGCACCACTTGTTGAAGAGGCTGTCTTTTCTCCACTGTATATTCTTGCATCCTTTGTCAAAGATAAGGTGCCCAAAGGTACTTGAGCTTACCTCTGTGCGTTCTATCTTGTTCCATTGATATATACTTTTGTTTTTGTACCAGTACCATACTGTCTTGATTACTATGGCTTTATAGTATAGACTGAAATCAGGAAGGTTGATTCCTCCGGCTTTGTTTTTCTTTCTCAAGATTGCTTTAGTTATCAGGGGTCTTTTGTGTTTCTATGCAAAGAAAATTATATAATATTAATCTTTGTATGTTGACGGACGGTAACTAGACTTATCATGGTGGTCATTTTGAGATATATAGAAATATCAGCTCACTATGTTGTGCACCAGGAACTAACATAGTGTCATAGGTCAATTATATTTCAAAAATAAAGCAACTCGTAGAAAAAAAAGTCAAATTTGTGGTTATCAGAGGAAGGGGTTGAGGAAAGGTGGTCAAAAGGCAGAAACTCCCAGTTATAAGGTAAATAAGTCCTAAGGATATAATGTGAAACATGATAAATATAGTTAACACTGCTGTATGTTATATATGTGAAAGTTTCTAAGAAAAATCCCAAGTGCTCTTATCACAAGGAAAAAGTATTTTTTCTGTTTCTCTAATATTGTATCCATATGGGATGATAGACTTTCACTAAACTTAATGTGGTAATAATCATTTTATGATGGAAGTTAGACTATTATGCAGCACATCTTAAAGTCATACAATGCTGTATGTCAACTATATTTCAGTAAAACTGAAAGAAAGAAAAGAAATTAAAATTTTTGGAGCAACAGAATGATAGGAGGTTGAGTCACTCAGTGCCCTATAATTCTTAATGTGAAGAAACAGCTGTAAACCTCTCCTTCATAAGCTTATCATTTATCTGCTTTAAACAAACAATCCCCATACTCTGCTTCAAGTTCTTCTGACTTCTCCATGTTCTGGAAATGGCTAAAGGCACAAGCAGGAAGCCACTCACTTTCAGTCAGCTGCAATCATGTCATGCAGTAAGTTCACCAGAGATTCCTGATGAAAGATGCAAGAGAAGCTGGAATCACAGATGCATGAAACAGTCTTTCCTTGATATGAATCCAAGGAAGACACCTTCACTTAGCTCTCCTCCAAGTGTCCTGCATACAGCAAATGAACTCACTTTTTCTATGTTTACTTCATGTTCCTTCCTGGCAAACACACCTAATAAGTTCATGTGTGCTAGCTAATTGGCTGTAATTTTTCCTGTCATTTGTTTGAGCTTAATGAGCAGATGGATCACACACCAGGGTCAGCAATGTTTGAAACCACCAAACCAGCCACTCCTGGTGCTAATAGGAGCATTTCTGCAAGGAATTCCATTTCCTTTCGAGTGTTTTATAGAGACAGGAGCTTTCTCTTTGTGAGAAAAATTGTTCACTGGTTCTCCATCCAGACAGTCAACAATCTTTTCACTTTTTAAAAATTTCTTTCAGCCTCATTGTTATTGACTTTGAAGTACTTGAGCTTATTCCAGCCTTAGACATTGCTTTTATTTTTGTGTACTTCTGTCATGATCTTCAGTGTGGATTATTCCCTTATTCCTGCTGCTCAGGAAATACTGCATATTCTCTTGATTCTTTCAAAATATTTGATTATCTCAAGCTTCTCTTCAGTGTTTAAGCTGTCCTTTTGCATGCACTATTTGACATTTTTGAATCAAGATGCTTAAATATTCTTGGGATATTAAATGAGTATTTTTCTATAGAAAAATGCATAAGTGCAAAAGAATAACAAAACACAATCTTGCAGGATATCACTCAGTGAACCAAGGTAGCTGGTAATGTTTGAGGTCTGTGTGTGTTATATTTTGTGTTATATTCCTATAGGGCTTGGTTAGCTGGTTACAGTTTAATGTGTTCACCTGGTGTTTCTGACTGAGTAAATCATTGAATAAGTTAGTACAAAATTTGCATCATGCTTGAATTGTTACTTACATTTCAGTTGCATTGGAATGATGCTGGTTTTCAAAATAAGCATTTTAGCATAATTGACTGTGTCATCAACTTTCAAATAGCCAAGAACACATTAATAATTAACATATGTAAGAATTCAACAAATCCCTGTCCTCATGGAGCTTGCATTTTAGTGAAATTCAAATTTTGACACCATTTAAGCCCAGTTTCAAATTATGAGATCTAAGATAATCTAAAAATACATTTTATATGCAAATAAGCTACTTAAAACTCATTTAAAGTCAGTTGTTGCATATTGAATTTTTAAATAAATGCTATATTTTAAAAGACAATCTAAAGTCTTAAAAATCAAAATGCAAGCAAGTTGTTTCTTAGAAATTCAAGACCAAAAGCAACAGACAAGCCTTAAAATGTTGTATGTATCACAGGAGTAGCATATTACATATTAATGTGCCTGTATTCTTCTATTTGTATAAATGCAAGGGCATATGGAGTGATTTTTCACTTAATGCTAAGAAAGGTTGTTCCTGGATGTCAGGACACTACTTTTTTCTTTGCATAAACTGATATTGTTTGCTTCCTTTATAATAATCTTATAAAACTAAAAAGTGATTTTATGTTAATTTGAAAATTTTTAAATGCAAAGATATCAGAGAAGAAATATCCATGAACCCAACAACCAAAATTATCAAATATCAACACTGTCATATTTTTGGATCTTTTTAAAATAAAAAAAGATTCCACAAAAAATTAAAGATCACCATGGACTACTCTCTAGTGCCATTCCTCACCCATCTACTCCCTCTATAAAATTGTGTTTCTTTCCTGTCCATATAGAATAATTTAAAAAACTCCAATTAAAAATGTTAAGCTAGACTAGAATTGTATCTTATGAGTTTTTCAGCTTTACGCTTAATTTTTTTCTGATGAATAATTTTAAACATATTCCAAAATAGAGAAAATAATATATGATTACCCCCCTATACACCCATTACCTAGATTCAACATTCATCAAGGTTTTGCCACATGGAATTTTTGAAATCAAAAGCGGAAAACTGTAACCTACTGTTCATCCTACAGTTTGTTCAGTCAATAAACAACCACCTACTAAGGAAGACAGGGAGAACTGAGATTAGTTATGTTCTCACTATGTGCCACGAACTGGGTCTTGTCTACACTGACCCACTGAGGAGTCAAAACTATGCCACCCAAAGAGTATCATTAGCATTCTTCAGAGTGGAAAATGAGGCTTGGAAAGATGAAAGTTCTTCCACAGGCCCAGCTGCTTGCTCTTCTTTCTAGACCGTACATCCCTCCTCCCCCACCAATTTCAGTATGTGTGATAGTCACTAGAGGTTATTCTGTTGAAAAATACAAAATGAGAATGTCTCACTTTGTAGCTGTGTGAATTGATCCCTCAATTCTCTGGGCTGGAGGAGGGTCCAGCGTTGTCATGGAAGTTTTAAGTCAGCAACTTTTTGTTATTATTTAACTTATAAAATAACCTGTTATAACTTTCACTTTAAGATATTTTCCTCTAACTACTTAGATAAAAGAGAGGAATGTTTTCTCTTTTCCTTTAAAAAAAAGTCTCAAAAAAAAAAAAAAGTCTCATTAATGATTCAATACACTTTTGTAAATTCTTACTTATTCTCTATAGCTAATAATCCCAGCTGACCAACACCCATAATTACAGAAACCAATTTCAATTGCAGTTTGTGGGCTTGCAAATGTATCACAGACATTTTCCAAAGCAGTTTTGAAACTTCTTGCCTGTCATATCACTTATGTGTTGTTATGCTCATATGCTGCAGCAAATGCTTCATAACCATTCTTGATCTTTCCTGGGGACTGTTGAGAATAAGCAGACAGGAATGTTCCAGTGTATCAACCCTATTAGTCAGTCTTGTGATAAGAAGCATGGGATTTGGGTTTCCCCTGACACATATTTATTTAATAGCATAGACTGTCACCATTTAGAAGCCCAGGATGCACAATGATTCAGCTATTTTGAGAAACTGATGAGATTAAAGAAACTCAATTATCAAATGTCTCCCAGCTTATATGTGTAAAATTTTAGTAGAACAGATAACATCTTATTCTAGATTTCACTTAATATTTGTATCCCAAACTCTTCAAAAGACAAACCCAGTCTTCCAGAGAAGGAAAGAACCTTAAAGATCATGTGGGATCAGACAGACCTCTTCATTTGGCAAATGTGTAAAGAGATCCAATATTTATTTTGCTTATATTTTGTTTCAGGTAGTTCTTGTTTGGTTTTCAGTGGTCACAAAGAACAGTGCCAGGTTCCTGTATTGTCACACCAGGGAGTTGTTTGTGCAACAGTCCCTGGTATTAAAAATAACAGAAAAGAAAATAGCCACCAAACTTTAGCATGAACAGAGAAAATTTTTTAAGGCTGCCATAAAACTCAAGTGCAACGTGCAAGCTTGCAAACTGAAAATAGCTAACCACAAGAGTTGGAGTAAAAAGTCAGGAAGGAAGGTTGTCACATTCTAGAAGTTCAGTAAATCAAATTAGGTTATATTCTGCTTTCCCACTTATTTACATATAGAACTTTTTCACTTTTTGCAAAATGTTTCCTGACTAAAACAAAAATTTTTCGTGTGTGTGCCATAGCCATATTACTGTTTTGATTCTGTGCCTTTAATCTTTTCTTAAAATACAGACCCTCAAAATACATATCTCTGTAACCGACCTTGGTGAGGAGGTAGTTTCGTGGTTTTCAAATGTCTTTCTCTTTCTTTCCTTCCCCTCCCCTCGCCCAGGGGGATTCCCCAAATAGAGTAAACAGGTCAGCGTGACCTTGGATGAGGCCGCTTTCTGGGTCCCGAACTCAACGGGGAAACCCTGCCCCTACTCAGACCTTTTGCCCAGGGAAACTTCTCGCCTCTGCCCGACTTCCCCAAGGCCAACCGAGGGCTGTCAGGGCCCCCTGAAGCAGCTTTTCTCCCTCTAAAATCCGACCATTTGGGGGTCTTCAAGGTGCTGCCCGGGGCAAGAGTGGGTCCAACAGCAGATGTGGGAGGAAGACTCACCTCTGTGGGCGGAGGACCCGAGCGCCGAGGGCCGGTGCGCCGACCCCAGCTGGCCAGCCTCCCGCGGCACCCGCGCGGACCCCCGGGCTCGCCGCTGGCCGGAGCGGGGCCGGAGCGGGGCCGGAGCGGGAGGCAGGCGGCAGCGCCGCGCAATCAGGGGTACAGGCAGCGAAGCTTGGGCGCTGCTGGGGGTCTGCAGGTCGCGACCCCCTCCCAGGAGCGGGGCCAGGACAGACACCGCACCCGGCAAGCAGCCCCGGCGCCGCAAGGTGTGAGGGTGCAGACGGCGGCGGGAGGGTGGCGGCCGAGGCGCCCCGGCTCCCTCCTTACCTGGCCTTTCCCGGCCTCACGCAGAGCTCCGGCCTCGCGCCCGCAGAAGTTTCCCAGCCGAGCGCATCGGGCCCCGCCGACCGGCGCGAAGTCCCTGGTGCCCGGCTCACGCGCTCCTGGCCACCCCCCGCGCCGGTGCCCGCCCTGCGCCCGGGCGCTCAGTGACCGCAGCCCGGTTCCGGAGCGGCGCGGTGGCGCAGGCGGGGGCCGGGCACGGGCGCGCGCCCCGGGGACCGCGGGGAGGGCGGGGTGGCGGCGGCAGGAACGGCGCGGGGCCCGGGTAGCCCCAGCCTCCAGGGAGTCGTCGGACTGCTGATCAACCTAGCGATTGCGCGGCGGAGTAAAGTTTGCAAAGATGGGTCTCAAGTGAACGCAGCTTACAGCTGAAAAACAGACCTCGTGCCCGCTATATGCCAGGCAGAGGACCATGGGGTTCACGCCTCGGATGGGAAGCAAGTGTACTTCTGCCCTCTCGCTACCCCACCCCCATTGTAAACAAAATGAGATGGGAATCTTGGGTAAAGAGGGCAGAGAACAGTTAATATCTTGATTCAAATCAATGAATGTCTCCAAAAATCAAATGGATGAAGAGCATGGACAATCATAGAAGGAAAAAAATTTAAATACGGATGATCCCCCCCAAAAAAGTTCAAGTTAGTAATGAGCCCTAATGCATACAACTTAAGGCAGAAATCAAATGCATTTTTTCCCTCCCGTGAAGTTAGTGAAGTTTTCTTTGGTTTTGGTGCTCAAACCCTGGTGGTTGGTGAGGGAACACTGAAACAACCTACTTGAGGATTTGCATCTCCTCCCTTCTCTCAGCACCCTCACTCCTGTTCTATAACTGTTCTGGTGACAGTGATTCCAGGAACATTTACTGAGTAATCTGGCTCTTTTGGTCCCTAGAATAACCATTAAAGTAATATAAATGGTAAAAATTAACCTCTTTTAATGGATACTGGGACTGAGGGGCAAAAAGTCCCCATATTCCTATACCCTGTATGGGGCTAGAAACCATACATCTTCCAGGCCTTTGCTTCATTCTAGGGATTTACTCAGAAATGTGGGAAATTCAGTTTAAATTGGATATGGCTGGGGAAGTAAGAAGGTCTTGAGGTTTGACATCAGATGTATTTGAAACTGCTAAGTGGTGTTTCAGGCGGTTCCAGGGAGCTGCAGTCCTTTATGTCTCAGCACAAAAAGAATTCATCAATAGGCAAAGTGATAGATAAGAGGTGATAGGATGCTTGTGAGGCTTATCAGTGGGCAGGTGAGAGGGTGCCACACTGAGAAATTAGTGGGCTCCAGTTTTATAATCAGGAAAAATAGATAAGGGGAAAGACAACCTTCTCCCTTGTTCTTAAGTAGGCATCATGCTTGCATCATTAGCTACTCCCCCAGGTTGGGCAAGGGAGTCTTTTTGTCCTTATATGGTCAAGCTAGGACTGTCATGGCAGTAATGGAAAAATTATTTCAAGTCTCAGTACAATGGGCGTCTTTCACTTTGAAATGTCACCTTTCCATAAAGTGTTGTCTTTATATGTGCAGAAAGCATGTTCTATGGATCATCTACTTACTGAGCTCACTGGGCCAGATTTGGGTCTCTGCCACCATTGGTTTTTCATTATGTCTCATGCTTCTGTTCCCTGGTTTTGTTGCTAAGCAAGCCTGCTTGGTTTTGTGGTTAAGTCATCCTACTTCCTTGAGTAATCATTACTACAGGGGTCTCCCATATTTATTTCTACTTACAATCCTCTAGTGTGGTTAACTATTTAATCACCTACTTTGTTTACTCTGTCCCTATCATATTCTGGGTTTAGATTTTACTTCTTATTTAGTATTATATGTTACATTTTTTAAGGATTATATTCATGGTCATTTTAAACTTCAAAATTCCAAAGCAGTAAAAGATATGGTTGTTCAATAGATTGTAAGGTGGCTTCATGAATTCCTGTTGACTCCTGGCGTTCACACCTTTTGGGATCCCCCTCCCTGTGAGTGCCTCTGGGACCTGTGACTTGCTTGTAAAATGATAAATATAGCACAGGTGGTGGATGTCACTCTTGTGACTACATTACATTACAAAAGACTTGGTCTTGGTAGCCAACTCTCTCTAGAGACCATCTGATCTGGCTTGATCCCAGCCATGCTGGGAAAGTCCACTAGCCAAGGAATTGTAGGTGACCTCTAGGAGCAGCCTCTAGCCTCCAGCCAGAAAGAAGCCAGGGCCCTGGGGTACTACAAACACAGGGAAATGAATTCTGGCAGACATCTAAGTGACCTTAGAAATGTTCTTCCCCACTCAATCCTCCTGATGAGAATGCAGACCAAAGGACACCTTAATTTTGAGCTTGTAAAACCCAAAACCCTAAGCAGAGGACCCAGTTAAGTCTTGTCTGGACTCCTGACCCACCAAAAATGTGAGATAATAATTGTGAGTTATTTCAAGTCATTAAGTTTTTAGTAACTAATATAGCTTGTTTGTGTGGTTCAGTTATTTAACATATTAGTGATAAAGTATAGTTTCTTCTTTGATAAACTTTGTGTTAAATATTGCTGTCCTGTTGCATTCTAATTTTTTTCTTTCTTACTCCTTTACATATATGTCTCTATCTTGATTTTCATTGCAAAGTCATGAGACAAAAACTCTAATGAACTTCAAAGAGGTATCATATCACACCAGTTAGAATGGCTAATTATCAAAAAATCTACCAATAATAAAGATGCTTTTTTATTGCTGGAGAAGATGTGGAGAAAAGGAAACCATCTTGCACTGTGGTGGGACTGTAAATCGATATAGCCGCTATGAAGATTCCTTAAAAAACTAGGAATATAAACTACCATATGACCCAGCAATCCCACTACTCAGCATATACCTGAGAAAATCACAATTCAAAAAGACACATCTTCACTGCAGCACTTTTTACAATAGCCAGGACATGGAAGCAATGTAGATGTCCATCAACAGATGAATGGATAAAGAAGTTGCGGTGCACAGTCGCTCAGTCGTGTCCAACTCTTTGCAAGCCTGTGGACTGTAGCCCACCAGGCTCCTCTGTCCATGGGATTTTCCCAGCAAGAATACTGGAGTGGGTTATCATTTCCTACTCCAGGAGATCGTCCCCACCCGGAGATTGAACCTGCGTCTCTTGCATCTCCTGTATTGGGAGGCAGGTTCTCTACCGCTAGTGCCACCTGGGAAATGTATACATGTGTATGTGTACATATATACAATGGAATATTTCTCAGCCATAAAAAGGAATGGATTTGAGGCAATTGTATTAAGGTGATTTAACCTAGAGCCTATTGCACAGAGTGAAGTAAGTCATAGAGAAACAAATATCATATATTAATACAACTACATGGAATCTAAAAAAATGGTACTGATGAACCTGTCTGCACGGAAGGAATGGAGATGCAGACATTGAGAACAGACTTATGGACACAGCAGGGAAAGGAGAGGATGAGATGAACTGAGAAAGCAGCACTGACATATATACACTATCATGTATAAAGTAGATAGCTGGTGGGAAGCTGTTATATAGCACAGGGAGCCTAGCCTGGTACGCTGTGATGACCCAGAGAGGTGGGGTGAGGGGGTGGGAGGGAGGCTCATGAGGGAGGGGATATATGTATATGCATATATATATATATGTATGTATGTATTTAGAGAGAGAGAGAGAGAGCTATGACTGGCTCGTATTGTTGTACAGCAGAAGCCAACACAATATTGTAAAGCAATTATCCTCCAATTAAAAAAAATGCAATTCAAGGGAAAAAAAAAGAAGTGGTGCCCCATGCATCAGCCCTAGGTCTAGGGCTCTCTGGGACTTCCACCTGCATTTCTGCTTCAAAGATTGTGTGTCTAAGGTTCACAGCCTTGTTAGTCTCTACTAAACCTCTAGGGCAGGACAAATACAGTCAACTCAGCTTGTACAACTGAAGTTGCAACTGCAATGTGAAGAATACTTATGTAAAGAGCTGGAAACAGTTAAGTACTAAACCAGGTTTCATTTAATTGAGTGTACTTGCTTGCTAATTAGACCAACTTCCATATATGAATTTAGGTGGGCTTACTCACCAACCCCCTCCTTCTTCCTTCCTCCCTTCCTCCCTCCCTCCCTGTTTCTTCCCATTTTCTTCTTTCTTTCTTCCATGCTTCTTTCATTTGTTAATCTCTGTATAATTCTCCATAACTCTGTTTCTCTGTATCCCCCATTTTTATTTTATTTATAGTTGCTGTACAATATTGTATGAATTACAAGTGTACAATATAGTGATTAACAATTTTGAAGGTTATACTCCATTCATAGTTATTGTAAAATATTGGCTATGTGCCCTGTGTTGTACAATATGTCCTTGTGTTCTTATTTTATACCTAACTGTTTGTACCTCTTAATTCCCTAACCCCCTATATTGCCCCCTCCCCATTGGTAACCACTAGTTTGTGCTCTATATCTGTGAGTCTGCTTATATTTTGTTATATTCACTAATTTGCTTTATATTTTTAGATTTCACATTTAGTAATATCATGCAATAGTTGTCTTTCTCTATCTGATTTATTTCACTTAGCATAAGCTGTCTAAGTCCATCCATAGGACTTAGTTGCTGCAGATGGCAATGTTTCATTTTTTTTAAATGACTAACTAGTGTTCAATTGTATATCTATATACACCATATCTTCTTTATCCATTCATTTGTTGATGGACACTTGGGTTGCTTCCATACCTTGGTAGTTTTAAATAATGCTGCTGTGAACATTGGGGTGAATGTATCTTTTTGAATTAGTGTTTTTGTTTTTCAGATAAATACCCAGGAGTGGAATTGCTAGGTCATATGATAGTTATATTTTTAGTTTTTTGAGAAATCTCCATATTATTTTGCATAGTGGCTGCACCAATTTACATTCCCACAAACAGTGTAGGTGGGTTCCCTTGTCTCCACATCCTTGCCAACATCTGTTGTGTTCTTTTTGACAAAAGTGATTCTCACAGGTGTGAGGTAATATCCCATTGTAGTTTTTTAAAAAAAATTTATTTGGCTGCACCAGGTCTTAGTTAGGGAACGTAGGATCTTTGATCTTTAGCTGTGGCATGCAAACTTTTAGTTGTGGCATGTGGGATCTAGTTCCCTGACCAGGGCTCAAACTTGGGCACCCTGTCTCAGGAGCACAGAATCTTAGCCACTGGACCACCAAGAAAGTCCCTCATTGTGGTTTTGATGTGCATTTCTCTGATGATTACTTAAAAGCTTTTGCACAGCAAAGTAGACCATTGAGGAAATGAAAAGACAACCTACTGAATGGGAGAAAATATTTGCAAATGATATGATTGATAATGAGTTAATATCCAACATATGTAAACAACTCATGCATCTCAACATCAAAAAAAACAACCCAATTAACAAATGGAGCAGATGAACTGAATAGACATTTTTCCAAAGAGGAAATGCACATGGCCACCAATAGGCACATGAAAAAATGCTCTTGTTTTCTTTTTTTTTATTAAGATAAACTTTTATTATATGAGTAATACATTAATATGTCATTTACTAATGTATTCAATATATTGCATGACATCAAATTTCTTTCATCAGCTATCTTTTTCAGACCAGAAAATAACTTGGAGCTCATTTCTTTTTTCATATACATTCATTTATGTTTTTCATATATGGTTATATATATGATATATATAATTACTCTTAAAGTACTGCATGCTGTCATCCTATTATTAGTATATAACAATGTATTCATCTGTTTAACTATTTAGATTGTTTCTGATGTTCTGATGTAAGCAAATGCAAAAAGCATGATTCTGTCAGCACATGTGTAATGAACTTCCTAAGGCAGATTAGATACCAGAAGTGAAACTCTTGAGTGTGTCCATTTTATTTTTATTTTTTATTCTGTGTATTGAGTTGTAATTGACACACAACATTATATTAATTTCAGGTACAACTTAGTGATTTAATATCTGTATGCATTGTGAAATGATCACCCTGATAAGGCTAGTTAACATCTGTCACCATACAGAGTTACAAAATTTTGTTTCCTTGTAATGAAGAAAGTGAAAGTGAAAGTCACTCAGTCGTGTCCAACTCTTTGCAACCCCATGGACTGTCCATGAAATTCTTCTGGCTAAAATACTGGAGTGGGTAGCCTTTCCCTTCTCCAGGGGATCTTCCCAAGTAATGAGTTAAGATCTACTCTCTTAACAACTTTAAAATACGGAGTACAGTATTATTAACCAGTATTATTCATGGAATGTTAGGTCCATGAATCAAGGCAAATTGGAAGTGGTCAGACAGGAGATAGCAAGAGTGAACATCAACGTTTTAGGAATCAGTGAACTAAAATGGACTGGAATGGGTGAATTTAACTTACATGACCATTATATCTACTACTGTGGGCAAAAATTCCTTAGAAGAAATGGAGTAGCCATCATGGTCAACAAAAGAGTCCAAAATGCAGTGGTACTTGGATGCAATCTCAAAAATAACAGAATGATCTCTGTTGATTCCAAGAAAAACCACTCAATATCACAGTAATCCAAATCTATGCCCCGACCAGTAATGCTGAGAAAGCTGAACAGTTCTGTGAAGTTCTACAAAGCCTTCTAGAACTAACACCCAAAAAAGATGTCCTTTTCATTATAGGGGACTGGAATGCAAAAATAGGAAGTCAAGAGATACCTAGAGTAACAGGCAAATTTGGCCTTGGAGTACAAAATGAAGCAGGTCAAAAGCTGACAGAATTTTCCCAAGAGAATGCACTGGTCACAGCAAACACCCTCTTCCAACAACACAAGAGAAGACTCTACACATGGACATCACCAGATGGTCAACACCGAAATCAGATTGATTATAATCTTTGCAGCCAAAGATGGAGACGCTCTATACAGCCAGCAAAAACAAGACCAGGAGCTGACTGTGGCTCAGATTATGAACTCCTTATTGCCAATTCAGACTTAAATTGAAGAAAGTAGGGAAAGCCACTGGACCATTCAGGTATGACCTAAATCAAATCCCTTATGATTATACAGTGGAAGTGACGAATAGATTCAAGGCATTAGATATGATAGACAGAGTGCTGAAGAACTATGAATGGAGGTTCATGACATTGTACAGGAGGCAGTGATCAAGACCATCCCCAAGAAAAAGAAATGCAAAAAAGCAAAATGGTTGTCTGATGAGGCCTTATAAATAACTGAGAAAAGAAAAGACGCAAAAGGCAAAGGAGAAAAGGAAAGATATTCCTATTTGAGTGCAGAGGTCCAAAGAATAGCAAGGAGAGATAAGAAAGCTTTTCTCAGTGATCAGTGCAAAGAAATAGAGGAAAACAATAGAATGGGAAAGACTAGAGATTTCTTCAAAGAAATTAGAGATACCAAGGGAACATCTCATGCAAAGATGGGCACAGTAAAGGACAGAAATGGTATGGACCTAACAGAAGCAGAAGATATTAAGAAGAGGTAGCAAGAATACACAGAAGAACTATATGAAAAAGATCTTCATGACCCATATGACCACGATGGTGTGATCACTCACCTAGAGCCAGGCATCCTGGAATGTGAAGTCAAGTGGGCCTTAGGAAGCATCACTATGAACAAAGCTAGTAGAGGTGATGGAATTCCAGTTGGGCTATTTCAAATTGTACAAGATGATGCTGTGAAAGTGCTGCACTCAATATGCCAGCAAATTTGGAAAACTCAGCAGTGGCCACAGGACTGGAAAAGGTCAGTTTTCATTTCAATCCCAAAGGCAATGCCAAAGAATGCTCAAACTACCACACATTTGCACTCATCTCACATGCTAGCAAAGTAATGCTCAAAATTCTCCAAGCCAGGCTTCAACAGTAGGTGAAAAGGGAACTTCCAGATGTACAAGCTGGATTTGTAAAAGGCACAGGAAGCAGAGATCAAATTGCCAACATTTGTTGGATCATTGAAAAAGCCAGAGAGTTTCAGAAAAACATCTACTTCTGCTTTATTGACTATGCCAAAGCCTTTGACTGTGTGGATCACAACATACTGTAGAAAATTCTTAAAGAGATGGGACCTGACCACCTGACCTGTCTCCCGAGAAATGTGTATGCAGGTCAAGAAGCAACAGTTATAACTGGACATGGAACAACATACTGGTTCCAAATAGGGAAAGGAATATGTCATGGCTGTATATTGTCACCCTGCTTATTTAGCTGATATGTGAAATGCCAGGCTGGACGAAGCACAAGCTGTATCAAGATTGCCAGGGGAAATATCAGTAACCTCAGATATGCAGATGATACCACCCTTATGGCAGAAAGCAAAGAAGAACTAAAGAGCCTCTTGATGAAAGTGAAAAAGGAGAGTGAAAAAGTTGACTTAAAACTCAACATTCAGGAAACTAAGATCATGGCATCTGGTCCCATCACTTCATGTCAAATAGGTGGGGAAACAGTGAGACACTTTATTTGGGGAGCTCCAAAATCACTGCAGATGGTGACTGCAGTCATGAAATTAAAAGACGCTTGCTTCTTGGAAGAAAAGTTGTGACCAACCTAGACAGCATATTAAAAAGCAGAGACATTACTTTGCCAACAAAGGTCCATCTAATCAAAGCTATGGTTTTTCCAGTTGTCACATATGGATGTGAGAGTTGGACTATAAAGAAAGCTGAGTGCCGAAGAATTGATGTTTTTGAACTGTGGTGTTGGAGAAGACTCTTGAGAGTCCCTTAGACAGCAAGGAGATCCAGCCAGTCCATCTAAAGGAAATCAGTCCTGAATATTCATTGGAAGGACTGATGTAGAAGCTGAAACTCCAATACTTTGGCCACCTAATGCGAAGAACTGACTCATTTGCAAAGACCCTGGTGCTGTAAAGATTGAAGGCAGGAGGAGGAGGGGACGACAGAGGATGAGATGGTTGGATGGCATCACTGACTCTATGGACATGAGTGAGTGAGTGAGTGAGTGAATGAAGTCGCTCAGTCATGTCCAACTCTTTGCGACCCCGTGGACTGTAGCCCACCAGACTCCTCTGTCCATGGGATTCTCCAGGCAAGACTACTGGAGTGGGTTGCTATTTCCTTGAGTTTGAGTCAATTCCAGGAGTTGGTGATGGACAGGGAGGCCTGGCGTGCTGCAGTCCATGGGGCAGCAAAGAGTCGGACGTGACTGAGTGACTGAACTGAGCTGAACTGATTACTAACCATGGTTGACATGCTGAACATTACTGTGTGTGTCCATTTTAATTTTGTTAACTGTTGACTAATTGTTCTCCAACGTGTCTGTGCAGCTCACATTCCTACCAGCTGTTCTAGGGCTTTCTCCACAGGTCCCACTGACACTTGATGTCACCCGACTTTAACAGAGCTCTAGCTCTATTTCTTTTCTCCTTTTTCTCATCTGGTTCTTCCTCCTCTTTTCTCTTCCCTCCCTTTCTCATTTTCCCTAGCTCTCATTCTCTCTCTCCCTGTTTCTTTTGCTCTTTTGTTTCCTCATCCTCTTTTACTTTTTTTATTCATAATTTTGAAAATTTATCTTAATTTATTTTTAATAAAATAAATTACTGTTTTATTACTTAATGAAGATCATGAAAATATCTGCCAGCAAATGAACGTTTATAAAGTCACTGTCACTAAGAGAAAACAAGAGAAGGATGATATACTGGAGAAGAGGAGAGATTTCAAAGCCAATGAATTGCCTCTCTGCAATGCATATGGCAGACTACAGAAGGCATTGCTTGGTGCAGAACATGCCTTTTCTCTAATGAGTTTCATTGCAGTGAGCTGTTACCTACTTTTATAAGTATGTAAAATGTTTTAGATAAAATATACATATTCGATTCCATGTCTAGCAAATCATAGATCTTAAATAAATGTGTGTTGAAATGAAAAAAAAAATAAAGTCGTTGTCAAAGGCTACAGTGTTTTCTACGTCATACTTTTAAAAACCAAGGTAAAATACCCATAACATGAAGTTAACTATTGTCAAGCGTACAGTTTAGTGGCATTTAATACATTGACAGTGTTATACAGCCACCATCTCTATCAAATTCTAAGATATTTTCATACCCCTAAAGATATGGGTATGGGTCCCCATACTCATAAAACAGTCACTCGCCAATTCTCCCATCTCTTAGCTCCCAGTCACCACCAATCTGATTTCTTCAGTGTGGATTTACCTGTGATGGATATTGCATGTAAATGGATTCATACAGTATGTGACCTGGCATATCTGCTTTCTTTCATTTTGCATGTCTTTGAGGTTAATCCATGGTATAGCATATGTCAGTACTTCATTCATTTTTATGGCTGAATAATGCTCCATTGAATGGTTATGCCACAAATTGTTTATCAATTTACCAGTTGATGAAGATTAGATAATTTCTACCCCTTGATTAATGTGAATAGTGCCACAATGAACATTTGTGCCTAAGTTTTTGTTTGAATATCTGTTTCAATTCTTTTAGGTCTACACCTAGGAGAAGAATTGCTGGGTCATATGGTAGTTCTATGTTTAACTTTTTGAGAAACTGCCAACCTGCTTTCCATAGCAGCTGTACCATTTTACATTTCTACAAGCGAAGTACAAGGGTTCCTATTTCTCTACATTCCTGACAACACTAATTATTTCTTGTTTTTCATATTTAAAAAAATTACAACTATCCTCTTGGGTATGAAGTATATCTTATTGTTTTGATTCGCATTCTCCAATGACTAGTGATATTGAACATCTTTTCATGTATGTGCTGGCCATTTGTATATCTGTTTTAGAGAAATGTCTACTAGTCCTTCACTTATATTTAAATTGGGTTGTTTGTCTTTTTGTTGCTGAATTGTAAGGATTCTTTATATATTCTGGGTACTGGATGACTCCTATCAGATATATTGTTTTCAAGTATTTTTCCCATTCTGTGGGTTGTTTGTTTTTCATGTTCTTGATAGTGTCGTTTGATGCACATTTGATGCACAAATTTTTAATTTTGATGTTTATTTTTCCCTTTGTTGCTCATACTTTGGGGACCATTTCAAAGAGTCTGTAAAATCCAAGGTGGATAGCATAAGCTATCTCATCATTATTATTTTTATTATTATTATACACATCATAGACTATTGTATCGCTAAGTTTTTTCTTTTTTTCTTTTTTAAATTATGAAAGTATGATACATTTACAAGCAACTTGGAAAGTACAGAACAACATTACATCGAGTTCCACTCTATATTACAATTATTTTTTAAGTAGAAAAATTAAGATACTTAGTTGGAGTTTCAATAGCAAGCTCTCAAAATTAATGGAATGAAATTATCTTTCAATTAAATAAATGTAAAAAAATTAACAAATGAATAGATAGAAAAGTATAAGGATATAGTAGGCCTGAAAAGTATTATGAACCAATCCAACATTATAATTAAAATTTATACAATTTTCATAAAACAGCAGCTTACAAATTCTACTTAAGTTCCCATAGACTATAAGCCAGGAGACACTGGAAAATATCCAGGAACATAAAACAAGGTGCAGAGATTTCATGATCTAAAGATATTGGAATCATATAGAGTCTGTTCTCTTACCACTGTGGAATTTTATTAAAAATCAATATCAAAATATATTTGAAAATAATCCACATATTTTCAAGTGCAATGTGACATTTACTAAGAGAGATCCTTGACTTAGGCATTAAAAGCCTCAATAAAGTTAAAAGACTGAAAAAACACAGAGAGTGATTGCAGAGAAGAAAGCATTTAAATGAGAAATTAATATCAAAATGAGAGATTAATATCAAAGATACTTTATAAACCCCATGTAATTAAAAATTAAAATTAATGGGTGTATCTTTTCATTTTTATTCTGTTATGAATATTTTCTAATTTTCCTTGTTACAGCTTCTTAGATATCTAAGAAGCTGTAACAAGGAAAATTAGAAAATATTCATAACAGAATAAAAATGAAAAGAGAATTTATCAGAATTTGTTGCATGCAGCTGAAGTGGCTCAGAGATACTGAATACAATGTGGATTCTTGAATAAGGTAGGAAAACAAATAATGGACACTAACAAAATTTTGTGAAATTTGAACAAAATCTGTGGTTAGTAATACTGTATCATATGTTAATTTCCTGTGGTTCTTTTGTTGTTGTTGTTCCTTAGCTGTGTCTGACTCTTTGCAACTTTATGGACTGTAGCACACTAGGCTTCTCTGTCCTTCACTATCTCCCAGAGTTTGCTCAAACTCATGTCCATTGAGTCAATGATGCCATCCAACCATCTCATCCTCTGTCGCACCTTCTCCTCCTGCCCTCAATCTTCCCCAGCATCAGGATCCTTTCCAATGAGTCTGATCTTTGCGTTAGGTGGCCAAGGCTTTGGTGCTTCAACTTCAGCATCAGTCATTCCAATGAATATTAAGAGTTGATTTCCTTTAGGATTGACTGGTTTGATCTCCTTGCTATCTAAGGGACCCTCAAGAGTCTTCTCCAGCACCATAATTCAAAAGCATCAATTCTTTGGCTCTCCGCCTTCTGTAAGATCCAGCTCTCAAATCTGTACATGACTACTGGAAGAACCAAAGCTTTTTCTATATGGACCTTTGTCAACAAAGTGATATGTCTGCTTTTTAATACACTGTCTAGCTTTGTCATAGCTTTTCTTCCAAGCAGCAAGCATCTTTTAGTTTCATGGCTTCAGTTATTGTCCGTGGTGATTTTGGAGCCCAAGAAAATAAAGTCTTTCACTATTTCCATTTTTTATCCATCTGTTTGCCATGAAGTGATGGGACCAGATGCCATAATCTTACTTTTTTGAATGTTGAGTTTTAAGCCAGCTTTTTAACTCTCCTCTTTCACTTTCATCAAGAGGCTCTTTAGTTTGCTTTCTGCCATTAAGGTGGTGTCATCTGCATATCTGAGGTTATTGATATTTCTCCCGGCAATCTTGATTCCAGCTTGTGCTTCATCTGTCCTGGCATTTCCCAATGATGTACTCTGCATGTAAGTTAAATAAGCAGGGTGACAATAAAGCCTTGACGTACTTCTTTCCCAATTTTGAACTATTGTTCCTTGTTCAGTTCTAACTGTTGCTTCTTGACCTGCATACAGGTTTCTCAGGAGGCAGGTGAGGTGGTCTGGTATTCCCATCTCTTTAAATTTTCCATAGTTTGTTGTGATTCACACAGTCAAAGACTTTCATGTAATCAATGAAGCAGAAGTTACTTTAGCACTAACCTCATAGATGCCAGAATAAATGGAACTACATCAGAAGTAGATGTTTTTCTGGAATTCCCTTGCTTTTTCTATAATCCAACAGATGCTGGCAATTTGATTTCTGCTTCCTTTGCCTTTTCTAAGTCCAGCTTGTACATCTGGAAGTTCTCAGTTCACATACTGTTGAAACCTAACTTGAAGCATTTTGAGCATTACCTTGATAGCATGTGAAATGAGTGCAATTTTGTGGTAGTTTGAACATTCTTTGGTATTGCCTTTCTTCGGGATTGGAATGAAAACTGACCTTTTCCAGTCCCATGGCCACTGCTGAGTTTTCCAAATTTGCTGGTATATTGAATGCAGCAGTTTAACAGCATCATCTTTTAAGATTTGAAATAGCTAAGCTGGAATTCCATCACCTCTACTAGCTTTTTTTTTTTTTTTTTTTACAACATAGTATTTCTTATATTCTCAGAATTGAAATAGAAGTTTCAACCTCACTCAACTTAAAAAAAAAAAATCACTCAGGTAATAAGCTTTCTAGACTTTTAGCAATAATAGTATTAGGTTGGTCTAAAAGTAATTATAGTTTTGGACCCTGAATTTTAATTCATTATAACTGGGCTCAAATACATCATTATTAATAAAAATAGGAGTCACAATCCTATTTTGTTACAATCAGCACATTTTTGCCAATGAAAAATAAGTTTCTTTATTCCTGTAGCATAAAAATCTGTGCTTTGGGTTTTGACGAACTCTTGGAAAGCATTTTCTGCATCCTGGTGGTTGTCGAAGGATTTTTTCTACAAAAAGTTGTCGAGATTCTTGAAAAAGTTGTCAATTGGTGAGAGGTCAGGTGTTGTCACAGAGAAGCATTGGGCCCATCCTGTTGACCAATGCTGGCTGCAGGCATTGCAGTTTTCAGCGTTTCTCAACGTGCTGAGCATACTTACCAGATGTAATGGTTTCCCTGGGATTCAGAAGGCTGTAGTGGATCAGACAGGCAACAAACCACCAAACAGTGACCATGACCCATTTTAGGGCGCAGGTTTGGCTTTGGGAGGTGCTTTGTAGTGTCTTCTCGGTCCAACCACTGAGCTTGTCATCCCTGGTTGTCATATAAAATCCACTTTTCATTGCACATCACAATCCAATTGAGAAATAGTTTGTTGTTGTTGCCTAGAAGAAGAGAAGCAACACTTCAAAACGACGATGTTTTTTATTTGTGGCAGCTCATGAGGCACCCACGTATCGAGCTTTTTCACCTTTAAAATTTGCTTCAAATGCCGAACAACTGTAGAATAGTTGACGTTGAGTTTTTGGGCAACTTCTTGTGTAGTTTTAGGAGATCAGCTTCAGTGGTCCTCTCAGATGGTTGCTGTCATCTCCCGATGGTTAGTCTCTGTGCTCCTCAACTTCACGCTTCTCATCTTCTTTGCAAAACTTGAACCACTGCAGCACTGTACATTCATTAGCAGCTCTTGGGCCAAATGCATTGTTGATGTTGCGAGTTATCTCTGATGCTTTATGACTCATTTTGAACTCGAGTAAGAAAATTGCTTGAATTTGTTTTTTGCCTAACATCATTTTCATAGTCTAAAATACATACAAAATAAACAAATAATAATTCATTAGCAAAAAAACATAAGGCAAGAAATGCTCATTAAAAGGATGTATAACATAACCACATTTATTTAAGAATGTATTCCAATATCAAATGGCAAAGTTCAACGATGCAAAACCAAAATTACTTTTGCACCAGCATAATAGATGCCAGAATAAATGGGACTATGTCAGTTTTGAGTGAATATAAATTAGAAATCTAACATTCTATTCTTAGGCAAACAAGTGTAATCAAAATGTCAAAATTTTTTAGCTGGGCAAAATTCCATAGGCTTTCTAAAATATATATTTATTATACATACTATTTGTACATATTTATACCAAAACTTTTTTCCTGTACTTGATAAAGACTTGAGAAAGAAAAAAGAAGGAGATGAAGAAATTGGAAAACAGAAACTAAATGAGAACACTTGAATATGAATAGAAAAAGTAAAATGAACTAGATGAAAGGAAAATATCATCACTAGTCCAGTTGCTTTTAAAAATGACTGCTTATTAGAATCACATCTGGAGCTTAGGAAAAAAAGCAATACCTGGGTATTTGAATTTTTCAAAAATTCCAAGGTAATTATAATGTGCATCTGAATTTTAAAAGGTGATTACAGGTTTTTCTATTCAATAGTTTTACTGATATAGACTTATATTATTTTCTATTGACCAATCATGATACAATGGTATTAAATGAATAATAGTTACATAATCATAATTGTAAAAGATGTTTATCAGTTTTCGCAACCAATAGCCAGGCAAAAAATAAAAGATAATTATAAATATAAGCCATAATGGAAACATGATCCTAACAATACAAAATAATTACATACAATTTGGGGGGTTAAGTAGAGTGATGCAGTAAGTGGAAATGCATACATGCACATGTTTTCATCCATCCAGCCAGTCTATATCTTTATATAGCTGAGTTTTATAAGGAAATAATATAGCATATAGAAATACATGATCTTTTTTGGGAAATTGAAGTATATTTGACTTACAATGTGCTAGTTAGTTTCGAGTGTACAGTAAAGTGAATCAGTTATACATATACATATATCCAGGTGATTTTTTTAGGTTTTCTTCCCCGTAGAGGTCATTACAGAGTACTGACAGAGTTCCATGTGCTGACACTTGGTGCTCATTACTTATCAGTTTTACGTGTATTAGTGTGTACGTGTTAATCCCAGTCTCCCAACTTATCCCTCTTCCTCTTATCCCCTGGTAACCATCAGTTTGTCATCCATATCTGTGACTCTGCTTCTGTTTTGTGACTAAGTTCGTTTATACCTTTTTTCTTAGATCCCACGTATAAGCAGCATCATGTGAGGTTTGTTTTTCTGTGTCTTAGTTCTCTCAGTCCATCCATGTTGCTGCAAACGGCATTTTTGTTCATTGTTATGACTGAGTATGGTGGTTTTGTCACTAAAAGCTGTGTCTGATTATTGAGACCCCATGGACTGTAACCTGCCAGGCTTCTCTGTCTGTGGAAATCTCCAGAGAGAATACTGGAGTGGGTTGCCATTTCCTTCTCTAGGGGATCTTCCTAACCCAGGAATCGAACCCGGGTCTCCTGCATTGCAGGCAAGTTTACCGACTGAGCTATGAGGGATGGCTGAGAATATATATGTGTGTGTGTATATATATACCAAGTTTTCTGTATCCATTCCTCTGTTTCGGTTGCTTCCATGTTCTGGCAATTGTAAATAGTGCTGTAGTGAACACTGAGGTGCATGTATCTTTTTGAATTGTGCGTTTCTCTGAGTATATACCTAGGAATGGAATTGTTGCATCACATGGTAGTTCTGTTTTTATATATACATATTCCTTTTCAGATTCCTTTCCATTTGGGTTTATTACAGGATATTGAATATCATTCCCTGTGCTACACAGTAGGACCTGTTGTTTATCTGATCTTCTTTATATTGTTTATCTTATTTTATACATTTTTCTGTTTTTTCCTTTTGGATCATAGAAAAAGCACAAGAGTTCCAGGAAAACATCTACTTCTGCTGTATTAACTATGCCAAAGCCTTTGTGTGGAAAACAACAAACTCTGGAAAATTCTGAAAGAGATGGGAATACCATACCACCTGGCCTGCCTCCTGAGAAATCTGTATGCAGGTCAAGAAGCAACAGTTAGAACTGGACGTGAAACAACAGACTGGTTCCAAATCTGGAAAGGAGTACGTCAAGGCTGTATATTGTCATCCTACTTATTTAACTTGTATGCAGAGTACATCATGAGAAACACTGGGCTGGATGAACCACAAGCTGGAATAAGATTGCCAGGAGAAAAATTAATACCCTCAGATATGGAGATGACAACACCCTTATGGCAGAAAGCGAAGAAGAACTAAAGAGCTTCTTGATGAAAGTGAAAGAAGAGAGTGAAAAAGTTGGCTTAAAACTCAACATTCAGGAAACTAAGATCGTGGCATCTGGTCCCATCAATTCATGGCAAATAGATGGGGAAACAGTGGAAACAGTGAGAGACTTTATTTTGGGAGGCTCCAAAATTACTGAAATGGTGACTGTAGCCATGGAATCAAAAGACACTTGCTCCTTGGAAGAAAAATTATGACCAACTTAGACAGCATATTAAAAAGCAGAGACATTACTTTGCCAACAAAGGTCCATCTAGTCAAGGCTATGGTTTTTCCAGTAGTCATGTATGGATGTGAGAGTTGGACTATAAAGAAAGCTGAGCGCCAAAGAATTGATGCTTTTGAACTGTGGTGTTGGAGAAGACTCTTGAGAGTCCCTTGGACAGCAAGGAGATCCAGCCAGTCCATCCTAAAGGAAATCAGTCCTGAATATTCATTGGAAGGACTAATGTTGAAGCTGAAACTCCAATACTTTGGCCACCTGATACGAAGAACTGACTCATTTGAAAAGACCCTGATGCTGGAAAGATTGAAGGTGGGAGGAGAAGGGGACGACAGAGGATGAGATGGTTGGATGGCATCACCAACTCTAAGGACATGAGTTTGAGTAAATTCCGGGAGTTGATGATGGACTGTGAGGCCTGGCGTGCTGCAGTCCATGAGGTCGCAAAGAGTTGGACTCTACTGAGCGACTGAACTGAACTGATATTGTATTATGATCACAAAAAGAAGCAACTAAAAGAAAAAGAGACCTTTAGAAAAAAGGCCACAAGAAAGGATCTGACTTTACTGTGGACCAGTGATTTGAGTAATTGGTGTCTTTCAAAGGCCTATTTATGCAGAGGGATGGGCTGGTCTGGTGGCCACAGGTATATATATGGCATCAGCCATTAGGAACATTCCCCTGATTACACCCTATTCCCCCCTACCCCCTCCGGCCCTGTGCACTTTCTCCTGGCTAAGGGTGGGCGTGGACACTTGCTGATGGTTGTGGAGCCCACATGGGGAACTGATAACATGAAACCAGTGCCCTTGGGGCTGCCTGTCCAGCAGACATGGTGTGGAGCAGTCACTGTTTCTATGAATCAAGTGTCAGGGCCTCATTTCCCCTCATTAAATGAGAAGACCGTAAATGAGGACCATAATGTCTGGTCCTCCTTCAGAGAGGCATTCAAGGAATCAACAGAATAGTATCTGTAACTAGCTGTGGGCAAAATCTCTCTGGCTTTACTCCATTTATTAGTAATGTCCAGAGTGGATTCCTAGAACTGTGGATGGAAAGGACTCTTGCTTGAGAGGCCCCTATCCAGTCCCATCTGCAAGGAGAGCTGCAACCAAGGCACCCAGACCTCTAGGCTCATTCTTCTCAGCTTCCCTGCATAACTTATTTATGGCTCTAAAACCCAGCAGAGTCAGTAATGTCCTTCTATCTCTCTTTACATCTTTCCACTCTTAAACTGCATCCCTCCTGGGACTTCATTCAAAGGAGTTCCTTAGTCTTCTTTGGAGTTCCTCCAGCTTCTCTACATTCAATTCAAGAAGCTCTAAGCACAACCTTTCCTGTAATAATAGATGCTAAGTAGTCTTGCTTGAGCAGAGTAAAAGACAATTTATATCCTTCAGTGCTATACAAATGTGGTTCTAGGCTGAGGGAATATATAGAGAGAAATTAGGGGCTTTGGTGAGCTGAGATCAAAATTCTGCTGCATAGCCCCCTGCCAGTGACCACAGGTGAGTCAGTTACTTCGCTTTGCCTCCGTCCTTAGAAGGTAGAAAAGAATATGTACTAATTCTTCAAAAGGCCCCTGTGAGGAGTAAATGAGAGTGTATATAAAGTGCTTGGTTTATGTTGTGCTTTTTTTTTTTTTCATACAAAACTGGCTTAACTGCAAGTCAGTTTCTTTATCTGGTTTTCAGTAGCTGAAATGTGATCTGCTCCAAAGCTGGAGGAAAAAAGCGGATTTACTGACAAACAGAACTGTCCTATTCTCTAAGAGATGTTCAAGAGTAATTTTAAGGATGTTTAATCTTTGCCTTAAATGCTGATTTTAAAGCTGAGCTCTATGATAAGATCCAGCTGCCTTAAGGGAGAGTTTGCCTTGCAGTTTTATTCTCAGCAGTTTACAGTCCAGTGCTCTTTTGAAAGCTTAGTAAGATTTGGGGAACCATTGACTCAAAGATAAATAATTTATCACTTATAGTCCTCACAAAGGGATAGCTTGATTTGGAAATATCTCCTTCCCAGAAATCTCTATGAAATAGGAGGGGAAAAAAACATACATGAGCAGTGTTTGGAATAATCAGTGCATGAGAGATAAACAGTACACCCCAACTTTGCAGGACAGAGTAAAAACTGGTGCAAATGGGACAACATCCCATAGATTCACTAACAAATGAAGAAAAAATCCAAAACCTTAACATGTCTCCCATACATCATCAAGATAAATAACAGGTAACAGCTGCTTATAGTAGACTGGGCACTGTTTTATGCAAATCATATGTATTAAGTTATTTATCCTCCTATGAATTTATGGGCAAGTATTGTTTCTGTTCTGACTTTCAAGGTAAAGCAGCTTAGGTACAAAGAGATTAAATTTTGCCACATGTGCCAAATCCTGGGGTTTTATGCACGTGTGGTAGAGCTGGATTCAGACCCAGGTAGTGGGTGCCAAGAGGCCACCTTGTACCGGCTGAATCTCTTGAGTGTCTCTGGTTGGGAACTCCTGGCCCAGCCCAGTCTTTATCCCTAACTGGGAAAGCAATTACAGTAGTGTAGTTAAATGCACATATTTTAGTGTCTAAAATTTCCTCTCTTAATCCTGGTTCTACCACCTAGTGGAGGAGCAGGAAGGGAATTGATTACCTTCCCCGCTCCCTCTATCTCAAATGCTACCTGGTTAAGAAACTGAGGTCTACAGGATTTAGATATTTAAAATAGAAATCATATTCTGTACCCAAACACTGAGTTGTTTCGCCACCTCTGAGTCAGCTTGCTGTACTCAAATCATCATGCATTCAGAAAGCTTCTTATACATCAGCTGTACTGAGTGGCGGTGGGTTTTTTGTTTTCTTTTGTTTTTTAATAGTTTAACATGGATAAGGCATTGTGAATTATGGAGAAAAGTAGTGTATTAACACTTTGAGTTAATTCTAATAAGATAAATTTTTACTATTGCTCTGTGATTTGGTGTATAATCTTCACTCTCAGTTGAAGCCTAAATATTGTATTGATTTAATATTTAAGCAGTTAGTAAGAATGCTTACCACTTATTGAGTATTTACTTTGCGCTAGGAGCTTACTTAAGATTTTTCATTCACTTTTCAGTAAGGTTAGTAGGTATCTTTCCTCCTCATTGTTGATGGCAATTGAGTTATAGAGCAGTCTCCAGTAATTAGCTTCAGTTCTCATTATAACCTAGAGTGATAGAGGAAGTCTGAAAACTTTGAATCATTCTAATGTTTTCCGGTGCATATTTAACCGCAATCCTTTACTCCTTCCCAAAGAATTGATAAAGGCAAAGCTATGTTTGTGCTTCAGACTTGCTACATCACAGCTTTAAAGGCCAGTATCTATGTAATATGTATCTAATACCATTTTGTTACAAAATTTGCATAGTGTTGATCCCTTGAGTACCTGACCCCAAAATTAATCTCTAATCTGGCAGATTCCATACTCTGATCCTCACTAAAGAAATCTTCAAACTGAAAAAAACAAAAGGCTTATTTATGGGCTCTCTCAAAAACTATCAATGTTATGCAGAAAGGAAGAAAAATCAAGTGACACCTTTCCTCAGAAGGTGACAAAAGATTAGCTCTGATTAACTCAACCACTGGCTCTGAGTTATTTCATAGTAGCAAGGGCAAAAATTCTTGGCTGTGTTAATCACATTTGGATGAGACATCAGGTTTTATAGAAATTATCCCCACATCGTTGCTTTGTTTCTGGCACATTAGTACAGCTAATTCATGAGCAGAATGAACATGCCTTTCTTGCAGCAGAGAAGATCTTCCTTTGATGAAACAGAGCCACTATAAGCTGTCCTCCAGAATCTGGGAAAAGATTGTATTAGTCTGTTACACATGTTTTGCTTTTGAATTCAGTTGACCACCAACAAGTCTGTGATCATAATAACTGTTTAAGGCAATAGCAAGCCTAGTTATAGGACATCAGTTTCAGTTTCTTCCTAGTTTATTTTTCAAAAATGCTTTTTCTGGATTACTTGGTGGTTCAGATGGTAAAAAATCTGCCTGCAATGCAGGAGACCTGGGTTTGATCCTTGGGTTGGGAAGATCTTCTGGAGAAGGGAACAGCTTCCCATGCCAGTATTCTGGCCTGGAGAATTTCATGGACAGAGGAGCCTGGCAGGCTATAGTCCATGGGGTCACAAAGAGTCAGACATGACTGAGCAACTTTCTCTTTCAGATTACATACACGTTTACACACCATTTCAGGCCATATGAATTTCTTTATTGTGTGACCTGTTTACTAACCAAAATGTATGATTGAGAGAACATAAACACAAATGAGCCAATAATCCACAGTGGAAATGGGAATCAAAGCAACTGATCTGAACTCAAGGGCTCCTATTTCTCCTCCATCTCAAAGGCGCATACACAGATATGGGTCAGATCTGTTGTTGCCACGTGTGTGGACAGGGAGTAACAATTCTCTACTGGAACTGAGATGACAAGGGGGACCCAGAGAGCAAAGATGATTGGTGAGGAGTAGTGAGAGTGGTTGCCCTTCCCTCCAGTTTTTTAAGAAATGTCAGTTCACTATTGAGTAAAAGAAAGCAGAAGTTGTCAACATGTATATAGCCCTAGGACACATTCTCTATAAGATACCTCCTACAGTAAGGTAAAATTTATAAAAATGTATGGTGCATGATTCTTTTGATGAATTTGACTTATTGGTTTAAACAGTAAGTTGATCTTTGGGACTAAGCTTTCTGGAAGCTATAATAACACTTCTGAACTATAAGGATACGTTACTGATTCCTATGGACTGGGATTTCCTCAATTGTACACTTGTGTCCTAGAAAAGATGAGAGAACTTCGCCAGAGTCACAGCAGGAGGGTATGAGAAGTAGAACTATTGAAGCTGCAGGATGGAAAGAAGTAGGCCTAGGGGCTTAAATATATTCAAATGTAAAATTTTCTTTCAGAGGGTCCTAGGTGTGAAATGCTTGAATTAATCCTGCTTAAACCATGTAGAAAAACGAACATACCAGACAAAGGAAAAGTCATGAAAATTCATCTACACAGCTAAAAAATAGTATGTGTAGACTACCTCTCAACTGCAGCTTTTTAAAAATTCACCCACGATGGCTGGTTTGGCATTCATTCCTAAAACCTCTTTTGTTTCTTGATCTGCACGTAGAAATCAATTTGCAATGACAAACTGATGTGTTAAACACCAATCTCAAATTTAACTGAAATTATTTCATGCCCCTGTGAAGCATAGTAATCCATTATTTTGTTTTGCCTTGACTACAGAATGGCAAAAGAGGCAGACATTTTTTTTTATTAAAAAAAAAAAAAAAGCTCTCAAACTCCTTTTGCCTTGTCTACAGCATAGGGAGGAGGGAGGTTGAATATTTCCATTTAGTGTTTGAGCTACTTGAGAAGATAAATTGGGTGAGGCCCACAGGAAAATCTCCCCATTATTTTCTGCCCTTTAGCCATGCATGTGGCTCCCTCCCAGGAGCTCACACCTTGCCCCTCTGTAATAACTGAAGTGTGTAGTTTATGCCAAAATATGCTCTGAGTAACATGTCCTCACAAATAGAGTCATACAGTGATTGGCAGCAAGCCAGGGTTTTGGCCTCCTCTGGCTCTAGCATCTCTATCCCAGGTCTGGGAGGCGGGACTAGTGAGTGAAGAAACAAAGACTCCATTTGCTTGTGGGAGTGGAGTGAGCCAGGGAAAGAGCCGCCTCCTCCATTCAAAGAAGCCACTTTGAGAAGATGAGGACTACATGCTTTCTACCTGTGGCAGAGTATCTGGCAAACAAACAGAAAACATAAATAGACTCATGGAGACAGATAACAAACCAGTGGTCTCTGGATGGAAGCAGGTAGAGGGTTGGGCAAAAGAGATAAAGAGGATTAAGAGGAACAAACTTCCAGCTCCAAAGGAAGTAAGACCTGGGGATATAGTGTACAGTATGGGGAATACAATCAGTAATACTATAATAAAGTTGCATGGTGACAGATGGTGACTAGATTTATCCTGGTGACCATTTTGTAAGGTATAAAAATATCAAACCACTATTCTATACACCTGAAACTAACATAGTATTTTAAGTCATTTATACTTCAATTAAAAATTTTTTTAAAATGTACTTAAAGTGTCTTCAAAGATAAAACTACCATGTTTCCCCAAAAGATAGATATAAGAAGTATCCAAATTATTTAAGAAGTTGTGTTGAATTTATGTTGGCAGTGCTGAATTCACTTTTCAGTTTTTTAATGAACTGTCAGTTCAGTTCAGTTCAGTCGCTCAGTCGTGTCCGACTCTTTGCGACCCCATGGACTACAGCAGGCCAGGCTTCCCTGTCCATCACCAACTCCCGGAGCTTGTTTAAACTCATGTCCATCCAGTTGGTTATGTCATCCATCCATCTCATCCTCTGTCGTCCCCTTCGCCTCCTGCCTTCAATCTTTCCCAGCATCAGGGGCTTTGCCAGTGAGTCAGTTCTTCACATCAGGTAGCCGAAGTATTGGAGTTTCAGCTTCAGCATCCATCCTTCCAATGAATATTCAGTACTGATTTCCTTTAAAATTGACTGGTTTGATCTCCTTGTAGTCCAAGGGACTCTCAAGAGTCTTCTCCAATACCACAGTTACAGTTCAAAGGCATCAATTCTTCGGCGCTCAGCTTTCTTTATGGTCCAACTCTCACATCCATATATGACTACTGGAAAAGCCACAGCTTTGACTATATTGACCTTTGTCGGTAATGTCTCTGCTTTTTAATATGCTGTCTAGGTTTGTCATAGCTTTTCTTCCAAGGAGCAAGCATCTTTTAATTTCATGGTTGCAGTCACCATCTGCAGTGATTTTGGAGCCCAAGAAAAAAAGTCTGTCACTGTTTCCATTGTTTCCCCATCTATTTACTATGAAGTGATGGGACCAGATGCCATGATCTTAGTTTTTCTCATCCCTGGGAACTTAAAAAAACTCTGTTATAAAACATTTCAAACATATACAAAAATGAAGAGAATGATATGATGCATCCCTATATACCTACCACGGAACTCCATCAATTATCAACACATGGTCAGTCACTCCATCAATTATCAACACATGGTCATGTAACCTTTATGTACACCATTATTTCAAAGAAAGTTACAGATTTCATATCATTTTATCCATAAATACTTAAAAATGTACCTCTAAGAGATGAGGACTTGTTTTAAATTTAATACCAAGGTCATATCTAGAATTAACAATAATTCTCTCCCTTTAAAAAATCAGACCCTTGAGAGAACAAGGTGGCGGAGGAGTAGGTGGACGTGGAGTGCATCTCTTCCCATGGATACATCAGAAATACACCTTCGGACACAGAAGTGCATGCAGAACACCAGCTGAGAGCGGACAGGAGTACCTGACCAGCAGAAAGAAACATATAGAACCACCAAAAACTTGGTAGGACGAAGGAACTGGGGGAAAAAACAGGAGTGTTAGTAGGTGGGGTGGACTGAAGCAGGGGCCCAATCCCCACATCAGGGCAATTGTCTGAGTCGGAGGAGAAACATTTAGGGCTCAGAGTGAAACAGCTGATCTGTGGCAGCCTAAATGGAATGAGAATCAGACAGTCCTTGCTGCAACCATACATACCCCAGACAGGGACGCAGGTCCCCTGGAAGGCGCAGCGGCTGGGAGCTAAGGTTTAGGGATTGTGGAGCAATCCCAGGGCGAGGGCTGCTGTTGACTGTGGAGAGATGGATTGAGGGGATGTGAGGAAGGAGACTGTGGTGGGAAATGCCTGTGGAGGAAAGCCCAACAACCATGGAAGCAAGGTGATACTGCTGAGTCACGCGTAGGGGGTGGAGCCATCACCATAATCTCTCTCCCCACATGCCAGCATTGGCAGCTGAACAATAGAGAGGCTGGCCCATCAAAGGCCTGATGGACTGACCTACAGAGTAGGACCCTACCGAAAGTGCTCCTCTAAGTCACTGATGCACCAAACTACAGAGTCGGACCCACCCAGGGTGCCCCTTTAAGTGCCTGGCGTGCTGATCTACAGAGTAAATCAGGCCTCAGTCAGGGGGACCCCTTCATGTGCCTGACGCACTGAACAACAGAGGAGGACCCCAGGCAAGGGAGCCCTCTAAGTGCCTGAATGGGCAGAACTACGGAGAAAGACTGGCCAAAGAGGCCTTCTGATCGCCAGCTACAAGAGGCTCAAAAAAAGACTCTGATTGGGCCACAACGCCTGCAGCAGAGGCAGTCTGTGTCCCTGCACACTTGGCCTCACCAGGGTCCCCGCAAGCCAAGCAGCAGCTCCACCTTCACACTCAACTCTCACGGGGGCAGAGCTGCCAGAGGCAAAAAAGTCTTGTGTCTATGCACGCAGGGTCACTTTGATTGTGTCCCACTTTTTGCGACCCTGTAGACTATATGGCCTTCCAGGCTTCTCTGTCAGAGGTTTCCCCAGGCAGGAATACTGGAGCATGTTGGCCAGTACTGGTTGCCATCCCCTTCTAGAGCACTGTATTTCCTGCTGCCCTAGCTGCCAACTCCCCTGAGGACCTGGTGCTGCCAGAACCCCTGCGACCCAAGCCGCTCTACCCCCTCCACACCTGGCCCTCACAGGGGCAAACCCAAGTCCTCCAGGGCAGCCTCAGGGGCAAACCCCAGTGGATGACCCACATGCAGAGGTGGAAATAGAACCAAAGTTGAAATCCAAGGGCAGTGTGGCTAAGGAAGAAGACCCAAAACATTCCCACCAGATGTACAAGCTGCAGATTAAATCCGCATGTGTCTATGGAAATGTAAAAGGTCATTGAGAGCTCCCACAAAAGAAAACGCACTAGTTTGAGAGCTGTGGACATTGGAGGCAAGAACACACAGGAGTAGGACCAGATTAGAATCTGAGCTGTCTCCGCAGCAGGTCCAGAGATCAGCACAGTGTTGGAGGGCATCCTGGGGAGGTGAGGTAGACTGTGACTCCCAGTGAGGGAAAGGACTCTGACAGCAGTGACTCAAGAAAAACATTTATTATTCTTATGCTTTGACTTATTCTATAGGTTCTTTAGAATTTTCCCCCCCTTCTCCCCCCCTTCTGTTGTTAGTTCAGTTCAGTCACTCAGTCGCGTCTGACTCTTTGCGACCCCATGGACTGCAGCACGCCAGGGCTCCCTGTCCATCACCAATTCCCGGAATTGCCTCAAACTCACGTCCATTGAGTCAGTGATGCCATCCAACCACCTCATTCTCTGTCATCCCCTTCTACTTCTGCCTTTAATCTTTCCCAGCATCAGGGTCTTTTGCAATTAATTCAGTTCTTCAAATCAGGTGACCAAAGCATAGGAGTTTCAGCCTCAACATCAGTCCTTCCAATGAATATTCGGGACTGAATTCCTTTAGGATGGACTGGCTGGATCTCCTTGCAGTCCAAGGGACTCTCAAGAGTCTTCTCCAATACCACAGTTCAAAAGCATCAATTCTTTGGCACTCAGCTTTGTTTATAGTCCAACTCTCACATCCATACATGACTACTGGAAAAGCCATAGCCTTGACTAGATGGACCTTTGTTGGCAAAGTAATGTGTCTGCTTTCTAATATGCTGTCTAGGTTGGTCATAACTTTCCTTACAAGGATAAATGTCTTTTAATTTCATGGCTGCAATTACCACCTGCAGTGATTTTGGAGCCCCCCCCCCCAAATAGTCTGTTTCCACAGTTTCCCCATCCATTTGCCATGAAGGGATGGTCGGACTGGATGCCATGATCTTAGTTTTCTGAATGTTGAGCTTTAAGCCAACTTTTTCACTCTCCTCTTCCACTTTCATCAAGAGGCTCTTTGGTTCTTCTTTGCTTTCTGCCATAAGGGTGGTGTCGTCTGCATATCTGAGGTTATTGATATTTCTCCCAGCAATCTTGATACAGCTTGTGCTTCATCCAGCCCAGCATTTCTCATGATGTACTCTACACAAAGTTAAATAAGCAGGGTGACAATATACAGCCTTGGTTTACTCCTTTCCTGATTTGGAACCAGTCTGTTGTTCCATGTCCAGTTCTAACTGTTGCTTCCTGACCTGCATACAGATTTCTCAGGAGGTAGGTCAGGTGGTCTGGTATTCCCGTCTCTTTCAGAATTTTCCACAGTTTGTGGTGATCCACACAGTCAAAGGCTTTGGCATATTCAATAAAGTAGAAATAGATGTTTTTCTGGAACTCTCTTGCTTTTTCGATAATCCGGCATGTGTTGTCAATTTGATCTCTGGTTCCTCTGCCTTTTCTAAAACTAGCTTGAACATCTGGAAGTTCATGGTTCACATACTGTTGAAGCCTGGTTTGGAGAATTTTGAGCATTACTTTACTAGTGTGTGAGATGAGTGCAAATGTGCGGTAGGTTGAGCATTCTTTGGCACCTTGCTTTAGTTTTGTTTTCCAGTTTGTGCTTTAGTTAGTTTTGTTCTTAACTGGTAGATATAATTCTTGGTTTCCTTTGTTCACTGAGTCAATCTACTGTACTTTATTTTTGTTGGACTGTTTTGACTTTGCTTATGGGTGTATATGTGTATACTCCATTATTTTAATTATTATTTGCCTGATTTTGTAACTACCGTTTGTCTGGGGTTCATCTTTGGTTTCTTGTTTTGGTTATTTGTTTTAATCTCACTTAATGCCATAACAAAGCACTTGTGGAATCTTTGTTCCTGACCAGAGACCAAGCCCTGAGCCTTTGGAGTGGGAGCACTGACTCCAAGAATCCTAGGCCACCAGAAAACTAACCCTAGGGAGTGTCAGATAGTGAGAACCTCCACAAAGGAAACCACCTGAATAAAGACCCAGCATCACCCAGCCAGGAGTAGCGCCCTGTGCAGAATGCCTCATCTAAACCACAAACAAAACAAAAATACAAACCCAATCATCAACAGACAGGATTACCACCTCACTCAGCCTTGCCCATCAGAGGAAAAACAAACAACAAAAAAAACTCAGCACAAAGGTAGGAGACAGGAAGAATAAAAGAAAAGCAGGCCTCGGCAAGGGAGCAAAAGAAATTTATAATTATTAATAAACTGGATGCTATAAGACCTGAGACTCTTGGAACAAGTCCAGAGGGAACAGTTCATAATCTTGAAAACAAGATATGATCCTGGGGTTAGAAAACCGACCTCAGACTGTTTCCCAACTGGTGTTGGGAGTCACATGTTTTATGTATCTGGTGAAAATCTATAGATAAGAATATTAGTCATAGTTATTGATTTGTTATTGATTACTGTTTCTTAATTACTCAATGGTTAATGATCGCTTTGTTCTTTGGCCCTAAAGTCCACATGAGTTATGGCGTAACTCCCTGCACATTCTTTCCTTCATGGCTGAGAGTATAATAAAGCTGGCTTGGATTCAGTTTCAGCATCTTCACCTTGGAGTGGTGTTGGTCCCCGGATCCTCGCTTTTCACCGAATTCTTGTCTTGTTTCTTATTCTCCCCTGTATCGAGCTTTCAGAACCCCTGTTTGCCAAGCCGGTATCGACAAGTGGCTCCCGATCAGGGTCCCAAAAGTGAATCCAGCCTGCGAGGCTACACTTCTAGCGGCGGAAAACGCAGGGAAGTCCGGCCAGCTCGGCAGACAGACGAGGAAAGTACGTGGTAAGTACACCCCTGCGGATTTGTCAATAGGGTAACAATGGGGCAAAATCCTTCTAAGCATAGTGACTATATGCAAGTGTTAAAAACTTTGTTAAAAAGTTCAGGGGTTGAGATATCTCAATCCCCTTTTAAAGAATTGTTTTCTGCCATCGAAAAATATTGCTACTGGCTAGATCCAGATAAAGGGACTTTGAAGCAGGAGGAATGGCATGAAATTATGCATTGCCTGCGCCGTGCCTACCGACGCGGTGAAAAGATTCCTTTGTCTGTATGGTCAGTAGGGAATCTTACTAGCACTGCTTTAGGACCGCTGCAATCAGAAACCTCGGATTCAGGGGATTCTGTAGAACAAATACAAGAACAAATGGAAGAAGTGAATTTATATAACATAGGTGATGAGGAAGAAAAACAATCAATAAAAATAAAAAATAAGAGCCAAAAGAATGATAGAAGTCAAGAACAGATCTTTCTCGCTCAACCAATTGCACCTCTGGTCAAGCCCCCTCCTTCCAATCCTAAAACCCCTTGGGATGATGGATTTGCTTTTAAGCCACAGATAAATAACGCCTTTACAAAAGGGGGTTCGTATGGCACAACTGCAGGGGGATGAAGACGCTTTAGTTCTCCTGTGGCTGTAACTCAAATCCCACCAGATCCTCAAGCCCCACAAGGAGGAATGCATTATGATTATGATGCCATACCATTTAAAACTATAAAGGAGATAAAACAGGCATGTACCCAATATAAGGAACTAATTCTCCTTATACCATGGGACTAATTCAGGGACTTACACAAGCTGAACGGTTAATTCCTTATGATTGGAAAATGATAGCCAGAACTTGCCTATCCACCTCAGAATTTTTACAGTTTAGGACCTGGTGGCAAGATGAGGCAAATCAACAAGCTCACAGAAATGTGACAGTCAACCCACCAGTTGATAAAGTGCTTAATCAATTAATGGGTAGCGGGGCACATTTTGGAATTCAAGCTCAGTTATAATTTGATCATCAATTACTTACTCAAGTGAGAATAATATGTTTAAAAGCCTGGGAGAGAGTAAATCCACCCGGACAAGCCTTGGTTTCATTTACCCAAATTAAACAATCAAATGGGGAACCTTATGTAGATTTTATTGCCAAGTTACATCAAAATTTAAATAAAACAGTCTTACAACCTGCTTTGAGAGATTTGCTGAAGCAAGTTCTTGCATATGACAATGCTAACTCAGAATGTAAAAAGGCGATTCAGCCTCTCAAAGCGCACGGTGACTCTCTAGAAGAATAGCTTAAAGTTTGCCAGGATATTGGGTCAGAACCATATAAAATGCAACTCCTGGCTCAAGCATTGTCTAAGGCTAATAAAAAGACAGATATGAGATGCCACTCCTATTTGTATTGGTTTTGGAAGTGTATGTCTTAAAACAGGATATCAAAAATGGCTGTCAGTTGTCAAAGAATCAAATGATGATAAGACTTCCCTCTTTCTGTTAACTGCTCTTACTTTTTTAGAAAAAGAGGAAACTCCCAGCATGATGAATCCACCTGACCTTCCTGACTGTTGCTGAAATTAGCCATGGTATTGAAAATTGGTTAAAATGGAAATTATGTAAGGGATCAGAAGGTCACTTATTATTAAATGTTACAGAAGGCTCCATTATCATTTGGGGACCCCGAGGAACCCCTAAACTTATAGAATCTAAAGTGTCTTCCCCATGGGTATATAATGATAAGGCAATTAGTACTTATGGTAGTCAGCCCCTCAATTTAGATCATTACCTTATTCATGATGAAATATGGAAAATATCCATGGCATTAAAAGAATTAATCACTTGGAAGGGACTATATACTGAATATATTTTAAATGACCCAAATGCTACCTTTAATTTTACAAAAAACTCTACCCACACTATTCAGGCTTGTGTAAGAATTCCTTTTGTTTTTATGATTGGACCAGCAAAATATGATCCCAATTTGGGATTAGTAACATGTCTTAATTGTTCATTTTACACATGTATAAATAATACCACTCTCTTTAATGAAAGTTGGCAGAGTATTTACATTCTCAAAACCAGAATTGGCATATGGGTTCCAGTTGATTTACAACGACCTTGGTAAGAAAGACCTACATTACATGTTATTGAAGAAATATTGAAAAATCTTAAATGTGTTAAACATTTTCTGGGATTGCTAATTGCTGCCATTTTGGCATTATGGCTATTACCGCTTTGGCAGCTATAGCCGGAATGGCTCTTCATAAATCTATACAAACAGTTCATTTTGTACAAGAATGGCATAAAGATGCCAACATCCTTTGGACCACTCAACAAAAAAATTGATGGAAAGTTGGCCTACCAAGTGGCTGACCTTCAACAATCTGTTATTTTATTAGATCAACTGGTCAGTTTACAAAAACAGGTGAGAGTAAGATGTGGTTGGAACTATACTTCCTTTTGTGTAATGGCTTTCAAATATAATAAGACACAATTCAAGTGGGATAAAGTTAAACATCTATTGAACCAAAGTAATATTTCTATAGATATTCAAGACTTACAACAAGATATATTAAAATCTTTTAATAAACATCTCGATGTAATTTCTGGATCAGATTTTCTTGATACCATTACTGATAATCTTTCTTATAGATCAAAACATTTGGATATGGAACTGCTCTGGTTATGGGAATGCTATTAATTATATGTTTGTGTTTCTGTATAGTCTGGAGAAGAATGATCAAGAGACAATGAAGCCAACAACAGCAACTAGCGTCCCTCACCATTTCTCATCACGTGCAAAATCAAAAAGGGGGAGATGTAGGAGACAGTAAGAATAAAACAAAAACAGGCCTCGGCAAGGGCTGCAAAAGAAATTTTTCATAATTATTGGTAATTATTTTTGATAATTATTGATAAACTGGATGCTATAAGGCACGAGACTCTTGGAACAATTCCAGAGGGAACAGTTCATAATCTTGAAAAACAAGATGTGATCCTGGGGTCGGAAAACCAACCCCATACTGTTTCCCAACTGGCATTGGGAGTCACATGTTTTACGTATCTGGTGGAAAATCTATAGATAAGAATATTAGTCTTAGTTACTGATTTGTTATTGATTACTGTTTCTTAGTTACTGCATGGTTAATGATCACTTTGGCCCTGAAGACCACATGAGTTATTGCTTAATTCCCCGCATATTCTTTCATTCACAGCTGAAAGTATAATAAAGCTGGCTTGGATTCAGTTTCGGCACCTTCCCCTTGGAGCGGTGTTGGTCCCCAGATCCTCGCTTTTCACCGAATTCTTGTCTTGTTTCTCATTCTCCCCCGCATCGTGCTTTTGGAACCCCTGCTTGTCGAGTCGGTCTCGACACACAAATCTCGCCCTATATGAAGCTTACACAAACCACTGAACCAACCTTAGGAGGGCAGAAACCAAAAGGAAGAAAGAATTCAACCTTAAAGGCTGAGAAAAGGAGACCTCAAACACAGTAAGTTAAAAATAAAATAATGAAAAGGCAGAGAATACTACACAAATGAAAGAACAAACTAGAAATGCAGAAGTGCAAATCAATGAAGAGGAAACGGGCAACTGCCTGAAAAAGAATCCAGAATAGTGACAGTAAAGATGGTCAAACACCTTGAAAACTAAATGGAGAAAATGCAAGAATCAATTAACAAAGACCTAGGAGAATTAAAGAATAAACAAAGAGATGAACAACACAATTACTGAAATTAAAAATATCTAGAAGGAATCAATAGCAGGATATCTGAAGCAGAAGAATGAATCAGTGAGCTGGGAGATAAAATGGTAGAAATAACTTCTGAAGAGCAGAATAAAGTAAGAAGAATGGAAAAAACTAAGGGTAGTCTCAGAGACCTCTGGGACAATATCAAACATACCAACATGTGAATTATAGGGGTCCCAGAAGAAGAGAAAAAAAAAGGGTATGAGAAAATTTTTGAAGAGATTATAGTTGAAAATTTCCCCAACAAACCATCTTTTTGACAAATGTTAAAGGGACTTATATAGTCAAGAAATACAAGAGAAGAAAAAGATCTACAAAATCAACCCCAAACAATTAGAAAATGGCATATTGTCTACTTCAGACCTAAAGACACATAGACTAAAAGTGAGAGGATGGAAAAATGTATTCCCTGCAAATGGGAAGCAAAAGAAAGCTGGAGCAGCAATTCTCATATCAGACAAACTAGACCTTAAAATAAAAAAGGTTATAAGAGGGAGGACACTACATAATGATCAAGGAATTAATCCAAGAGGAAGGCAATTGTAAATATCTATGCAGCCAACATAGGAGCACCTCAATACATAAGACAAACACAAACAGACATAAAAGAAGAAATTGATAGTAACACAGTAATAGTGGGAGACTTTAACACCCCACTCACACCAATGGACAGATCATCAAAACACAAAATAAATAAGGAAACACAAGTCTTAAATGATACATTAAATGGGATGAATCTCATTGATATCTTCAGGACATTCCATCCAAATGCAGAAGGATACACCTTCTTAAGTGCACATGGAACATTCTCCAGGATAGACCACATCTTGGGTCACAAATCAAACCTCAGTAAATTTAAGAAAATTGAAACCATATCAAGCATCTTCTCTGACCACAATGCTATAAGACTAGGTATAAATTACAAGAAAAAAACTGTAAGAAACACAAACACATGGAGATTAAGGAATACATTTCTAAATAACCAACAGGTTATGGAAGAAATCAAACGGGAAATAAAAAAATTTCCAGAAACAAATGACAATGAAAACAATAGTTCTCTAGTATCATTAAGTATTTACCTAGAGCCCTTTATAACAAATATAGATAATTAGTGGTTATCTATTGCTATGCAACAATCTATCCCAAGACCTAGAGTCTTTAAAGATGAACCCATTATTCTCTCCTACATAGGAATGTTTTTAGTCATTAAATCAATTTCTTTGGTAGGGTTCAGATATTTCATTTCTTCTTGAGTCAGTTTTGGTTAAGTTTTAATTTTCTAGGGATTTGTCTTTTTCATCTAAGGTTTAGAATTTGTTAGCATAAAATTGTTCATAATATCTTTTTATAATGTCTATAGTTATCTATTGATATATTTCCTTTTTCATTTCTAATATTGTTTGTTTGTACATGCGTGGTAATTTGCTTCAGTTGTGTCTGACTTTTACCACCCTATGGACTGTAGCCCACCAGGCTCCTCTGTCCATGGGATTCTCCAGGCAGGAATACTGGAATGAGTTGCCATGCCCTCCTCCAGGAGATCTTCCCAACCCAGGGATCGAACCCATGTCTCTTACATCTCCTGCATTGGCAGGCAGGTTCTTTACCTCTAGCGCCACCTGGGAAGCCCAGTATTGCTTGTTTGTACCTCTTTTCTTTTTTTTTTTTTTTTGACTGTATCTTAATTACCAGAGTGGTCACTGTTCAAGCTTTATTTAGTTGGTGTAACAGTTGGCTGCATTATTTATGTAATTTTTCCCTTTTACATTACAAGGCAGTGTACACTATCCTGATTCATACAGTACGTAAGATTCTTTAGAACAGTTATGCACGTGGCATGCAATACTGGATTTATACATTGGATCCCAGGGTGTGATTCACTGGAGGGAAAAAGTTGCACTAGGCACCTTGGCTAAAGGAACCAGAGGTTATAGAACACAGTAAATACACATCCGGTTTGAAGGGCAACTGCAGCATCTGCAACATGGGCAGTGGTACCTCTTGAGGAAGTTGAATTATTTGACAAACCAATTTAGGACCACACAAGGTAAGTGCCATCCAGCATCAGGATACAGCTGCAAGGTTTTATGAACCATTCCTATTTCTAACATTAGGAAATTGATTTTTTCCTAGGCTGTTTTAACATTACTGTTTTAATCACAGATCAGATATAAAGGACAATATGAGTTACAACCTCCAACTAAAATCCTGTGTAGCCTAGACAGTGAAGTGATACAACATTAGAAGACTTTAAAACTGCAGTTCTTTCTGGATCCCCCAAAGTGTATCTGCACTCTTCTTCAAACAGGCCTCTTCCTCATGAGTCAGAGTCACTTTCACAACGTCTGAGATTCCATTCTGTCCCAAGATGCAAGGAACACTAAGGAAGACATCTTCTTTTATTCCATAGAGACCCTTAATCATGGTGGAAATCGGATGCACCCGCCTAAGATTCTTCATTATACTTTCTGCCAAATCGGCCACTGACAGTCCAATGGCCCAGGATGTGTAGCCTTTCAGTTTGATCACCTCATAAGCACTGTCAACCACCTGTTTGTGAACCGCTTTCCACTGTTCCTTATCTGCATCAGTGCCTAACTCAGGGTGTAAATTCTTCAGGGAGACACCAGCAACATTCACTCCACTCCATACAGGCACACTAGAGTCGCCATGCTCCCCAAGGATCCACCCATGGCAGCTTAATGGGTGAACTCCCAGCCTCTCCCCCATGAGATAACGGAACCGAGCTGAATCCAGATTGCAACCACTTCCAATAACACGGTTTTTGGGAAAGCCGCTTATCTTCCAAGCCACATAGGTCAAAATATCGACTGGATTGGAAACAACAAGCAACTTGCAATTTGGGCTGTATTTTACAATATTAGGAATGATGAATTTAAAGATGTTCACGTTACGCTGGACCAAATTAAGACGGCTCTCTCCCTCTTGCTGACGTGCCCCAGCTGTGATAATAACCAGCCTTGAGTTTGCTGTCACATTATAGTCTTTGCCAGAGACAATTTTTGGTGTTCTAAGGAAAAGGCTGCCATGTTGGAGATCCATCATCTCTCCCTTCAGTTTATCTTCCATGACATCAACAAGAGCAATTTCATCTGCCAAGTCCTTCATTAAGATACTGATGGCACAGGCCATGCCAACAGCACCAACCCCAACAACTGTAATCTTATTCTGGGGGACATGTTCTTCCTTAAGAAGATTCTGAATCAGCTGATCCTTGAGAGTTGCCATCTTGGACTTAGAACCTAAAGGAATCGGTAGTGACCGTCGAACGGGCGGGCGTCGGAGGCGCGCGGCGTGGGATCCGGACTTGGCGGCAGCGGCTCCGGTACTCTCTTTTCTTTTTTTATCGGTGTCATTAGAGATCTGTCAATTTTACTAATCATCTCAAAGAAACAAATTTTGTTAATTTTCACTATTATGAGTTAGTTTCCTTATTTTTAATTTCTGCTTTTATCTTTGTTACTTCTTATCTCCATCTTTCTTTGGATTTATTTTGCTATTCTTTTCCTAATTTCTTAAATTGGAATTCTTTGTTCAATAATGTGTAGCTCTTCTTCACTCCTAATTGGTGCAACAGGAGCTATATATCTCTCTACTTATTGTTTCAGCTGCATGCCAAAAACTTTGATGTGTATAATTTTCATTATTGTTTAGCTCTAAATATTGCCTAATTTCTTAATTACTGTTACAATTTTTTTTGAATAATTGGTAATTTAGAAGTGTGGTTCTTTATTTTCAACTATGGTATATTTCTAGCTATTATTTTGTTAATTGGTTTCCCAGCTATGTGATCTGGCTGGTACCATTCCTTTGAAACTTGTTGAGACTTGTTTTTTTGACTAGTATGGGATTATTTTTTGTTACAACTTTTTTTTTTTCTTCTTTCACACATTGACAATTATCTTTGCCATCCCCTGGGAGATAGAGTTCATTCTAGCTCATTTTTCCATTGAGGTTGTATGCCTTGGGTCCTAGCTCTATAGTCTGTTCACACCCTGGGTTATATCTTCCCTACCTTAGTCCCAGAAGGCATGCATATCAAAGATCCTGTTCACCCAGTTCAGTGCATGCCCTCAAAATGGAAGCAGAATCAGTATTCTCTCCTCCCTGCCTGTTACCTTTTTTTTTTTTAATTGAACTGTAATTGATTTACAATGTTGTGTTAATTTCTGCTGGACAGCAAAGTGACTTAGTTATACATACATACATTTATTTATATCCTTTTTTTTAATATCCAGTCTTTTTTATTCTTTTCCATTATGCTATATTCCAGGACTTTGAATATAGTGCCCTATGCTACACAGTAGGACCTTGTTGTTCATCCTTTCTATCCCCTGTTAGTTTTTGACCAGAGTATTCCTTATAGTCTTTTCTAGCCCGTTTGTCATTGGATTTAAGAAGATTTTTAAAAATAAATATTATCCATCACTTTTCATTGGTTGTGAACCTAGTCTGCATACATCAATCAGCAGAAGCCCATATTGGCATCTTATTTGATTACTGTTGAATTCCCATAACACATAGTAAGTAACATGTTCAAGGAGATTTAAGACCTGGTCATTTCTTGATGTAATCCCTAGAAATACTGTTAGGGAAAAATTTAGCAGAATATATAGAGTGAATGATCACAATTATTAACCAAACTTCAAATAGAGAAATACATCCTGAAAAGAGAAAAATGATGTTTTTAAATATCATTCAAAGTCCTCAAAAATACAGCCAATAAATCTGAATAATTCTGAAATGACTCCCATATGTTCACTAAAAAGATACACAGGAGTGTTCATAGCACCATCTCGCCCATCAAAAACTGAAGAAAGAAACAGAACCAGCAAATACCTATCAATGGTAGGGTAGATACAAGTTGTGGAATGCTTCAAAGCAAAGAGAATGAACAATCTACCACTGCATACAGCTGGTTACGTGAATTTCATAGATATAGTGTTGAACGAGAGAAGCTCAGTAAAATAATATATAAATTTTTATGATTCTATTTATATGAAGTTCAAACACAGACAATGAATTTATTGAGTTATAATTCAAGATGATTGTTAATCCTTGAGAGAAAGCTAGTGACAGGGCACACGAGGATTCTAAGGATCTGGTCATGTCCAGTTTCTTATCTGAAAGATTGTTGTATAGGTGTGCTCATTTTATGAAAGTTAGTTGAACTGTCCACTTTTAATGTGTGCATTTTCAGTATATATACTTCAATAAAATTTTATATTACAAAAAAATCCAAAATGAAAGATTAAAAGCCATGAATTTACTTAAGAAATAAAATATTTGCCTGATGCTGCTCTTGATTTTAAAAAGTAAGATTGTGCTAGTGAAATGTTAACATAATGACATTGTAGCTGTTTAATGAGTTATTCAGGAAAGCTTGGGACCTTGAGCTTGAGAAGTGGGAATAGGAACATGGAGATATTTTTCTTCTAAGTTTAGGAAAACACTGCTTTCCCCAGATCGAGCTATACTGTAGAATTGTAAAGGGCTTTTCCTTTTTTTCCCCATTAAATTTTTTTTATTCAAGTATAGTTAATCTTCAGTATTGTGTTACTTTCAGGTATAGAGAAAAATGATTAAGTTTTACATATATGTATACATACACATATATATGTTTATATATATTCATATATATATATATACACACACATGTATGTTCTTTTTCAGATACTTTTCCATTGTCAATTATTACAAAATATTGAATATAGTTCCCTATGCTATACAGTTTTATAGTGGTTATGTTTACTGATCACCTGCAGAATTCCTGGAAAGTTGAAGATCTGTCCTTTTGAGCTAGTACAAAAATGTTCCAGCACAGAAATCCCTTTTCCAGCTTTGTGTGACCTTAGAGATATCACTTATGGAGCTTTAGTTTTGTCATCTGAAATATATCAACACAATATTAGGTTACTGAAAGGGTAAAACATTTGCAACCATGCCTCACAGATGGTTAGCTCTCTTAGACGGCTGGATGGTTTGGGCTCTTCTTGGGACATCAGAGGTCTGAGCCATGTTGACAGTTGTCCTCATTCCACTCTAAGCCTGTTACTTCAACTGTACAAAGAGAATACCTGCCTACCACTCTGTCTGGTACCTGGTAAGTAATTTTCTGATTATTAATATTATTAGAATATTGTCACGTAGCAAGTTGAGTTCTATTTGTCTTAATTTCTGCAGTGACTTATCGTCTGAGTGCAATTATTTCCATGGGAACATTGAATTATTCCTCTGCATCTACCACAAAGAAAAATCTTCAGTGGGCTTCCATTCCCTGTCCTTGCCCTCTCTGTAAAATTTTCTTTGTCATCAGGAAAGCAGCATCATCTCACTAAGAAATGCAGTGGGTGTTTTCATTCTAGATCTATGGTTTGTCTTGGGCTAGAGAAAAGTCCCAAGTTCTCTAAGGAAGAACTCCAAGTCCAGCTTACTTGCCAAGACTTGTCAGTAGATTTGTGGATTCTTTACGAGAAGAATTTTGGCTCCTCATTTTAATTTATGCCTCAACTTTAAACATAGATTATCCCTTATTCTGTTGTTTGCCAGGATTCCTGCATTTTTCATTTTAACCTCATTTTCTGCATCGTAGGTTTCCATTCTGAGATGGAGATAAATCATGCTGTCTCAACCTGTTTGTAGTGTATTAATCATCCAGTTCTCTTCAATGGGCTTTTCATATGGTTTTTCGGTTTACATCTGTTATCCCTTTCTCACACAAGATGCACAGCCTATTCCTATTTCCTATTTCTTTAAAAAAAATCTGATATAGAACAGTGTATATTTCCCATGACATTTCCATTGGTTGAATATTTATCAAAAATTATTTGACTTAGGGGGACTCTATCATTTTTATTTACATTATTTCTTTGTATTTCATGGTATTTCACCTCCCAAATCCCTAAAGGAAAGCAGCATCAGCAATGACCTCTCCAACTGATTTTCTCAAGTCTTCCTTCTTAGAGCTTAGACAGGTTTCACATTTCTTGAGGGAAGAGATTACCTGTTTCATTTATCATCTTAATCCATAGGTAAACCTAGTGATTCTTTTGCTACAGTAGGATATAGAGAGGAATTTACTTGCAAGGGAAATTTTAAAAAACTGAACTTTTATACTCTCGAGACAGGATGTTGGGAGAAACTTAGTCTTCAAAAATGTGTATCTTTTCTGAAGACTCAGTTATTCCTGAAGTAAGCATAAATTATGATTTTTACTTTAAAATTAGAGTTAAGATAGAAACTGTTACTAAAGTGTTATATAGACATTCTGCTACTGCCAATTCCATTACTTTAGTCATATGATAGTAACCATGACATCACTGGTATAACCTAATATTCATTTGACTTTGGGGTTATGTTTTGACAGTGACCATCTGTGTTTTTGAAAAGATAGATAAGAAATTGCTGTGTCTCCCCCACCCCAAGCAAGCATTTGTAGGCTATTATTGGTATGTTTCATATTAGTTGAAACTAGAAAACAAACTTTCAAGAGCTCCCAAACAGAATATCTGTGTTTCACATGGCTGGGATTCATCATTTTCTCTGCTTTTTCTCTTTCCCTGGTTCTCCAACTTTCCTCTTAAGTGTCAGCGTTCCCAGGGTTCCATATTTGGTCCTTCTTCTTCTCATGTTACACACTTGCCTTGTGTCTACAAACATTGTCACCACCCACACTCCTCAACTCCCACATGTCCATCCCCATCTCACTTTTCAGCTTTCCTTTCTTTAACTCCAGCTACTGTCCAGCCCTGGAAGGTGTTTTCCTTGGATCTCAGTATCCAAGAATGGGTGGTTCTCGGAAGCTATTGACCTTCTTTTGACTTGGGGTCTCAATGAAAGATGTACTTGATTGTGTTTTTGTTTTGAGACTGGGAAGTTCAGGGCGGATTTGCTGGCCTCTCTGTCCTTGTTGTTTAGGGTCTGCTTTTTGTGTATTAACCTCTCTCGTAATTCTCTTCACTTCAGTTTTTCATCTGTTTGTTTTTATCTTGCTATAATGCATGTATTTTTTTAGACTTGGTTTGGAATAGTCAATGTATGCCTATAAGTAATACGATATGATTATATAGATATCCCTTCTGAACATCTCCACCTTGATGGTCCGTGTGCATATAACTTAATGTCAATATGTTAGAAATATATCCTCCTCCTAATATTCTCTGCCACAAACTAATCCAGCTAGTCTCCCAGACCCACTAGTAATCCTAACTTAATCTTCGACTCTTCTTTCTGTCTTTCCCACTTCATATCCAATTAGTCACCAAATTCTCCCAGTGTATCATGAGAGTTCCTCTTCATTCCCACTCTCACTGTCCAACTGGACTATTGCAACAGCTTCTTGCCTCTCCAGTTTGTTCTGTGTCCTGCTTCCAGAACAACCTTCCTAAAATATATATCAGATTAGTGACCTATTTTGAAACCCTTCACTGTCTTCCCATGCCCCACAAAATAAATTCCAAACAAGGGCTCTTCATGATTTGAACAGTGAACTCTTTCCTCTCCATAGTGGGAGCTTATTCTCCCTTCTGGGGGTCCCCCCACTGCCTGAGTAAGCATTGGATTCCTTTAGAAGCAGACCCTGAGACAGCATGGAGTGCAGGAGTTTGATGTGGGCAGGGTCTTGGGATTACCAAGTCAAGAAGGGAGAAAAGCAGAAAGGGGCTAAGAGAGAAGTCGGGCTGTGACAAGAGTCAGCTTGCGTGAAAATTGCCAGATAACTGTAAATCAGGGCTTTCCCTCATGCCTTGGAGAGCCTGCTTATCAGCTCACCCCTGGTTGCAGCGCAGTCAGACAAGGCCTCTGAGGGACCCCCAAGTGTCTGAAAGCTGGTATGGCCTTTCAGGGTTGTCTTAAACTTGAGGTGAGGGAGCTGGACTTTTAGGTGAAAAAAGATGTTAGTTCCTCCTAACATTTGCATGTATTTCAGGCCACTTTATTGTAAACACCCAATAGCAAATGCTTGGATATGTATAGCTCTCTGTACTTCTCCAGTGCATTATCTCAGGTTAATGTATAGGTTTCTGACCCTGTCATACCTGCTCTTTAATTGATTACACACACACTGTCATACCCTAGTGTAATAGCCTGGTTACTATATTTACTTCCTCAGTATAAAAATAGGTGTATGTCCCCTGAAGATCTTACCTTTATTATTCAAATTCATTTCAACATGTGTTAGCAGTGCCAAAGTAAACAATGCTGGCAATAATTTCCTAATGATGTAAAGCTAGACAGCATGACTTTTCATTTCTGTCTTTGATTAATTGTGTGCTCATTTTCTCTTTCATGAAAGATAAATCCACATGTAGAGCTGTATCAAGTTAGAAAAGCAAAGACTGTTTTTAGTTCTTAGTTCCAGTGTGACATTTTTGTTTTTATTTTTTTTTCTTATTGTTACTTGATGGATCTTTTCATTTACCTTTCCTGACAACATCCAAAATGAAAAATTCTGTGCTTCATAGATGAGCTAGTGATCCCCTGACAGGGCTCTACAAAAGTTTCTGGTTGTAAAATACCAATACTGTCTGGACGACTCAGAAATTGCACTAGACTAGGACGATTTTTTAAAGTGAATTTAATGAGACACTCTGAAGGAGAAATCTAGAGGCAGGTCCATTTTGACTTTCACATAATGACTAGGGGTGGACAATTTGCCTGTCACTGTTGGAGATGTTTGGGGATGTTGGTAAAAACCCCTTTTACAAGTTAACATACCCAAACACAGGGTTGCTTCTTCATCACTGCCCAAAGTGTCTGTCCATACTGTCATCCATCATAATTCCAGGTTTATAGATGGAGAAACCAAAATGTAGGTAGAGCAGACCACAGATTCAGAAGTCAAATTGAAAACAAATAATCAGATAAAAACCCAATGCTTTTCTAGTGCAGGAGGGGAATTGTAAGGTACAGTTCCGGTGAGGCAGAAAAGGAAAGACAACCTCAACAAAAGTAAGTTACCTTTATTCAGGCAAGGAGGGGCAACAGTCGGCCTAATGACCAGGCTGAGCGCCGAGAGGGATCAGGGAGGCTTCATACTTATAGGGAGGTTTGTGGAAGCCATAAGGGAAACGTTAATCAGGCGGGATATTTTGAATATTCTTTTGTTGAGATGACATTTGTAGTTGGGCAGGGGGTGATAAGTCTTCTGGGCAGGTGTAGGGGGTGGAAGGTTTCTGGACAGGGGTTGATAAGTCCCAGATAGATGCAACCGGCCTGGAGCATCAGGGTGGAACTAAAATTCTGTTTTGTTTCCTCCGAAGTTAGATGATTCAGCAAGGGGCCTTTGAGACTGTTGTTCTCTTTTCTCGGCCCAAAAGACTCCAGGAATCCTTCCAGTCAGAGATGGGTCATCACAACCCAGTGGACTTTGTCTTTTTTTAAAAAAAAACTTTTAATTTTAGAATAGTTTCAGATTTATAGAAAAGTTGTAAACATAGTACAGAGATTTCCTGTTTGCCCCGTGTAGGGTAAGGGAGTTAGAGAAGGTGAAGTTTGGAAAAAGAACGAGACCGGCACTTTACAGAAACAGATCACCTTTAATGAGGTGAGAAGGGGCCGCAGTCAGATTAGTGAGCGGCTGCACTAACCCAAGAAAAGAGTAAGTATATACAGGCATATGTGTGGAAATCTGCTGTCTTAAGGGGCCCGTTCTTCTCCAAGGTTGTTCGGATTAGTTATCTCTTGAATGGCTGGGGCAAGGAATTCTGGAGATCAGCCAGAGGCTGGGACCAACTGGGAGCTGGTCTTAATCAACAATTCGGGTGAGAGACTTGTTTGTTTTGAATAGAATGGTGGGGAGGACCTGGAGGGGAGTTTTAACTCCAGGCTATTTTGAGCCACATAAATTTCCTTCATTCCAGACCCTAAGGAATATATATAAAAAGAGAAAGAGAGGTGGGCGTCATTTATGTTAAGGGCTTCTTCGTGCTGATAAATGAGGGTCAGGGGTTTGTGGTCTGGGAGTAAGGAAATCTAAGGCCCGTAGTGTTGATTTTCTATTGTAGCCGTCAGGATCTCAAGTGAAAGAATAGTCTTGACTTGGTCTTGGGAAATGACTCAGATTTGGTCTTGGAGGAATCCCTGAAAAAGATTAAACAAACAAGACCCAAAGGTGAGTAGGAGGATGATAAAAATGAATGGTCTGAGAAGAGGTGAAACCCAAGACATCCAGTTCCAATCTGTCAGCCATGATTGTCGCGAGTTGCTTAATTTCTGGCGGATTCATGAGGCTTGATCTGTAAGGCTTTTTGCAGCTCCTTGGACAATACCCAACTGGTTGACATAGAAACAGCAGGATTCGTCTAGAAAAAGGCACAAACCTCCCTTCTCTGCAGTGAGTAGGTCTAATCCCCTTCTATTTTGTAATACTATGGCCGCCAAGGAATCGAGTTGATTTTGGATAGTTATTAGGCCTTGACCTATTTCCTGGAGGCTGTCTGATAGTTCTTTAGATAGTGTCTGGTAGTTTTGGATGGAGCTGGTTAAGTGGGAGGTTCCTGTTCCAATTCCAGCCACTATTCCTAGTCCCACTAAGAAAGGAATGAAATGAATGGCTCGTTTTATTTGCTTGTGGATGAGAGGAATAGGCAAGGGCTGATCATTGGGGGCTATTAAAATGTTTGGACTGGAGTATACCAGGGTGCAGGTTCTGGTTCAATTCGTAGGTAGACAGAGGTATATAGACGTCCCACACAGGAAAAACAGGCCCGGTGTCATAATACAACAGCTGAAGTGGATAGCAAAGAGGAGTCAAGGGGGGTTTTGATTATTCATTCAAGAACACTCAGAGACCTCACTAAGGTGTCCCCAACGATGGGAGAAGTGGAGGAATATGCTGAGGGAAACTGTCCTGTAAAGGTTAAAGAGTGTCCTGTAGGGCCAGAAACATTATATATAGCCTTTCCAGTGGCAAAGAGTAACGTGAAGGTATGGTTGCACATGAGGTTAGGGCTTGTGCCCACCGGTTGGTCATACGAACTGTTTCAGGAATTTCTGGATATGCAAAAAGGAGCTGGTTGTAACAGTGTTACTCTCTGGGCAATAGGGCCTCCTATTGGAGGTTTTTCTTTGAAGGAGGGAAGTTTGTTGAGTAAAGATTCTAAGAGTATGTCCAAACTTCGGATTTGGTCACTAGTGTGAAGATACTTAAGATACGAGATGAATAAAGGCTCCCCATGGTATGAATGGTGTAGGAACATGTTACCTGTGGTCCAGTCAAGGATGGATGTGGGGAGGGCTGAATCTCCCAGAGGAGTTACAGATAGACATATCCAGCAGTCTTTGGCCAAGTGAGGGTTGGAAACATTGGAAAGGGTATGGGGTTAAATTAAGGGTCCGGAATAGATAGTTGAGGTTAGAATTTTGAAGGAATTCGTGGGTCAGAGGAAGACGGGAGGATAAAGAAGAAGATGTTAAACAACATTTGGGGAAGTGAGTATAAGATAGACTACTATGGAAAAGAATTGGATTTCGGAGGGGTAAAAGTTATCAAAGGTTCCCTGTAGCCACAGGGTGGAGATGTAATCTTCAACGTGTTTGAACATGGATCCTTGAGGACTCAAGACCCAGATATCTGCCAGAAGTTGTTCCAGGAATAATTGCAGCTGTGAAACTGACAGGCTCATCCATCACCAGTTGGGGCTGGTGGAAGCTGTGAGAACTTTAGAGTTGTAGGGAGAAACTTGTGTGTGAGAAACTTGATAAGTATTAGTCTGACAAGCATTTTCATCACTGGGCTGCATAATCTTTTTTAGCCAAGTGATGTGTACCCAAGGGGTGATTTCTTTTAATTTTGCAGCAGTAGGGGTCAGCAGAATTATGGTGTAGGGACCTTGCTATTTTGGGGTTAGATCTGAGTGGGACTGAGTTGTCATATAAATTTTGTCTCCTATTTGAAGGGATGGGTATGGAAGATTGGGGTGTGGTCGAGGGAGTAGGTCATCCATGTGTTGCCAAAGGGCATCTCGTATCTGGGCAAGTAAAGGAAAAGGAAGGTGGGATGGCAGTTTGGGACCGTTCTGAGAGGGGGAGAGACCTAAAGGTACTATGGGCCTCCCATACATGGCCTCGAATGGACTGATATTTAAGGCTTTCTTTGGTAAGGCCCAGAGCTTTAAGAGGGTTAAAGGGAGGAGTTTAGTCCAGTCTTGATGACGTTTGATCGTTAATTTGGTCAGTTTCTTTTAGGACTCGGTTGGCTCTCTCAACCTTACCAGAAGACCAGGGATGATAAGGAATGTGAAATCTCCAAGGGACTTGAAGGGCTCATGCAATATTTTGGGTGATTTGGGATGTGAACTCAGACCCGCTGTCAGACTGGAGGGAGGAAGGCATTCCAAACCTGGGGAGGATTTCAGTAAGAATAAGGCGAGCCACAGTAGGGGCTCATTTGTTGGTAGTTGGGAAAGCTTTGATCCATCCAAAAAAGGTATCTACAAAGACGAGGAGAAATTTAACCCTTTTGACTGGTGGCATGTGGGTGAAATCTACCTGCCAGTCTTGTGCAGGAAGATGTCTGAGAATTTGGTGGGTGGGGAAAGGAGGGGGGCAAATGTTAGATTTAGGATTTGTCCACTGACAAATAGTACAAGTTTGGGTCAGAATATTTAAATATGTCACATCGTCCTTAGTTCAATAAAGTTCTGAAGGAAAGCCTTAAGTACTTTTGTAGAGGGGTGGAAAAGGGAATGTAAATATGAAAGTAATGTGTGGATGTTAGGCTCGTCAATTTGGGCCATAATAAAGACAGGACTAACAGAGGTGGTCTGCCGCTTTGCTTCGTGATCTGCTATATTGTTATAAAAGGAGATAGGACCATGTCACTGATGTCCCCGCCAATGCATTACAGCAGCTTGTTTGAGGAGCTGAGCCACATGGAAGAGTTCAGAAATAAAAGAAGCATTGAGAATAGGTGTGCCCTTCTGAGTCAGGAATCCCCTCTCCCTCCAGATTATAATATTAGAATGTAATATGTTATAGACATACTTGGAGTCAGTGTAAATGTTTACCTTTTGGTCTTTGGCTAGGGTCAAAACTTGTGTAAGCTATCAGTTCAGCCTGTTGTGAGAATGTGTGAGCTGGGAGTGTGGCTGACTTGATGAGGCTGGGGGAATAACTTTGTCGGACTGTCCCTGGACTATAAGCATATCCAGCCCCAAATGGGGCTTGTCTCTGGGCACTGCCATCTATGAACCAGGATGGGACTTTGGGGTCAGTAAAGGACTGATCGGTTATATGTTCAAAGGGATTAAGTGTCAGATTTAAGGTCTGAACACAGTCATGAGATAGGTGTTCTGCTTCTGGATCTAGTGTAGGGAGTAAGCTAGCAGGATTAAGAGGTTTACAAGGCATAAAGAAAGGGATAGGTCGAGGAGGTGTACGTGGAGGATCTGTAGTCGAGCAGGGGGTAGAGAAAGGAAAGCCCGATGAGAGAGTAAATCTTTGAAGGAATGAGGTGAACATACATTTAGAGGAGCATTTTGGGTTAGTTTTTGGGCTTCTAGTATTAAGAGGGTAGTTGTTGCAGCTAAGGCCTGGAGATAAGGTGGCCATCGAGCATGACGAGATTGAGTTCTTTGGATAAGTAAGCTAGAGGGCCCCATATGTCCCCCCTTTTTGGGTACAGAATCCCTGAGGCATGTCCTTGTCTAGAATGTACAAAAAGGAAAAAAGGCTTGGTGTAATCAGGTAAGTAAAGAGAAGGAGCCTGTAGTAAATGTTTGGTAAGAGTTTGCATTGGGGTGTAGAGAGAGGTGGGGGCCAATAAGGGTTCATCTAAGTTTCCTTGAGTAGCTTAGTAGAGAGGTTTTGTGTGGAGGCAAAATTTGGGACCCATATTTGGAAGAAGTTTAACAGGCCTAATAGAGAAAGAAGTTCCCTCTTGGTTTGGGGCCTGGGGGTCTGTGTCAAGGCTCAAAGTTGCTGAGCTGGAATTATTTTGGATGTGGGAGTGAGAAGCAATCCCATGTAATTGACAGTGGTGGAAGCAATTTGTGCTTTGGAGAGCAAGACTCTGTAGCCCCAGTTGCCTAGGGCATTTAATACTGTGGCAGTGGGGACTAGGCAGTTATGGCAAGAGGAACTGCGTAACAGTAAATCATCTACTTATTGGAGTAAGGTAGGACAGCCCAGGTCTAAAGTTTGTAGGGCCTTTTGAAGGGCTTGACCGAAAAAATGAGGGCTATCTCTAAATCCTTGTGGTAAAACGGTCCAAGTTAATTGTTGAGATTGATATGTGTCTGGGTCTGTCCAGGTGAAGGTGAATAGGGGCTGTGAAGAGTGGTGTAGAGGTATAGTAAAGAAAGCATCTTTGAGGTCTAATACCGTGAAGTAGAGTGTATCAGGAGAGTTATGTGAGAAAAGGGTATAAGGATTAGTGACCGTGGGGTGTACGGGTATTATGGTCTCATTGATCTTGCGAAGATCTTGGACTAGACACCAGGAGTGGGGTCCCTTTTTGACTGCCAGTACAGGAGAGTTATGAGGAGAATAGGTAGGCTGCAAAAGGCCGGCATTGAGGAGTCGGGAGACTATTGGTTTAAGTCCCTGTCGGGATTCTCTGGTCAGGGTATATTGAGTTTGGGTTATTACCTGAGAGGGATTTTTAAGAAAAACCTGTACAGGGGAATGGTGTCAGGCTAACCTTGGGGTTTCCGTGTCCCAGACCTGCGGGTCTATCAGGGGAAGGTCAGGGGGCAGGTTTTGGGAGTGAGGGCTGGCCAAGGGTTTGGGTGCTGTTTGGATACAGAGAATTGATATGGGATCTAAGAATGGGAGGTTTATAGAATTTTGTCGCTTAGCCAGAAGATCACGTCCCATCAAGGCCATTGGGCATTGAGGAACTACTATAAAAGAATGTGTGAGTGTTACTTTACCAAAGGAACAAAGGAGAGGAGGGGTTATTTGGGGATAAAAAGGGACAGCTGAGACCCCTTTGATGGCCACTTCTGAAGGTTGGAGAGGGTCCTTAAGAGAGGTTAAAAGTGAAAAGGCCGCTCCAGCGTCTATCAGGAACGAGACTTTGTGTCCAGCCACTGTGCCAATTACCCGAAGCTCCGAGTCCATCTGTATGGGGCCGACTTGGGGTCTGGAGCTTGGGCTTTGTCACTGGAATAATTCAGGCACAATTGGATCATCCCTCACCTCATTTGAGGAGCCATGGTCTGGGGTGCCAGGGCCCCCCTGAGACTGGTTCCCGGCCCATTGTTGTTGGGCCTGGGGTGGACCCCGAGATTTGGTGGGTAGTGTCTGAGGACCATCCATTTTCCAGTGGCCCCATTGTTTGCAGGTGGAGCAGGGTTTGGTGGGTGGCTGGGGGTCTGGGCAGGACTTAGCCCAGTGTTCTGTTTGGTTACATCTGAAGCAGGGGCCTGGAGGGTTAGGTCCTATACGGGTGGGCCGAGGTTGATAGGCCAAAGGGGTTGAATATTTTTCTTGGATAGCTGCAGCAAATAAAGCATATTTGGCCTTTCTTTCTTTTTCTTTTTTCACTTCTTCTTCCCTAATGTTGAAAACTTTAAAGGCTATTTTTAGGAGATCGACTGAAGCGACTTAGCAGCAGCAGCAGCTAGATCTCGCTGAGGGGTTTTGGGGCCCTTCTCTAACTGGCATAGTTTTTGGTGAATATCGGGGGCTGACTGGCTTATGAACTGGACGTGTACATACAGAAGTCCTGCAGGGGTGGAAATATCTAGATTAGTATATTTTGGGAGTGCCTCAGTAAGCTGTGAAAGAAAAAGGGCAGGATTTTCATCTTTTTCTTGAGTCGCTTCCCTAATCTTATCATAATTAACATGAATGTGAGAGCTATTTAGCATTCCTTCTAATAAGCAGGTGAACATATGATGCAGGTACCAGATGCCAGCATCGCCTGCTTGATATGTCCACTGTGGCTCAGTTGAAGGGACTGCATCATCAGCCACCGGATTAGTCCTATCTTGGTTTGGAGCTGATCAGAGTGAGTCCAGGCTGCCTGCCATTTCCGTTCCTTTTCATAGGGGTTAAAGTGTCATTTAGCATGTAATAAAGATCATTCGAGGTTAAGTGATATGCTTGTGTAGGCGGAGGAATTCTTTTCTATATCTAGTAGGATTTTCAGAAAAGGATCCCACTTTTTCTTCAGTTTGGCTCATATCAGAAATTGAGAAAGGCACATGAACCCGTCTAGGGCCCTCTGGTCCTACTACCTCTTGGAGAGGAAACATGTGTTTGCTTTGGGTCCTGGCTGATGGAGGGGGTTGGAGTCATCGCTTCCTGTTTTAGAGGAGGAAGGGCTAGAGGATGGGGTCTCGTCTCTGGAAGTTTCTTCTCTGGGGCGGTAGGGAGGAGGCTTATCTGCCAGGTCAAAATTGGGGGCTGAGAGTTTAGGGGGCCTTTTAGGGGCTTTAGTTTTGGATTCCTTTAGTAATGGAGGGGAAGAGAGAGCAGAGAAGGATTTGGTAGGTAGAACAGTCCTTGCAGAGAAAAGGATGGCTTCTAAGATCCCAGAAGGTTTGAATATAGGGGACCTCCAAACAATTGCCATTCCATTTGAGGAAGTTAGTGAGATCTGATAAAATATTGAAATCGAAAGTCCTGAACTCAGGCCAGTGGTTTTGGTTATCCAGTTTGTATTGAGGCCAAATTTGAGTGTAAAGTGACTCGAGTTTATGAACCTTGAGATCGGTCAAGAGTATAGGTTTGAGGTTTCATTTTACACAGGCCAAGGGAGAGTCCCGTGAGACGGATTGGCTTGACCCCATAGCAAATGGCTAGCGACTGTCTGGCCAAGAGAAAAGATCGTCACCTAATCTTTTGACCAAGCAGAGAGAGAGACTCTGAAGGAGGGAGGGGCATCCCCCAAGTACCTCCCCAGAGGGCCTTTTGGCCGGAGGGTTCCCTGGGAACCTGGAAAGAATGATAGTCTATGGCCCTAGAGTACCCTCCAAGCTTACCTGGGCTACTGGGTCAGGCGAGAATTCATGGTGGATGGAGGGAGGTCGAATGGCAAAAACCCTCTGTCCTAGAGTTGGTCGGTCTCATGGAAAAGAAAGTGTAGAGAAAAGAGGGAGAGAGAGAATGAGAGAGAGAGAGAGAACAATATTCCTTGGGGTACGTGGAAAACCAATAATGCCCTTACACAGGACTTATACTGCTCACGAAGGCACAGGAGGTCTTGAAAGGCCGGGCAGGAAAGTGAGCCCGGCAGGCTTCCACTCTCCGAAGAGCTGGCCGTGGAGAACGAGAAGGAACCTCAACCTCCCAGGTTTCGGCACCAAAAAATGTAAGTTAGAGAAGGCGAGGTTTGGAAAAAGAATGAGACCGGCACTTTACAGGAACAGATCACCTTTAATGAGATGAGAAGGGGCAGCAGTCAGATTAGTGAGCTGCTGCCTAACCCAAGAAAAGAGTAAGTATATATGGGCATGTATGTGGATATCTACTGTCTTAAGGGGCCTGTTCTTCTCCAAGGTTGTTCGGATTAGTTATCTCTTAAACGTCTGGGGCAAGGAATTCTGGAGATCAGCCAGAGGCTGGGACCGGCTTGGAGCTGGTCTTAACCAACCTTAGTGTCCATTTTTTCTTTGGGTGAGAGAGTTGTTTGTTTTGCATAGAATGGTGGGGAGGACCTGGAGGGGAGTTTTAACTCCAGGCAATTTTGAGCCGTGTAACTCTTCCTTCACTCCACATCTAGTTTCAGTTGGTAAAGAATCTGCCTGCAATGTAGAAGACCCTGGTTTGATTGCTAGGTTGGGAAGATCCCCTGTAGAAGGAAAAGGCTACCCATTCCAGTATTCTGGCTTAGAGAATTCAGTCCGTGGGGTCGCATATTAGTATGGTCCATTTGTCACAGTTAATGAACCAAAACTGTTAAGATTGTTTTAACTAAAGTCCATATAGTTTATTCAGATTCCCTTAGTTTTTTAAAAAATATAATTGACATATAAATGATATTAGTTTCAGGTGTACAACATAATGGTTAGATATTTGATATACTGCAAAACAATCACCACAATAAGTTTAGTTAACATCCATCACCACACATAGTTACACATTATTGTCTTGTGGCAAGAACATTTAAGATCTACTTTTTTGGAACTCTTAAATATATAATACAATATTATTAACTATTGTCACGATACTGTACATTGCATCCCCATGACTTATTATTTCACAACCAGATATCGGTACCTTTTGACCATCTCCACCCATTTCACCCACTCTGCCTCTTGCAACCACCAATCTGCTGTCTGTATCTAGGAGTTTGTTTTTTTACAGATTCCACATCTAAGGGAGATCATTTGGTATCTATCTTTCTCTAGCTATTTCACTTAGCATAATGCCCTCAAGGTCCATCCATATTGTCACAAATGGTAGGATTTCTTTCTTTATTAATGGCTGAATCATATTCTGGTGTGTGTGTGTGTGTTATATTTTCTTTATCCATTCATCCGTCAATGGACTCTTAGGCTGTGGTAAATACTGCTTGGCTATTGTAAACACTGCTGCAGTGAATATGGGGGCACATATATTTTCTCCAATTAGTATTTTCATTTTCTTCAAAAAAATATGCAGTAGTGGAATTTCTGGATCATATGGTAGTTCTGTTTTGAAATTTTTAGCTTGATTTAGTCCTGCTGGCTTATTTTTGCTTTTGTTATCTTTGCTTTGGGTTTTAAATCCAAAAAAAATCATTGCTAAGACTGATGTCAGGTAGCTTACTGTCTGTGTTTTCTAGTTCAGGTCTTAATTTCTGTATAGGGTGTAAGATAGCGGTCTGGTTTCATTCTTTTGTACATGCCTGTCTGCTTTTCCACTGTGTATGCCACTGAATACACCACTGTGTATTCTTATCTCCTTCAACATAAATTAATTGACCATGTACATGTGAGTTTATTTCTGGGATTTTTATTCATTCTGCCTGTCTAGGTATCGGTTTCTTTATGCCAATACCATAACATTTCTATTACTACAGCATTGTAATATAGTTTCAAATCAGGCAGTATGATGCCTCCAGTTTTGTTCTTCTTCCTCAAGATTGCTTTGACTATTCAGTGCCTTTTGTGGTTCCATACAAATTTTAGGATCATTTAGGATTATTATATTTCTGTGGAAAACGCCGTTTAAATTTTGACAGGAATTGCATTGAATATGTAGATTGCTTGGGGTTGTATGGACATTTAAACAAACTTAATTCTTCCAATTATGCTTTTTGTGTTATACATGAAACAAATCAGCATACTCTTAATTCATGTAGGTTGTCTCCCATGAAGAAAAGTAAAGCAGTGTCAGGGATACAGTGACAGGCCATTCTAGATAGAGTGCTCAGGAAAGGGCTCTCTGAGGAAGTGAGGCAAGACTCTCTGAAGATCAGGGAGAAAAAATACCAGACAGAGAAAAGAGCAGGACAGAAGAAGTTTATTTGTGAATGTAGCATATGTGATTCTTAGCAACGGTGGTGCAGTATGGTAGATTACGGCTTCTCCAGATAATTGAACATAACATGTAATCAGACTATAGCTGTGCACACACAGATATGTGCACACGCGTGCAGGCACATTCTTCTCTCAAGAAGCCAGCCAGTCACATAAATTACCTAAGTGGTTCTCAAACTCATATATGTGAGAGTCACCTGTTGTTGTTGTTCAGTCACTAAGTCGCGTCCAACTCTTTGCAACGCTATGGACTGCAGCACGCCAGTCTCCTCTGTCCTCCACTATCTCCTGGTGTTTGCTCAGATTCATGTCCATTGAATCGATGATGCTATCTAACCATCGCATCCTCTGCCATTCCCTTCTCCTTTTGCTTACAATCTTCCCCAGCATCAGGTCTTTCCCAATAAATTGGCTCTTAGCATCAAGTGGCCAAAGTATTGTAACTTCAGCTTCAGCATCAGTCCTTCCAATGAATATTCAGGTTGATTCCCTTTAGAATTGACTAGTTTGATTTCCTTGAAATCCAAGGGACTCTCAAGATCTTCTCCAACACCACAATTCAAAAGCATCAATTCGTTGACTCTCAGCATTCTTTATGGTCAAACTCTCAGATCCAAACATGACTACTGGAAGAACCATAGCTTTGACTATATGGAACTTTGTTGGCAAAGTGATGTCTCTGTTTTTTAATATGTTGTCTAGGTTTGTCATAGTTATCTTTCCAAGTAGAAAGTGTCTTTTCATTTCATGGCTGCAGTCACCATCTGCAAGGATTTTAGAACCCAAGAAAATAAAATCTGTCACTGCCTCCACTTTTCCCCTTCTATTTGACATGAAGTGATGGGACTGGATGCCATGATCTTAGTTTTTTGAAAGCTGAGTTTCAAGCCAGCTTTTTCACTCTCCTCTTTCACTCTCATCAAGAGGCTCTTTAGTTCTACCATTAAAGTGGTATCATCTACATATTTGAGGTTATTGATATTTCTCCTGGCAGTCTTGATTCCAGCTTATGATTCATCCAACCTGGCATTTTGCATGATGTACTCTGCATATAAGTTAAATAAGCAGGGTGACAATATACTGCCTTGACTTACTCCTTCCCCAATTTTGAACCAGTCAGTCATTTCATGTCTGGTTCTAACTATTGCTTCTTGACCCATATACAGGTTTCTCAGGAGACAGATAAGGTGGTCTGATATTTCCATCTCTAAGAATTTTCCAAAGTTTGTTGTGATCCACACAGTCAAAGGCTTTAGTATAGTCAATGAAGCAGAAATAGATGTTTTTCTGGAACTCCCTTGCTTTCTCCGTGATCCAACAAATGTTAGCAATTTGATGTATGGTTCCTCTGCCTTGTTGAAACCCAGCTTGTACACCTGGAAATTCTAGATTCACATATTGCTGAAGCCTAGCTTGGAGGATTTTTAATATAATGTTGCTAGTATTTGAGATGAGTGCAATTGTACAGTAGTTTGAACATTTTTGGCATTGAACAATTTTGGGGATTGGAATGAAAACTGACCTTTTCCAGTCCTGTGGCCACTGGTGAGTTTTCCAAATTTACTGACACGCTGACTACAGCACCTTAACAGCAGCATTTTTAGGATTTTAAACAGCTCGGCTACAAGTCCATCACCTCTACCAGGTTTGTTCATAGTGATGCTTCCTAAGGCCGGCTGACTTCACACTCTAGGATGTTTGGCTTTAGATGAGTGACCGTGCCATCGTGGTTATCCGGGTCATTAAGACCTTTTAATGTAGTTCTTCTGTGTATTCTTGCCACCTCTTCATCATCTCCTCTGCTTCTATTAGGTCCTTACCATTCCTGTCCTTTATCGTGCCCATCCTTGCATGAAATGTTCCCTTGATATGTTCAGTTTTCATGAAGAGACCTCTCGTCTTTCCCATTCTGTTGTTTTCCTCTATTTCTTTGCCTTGTTCATTTAAGAAGGCCTCCTCATCTCTCTCCTTGCTATTCCCTGGAACTCTGCATTCAGTTAGGTATCTCAGTCGCTTTCTCCCTTGCCTTTTGTTTTTCTTCTTTCCACAGTTATTTGTAAAGCCTCCTCAGACAACTACTTTGCCTTCTTGCGTTTCTTTTTTTTTGTTTGTTTTTGAGATGGTTTTGGTCATTGCCTTTTGTACAATGTTATGAACTTCTGCCCATAGTTCTTCAGGCACTCTGACTACCAGATCTAATCCCTTCAATCTATTTGTCCTCTGCACTGGATAATCATAAAGGATTTGATTTAGGTCCTACCTGAATGGCCTAGTAGTTTTCCCTACTTGCTTAAATTTAAGCCTAATTTTGCAATAAGGAGGTCTCGATCTGAGTCACAGTCAGCTCCAGGTCTTGTTTTCACTGACGGTATACAGCTTCTCCATCTTTGGCTTCAAAGAATATAATCAGTCTGATTTCAGTATTTATCATCTGGTGATGTCCATTTGTAGAGTCATCTCTAGTGTTGTTGGAAAAGCGTGTTTGCTTTGACCAGCATGTTCTTTTGACAAACTCTGTTAGCCTTTGTCTTGCTTCATTTTGTACTATGAGGCCAAACTTGCCTGTTATTCTGGGCATCTCTTAACTTCCTGCTTTTGAATTCCAAACCCCTATGATGAAAAGGACAAGAATACTGGAATGATTTGCCTTTTCCTCTCCAGTTGGAACTCTTCACTATGACCCAACTGTCTCAGGTGGCCCTGCACGGTATGGCTCATAGCTTCATTGAGTTACGCAAGCCCCTTCGTCACAACAAGTCTATGATCCGTGAAGGGGGATAGTCATGTGGGCATCCAGGTAAAAATGAAAAGTGAACATTTCAGGATGACTGCCAGGCTGTCAGTGATTCAGTTAGCTCTTGTTTTTCATAGTCGCTCTCCTAGTGATCAGTTTTCAACTTTCTCTGAGCTTAGTTTAAACTTTTTTCAGTAAAGTATAGTTTGTTGCTGTGGATCCAGGGACCAGAGGGTCACTTTGAAAAGAATAAAGGGTCACTTCGAGCTGGAAATAGCAGATAAGGTCATTTGGAACAGTTCTTCTGCTGAAGATGACTACAAAATCTAGACAAAAATTTTTGAAAAGTGTGAAAGCATCATAGAGATAAACGATTGCAAGAGTTTACTAGACTAGATTTTGGGGGAGGAAAGTGGAACCCCTTCTACTTTTAGTCTTCTAACCCCTCCCCCAGGTCCCAGGCCCCAGGCCAGGACTTCAGAGGGCTACGCCAGGGAAGTGCAGCTACAGGTGGCAATTCCGGGACTATTAGCACCCGCAAGGTCTGGCAGAAGAAGTACTTTCTAGAGGAACAGAACATCTTTGTAGGTCCAAGTAGTTCTATAACTATTTTTTAAAATACAGTGCCCTGCAAAGCAAAAACAAAATAACCAGAATCACGGTCAATCCAGCCATCTCAGAATTTTTGTACTGATGGTATGAGGATGCATCTAATTAGAATCCAGCAGTTAACTGTTAATACAGTAGAAAATACTAGTTTACTACATTGTATTATAAGTCAAAACAACAAATACATTATGTCCAATGGATAGTAATTTGGCCATGAAAATGAACTGCTTTTTCATGCAAAAACATGGATGACTTACAGAAAGATGGGTGGTGGTTTAGTCACTAAGTCACATCCAGTTGTTGTGATCCCATAGACTGTAGCCCACCAGGCTCCTCTGTCCATGAGATTCTTCAGGCAAGAATACTGGAGTGGGTTGCCATTTCCTTCTCCAGGGGATCTTTCCAACCCAGGAATCAAATCAAATCTCCTGCATTGCAGGCAGATTCTTTTCCAACTGAGCTGTAAGGGAAGCCCACAGAAAGATTAAGCTCAGCCAAAGAAGGCAGCCTGGTACTGTACCTATGTATGGTGCCATTTATATGAAATTCTAGAAAGTGGAAAAATAACCTACAATGGCAAACATCAGATTACTGGTTTCCTGGAGCCAGGGCAAAGGGGGATTAAATATAAAAGGGCATGAGGAATATTTTGGGGTGATGGAAATATTTTATATCTTGATTATGGTGGTGGTCACATGAGTGTTTGTGTTTGTCAGAGTCATCAAATTTTACATTTAAAATGAATGCATTTCATTTTTTGTAAATTATACCTTAACAAAGTTGATTTGAAAAAGATATTATGTCCATTTCCCCTCAAACTTCTATTCTATATACTTTTCTCATCCAAACAATTCCAAGACTCATTTAATATAATGATAATTATTGTATTATTTGTTTTAAAAGGTGATCTCATTTACTATGTGTGTTCTGCTAGTAATGATAATAATATTATCAACCATATTTTATTAAATTGATATTCATGTTGTTTAGTAAATGTCTTCTTTAGGACCTGCCTGACGTGGGCATCTACTTCTAAACATATGCTCCTGAAAGCCTCCCAACAAAATTTTCTTATTGGCTTATTCTTATCTGTTAATAAACAATAGATGTAATAAATTTCATAATTTTAATGCACTATGACATATACAAATGTATATATAAATGTGCATTAAAGGAGTAGGGGAGATTAGTGAATGTTGATTTCCATCTTAGTCTCTTTGGTTGGTTATTATTACAAATAATAATTTGTTGAACTTAAGTTATTTTTCTTATTACAGGTAGAATTAGAATTATGTTAACAAAATAGAACCAACAAGGGAAAACACAAACAGCCCAAATGAAAGTATTTATATTATGAACCTTACAGTAAGAAATAAAGAATGAAACAAACTTGGCATTTCTAAGAAGTCTTGAAAACCATGATCCATGCTAGCTGATTCTCCTGCCTCTGTTAACAAGCCAGTCACTTTTGCACTCAGATTGAGAAAATCATTATTTCTTTTGTTGGTTGTGATTCTGCTGATGCTGGTACTCTTGTTATTGCAATCCTGTAACTCAGTAGACTAAGATGGATTGTAGACTCTGGGTCTTCACTGATAACCTTTACTGACCTTGTAAGAGTCGCAATCCTCATTATAACAAAAGTTCAAAGTGCTTCATGAAACAAAATGTTGTGTCACAAACATGTGATTCTGAGAATACGAGATTGAAAAGAACTTGCTATGCCACGAGAAACCATGCTGTTTAAACCAACTATTTTCCTTGAAGAACCCAGTGTCAAATATACACATGGATGTTTATCCCCCAGCAGGGCACATCTAGCTAGATGCTCCCCTGCATCCCTTGTACCCTGAGGAAATTAAGGCATGCCTTGAATTCTGATAATACCTGAGTCAACATAAAAAGCACTAAATCTTATACATATTTGTGTTGACATAGATTGAGATCCTTTCCAGCTCTCATAGCAAAATTGAATTCCTGCATACGAGAATTATATGCAATATATAATCTCTTAAATCTTTTTACCAATGATTTCTTAGCATTAAATCCAGAGAATTATGTTTCAGGAATGTTAATATGTTAGTGAAGAAAATAATGTTATGAAGCCCGGAGAAGCAGCTTTTTAATTGGTATTCATAAAACCAAATCCTTATTTTCTGGAAGAGCAAAGCTATGATGACATTCCCTGCAGTAGCTTCATCAATTAGTTCATAAATTTCCTTGAGTGTCCACCCACGGTATCACAAAGCCTGTTTTATATGCTCTGCTGGAGCATTGGGAGAGGAAACACTGGAGGAGGTATTTTGCCCCCAAGTTATGTACACTTTAAATATTATTAAATGCGAATCAAAGAAGAACACAATATGTGCGTTATACACACATGTCTACATTATCTATCTGTCTATCTTCATTGTCATCAACATCATCTATCTACTGTAGCTAAATACAGAGATTAACTAAGGGCAAAGGAGAAGTAAGTGGATTATAAAGTGTAATTAACATACTTTAAAAAAATCTCTACTAGTACTGCCATAGTCCTCTGCTTCTTTTTAAATAAGGGGCTTAATTTGACTTGTGTTAGACATTGCATAGGTAAAGGTAACTACTCCTGCAACAAGAGTATAGAAAGAACTTGCTATATGTGAGTCTCAAAGGACTCCCTTTGATCTTCGGTATTTTCCCCACCACCTTTTAATTTTCGGGAGAACCATAGTCTGCAGTTGACACTGGTAGAAGGATTTAGGGTATCTTTCTAGTGTACTTGTTTGTTTTTACCAAGGCCCCTTACCAGTCAGGATCTGAGGACCAAGCTGATATCCTAAGGAGGAGCCTCTGACACTTGGTACTCACCTCCTGTCTTCACAGGGCCATCTTACAGGAGTTGTAACCCTTCTCTGCCTCCTAGCCTCCATCAGGCACATCCCAGGCCATCTGTACATGTTTCCATGAACTTGAACCTTGAAAAAACAGGACTGAGATCTCAGTCTTTTCTCTCTAGAAGA